>NC_142518.1:98636666-99292500 GCF_057876585.1 Rhinolophus sinicus
CAGGGCTGTTGGGAAAATTAACCGAGATCCTGCTATGCAACAGATGTCAGCTGCTGAAGTCTTCTTACCCTTATGATCTTCGTAACATTGTCTCAAACTCTAATTCCCTCTGCCCAAGCTGTCTGAAAATTTCTGAGGGGTAGAAAATGCATGGTGTCATGCGAGGAGGCCTGCGGGATCTCTGCTCCCGCTCCCCACACAAGAACACAGGATATGGTGAGGCCAAAAAGGAACACCCATGGAGCCATACGTAGGGGAGTCATACCACTATATTCTCTCTGGCGGCACTATACTCTCACTGGAGGCTGGATCCACACTGTCCGCAAACCGCCATCCACGCTTGCCAGCCCAGCCACCATCTTCTTGCTAGCCCCCATTCTTCCTCTTCTAGCGTAGCCACAGCAGTTATATTAGTGGCCAATGGCTCACTGGTTACAGCTGACGGCCAACTAGCCACAGCTGATGGCCATCCAATCTCAGCTGATGGCCATTCACTACCTGAGCCAGCACCTGTCTATGTGAGGCCGAGAGCCTGGAAACTGCTTTCTGGGGCTCTGTCCCCACACATGGTAACCTCTGTGTGTGGCTGTCTTCCACTCTGAGTTCTATTCTTCAAATTGTGGCCATTTGAGGTTTCTTAGCTCCCTCACAGTGTTAACCTAAACCCTTTCTTTGATTTCAAGAACAGTGACAAAAATACCCCCCCAAATATTAACAACAACAAAAGCAGTGACTCATAAAGCCTTTGTTGTATAACATACTTCTTTGAAAGTTTTGAGAAGAAGTAGTTGCAGCACAGCAAACACCTTAAAATTGAAAAGGCTCTTCAGAGTCCTCTGGCCACAACTCCAAGTAGCTCAGCTTCCTCTCTCAGCTCTCCTCTTTGCTCCCTCTCTCTTGGAAACAAAAGAACCAAATTATTTCCATTTTCTGATGCAAAGCACTTCGACTCTCTCTAGGCCTTAACCCCGAAGATTAGCATTGGGCTTTTCTTTCTTTGTCTTCCTTCCTTTCTTCCTTCCTTCCTTCCTTCCTTCCTTCCTTCCTTCCTTCCTTCCTTCCTTCCTCCCTCCCTCCCTCCCTCGTTCCTTCCTTCCTTCTTTCTTTCCTTCTTTCCTTTTCTTTTTTTTATTTATTTTTTAAACTTATTGGGGTGACAATTGTTAGTAAAACTACATAGATTTCAGGTGTACATTTCTGTATTACATCATCTATAAATCCCATTGTGTGTTCACCACCCAGAGTCAGTTCTCCTTCCATCACCATATATTCGATCCCCCTTACCCTCATCTCCCACCCCCCACTCCCCTTACCCTCTGGTAACCACCAAACTATTGTCTGTGTCTATGAGTTTCTGTTTCTCATTTGTTTGTCTTGTTCTTTTGTTGTTTTTGGTTTATATACCACATATCAGTGAAATGACATGGTTCTCTGCTTTTTCTGTCTGACTTATTTCGCTCAGCATTACACTCTCAAGATCCATCCCTGTTGTCACAAATGTTCCTATATCAACTTTTCTTACCACCGAATAGTATTCCATTGTGTATACATACAACAACTTCTTTATCCATTCATCTATCGAAGGACATTTTGGTTGTTTCCATGACTTGGCCACCGTAAACAAAGCTGCAATGAAAATTGGAGCACACGTATCTTTATCTATAAATGTTTTCAGATTTTTTGGGTAGGTACCCAGGAGAGGGATTGCTGGGTCATATGGCAATTCTATTCGTAATTTTTATTTATTTATTAAATTTATTGGGGTGACAATTGTTAGTAAGATTACATAGATTTCAGGTGTACAATTCTGTATTACATCATCTATAAATCCCATTGTGTGTTCATCACCCAGAGTCAGTTCTCCTTCCATCACCATATATTTGATTTCCCTTACCCTCATCTCCCACCCCCCACCCCACTTACCCTCTGGCAACCACTAAACTACTATCTGTGTCACTGATATGTGGTATATATAAACCAAAAACAACAAAAGAACAAAACAAACAAATGAGAAACAGAAACTATTCGTAATTTTTTGAGGAACCTCCACACTGCCTTCCATAACGGCTGCACCAGTCTGCATTCCCACCAACAGTGTATGAGGGTTCCTATATCTTCATAGCCTCTCCAACACTTGTTACTATTTGTCTTGTTGATGATGGCCATTCTGACTGGGGTGAGGTGATATCTCATTGTGGTTTTGATTTGCATTTCTCTGATGATTAGTGATGTTGAGCATTTTTTCATATGTCTATTTGCCATTTGTATGTCCTCTTTGGAGAAATGTCTCTTCAAGTCCTCTGCCCATTTTTCAATTAGGTTGTTTGTTTGTTTTTGCTGTTGAGTTTCATGAGTTCCTTGTATATTGTAGATATTAGCCCCTTATCAGAGGCACTGTTTGCAAAAATTTTCTCCCATTCAGTTGGTGGCCTCTTTATTTTGCCGATGGTTTCTTTTGCTGTGCAGAAGCTTTTAAGTTTCATATAGTCCCATTCGTTTATTTTAGCTTTTACTTCCATTGCCTTTGGAGTCAAGTTCATAAAATGCTCCTTGAACCCCAGGTCCATAAGTTTAGTACCTATGTTTCCTTCTATGCAGTTTATTGTGTCAGGTCTTATGCTTAAGTCTTTGATCCATTTTGAATTAACTTTGGTACATGGTGACAAATAGCAGTCCAGTTTCATTCTTTTGCACGTGGCTATCCAATTCTCCCAGCATCATTTATTGAAGGGGCTGTCTTTGCTCCATTGTATGTTTTTAGCTTCTATGTCAAAAATTATCTGTCCATATTTATGTGGTTTTATTTCTGGGTTCTCAATTCTATTCCATTGGTCTATGTGTCTGTTTTTCTGCCAATACCACGCTGTTTTGATTATTGTAGCCCTGCAGTACAAGCCAAAGTCAGGAAGTGTGATACCTCCATTATTGTTCTTTTTTCTTAAGATTGCTTTGGCTATTCGGGGTCTTTTGTGGTTCCAAACAAATCTGATGATTTTTTGTTCTATTTCTTTAAAACATGCCATTGGGATTTTGATGGGGATTGCATTGAATCTGTATATTGCTTTGGGTAATATGGCCATTTTAACTATGTTGATTCTTCCAATCCATGAGCACGAATGTCTTTCCATTTCTTTGTGTCTTCTTCAATTTCTTTCAAAAAAGTCTTATAGTTTTCAGCATATAGGTCTTTCACATCCTTGCTTAAGTTTATTCCTAGGTATTTTATTCTTTTTGCTGCAATTGCAAAAGGAATTGTTTTTTGTATTTCTTTTTCTGAGATTTCATTGTTAGTATATAGGAAGGCAATGGACTTTTGTGCGTTGATTTTGTAGCCGGCCACTTTACTGTATTCGTTGATTGTTTCTAATAGCTTTTTGGTGGAGTCTTTAGGGTTTTCTATATATAGCATCATATCATCTGCAAAGAGTTATAATTTAACTTCTTCATTCCCAATTTGGATGCCTTTTATTTCTTTCTCTTGCTTGATTGCTCTGGCAAGGACTTCCAACACTATGTTGAAAAGCAGAGATGATAGGGGACATCCTTGTCGTGTTCCTGAACGTAGAGCAAAGGGCTTCAGTTTTTCTCCATTAATTATGAGATTAGCAGAGGGTTTGTCATATATGGCCTTAATTATGTTAAGGTATTTTCCTTCTATACCCATTTTATAAGTGTTTTAATCATAAATGGATGTTGTATCTTGTCAAATGCTTTTTCTGCATCAATTGATATAATCATATGATTTTTGTCCTTTATTTTGTTTATGTGATGTATCACATTGATGGATTTGCGGATGTTGAACCATCCTTGTGCCCCGGGGATGAACCCCACTTGGTCGTGATGAATAATCTTTTTAATGCATTGTTGTATTCGATTTGCTAGAATTTTATTTAGGATTTTTGCATCGGTATTCATGAGAGATATTGGTCTGTAGTTTTCTTTTTTTGTGCTGTCCTTACCAGGTTTTGGTATCAGGGTAATGTTGGCCTCATAAAATGAGTTAGGGAGTACTGTCTCTTCTTCAATTTTTTGGAAGAGTTTGTGCAGAACTGGTATTAGATCCTCTTTGAAGGTTTGGTAGAATTCACTAGTGAAGCCATCTGGTCCTGGACTTTTGCTTTTGGGAAGGTTTTGGATGACTGATTCAATTTCGTTACTGGTGATCGGTCTGTTTAGATTTTCCAGTTCTTCATGGTTCAGCCTTGGAAGGCTATATGTTTCTAAGAACTTGTCCATTTCTTCTAGGTTGTTGAATTTGGTGGCATATAGTCCTTCATAGTATTCTCGGATGATCCTATGTATTTCTGTGGTGTCTGTAATAACTTCCCCTTTTTCATTTCTGATTTTGTTAATCAGTGTCTTCTCTCTTTTTATCTTAGTAAGTCTAGCCAAGGGTTTGTCAATTTTGTTAATCTTTTCAAAGAACCAGCTCTTTGTCACATTAATTTTTTCTATTGTCTTTTTGTTCTGTATTTCATTTAGTGCTGCTCTAATTTTTGTTATTTCCTTTCTTCTGCTGACCTTGGGTTTTACTTGTTCTTCTTTTTCTAGTTCTTTAAGGTGAAACATGAGGTTATTTATTTGGAAGTTTTCTTGTTTCTTGAGACTGGCCTGTAAGGAGATAAATTTCCCTCTTAAAACTGCTTTCGCTGCATCCCAAAAATTTTGGTAGGATATATTTTCATTGTCATTTGTTTCTATGTATCTTTTGATCTCTTCTCTAACTTCTTCTTTGACCCAGTCATTCTTTAAAAGTATATTGTTTAATCTCCATGTACTTGTGTTTTTCCCCGCTTTCTTTTTACAGTTGATATCCAATTTCAAAGCCTTGTGATCAGAGAATATGCATGGTATGATTTCAATCTTCTTAAATTTGTTGAGACTGATTTTATGTCCCAATATATGGTCCATCCTTGAGAATGTTCCGTGTACACTAGAAAAGAATGTATAGTCTGATGTTTTCGGATGAAATGCTCTATAAATGTCAATTATGTCCATTTCAACTAATGTGTCATTTAGGGCTACGATTTCATTATTTATTTTCTGTTTGGATGATCTATCCATAGCTGTCAATGATGTATTTAAGTCCCCTAGTATAATTGTGTTTTGGTCAATTTCTCCCTTTAGTTCTGTTAGTAGTTGCTTGGTATATTTCGGTGCTCCCTGATTGGGGGCATAAATATTGATGACTCTTATGTTTTCTTGCTGTACAGTCCCCTTCACCATTATCAAATGTCCATCTTTGTCTCTTGTTATCTTTTTCACCTAAAATTCTGTTTCATCTGATATCATTATGGCTACACCTGATTTTCTCTAGGTACCATTTGCTTGGAGTGTCAATTTCCACCCTTTCATTTTGAGTCTATTCTTGTCCTTGTAGCTGAGATGTGTCTCTTGGAGACAGCATATGGTTCAGTTTAGTGTTTTGATCCAATCTGCTACTCTGTGCCTTTTTATTGGTGAGTTCAGTCCATTTACATTTAGGGTGATTATTGATATGTGAGGATTTTCTGTCATTCTATCTTTAGTTTTCTGGTAAGGCTGTGTCTCCATTGCTTCTTTGCCTTTTTGTTGTTGTCTATTATTTCTGTGTGGTGGTATTCTATGATGTTTCCCTCTGTTTCTTCTTTTATTACATTATATATTTCAGTTCTGGATTTTTTTTGAGTGGTTACCCTTAAGTTTATGTAAAAGTTAGTTTGATATTTAGAGTATTCCATTTTCTTCAGCACACTTACTTTCTCCATTCCCGTCTTCCGGTTCAGGCCTTTACTCTCCCCCTTTTTGAGTTTTGGCTGCCACAAATTGTCCCTGTTGATGGTGGTCGAATTGCCTCCTTTAGTATTTCTTTTTTTTATTATTATTAAATTTATTGGGGTGACAATTGTTAGTAAAATTACATAGATTTCAGGTGTACAATTCTGTATTACATCATCTATATATCCCATTGTGTGTTCATCACCCAGAGTGAGTTCTCCTTCCATCACCATATGTTCGATCCCCCTTACCCTCATCTCCCAGCCCCCCACCCCCCGCCCCCGTTACCCTCTGGCAACCCCTTCTTTAGTATTTCTTGTAGTGCAGGTCGTGTATTAGAAAATTCCCTCAGCTTCTGTATGTCTGGAAAGGTCTTTATTCCTCCTTCATATCTAAAGGATATCTTTGCTGGATGTATTATTCTTGGCTCATGATTTCTCTCTTTCAATAGTTTGAATTTTTCGTTCCACTCCCTCCTGGCTTGTAGAGTTTCTGCTGAAAAATCTGATTATAATCTAATAGGCTTTCCTTTGTAAGTTACCATCTTCTTTTCCCTGACTGCCTTGAGGATTCTTTTTTTGTCATTGAATTTAGACAACTTCAATACAATGTGCCTTGGAGAAGGCCTGTTGGGATTGAGGTAATTAGGTGTTCTATTTGCTTCTTGGATTCGAGGGTCCAGTTCTGTCCACAAGTTTGGGAAGTTCTCATTGACAATTTGTTTGAATATATTCTCTGTTCCCTTCTCTCTTTCTTCTCCTTCTGGTATGCCCATTATTCTTATATTGCTCTTTCTGATGGAGTCAGAAAGTTCTTGTAGAGTTCTTTCATTTCTTTTAAGTCTCAAGTCTCTTTCTTCTTCCATCTGTGTAGTTTCCAGGTTTCTATCTTCGATGTCACTGATTCTTTCCTCCATCTCGTCAGCTCTACTACCTAAGCTGGTTATTTCATTCTTAATTTCTTCTATTGAGTTCTTAATATCCAGAAATTCTATTTGGTTCTTTTTTAAAATTTCAATCCCTTTCATTAAATGCTCATGCTGTTCTTTGATTGTGTTTCTGAGTTCATTTAACTGCCTGTCCGTGTTTTCTTGTATCTCGTTTAGTTTTTTCAGAACTGCAATCTTGAATTCTCTGTCATTTAAGTCACATATTCCTGTATCTTTAAGTGCCTATTCTGGAGATTTTTCACTTTCTTTCTGAGCTATCTTGTTGCCTTGGTTATTCATGGCAATTACTGGTTTAGTATTTCTCTTCCTAGACATCTACAGGAGTGGCTTCTGCAACAGGTTGGTAGGAAGCGGTCTTTCTTTTGTTTTGCAGTACTTGTTGGTAGAATGTTTTATTTTTTCTCCAACTTCAGCTTTTTTTCCTTCTCTCACACGGTAGTGCTATGTTTTCTTCGCACTGTTCCAGCTTCTCACACAATGAGGGGATTCCCTGGGAGATGGGCTTCTCCTCTGTTAATAGTTCGTTTAGGTCACAGGGCACAGTGTCTCGGTTGGTATGCGGAGAGCTTTTGATGTTCCAAAGCTCTTCCAGCTCCAAATTCAGAGCCCGTATGTTTCAGCAGTTCTGTTTACTCCTGCAGGGATCCACCCAGATAGATGGGGCCAGGGGCGGGGTGAGTTGTGAGAGGTGGCCCAGAGCAATGGCTGCGACCACCACCACAGCCGGTCCTGCTTCCACAGCTCCCTCCCTTTTGCCGGAACTAGTTCGGCTGCAAATTTGTGTCTGCGGTCCACAGTTCTCAGAACAGCAAATATTCCGTTCTTTTGATCTGACACTGCTACTGCTCCACTTCTAGCATTGGGCAGGTGGGGGCGGGGCGAGCTCTGGGAGGGGAGGGAGGGGGCGGCTAGTCTCAGTGCCTAAGACTTCCATTCTCTGCTCGGCAGTGAGGGCTTAAACCACCGTTTTCAGCCTTTTTCCCTCAGTCTTTTCTCGAGGTCTCTGCCGTGAGCGTTGGGTTCAGCCGTGGTATATGCTGTCCCCTCAGCCCTGTGGAGCCCTGGCGGAGCCCTAGCAGTCCGAATTCTCCCCTCTCCCGCCGCTGCGGTAGTTCCAGGAAGCAGCGAGCTCCGAGCACTGAGCTAGGTCTGCGTCCTGCGCCCGCGCGGAAACGTCTCTGCACTTCTCCATTTCCTCCTTCCCCCGCTCGCGCGAATCGCCCACCTGTAAGTAATTTCGGTAGTCGGCCTCTTCGTCTTGCCTGTCTACTGTGCAGAGAGTCCTTTGTGGAGTTTTTGTTGTTCGATTCGTTGTAAATTCCAGGGGAGCTTTATAGAGGCTCACCTCATGCCGCCATTTTTCCTCCAATATTCCTTCTTTCCTTTTCTTTTCTTTCTGTTTCTTTTTGAATAAGCAAGCATCTGCCTGAGGCTTAGAAATAACCTCCTAAAAGGACCTGATTAAGTTTTTGGACAAGTTACCATCCACCTTCTTGTTTTTATGGGGTGGAGGGTGATTTTTTCCTCATTATACATGTAAAGTACTATTCACAAATTTTATTCATACTAAGTACAAAATAAAATCACAGCTAATGTTATAATAATTTTAATATTTTGGACTGATTTGGGCATAAATGGATAATTGTGTTATACATTTATATTACTATAGGAGTCAAAGGAGATTATCTCTAGAAGAGTTCTTAGAGATTTAGTATTTCTCAAAATGTGTTGATAGAACACTATTTTCACAGGCTGTTTATAGATCATCCAAGAAATAAGATTTTCTTCCTTAATTAAGGAAGAAAATGTTACAGTTATGCTGCACATTATGTCCCACTCTTGGAAATGTGAAATTCACGTTAGCCCAGTAAAGGCTCTGAGAAGTCCTGCAACAAAGATAATCTATTTAACTTTGTTTAACCTCATGTTCTCCAGTTTTATTTGACCACAAAATTCTTCGTGTTCACCAAAAAAAATTGCAATTAGTATGTCATGGAATTTACTTTGGGATATATTAATCTGGCTCTAATCTATCTATCATTTTACAAATGATTAAAGTGAGATGCAAAGAGGGGAATGACCTGAACCAAAGGCACACAACTAGCTAGTGATTTGTAAGTGTGAGGCAGGAAGTGGAATGGAGATGGTGAAGAGTATCTCAGAAAAGATCTAAGTACACCCACAGTCTTACTAGTCAATTACTTCAGTTTAATACAACTTGAAGGTCTTTTGTTCAAAAAGAATCTACTGAAAGTGTTATGTTTACACTCCCTGTCTACGCTTCTTAATCTCCTCCAATACACATTAATGAGGCTTCAAATCCCAATGTTTAACTGAAACTACTCTTATTAAAGTCACCAGTGATATTCATGTTAAAAAATCTAGTGGTCACTTCTCTGTCCTCCTCTTACATGACTTCTTGGCTGCATGCTATACAATTGACCATTAACTCTTTCTTGAAATACTCTCCTTTTCTGGTTTCACATAACACAGAGTCTTCTGGTTTTCCTCCAGCTCCTCTCACCACAGTTCATTGTTGTTGCTCTTTATTCTCATTATTGTTGTTTGTTCAGTGAACTTTATAAATCAAATCTGTAATCTGGATTCTTTGTCATGTGTAGCCACTGGTCTCTTTTTGGTTAGCTTAGTGGTCAACTAATGGTTAGAAAGATATTTCTTTCTTTATTTGTTTTTAAAGATTTTTTTTTACTTTACAATTACACATGACAAACATTATTATATTAGTTTCAGGTGTACAACATAGTGATTAGACACTGTTGAAGTGATCACCCCAATAAATCTAGTACCCATCTGACACCATACATAGTTATTACAATGCTCTTGACTATATTCTTTAGGCTATACTTTGTCCTTATGACTATTTTGTAACAACTAATTTGTACTTCTTATTCCCTTTCCCTTTCCATCCATCCTCCCAAGCTCCCTCTCATCTAGCAACCATTGAAATGTACTCTTTAGGACATACAAATGGCAAATAGACATATGAAAAAATGCTCAACATCACTAATCATCAGAGAAATGCAAATCAAAACCACAATGAGCTATCACCTCACCCCAATCAGAATGGCTATCATCAACAAGACAAATAGTAACAAGTGTTGGAGAGGCTGTGGAGAAAAAGGAACCCTTATACACTGTTGGTGGGAATGCAGACTGGTGTAGCCGCTATGGAAGGCAGTGTGGAGGTTCCTCAAAATTTAAAAATAGAATTACCGTATGACCCAGCAATCCCTCTCCTGGGTATCTACCCGAAAAGTCTGAAAACATTTATACATAAAGACACGTGTGCTCCAATGTTCATTGCAGGTTTATTTACGGTGGCCAAGACAAGGAAACAACCAAACTGTCGTTCGATAGATGAATGGATAAAGAAGTTGTGGTATATATACACAATAGAATACTATTCACCGGTCAGAAAAGATGAAATAGGACCATATGTGACAACATGGATGGATCTTGAGAATATAATACTAAGCAAAATAAGTCAGACAGAAAAAGCAGAGAACCATATGATTTCACTGATATGTAGTATATGAACCAAAAACAACAAAAGAGCAAGACAAACAAATGGGAAACAAAAACTCGTAGACACAGACAATAGTTTAGTGGTTACCAGAGGGTAAGGGGTGAGGGGTTGGTAGATGAGGGTAAAAGGGATCAAATATATGGTGATGGAAGGAGAACCAACTCTGGGTAGTGATTTATAGATGGTATAATACAGAATTGTACACCTGAAATCTGTGTAACTTTACTAACAATTGTCACCCCAATAAACTTTAATTAAAAAAAGGAAAGAAAAGAAAATGTTCTCTTTATCTATGAGTTTGTTTCTGTTTCATTTGTTCCTTTATTTTCTTTTTAAAATTCCACATATAAGTGAAATCATATGGTATTTGTCTTTCTCTGTCTGACTTATTTCACCTAGCATAATACCCTCTAGGCCCATCCATGTTGTTGCAGATGGCAAGATTTCATTCTTTTTTATGGCTGAGTGTAACATTCATTATATATATATATCACGTCTTCTTTAGCCAATCGTCTATTGATAGACACTTAGGTCGCTTTCCATATCTTGGCTACTGTTAATAATGCTGTAATGGATATATGGATGTACTTGTATATGTCTTTTCTAATTAGTGTTTTGAGTTTCTTTGCATAAATACCCAAAAGTGAAATTACTGGGTAGTTCTTTGTGTCTTGTTATAGCCTTTATTTTAAAGTCTATTTTGTATGGTATAAGTGTTGTTATCCTGGCTTTTTTGTTTATTTGTTTCCATTTTCATAAAATATCTTTTCCATCCCTTTGCTTTCAGTCTGTGTGTGTCTTTCTATCTGAAGTGAGTCTCTTGTAGGCAGTGTATGTAAGGGTCATTTTTTTTATGCATTCAGCCACCCTATATCTTTCGATTGGAGCATTTAATCTATTTCCATTTAAAGTAATTGTTGATAGATATGTACTGTTGCCATTTTATTATTCATATATTTTAAACTTATGTATTTTTTATTCTTTTTAAAGAAGTCCCTCTAACAGTTCTTGTAATACTAGTTTGGTGGTGATGAACTCATTTTGCTTTTGTTTTGGGTCTGGGAAGCTCTTTATCTGTCCTTCAATTCTATCTGATAGTTCTGCTGGGTAGAGTAACTTGGTTGTACTCCTTGCTTTTCATCACTTTGAATATTTCATGCCAATCCCTTCTGGCCTGCAAGGTTTCTGTTGAGAAATCAGCTGATATTTTTATGGGAGCACCCTTGTAGGTAACTAACTGCTTTTCTCTTGCTGCTTTTAAGATTCCTTCTTTGTCTTTAATTTTTGACATTTTAATTATGATGTGTCTTGGTATGGGCGTCTTTGGGTTGATTTTGTTTGGAACGCTCTTCACTTCCTGGACTTGTATGTCTATTTTCTTCACCAAGGTAGGGAAGTTTTCCATCATTATTTCTTCAAATAAGTTTTCAATTCCTTGTTTTCTCTCTTTTTCTTCTGGTACCTCTATGTTGTGAATGTTGTTACACTTGATGTCCCAGAGGTCCCTTAAACTATCCTAAATTTCATTTTTTTTTTCCTTTTGCTGTTCTGATTGGGTGTTTTCTGCTACCTTATCTTCCAAATCACTGATTTGATCCTCTGCTTCATCTAATTGATTCCTTCTAATATATTTTTCATTTCAGTTATTTTAGTCTTTATTTCGGACTGGTTCTTTTTTATGCTTTCTGTCTCCATTTTTATGTTTCCCATCTCTTTGTTGAAGTTTTCCCTGAGATCACTGAGCATCCTTATAACCAGTGTTTTGAGCTGTGCCTGGTAGGTCGTTTGTCTCCATTTTGTTTAGTTCTTTTTCTGGAGCTTGGTTCTGTTCTTTCATTTGGAATACATTTCTTTGTCTCCGTATTTTGGCTGTTTCCCTGTATTTATTTCTATGAATTATGTAGAGCTGTTATGTCTCCTGGTTTTAGTAGAGTGGCCTTATGTAGTAGGTGTCCTGTGGGAGCCAGTGGTGCAGTCTCCCTGGTCACCTGAGGCAGGTGCTCTTCTTCCGTGAGTTTTGTGTGTCTCTTCTGTGGGTTTTGTGTATCTTCTTGCTGTGGTTGAGCCTTCATTAACTTTGGCATGTCAATGGAAAGAGTTGACCCTCAGACTGATTGGTTGTGGGAACTGGCTGTGACTACAGTGGAGGAGCTGTTGTGCAGGGGCTGACCCCATGGAATAGGGTTTGCTTTAGCGGGGCTCTGGTGCTTACCTAGTCTGCCCTTTGGGTGTGCCATTTGTGGAAGAGGTTGGATGGTGTTCTGTTGTGGTCTGAAGCTGGCCACAAGGTGTATTGGTTCTGGGGCCTCTTGGGAGGGTCTCTGGTGCAGACCAAGGTCAGCCGCTGCCTGTACTCTGCCCAGGTCATTTCTATAAGCTACAAAGTGATCTGCAAACGGCTACCACTTGTGCTGGGTTTGAAGGTGCCTGGGAAAGGCTAAGTGCTAACAGGGGCCGGCTGCAGCTAGTGCCGGTCTTGGGGCTACTTAGCAAGACGTATGGATCATGCCAAGGCCTGATGCTGCTTGTTCAGTGTCTGTGAACCTTTGAGAGATTTTAGGAAAGTCCGCTGCATGAGCCATTTGTATGGAAAAGCCACTTGAAATGGCTTGGATGGGCCTCCAAGTTGGGTGGGGTGAGGTCTCAGGGTATCAGCAAGGTGGGGTGAATAGTGTTAGGTAAGTTGAAGGAGACTCAGTTGTGTTGGCTGCCTGAGTGTGCAGGCTGGGTTGGTGGGAGGGCTCAACAGAAGGACAATAGCCTTTACCAGCACTTTTATCCGAGAGAATTTTGTCCCTCCAGCCCTTACCCTGAAGCCAGACAATTTACTTCCTGCCTGTATGCCCCTGGAAACTTTTGAGCTGCTGCCCCAGTGCTGGAGCTCAGAGGGAATGAGGCCATCAGCTAGTAAGTCCATTGTGGGCTCTTTAAGAGGAATGCCTGGGACTTCAGCAGCCCTCCATCTCACTCCGCCACATTCTCTGCTGGTTTTCACAGCCAGAAGTTATGGGGACTTCTCTCCCTAGTACTGGAATACAGGGCTGGGAGCCTGGTGTGGGGCTGGGCCCCTCACTGCTCATAGGACTCTCCACAGCTGAGATATCCCTCCTGATTTTTAACCACCATATGTGGATGTGGGACCAGCCCCTTCTACCAGTCTCCACATGGCTTCATCTGTTTTTCCTTAGTTAAAGCACTTCCATTCAGCTAGACTTTAGGCAATTCTTAATGGTGATTGTTCTGTAGTTTAGTTGTAATTTTGATGTGGTCATTGGAGGAGGTCAGCACAGTGTTTACCTACTGTGCCCTCTCAACCAGAGGTTCTCAGAGATTTCTTTAAATGTCTGGAAACAATTCTCCCAGTCTTTGTTGGGGGCCTTTGTATACATGTTGGGGCACACCTTCAACACTCTAACAGGCAGTTGTCAACTCTGCCTTACCCTTCACTTCCTGCTTGCAAACAGCTTCAAGTTCATCCAGAGGTGAGAGATTAGGGCCTTCTCAGTTGTGTCTGAATATGTGTATCGCCTTGTGCATGTGCATAGTCTGTCACTTGCATGTGACCTTGTAGATTCCCAAGAATATATGGGATCTCTTCAAAGTCCTTTATAGACACCTTATTTCCCAGCTTTTCCTCTTAAGGTTTTTGGATAGTCTGTTGTTTGCCCCAAGCTTCATACACTGCCTCAGGAAGTTGTTTTGTTAAACAATTGCTGCTGATTTTTTTTTTTAAATACCCGTAAGGAAAAAGCTATTGGCACTAGGCAAACTTGAGTCCAGATGGTGCTCTCTTCAATTTATATCCTGAATCCCCCCACTTCTAACCACCTCACTGCCATCACCGTGATCCAAGCCACCATCATCTCTCACCTGATTTACTGTCATAATCTCCTAATTATTCTCCCTGATTCCATTTTTTCCCTCCTATAATTCACCCTCCACACAACAGATCTTTAAAAAATATTCTTCAAATAAGGTTATGCCACTATCAAAGTACTTTAGTGCCTTTCCCCTTGTCCTTTGGAGAAAATCCAAATTCTTCCCATAGTGTCCCAGGCCCTGCATGATCTAGACTCTGCCTGCCTCATTTTTCCCTGTTGTACCCTAAGCTCACAATCTTGTTTGTTTCTTTCAATTCCTTGAACACCTGAAGCTCTTTCCCACCACAGAGCCTTCACACTACAGGTGTTAACATCCCAGTTTCCCCAGGACATTCTGGTTTCAGCACTGAAAGTTCCATGTTCCAGGAACCCTTCCATCCCAGATAGACTTGGACAGTTGGTCACCCTACTTCAAATAGAAAGTTATCTCTAAGAAGAACACTAAGGCAGCTGTTGCGCTCAGTGGTTAGAGTACAGTGCTCATAACACCAAAGACGCCAGTTCAATTCCCACATGGGCCAGTGAGCTGTGCCCTCCACAACCAGGCTGAAAGCAATGACTTGACCTGGAGCTGAGCTGCACCCTCCACAACTAGATTGAAAACAATAAGTTGACATGGAGCTGATGGTTCCTGGAAAAACACACTGTTCCCCAATACAGTGGAACCTCGGTTTTCTAATGTAATCCATTCCAGAAGACCGTTTGAATTCTGAAACATTCGAAAACAGCCGACAGCTAGGCCTCAGGATCTTGCATGCAGCTGAAGCTGCCTGACATGTTCAACTTCCGAGGTGTGTTCGAAAACTGAAGTATTTACTTCTGTGTTTAATTTACGGCATTGGTAAACCGAAATGTTCGTCAACGGAGATGTTCGAAAACCAAGGTACTACTGTATTTCCCAATAAAAACCCCAATAAAATTTTTTTATATACCACATATCAGTGAAATCACATGGTTCTCTGCTTTTTCTGTCTGACTTGTTTCGCTCAGCATTACTCTCTGTCACCCCAATAAATTTAATAAAATAAAATTTAAAATAAATAAATAAATAAAATAAATAAAAACTCAAAATTTTTTTAAAAAAGAGCACTGTTGGGGCCGGCCCGGTGGCTCAGGTGGTTAGAGCTCCGTGCTCCTAACTCCGAAGGCTGCCGGTTCGATTCCCACATGGGCCAGTGGGCTCTCAACCACAAGGTTGCCAGTTCAATTCCTCGAGTCCAGCAAGGGATGGTGGGCAGCGCCCCCTGCAACTGAAGATTGAACACGGCACCTTCGGCTGAGCTGCCGCTGAGCTCCCGGATGGCTCATTTGGTTGGAGTGCATCCTCTCAACCACAAGGTCACCGGTTCGACTCCCGCAAGGGATGGTGGGCTGTGCCCCCTGCAACTAGCAACAGCAACTGGACCTGGAGCTGAGCTGCGCCCTCCACAACTAAGACTGAAAGGACAACTTGAAGCTGAACAGAACCCTCCACAACTAAGATTGAAAGGACAACAACGTGACTTGGGGAAAATAAATAAATAAATAAATAAATAAATAAATAAGAAAAAAAAGGAGGTAGGGATGATGATGATGGTGGTGGTGGTGATAATAATTTGAACAGCAGAGCAAGCGTCATCCCCATTTTAAAACAAAAGAGCACTGTTCTCCCTATTTTTCACCTAGATATGTCCTGGTCACCCCTTAATCACAGTTTAAATATTCCTCCTTTAGAGAGTTCTTCCCTGACCACATAATTAGTGTAGGGATTCCCTGTTTTTCCTCTCTCATAATTCTCTACTATTTTCTTTAACACAACTTATAATGATTTATAATTATGTATATTTTTTTTACTTTTATTACATGTCTTTTCCACTAGACTATAAACTCTATGAGGGTAAGAACTAATTTTCTCTAATTCACCTATGTATTCCCAATATCCAGCATAATACTTGGCACATAGTAAGAACTCAGTAAATACTTATTGAATGAATGAATGCTTCACCAGCATAGGTTGATCTGCCATTGTCTCTTTAATGTTAAAGCATTTGTATTCAGTTGAGGTTTTTCTCTATGGCCTATCTATACTCCCCAGGTGGGGTTAATGCATCCTTCTTAGATAGTGACATTGTGTGATTCCTTCCTACTTTTTAAATCCCCCAAATCCGAAGAAGTCAGCAAGTCCAGTGGCAAACTGCTCAAGGCACAACCTTGACCTGAACAGGAACAGAGAGAGCCCATCCAGTGCCTTTGTGTAAACTGGAGAAAAATTCCCCTAGATTCAAGTACAATCCTGAGGGAAAATGTTTTGGCAAACAGGATATAGGCTGCATTTCAGCCCCATGTTTGCTTCCTCTCTAGCCATGTAGCCTGCCTTTTATGGGTCACAGATTTCACAACTATAAGCAAATACCCCCATTCTAAGGATAAATTTGTAAGCAAAGTAAGAGGAGAAGAGATGGAAAAAAACAACAACAGAGCCCCCAGAAGATGCAGAGCCTGCCTCTGGTAGAAACTGACGTTATTTGGAGAGAGACTTTAAAAAGCTTTTTGAGGAGAAGGAAGAAAGAAAGATTGACTCAGTTATCTCAACTCATGTCAGTGGTTAAGCATCAAGAATATATGTTCTGGAATCCTACAAGCCTGGGTTTACATTCTGGCTCTGCTATTTACTAGTTGTGTGACCTTGGAGAAATGCTTCCATTTTCTCTTCTGTGAAATGGTTCATAAAGTCATTATGAACATTAAATAAGATCAAGTATATAATATATGCTTACTACAGTGTCTTATACTTAGAAACTCTTAAATAAAATCATTTACTATTATTGATACATTGATACATATTGATATTTACATTATATAAAATACAAAATATCAGATTTATACTACACTTGATCTTAGCCAAAAGGCTGAGAAGCGATAAAATATCAGATTTATAAGAAGAAATCAGAATGAGTTTTAACAGTAGCTTTGAACAGCGACACCTTCCCCTGGCAGCTAGCCTTGGGTTTGCAGCTCAGGATTTTATTAAAAGATAGAATTGGAAAGCTTCCAAGACTGTACAGCTGGCTCAGTCCCTAGCCAGCCTGGTATCAAGCAAGGTGACTCACTTGTCCCAGTAGAGTCCTCATCTCCTATAAAACAGCAGGGGTGGGGTGGTGTAGTTGAACAAGATATAAATAAGGTCCCAAAGAGCCATGCCCAGTCTAAATACCCAAGTGTTGTACAGGTGGCTGGCTATAGGCCTGTACTCAGCAAGAAGGCACATAGGCATCAGGAATGACTTAGCTCTCTTTGAGTAGTCAAGGTTTCCAAGGCAGCTTTTTGAGATGAGAAGGCATACCCCAGACCCATTTGGTATCCTGGATGCTGTCTGCGTGGCAGACTAGGTGGGCAGCAGGAATAAGGAGGTCAAGGACATGGGGATGAGAGAGTCATCCCAGCACTACAGCACTATTTTGTCTCCCTCCTATGAAGACATTGGAACCCAGGAAAAATGGCCTAAGTGAACAGCCATAAAGGCAGTCTTGAAAGGGAAAGGATGAAAGAATAGGTTGGGGTACAAAGTACTGAAACTTTTGAGCTTTGACTGGGAAGCCACATCTTTACTCAAGATCACTCAGGTGGTGGGAATGCCCATACCCAATTTGGCTATGTAATACAATGGATAATAATAATAATAATAGTGACAACAATAATAATAGCAGTTGCTGAATATCAATGCCTGGTCTTGCACTACAAGCCCACACAGACTACCTTGCTTTGTCCTCCTAACAACCCAGTGAAGTAGGAACTACTGTCATCTTTATTTTACAGATGAGGAAATTAAGTTTCAGAGAGGTGACGAAGCTTAGCCCGGGGTTAGGCAATGGAACCTGCATTTGACTGCAGGTCTCCCTGATACTGAAGTTCCTAACTCCAAATCAGACATGGCTTCACATTCTAAAAAACATGGGATTCACTAGATGTCTCCGGGAGGAAAACCCAAGGTCTTTGGTCACCCACATCCTGCACAGCCTGGGCCTTGAGTTCTGAGAAGCCCAGTTTGTTTGTTTTTTAACTTCTTCAGCTGTATCATTTACCATCCTGTAATTTACTAGCTGTGCAACCTCAAACAAGGGCTTAGCACAGAACCTGGCACTCTAATAATTAAAATATTAAAAATATCTGAGTCCTAATCCCTGGGTCTGTATATGGAAAACAAGACTTTGCCAGTGTGATTAAATTAAGGATTTTTAGATGAAAAGATTATCCTGGATTATCTGAATAGGCCCTAAATGCAATCACATGTATCCTTGTAAGAGCGAGGCAGAGGGAGATTAGACATAGACAAAAGAGAAGACTATTAGATTATGGAGTGATCACAGATCAGAGTGATGTGGCCACAAGCCAAGGAATTCTGGCAGCCACAAAAACTGGAAGTGGCAAGGAATGGATTCTTTGTTAGAGCCTTCTGAGGGAATGAGGCTCTGCTGACACCTTTATTCCCACCCAGTAACACTGATATTGGACTTCTGTCTCTAGAATAATGACAGAGTAATTTTCTCTTATTTAAGCCAACAAGCTTGTGGCAATTTGTTATAGCAGCCATAGAAAACAAATACACTTTCGATACCTCAATTTCTTCACTTGGAAAAGAGAGCTAATAATAAGACCCATTTCACAAGGTTGTAAGGATTCATTGGGTTAAAATAAATGCAAAGAACTTTCAAGCAGTGCCCGCCATAGTCTAATCACCATGTAATGATTAGCTATTGTTTTCATCGCTATTATTGTTATTCTTATCATTAATGGAGTATTTACTATATGTATTCCAGGCCCTATATTTCAGATATAATTCTTCATGCAAGTGAAAGTGCTTGACCTACAACTCAAGTTTTGGGGATCCAAAACCCATGCATTTATTTTTTACATTTAATTATAGTTATTATTATTACATAAAGGTTCCTTAAGAAAAGTTTCTTTCCAGCCTTTGCAACACCTGTGTTCTACACCTTGCCCTAAATCTGCTATCCCAGACCTCAGGGCTCTCTGGGCAGGAACTCCATCTTAGTAGGGCAGGTGTTCCTTGGTGAGTAAGTCCAGCCCACCCCCATCTCTGACCTCGCTGTTGCAGAGGGGTGGGATGGAATGAAGTGCTATCCCCTACTGGGATTGAAATACCATTGCCTCCTATTAGTAGGACCAAGGGCATCACTGCCTTTCTTGTTTCTTCTCTGAGCATCTGGCACATATTAGCATTCCATAAATATTTGGTGAATTATTGAATTTCTCTGTGATTGTTGGAAGACAAAATTCCATTACCCAAACAGAGACTTTGAGGACCACAGATATTACATGAGTACCTTTATCAGGGCACTGGCAGGAAAGAGATGGTGTATCTATAGGGGTAATGAAGAAAGTCTATGGAAGGGAGTACTTACAAAAGTGTTTGCTGCCTGGAGAAAGGGAACTGACAAGGAAGACAATGAGGAACGTGAAAGATCCTGGGTCTTGCCACAGCAGGGAGCTGTTACTACCCTTAGCCTGAAGGAATAAGGGTAGGGAATAGATACAAAACCCACTGAATGCTGTAGCTGTGGGAGGGGGACTGCGCACCAGAAGATACGACTTTTAGTGAAGGAATGCAAGCTCTGCTAACTTGTGGCCTAGTGTATCAGTCTATTCAGGCTACTATAATAAATATCATAAACTGGGTGACTTATAAACAAATTTATTTCTCACAGTTCTGGAGACTGGGAAGCCCACGATCAAGGAAGGCACTGGCAGATTTGGTGTCTGGTGAGGACTAGCTTCCTGGTTCATAGACGGTGGTCTTTTTGTTGTGTCCTTACATGAGGAAAGGGACAAAGGAGCTCTCCTGGGTCTCTTTTATAAGGACACTAATCCCATTCATAAGGGCTCTGCTTCAAGGCCTAATCACCTATCAAAGGCCCTACCTCCTATTACCATCACATTAGGGACTGGGTTTCAACTTACAATTTTTTTGGCAGGGGGAGGAAATAAATAGTCGATAGCACCTAGACAGTAAGGGAACCAGGGCAATGGATAAATACCCCACTTTCTTTCTCCTTCCACCCTTTAGTCTTCTGCCAGTGCCTCTCATTGATCAAACCCAACTGGAATCCAGGGGACTAGAGAGCCCAGGTGATGCAATCCACATGGGTCTGCCTCCTGGAACACAGAGCAGCATGGAGAATTGTGGTGAGTAGGTATGTAGGGACAAATGGAGAATGTCCAGCTTGGCTATTGTCCTAAGGTTATCCAGCAACACCAGTGATAAGTTGAAAATAGGACTTTTAGTGAATCTGGGCTCATTCCCTGAAGCTTCATGCTTCTAAACAACCTAGCTTGGTGATGCATTTAGTGATTGGTCAGGTTCTTGTTATACTCATTTGTTCTTAGAACTTCTGACACAGTTTTGTTTTTTTCTATTGCCAATGGGTTTGAAAAGTAAAATCTCTCTAGCATCGTTGAATTCTTTTAATTCATGTTTTTTCTGACATCTCATTTTTAATTGTGCTTTCCATAGGCCACAAATGAGTTAATACAGGGAATAAATGAATAAAATCTCTGTACTCTTCCTACAGGCAGCACTTATGTACTTGTGCAAAATTAGAACTAAACTCTATAGATTTTTCTGAAAGTTTTGATTGATGTTAAATTCAAATTAGAAAAATTTCCCAGGGAGGTTGAACTTTATTGCCTGGAGATACATTGGCAAAGGACAGAAGAATCCCAGTCTGTCTGTTGCAGGTATTAAAGGCAGCAGGTTCTTTGTTTGCAGTTTTGGGAAAATCTGGCTACTCCACCTCTGGACTTCCAAGGTGGCCACTCACCTATACTTACCACACGTAGGTCAGAAGGATTGGGTGCTGGAAGCCTGGGTTCTAGAGTCAGCCAGATCTAAGTTGGTTCCTAGCTCTGCTACTCCCTTGCTATGTGGCCTTGGAGAAGTCATTTAATCTCTCTCAGCCTCAATTTCTTTCTTTTGATTTTTTCAAATTAAAGTTTATTGGGGTGACAATTGTTAGCAAAGTTACATAGTTTTCAAGTGCACAATTCTGTAATATATCATCTGTATGTCACATTGTGTGTTTACCACCAAGAGTCAGTTCTCTTTCCATCACCATATATTTGATCCCCTTTACCCTCATCTACCACTCCCCTCCCTTCTTACTCTCTGGTAACCACTACACAATTGTCTGTGTCTATGAGTTTTGTATCTGCGTTTGTTTTTCTTGTTCTTTCAGTTTTTTTAGTTTTATATACCACGTATCAGTGAAATCATATGGTTCTCGACTTCCTCTGTCTGACTTACTTCGCTTAGCATTATACTCTCAAGATCCATCCATGTTGTCGCAAATGCCACTATTTCATTTTTTTATGGCAGAATAGTCTTCTATTGTGTATGTATACCACAACTTCTTTATCCAATCATCTATCAAAGGACACTTTGGTTGTTTCCATGTTTCGGCCACCATAAATGAAGCTGCAATGAACATGGGAGTACATATATCTTTATGGATAAATGTTTTCAGGTTTTGGGGGTAGATACCCAGGAGAGGGGTTGCTGGGTCATATGGTAATTCTATTCATAATTTTTTGAGGAACTTCCACACTGCCTTCCATAACAGCTGCACCAATCTGCATTCCCACCAACAGTGTATGAGGGTTCCTTTTTTTCCACAGCCTCTCCAATAGTTGTTATTATTCATCTTGTTGATGATAGCCATTCTGACTGGGGTGAGGTGATATCTCATTGTGGTTTTTACTTGCATTTCTCTGATGATTAGTGATGCTGAGCATTTTTTCATATGTCTATTGGCCATTTATATGTCCTTTGCCCATTTTTAAATTGGATTATTTGTTTTTTGTTGTTGAGTTATATGACTTCCTTATATATTTTTGGATATTTGCCCCTTATAGGAGGCATTGTTTGCAAAAATTTTCTCCCACTCGGTTGGTTGCCTCTTTAGTTTGTCGATGGTTTATTTTGCTGTGCAGAAGCTTTTAAGTTTCATATAGTCCCATTCATTTATTTTTAGTTTTTACTTCCCTTGCCTTTGGAGTCAAATTCATAAAATGCTCTTTGAACCCAAGGTCCATAAGTTTAGTACCTATGTTTTCTTTTATGCATTTTATTGCTTCAGGTCTTATGTTTAATTCTTTGATATATTTTGAGTTAATTTGGTACACCGTGACAGATATTAGTCCAGTTTCATTATTTTGCACATGGCTTTCCAATTCTCCCAGAACCATTTATTGAAGAGGCTTTCTTTTCTCCATTGTATGTTTTTTGCTTCTTTGTAAAAAATTATCTGTCCATATTTATGTGGGTTTCTTTCAGGGTTCTCAGTTCTATTCCATTGGTCTGTTTTTCTTCCAATACCATGTTGTTCTGATTGTTGTTGCTCTGTAGTACAAGCTGAACTCAGGGAGTGTGACACCTCCAGCATTGTTCCATACAAATCTGATGATTTTTTGTTCTGTTTCTTTTTTTTATTATTATTAGTTTCAGGTGCACAAGACAAAGCAAGACTTAGACGTTTATCATTTACATCCCTCACACTGTGTGAACCCCCCTCCCCCCATCCACCATCCCCCCGTACGTTCCCAAAACCTCTCACCTTCCCCTTATCCCCAACCCCCGCCCCTCTAGCAACCCTCTGTTTTTCCTCCATGTTTCCAAAACTGTCTCTGATTAGTTCATTCACTTATTCTTTTCTTTAGATTCCGCATATAAGTGAGATCATATGGTATTTGTCTTTCTCTTTCTGACTTATTTCACTTAATGTTCTATTTCTTTAAAAAATGACATTGGGATTTTAATGGGGATTGCATTAAATCTGTATATTGCTTTGGGTAACATGGCCATTTTAACTATGTTGATTCTTGCAATCCATGAACATGCAATGTCTTTCCATTTCTTTGTGTCTTTTTCAATTTTTTTTAAAATGACTTATAGTTTTCAGTACATAGATCTTTCACATCCTTGGTTAAGTTAATTCCTTGGTATTTTACTCTATTTGTTGCAATTACAAAAGGAACTTTTTTATTTCTTATTCTGATATTTCATTGTTAGTATATAGTAATGCAATGGGTTTTGTACATTGATTTTGTAGCTGGCAACTTTTCTGTATTTGTTTATTGTTTTTACCGTGTTTCTCCAAAAACAAGACCCAGCCGGACCATCTGCTCTAATGCATCTTTTGGAGCAAAAATTAATATAAGACCCAGTCTTATTTTAATATAATAATAAGACCGGGTCCATAATATAATATAACATAATATAACATAATATAACATAATATAACATAACATAACATAATATAACATAACATAACATAACATAACATAACATAACATAACATAACATAACATAACATAACATAACATAACATAACATAATATAATATATAGCAGGTCTTAGGTAATAGCTTTTTGGTGGAGTTTTAGGGTTTTCTATATATAGCATCATGTCATCTGCAGAAAGTGACAATTTAACTTCTTCATTCCCAATTTGGATGCCTTTTATTTATTTCTCTTGCCTGATTGCTCTGGCAAGGACTTCCAACACTATGTTGAAAAGCAGAGGTGATAGGGGACAGCCCTGTCGTGTTCCTGAACGTAGAGCAAAGGGCTTCAGTTTTTCACCATTAATTATGAGATTAGCAGAGGGTTTGTCATATATGGCCTTTATTATGTTAAGGTATTTTCCTTCTATACCTATTTTATTAAGTGTTTTAATCATAAATGGATGTTGTATCTTGTCAAATGCTTTTTCTGCATCAAATGACATAATCATATGATTTTTGTCCTTTATTTTGTTTATGTGATGTATCACATTGATGGATTTGCAGATGTTGAACCATCCTTGTGCTCCTGGGATGAACCCCACTTGCTCATGATGTATAATCTTTTTAATGCATTGTTGTATTTGATTTGCTAGAATTTTGTTTAGGATTTTTGCATCTAATATCTTTTGCATCATCAGAGATATTGGTCTATAATTTTCTTTTTTTGGGTTATCCTTACCAGGTTTTAGTATCAGGGTAATGTTGACCTCATAAAATAAATTAGGCAGTATTATCTCTTCTTCAAATTTTTGGAAGAGTTTTTTGTAGGACATATATTAGATCCTTTTTGAATGTTTGGTAGAATTCACTAGTGAAGCCATCTGGTCCCGGACTTTTGGTTTTGGGAAGGTTTTGGATGACTGACTCAAATTCCTTACTGGAGACTGGTCTATTTAGATTTTCCAAGTCTTCGTGATTCAGCCTAGGAAGGCTATATGTCTCTAAGAACTTGTCCATTTCTTCTAGGTAATTGAATTTGGTGGTATATAGTCCTTCATAGTATTCTTGGATGATCCTTTGTATCCTGGCATCCGTGGTAACTTCCCCTCTTTCATTATTGATTTTGTTTATTTGTTTCTTTTCTCTTTTTATTTTAGTGAGTCTAGCCAAGGGTTTGTCAATTTTACTAATCTTTTCAAAGAATCAGCTCTTTGTTTCATTAATTTTTTCTATTGTCTTTTTGTTCTCTGTTTCATTTAGTTCTGCTCTGATTTTTATTATTTCCTTTCTTCTACTGACCTTGGGTTTCATTTCTACTTCTTTGTCTAGTTCTTTAAGGTGTAATGTGAGGTCATTTATCTGGGATTTTTCTCGTTTTTTGAGATAGGCCTGTAATGATATAAAATTCCCTCTTAAAACTGCTTTTGCTGCATCCCAAAAATTTTGGTAGGTTGTATTTTCACTCTCATTTGTTTCTATGTATCTTTTGATCTCTCCTCTTATTTCTGCTTTGACCTAGTCATTCTTTAAAAGTATGTTGTTCAATCTCCACATATTTGTGGTTTTACCTGCTTTCTTTTTGCCGTTGATATTCAATTTCAAAGCTTTGTGATCAAAGAATAAGCTTGCTATGATTTCAATCTTCTTAAATTTGCTGAGTCTAGTTTTATGTCCCAATAAATGGTTTATACTTGAGAATATTCCATGTACACTGGAGAAGAATGCATAGTCTGATATTCTAGGATGAAGTGCTCTATAAACGTAAATTACATCCATTTCATCTAATGTGTCATTTGTGGCTGCTATTTCATTATTTATTTTCTCTTTGGATGATCTATCCATAGCTGTCAATGATGTATTTAGGTCCTCTAGCATAATTGTGTTTTGGTCAATTTCTCCTTTTAGTTCTGTTAGTAGTTGCTTGGTATATTTCACTGCTCCCTGATTGGGGGCATAAATATTGATGACTGCTATGTCTTCCTGTTGTATAGTCCCCTTTACCATTATGAAATGTCCATCTTTGTCTGTTGTTACCTTTTTTATCCTGAAGGCTGTATCATCTGATATCAGTATGACTACACCTGATTTTCTCTGGATACCATTTACTTGGAGTATCAATTTCCACGCTTTCAGTTTGAGTCTATGTTTGTCCTTGTAGCTGAGATGTGTCTCTTGGAGGCAGCATATGGTTGGATTTAGTTTTTTGATCCAATCTGCTATTCTGTGTATTTTTATTGGTGAGTTCAGTCCATTTACATGTAGGGTGATTATTGATACATGATAATTTCCTATCATTCTGTGTCTTGTTTTCTGGTAGGATGGTGTCTCTATTGTTTCTTGGCCTTTTTGTTGTTGTCTATTATTTCAGTGTAGTGATATTCTATGATTTTTCCCTCTGTTTCTTCTTTTTCTATGTTATATAAATCAGTTCTGAATTATTTTTGAGTGTTATCATTAAATTTATGTAAAAGAAAGTTTATTATTTAGAGTGTTCTATTTTCTTCAGCATGCTTACTTTCTCCATTGCCTTGTGCCAGTACAGACCTCTACTCTCTATTTTTATGTGTTTGTTGACACAAAGTATCCCAATTTATGCTGTCAGTTGATTTCTGTGCTGTAGTAGCAAGTTATTATTTTCCTCTTTTTTAAAGATTTTTTTTCCTTCTTTACTCTGTATGTTTAAGTGTATTGTGTCCTATTTGCTGTAGGGGTTGCCATTTCCTGCTTCTGTCTGTATGTTCATAATACTATACATGGTTTTTTATTCTTTTGCTTTTTTGTTTCAGGTCGAATCGCTTTCTTCAGTATTGCTTGTAGTGCAGGTTGTGTGTTAGAAAATTCCCTCAGTTTCTCTATGTCTGGAAAGGTCTTTATTCCTCCTTTATATCTAAAGGATATCTTTGCTGGATATATTATTCTTGGCTCATAATTCTTTCTTTCAATAGTTTGAATATTTGATTCCACTCCTTCCTGGCTTGTAGTGTTTCTGCTGAAAAATCTGATGGTAGTCTAATGGACTTTCCTTTGTAGGTTACTGTCTTCTGTTTCCTGGCTGCCTTGAAGATTATTTCTTTATTGTTAATTTTTGACAGCTTCAATACAATGTGCCTTGGAGAAGGCCTGCTGGGATTGAGGTAATTAGGTTTTCTTGGATTCGAGGATCCAGTTAATTCCACAAGTTTGGGCAGTTCTCATTGACTATTTGTTTGAATATACTCTCTGTTCCTTTCTCCCTTTCTTCTCCTTCTGGTATGCCCATTATTCTTATATTGGTCTTTCTGATGGAATCAGAAAGTTCTTGTAGAGTTCTTTCATTTCTTTTCAGTCTCAAGTCTCTTTCTTCTTCCATCTGTGTCATTTCCAGATTTCTGTCTTCGATGTCACTGATTCTTTCCTCCATCTGGTCAGCTCTATTACCTAAGCTGGCTATTTCATTCTTCATTTCTTTTATTGAGTTCTTAATGTCCAGAAATTCTATTTTGTTCTTTATTAAAATTGGTAAAATGTTCATTTTGTTCTTTGATTTTGTTTCTGAGTTCATTAAAATGCTTGTCCGTGTTTTCTTGCATTTCATTGACTTTTTTAAGAACTGTGATCTTGAATTCCCTGTCAAAAGTCACATATTTCCATGTCTTTAAGTTCATTTTCTGGAGACATTTCATTTTTTTTCTGAGCTGCCTTGTTACCATGGTTATTCATGGCAATTAATGTATTACTATTTCTCTTCCTAGGCATCTACAGGAATGGGTTCTGCAACAGGTTTGTAGGAGGAGGTCTTTCTTTTGCTTTCCAGTAGGTGTTGTTAGAATGCTTTAATTTCTCTTCTACTGCAGCCTTTTATTCTCTCTCACGCTGTAATGTTATATTTTCTCTGCATTGTTCCAGCTTCTCACACAATATGGGGACTCACTGGAAGGAGGGCTTCTCCTCTTTGAGCTAGTCACCTGGTTCTCAGGGCACTGCCTCCATTGGGGGATATGGGGAGCTTCTGAAGTTCCAAAGCTCTTCCTGCACCAGATTCAGGGCCTGTGTGTTTCAGTGGCTCTGTTTATCCCTGCAGGGTTCCACTCAGATATGTGGGGGCAGGGGAGGGGTGGGTTGTGGGTGGTAGTTCTTTGCAATGGCAGCGACCACTAGCCCAGCCAGTTCTGCACCCAAGGCTCTCTCCCTATCACCAGAACTAGGGCTGCAAGTCCATGGCTGCTGGTCACAGTTCTCAGAACTGCAAATATTCTGTTCTTTTGATCTGACACTGCTACCATTCCGCTTCTAGCACTGGGCAGGTGCAGGTGGGGTGAGCTTGAAAGGGTGGGGGAGGGGTCAGATAGGCTCCTCCTGTGTCTGTGTCTTCTGTGATGTGCCTGTGCCTTCTGCCCTCTGCTCTGCAGTGAGGGCTTAAACCACCGTTTTTACCCTTCTTCCCTCAGTCTTTGCCCCAAGGTCTCCACAGTGAATGTTGGGTTCAGCCATGTTATATGCGGATCCCTCAGGCGGGACTGTGGCCATAAGGGGAGTGCTAGCAGTCAGATATTTTCCATCTCCCACAACTGTGGTAATTCTGGAATGCAAGGAGCTGAGAGCTCCAAGCTCCGGTCTGCGTTCTATGCTTGCATGGTCTGCATCGCCGCACTTCCCCTTACCCTCTTCCCCCCCACATACACCACCCCCCATCGCAGCTCATCCAGTTTACCCACGTTTAGATGACTTCAGTTGAACTTCTCTTAGTCTTGCCTGTCTGCTGCACAGGGAGTCCTTTATGGAATTACAGTTGTTCAATTTGCTGTAAATTCCAGGGGAGATTTCAAGAGGCTCACATCATGCTGCCATTTCTATGACCTCAGCCTCAATTTATCGTCTGACAAAGTGGGATATAATGTACCTACCTTTCAGAGTTGCTGTGAGTTTAAAATGAGATCATAGTTTAAAGCCCTTAGTGTGCTGCCTGGAGGATGGTCAGCACCCCATAAATGATGTAAGTGCTAGTGGGAGTGCTGGGCTCAGGAACTTCTCTCTCTTCCCCACTCCTGCTGGCTCCCAGCCAGCATATGTTACATCCTATTTCCTGGTCCTGTATCCCAACTTCCATACCTACCTCTGGCTCCCTTGCATGCAAGAGCCATCTGAGCATGTTCCTGGCATCCTTTCTCATCACTGGGTTGGTCATGGGCAGAGTACGTGCTCCCATTGAGTCTGATTTCTCTTCTATGAATTGGGAGGAACAGTAGCCTCCACCTTATACGATTATGAAGATTCCAGTTAGCCCAGGCTAGAGTTATGGATGTATGTGCAACCTGAAACACTCTGAGGCTCCCTACCCTACAGGTGAAAATGAGGCCACATTTCACTGGCCTCCTACCTCCACTAAAATAGCCAGGGGCCCCTAGCCCTAACCTCACCCTGCCGCAAGATGGCCTGGAAAATCACTCCAAGTCCACTCACTTTTCTCCCTGTCAGCCTTCTCAGTGAGGCTTGCATATGAGAGGGCCATCAGTCCAGGTGCCAACTCCCAGGTGAAAATGGCATTAACTATAGACGTCACTATATCCAAGCCAGAATATGTAGTTCTTAGAAAGGAGGACAATGGCCTGGCCGCAGATACATTTCTACCAGGGGGCTCACATCTAGTCTGTGCAGCTGGATTGGGTGGTTGCCTGCCATCCTGCTAGTGTGTCTATTTCCTGCCACACACCAATCTCGCTTAGGGACCCCTTAATGCCAGGCCTTGTGCTGCATACTTCATACACATTACCTCATTTAATTCTCACAAATCTCCTCACTTAACCCTTTCCAGTCAGACTGGCTTCCTTGCTGTTCCCACATCTAACAGCATGTTCTCACACTAGAACCTTTGCACTTCCAGCGCTCTCTGCCTGAATGGTTCTTTCCCTGTGCATCCACATGGCTTGCCCCCTCACCTGCTTCACATCTTCTTTTCAATAAAGCCTTCCTTGACTGCCCTTTTTAAAATTGCAATCCCCCACCCCAATCAAAACACTCTAGACCTCTCTCATAAATTCATAGCATTTATCACTATGCAACATGTTGCTTATTTACTTACTTCTTATTTGTCTGTCTCCATAAGAGCCAAGATTCTTGGTGCTCATGGAAACAGATAAATAAGGTGCTCAACAAATATATACTGACTAAATGAAGGATCCCGTGAGGTAGCTTAGGTTGGTGCAAAAGTAATTGTGTTTTTGCAATTATTTTTAACCTTTTAAACCGCAATTACTTTTGCACCAACCTAATATTTATGATCCCCACTTTACAGCCAGAGGCACAGAGAATTAATGTTAACTTGCCTTATACCACACAGTTTGGATCCAAACACAACAGTTTGGTTTTATAGCTCAAAATTAAATGACTGCACTGCACTTTCTTTGGACACAGAGGGCTTCTTGGTAAACCCTCAAATTGGACCTGGCTATGGAACTGGAAGCTTTCTGATCATTCACCTGGCCCCAGCCCTCAACTCTGAGAAGCAGATAGGGAGTCATAAGCAGGGTGTATAACCAAGGGGGCAGAGTGTTTTGGTCTCTGAGCTGAAGATATGTGGGTGGGCCTCAACCCTGGCCATTCAGCACCCCACCAGCCTTGTAGGCAGACATTTCACAGAGACAAGAGAAGACCCAAGTCTCCACTCTTCCCTACCATGGCCAATATTCATCGAGCACTTACTTTGTGCATACTACCATGTGAGGAATTGAATTTAATGCCTACTTTATTTAATTTAATCTTGTCAGCAACCCTGAAAGTTAGATAGTATATCTGTTAGTGCTTGCTTCTATAACTTCATGTCTTAAATTATTAAATGATAATAAAATACAGCTATTGGGAAGAATATGTAATTGTGGCTCCAGAGATATTAAATAATTTGGATACCTCTTATAGAAGCATAGAAAACATCAATTGGAAAAGTTGCTTAAACATTGTGATACGTAGAATTCTAACTAAAATGGCTCCTGTAATTCCCACACTCTGGTATCTATACCTTTATATAAACCCTTCCCCTTGAATGTGGGTGGAAACTGTGACTTGCTTCTAACCAATAGAATATGACAAAGGTGATGGAATTTTGCAGATTTAAGTAAGGTCTCTAATCAATTAACTTTGAGTTAATCAAAAGGAATATTATCTTGGGTGGGCTTGACCTAATCAGATGAGCCCTTTAAAAGAGATTCCAGGCCTTCCCTGAAAGAAGATGCTTAAAGAAGTCAGACTCTTTCTTCTGCTGGCCTGAAAATGTTACCATGAGTTCTACTGCAGCAAGAAAATGAATTCTTCCAACAACCAGGTGAGTTTGGAAAAGGACCTTGAGCTTCAGATGAGATCCCAGCCCCAGCCAATAGCTCAGTTGCAGCCTTATGAAACCCTGAACAGAGGACCTAGATACATACCTGACCCATGAAAACTATGTGATAATACATAGATGTTATTTTAAGCCACTAACTTTGAGGTAGTTTGTTATACAGAAATAGAAAACAAAGATAAATCTATGAGCCTTATTCATCATCTCTTTTTTTAAAAACTGGAAATGCTAATTAGTCACACCTCAAAAAGAGGCTGAAAATATTCAGTAGTAAGTGCTTTAGCTATTTCAACATTATTTGAACTCTGGAGTGAGATAGACTTAAGTTCTGTGACAGGCCTTGACACTTACTAGCTGTTTGACTTTAGATAAGTCATTGGATCTCTCTGAACCTCTGTTTTCCCACCAGTTATGCCATTTTTCATATATGTGTTTCTGTGCCACTTAACAATTGAAGACATGAAATTATAAAGAGTTTACCTTGCTTACACAAAAAAATAGGGTCTTACTGGGGTTAATCCACATACTGAATTCTCCAGGCTAAGATTACAATGGGGAAAGGTTTTGTGAAATGAATTTCTGGGCCACTTTTCTTTTAGACAAGGTAGAAATGGTAAGGATTGGAATTGGTGTGAATGCATTTTAGGGCCTCTTGAATATCTCAGTTTTTAAGCTTTTGGAATCTAGCCTAGTGTTTGCTAGCTGCTCTTGCTCTTTATTATCTAATGGTAAATAAATAAATCATCAAATATTTGAGAAGGAAAGTGGCCTGTTCAAAGTCACAGATCCTACTGGCATCAGAGTCAGGACCAGAACTCAAGTTTTCTGGTACCCATTCCTTGCTCCTTGAACTATATCATCCTGTTCCTCCTAGAATTTCTCCTGAGTTTCTGTGAGGCCCATAGAAAATTATTTCCACATTTGGTTTCTTTCTTTGTTGTTTTGCCCAAGGCCTTCATCCTTTAACTTGATTACATCTTGTTTGGCTGATAGAAAGTAATTTCAGCAAGTTACTTAGCTCTATTTGTTGCTTCCCCTGATGCAGACTGCCAGTGCCTACTCACAAATTCCATAGTACAGTTCATCTCCATGGGTTTTCACTTCCTGCTTGTTCCAAGATGTATACCTCATTCACATGGACTTTCAGTCAAAAAGTAGAAGTAGGAACAAAAGACACAGTGAAAAATACACTCACATGGAACTAAAAAATAAGTGAAGATAGAGTTTGGTGGATTCCTGGAAAGGCAGTTTTGCTCCTCCTGACAAAATCCTACTCATCTTTCAAGACCCAGTTTAGCTGACATCTCACCTAGGACTTATTCTTTGTCCCACCTTAGGCAGAATTTATCACTTTCTTCCTCCCCCGTGTTCCCATTGCATTTTGAATAGAACTCTTCTCTGGTGTTTATCAAGTGTCACCTTGTATTAAAGTTATTCACCCCAACACAGAGAAAGTACACTCTCTGTGAGCACAGAAACCAAATTTTACTCATCTTTGCACTGGCCACCACTAGTGCAATGCCTGGCACAGAGTAGGCACTCAATCACTGTTTGCTTAGTTAAATCTAAAATAAATACTTTTAACTTTGAAATTTGCTGCACCATATTTTTGATAAAGATTCTTTGGTGATTAATGAAACTGTTTACATTTCTGAAGTTAAATCTGAGGGGGAAACGTGATGCCTGAGCATCTTCCAATTACAGACTTTCATCAGCATCTCACATGCAAAAAATCACGTTGATGAATGAACTGTTGTTTTTAAACTGCTCTATTTTCCACTCCGTATCGGGGCAGCACACAGTTGGTTTATCAGTTAGGGTTCAGGGCACGAAACAGAAACCACTCAAGATATACTAACCAGTAACTATTAGATTAGATTAGGATCTGATCTAATCAGGAAGTTCATACTGAAAAATTATTTGAAGGGCTGAAGTAGTGGGCTCTTTATTGGACATCCAAAACCTACCCCCACAACATGACAGTGCACTGTGGTGCTGTCGCCCTGGTCACCTGAGCTGGGTGCTCCAGGTGTGTCCTTTGTGTTGGGTATGTCTGCCATCCTGTTGTCATTGAGCCTTGCTTGCTATTTGCATGTCAATGGGATGGATGGACCCTTGGGCTGATTGGTTATGAATCTAAAGAACAAAACAAACAAAACAGATACAAACTCATAGATACACAGAACATTTTGATGTTTGTCATCTGGGAGGGGATTTTGGGGATGGGTGAAAAAGGTGAAGTGATTAAGAAGTGCAAATTGGTAATTATAAACTAGCCATGGGGATGTAAAGTACAGCATAAGGAATATAGTCAATAATATTGTAATAACTGTGTATGTTGTCAGATGGGTACTAGTAATAGATTTATTGGGGTGATCACTTCATAAATTATATCAATATCTAATCACTGTGTTGTACACCTGAAAGTAATAAAATATTGTATGTCACCTATAATTGAAAAATAAAACTACTATATTTCTTTCAAATATTAGAGTCAGGGAAAATCCATTGTTCTGGCTTGGGTTGTGAATGGGAGTGATGAGAGAAAATACAGTGCCTGCCCTCTAGGCATTTACAGAGAGAACCACTGTTTAAATTTGTCATGCAGAAAACCACTGCCAAAGGCCTCATATAGACACTGACTGGTCCAACTGATCTTTGGTATTCAGGAATCTAAAGAAAGGAGAGCCATCATCAGAAAACAATGAAAGAAGCAAGTATGGGATGCTGGGAATAGGAAAACTGTACCTTCCAGATCTCTCCATTATGGTTCTGTAGCCTGTACAGCTTGCTATTCTCAAGGACTAGCTTGCCATCCACCTGTGTTAGACAAGATTCTAAAGTTTTCCTTAAGATTTCTGCCTCCTACTCCCTTGCCCTGCCCTTTAAATGTGAGTGGAATCTGAGAATATGAAGAGATACCATTCCCGTGTTTATGTTACATTAAGGGAAGATTATCCTGGATGGATCTGATCTAATCAGGAAAGCCTTTTAAAAGCAGAGTTTTCTACAGCTGGTTGCAGAGGAGGGAGTCAGAGATTTGAAGCTTGGGAAGGATTTGACACATGATTACTGATTTTAAGATGGAAGAAACCACATGGCAAGGAATATGGGCAGCCCTCGGAGCTAAATGTGATCACTGGCTGACATTTAGTAAGGAAACATGGATTTCAGTCCTTCAACCTCAGTGAACTGAATTCAGCCAACAATCTGAATGAGCTTGGAAGCAGATTTTCCCTGGGCTTCCAGATGAGAACTCAACCTAGCCAATACCTTGATTTCAGTCTCGTGACACTGAGAAGGGAAGCTCATTGAGTCATGCCTTACAGAGCTGCAAGCTAACAAATGGATGTGCTTTCAAGTCTCTATGTTTATGATAATTTGTTAGGGAGTAATAGAAAACTAATAAACCATCTGTTCTGAGAAGCTTTCCTTAACTAATCCTGGCTTAATATGGTCCGCAGAGAACAGGGACCATGCCTTATACATCACCAGGTCCTTCACTGTGCTCCATGCAGGGTTTCACACAAAGAAAAGCGCTCAATAGATGAAAGTTGACTGACTAGAAAACTCAGAGAAAACATTCCATTTAAAAAGTCATTCTTGCTTTATCAAACTACAGGAGAGGTACTCCCTGGGAATGAATGATTGAGTGAATAAACTAGTGACTGAATGTCTGCATATATAGTCATGACCCTAAGCTTTCATGACTCTAAGCTTCTTGATAGCAAAAAAAACATATTTTAAAGAGGAATAGGGCACTCTGATGCTGCTTTTTTTTTTGACATTGCCATTTTGATAAAATAGCAAGAAAATGTTCCCATGTCCAGTGGGTCTATGAAAACATCCCTATTGCAGATTTCACATCTTTCTCTCCCACATTTCCTTGAACAGTGCTGGATGTGTAATAGGAACTCCATCAATGTTTGTTAATGGTAGAAATGATGAATTAATCTCTTTTCATCTAAATTGTACTCTTGAGGGTAGAATTTTTTCTTGTTGCTAAGATTCCATGTGGTTCATTCTTTCAAAAGTAAATATTAATTTTATCATGACATTTTTCAAGAGACAAGCAACATTTGGTGATGGATCATTCCTTCATTTATCCAAATTCTCAGACTTTGGTGGAACCTGAGGGAAGGCTGTCTTCAAGCATCTCAGTAAGAAGATTCACTCTTTAATGTTTAACAAGCATCAGGGAAAAAGCGATTCCACAACTTTCTCCAGTAACTTGACTCACAGTTAGATTAGATAGAAGGAAGACAATAAGGATTGTTAAGATCCCTCATGCTCTACTTAAGCCTATTTTCAAATACTAACGGGGTTCCCAGGAAGTCAGACAACTTCCTTCCTCTCTCTCTTTCTCTCTCTCTCTCTCTCTCTCTCTCTCTCTCTCTCTCTCTCTCTCTCTCTCTCTCTCTCTCTCTCTCTCTCTCTGTGTTTAATGGACAAGTGGAGCAAGAATATGTTGTTTGACCTACCTGAAGTAGGGAAAGAAAATGGGGTCCCTCAGAGATCTGAATCAAAGATTTCCTACAGCACAGTGGTAAAGAAATAGAGCTTAGGCTTTCAAAAATATGGATTCTGTTTCAAATTCAAAAGCTCCACTGTCTGATTTTGGGTATCAAGTCCCTTAATCCCTCTGAGCCTCAGTTTTCTCATCTGGAAAATGGGGGTGATAATAGTACCTCTCCCAAGGATGGTCATTAAGATTAAATGAGAGACATGTAGAAAAGGAAAAAAAAAGATTAAATGAGAGAATTCACATAAATTCCTTAGCACATGCTTAGTAGTAATAAATACTAGCTGCTTATATCACAAGTAGAATTATCTATGAACAAGAGTATAATAATGTCTAACTTGGTATCCTGGTCATCATAAAGCTATTCCCATGCCTTGGAAACAATCCACAACTCTGCTTTGCTGAGAATAAGCACTCCTGTGTGAGGGCCACATTCTAAAAACCCTCTTTATTTAGCAGGCATTGGGATATATTTATCATTTGTATTAGGACTGCATTTTGACAAAGCCTCCATGTTAAGTATCATGTTAGTAAGAATACATGTGATGCTTTCCCCCGTGGGTTAGTGATATTTTGGTTGAGTGGATAGGGGAAAGAATTAGAGTTGTTTTGTTTTTGTTTTAGGAATAAATACTTCCTTAGAGGACTGAAAGATGCTTGGTCCTAATGGAATTCCTATTTGGGGGCCTAACCCTAGCAATACAATACCTCTTTCCTTTGAAGAAAAGGCAAAATACAAGGCTGATCAGATGGTTACCTATCTGAGTTATTTAGAGGGCTTGGAACAGTGATTTCTAATTTAGTAGGTCTGGGATGCAGCCTCAGAATTTGCATTTCTGACAATTCCCAAGTGGTGTTAATACTGCTGTTCCAGGGAGAAACTTGAGGTACTATAATGAAGCGATGGAATAATAGCCCCTTCTACCTGTATAGTATTTTTTACCTTTGCCAGTCCTGTTCACATCTATTATCACATTAGAACTTCATTTATGTCAGGTTTAGACAAAAAGTATTGTGGATATCAATTGCTCATTAGAAGTAATAGGTTAAGCAGGAACTCACAAACTTTAGATTCTGCAGTGTATTATGATCCATATCATTTTTTTTTAATTTTATTTTATTAAATTTATTGGGGTGACAATTGTTAGTAAAATTACATAGATTTCAGGTGTACAATTCTGTATTACATCATCTATAAATCCCATTGTGTGTTCACCACCCAGAGTCAGTTCTCCTTCCATTACCATATATTTGATCCCCCTTACCCTCATCTCCCACCCCCCACCCCCCACCCCCCTTACCCTCTGGCAACCACTAAACTATTATCTGTGTCTATAAGTTTCTGTTTCTCATTTGTTTGTCTTGTTCTTTTGTTGTTTTTGGTTTATATACCACATATCAGTGAAATCACATGGTTCTCTGCTTTTTCTGTCTGACTTATTTCGCTCAGCATTACTCTCTCAAGATCCATCCATGTTGTCACAAATGTTCCTATATCATCTTTTCTTACCGCCGAATAGTATTCCATTGTGTATATATACCACAACTTCTTTATCCATTCATCTATCGAAGGACATTTTGGTTGTTTCCAAGTCTTGGCCACCGTAAACAAAGCTGCAATGAACAATGGAGCACACGTGTCTTTATCTCTAAATGTTTTCAGATTTTTTGGGTAGATACCCAGGAGAGGGATTGCTGGGTCATATGGCAATTCTATTCGTAATTTTATTTTATTAAATTTATTGGGGTGACAATTGTTAGTAAGATTACATAGATTTCAGGGTAAAAGAGATACAATATATGGTGATGGAAGGAGAACTGACTCTGGGTGGTGAACACACGATGTGATATATAGATGATGTATTACAGAATTGTACACCTGAACTCTATGATCCATATCTTATAAATTGATATCCTATGTGTGGAGGGAAAATACAGGCCCTGGGGCACATTTTAAAAAGGAAATGAGGAAAGTTACAATTGTCACGCCAATAAACTTTAATGTTTTTTAAAAAAGGAGATGAGGAATGTAGGTTAACTGTGCCTACACTGTCCCCACTATATCCAGAAAAACCCTGCCAATCAGTCACAGCAGTTTATTCTCATTGGGTCCAGATTTGCTCTCAGAACCCTTCTTTCCAAGGTGTTCCAGTCAATCAGGGTTGACACATATTGCTATGTTCCATTCATTCTCCAAAAGGAAATATAGGTAAACTAAATAGAATGGAACTGACTCTGTGAATCACTAACTGTAATTTAAACTGAAGATATAATCACAGGATACAGTGATTCTAGTGACCCTCCAAGTGCTTCAACAACCTATAAAGTCCATTATAGGAAAACAAAGCTATTCTGGTGAATGAACTCCTCCAGCCCAGGAGATTTTAAGAACTGGCCAATGTCAAGATATGATTCATTCATTTAACTATTATTTATTGAAGCCCACTATAGTGCCAAGCACTGTGCTAGGCACTTTAGACTACAGAGATGTATTATTCACAAGGCCCTGCATGGTCTAGGAGAGAAGATAAAAGAGGTGTAAAACTAACTATACCTTAGGGCTGAATGCAGTAAAGGGCTGCAAGAGGTACAGGTAAAGGGCCTAAGAGTTCAGAAATGTTACTTTCAGGTGTGAACTTAGATCTGTCTGTGTCGTACCTACTTCCACGCATAAGTCACAAACTGGTCGAAAACATTAGAAGTTCACTCCCTAAAACTGCTCCCCTTTGGTAAATGTTTTTGAAGCAGAAATGTAGCAATTGCTATGTGACCATTAGCTCAGTTCTCATTTAACCTTAGCAAGATTGAGACTAAATGGTATGGCTCTTTGTCATGAGTCTCATGATTTAGCTGCAACCATCTTGGATTTTGGCAATGAGAAATAGTAGTCTTAACATTTCCACAATTCAAATCTGAAACAGAATTTGGGTCTGAATAGGAGTTTTTTACAGGAATGGAGGAAAATGTGGCTTAGAAAAGAAAGAGTCTCTGGAAGAAAAATGGGCCATTAATTATTTTGGAAGGCCAAAGGTTAAAATTTTCTTACTGACAGCCTGGAAAATGGTTTGCTATAGTAATACTGTAACACCAGTGCATGTAAAACAAATGGTACAGGATTCAGAAGTGTTGCCAATAGCTCAATTATTGGTAAAGTCCAGCTCAAAACTAACTGTCTCTGTCTCTGTCTCTGTCTCTCTCTGTCTCTCTCTGTCTCTCTCTCTCTCTCTCACACACACACACACACACATACACACAGTTGTTTAAGTGTACTCATATATTTATATCTATTTTTGTGTTTTATAATGGGAAGAGAGAGACACTAGCATTGCTTCTAGAATCATATCAAACAGCACGAGGAATCAAGAAACCATGAAAATAGCATGTCTGTTTATATGTAAGTATAAAGAGCCATTGGATTTTGAAAAACTAAACAAAACAAAAACCCCCAACTAGGATTTTCTTATTAACTGTCTCACAACTTTATCATTGATTTTTTTATTTGTACCTCATTCCTTATATATCTCCTAAAATCTGAAATATGCCTTAGTAGTTTTTTCCTTGATTCTAAGATTTTGTTTTTCTGTAAACTCTGTACATTTTTACATGTTAATTATCTCTTGCATGTGTACAACAAAGTCCTTTTGCATTTGCTACTTTGTTATGTCCTCCTAACACCTTTGTGAGACAGGTAAAGCTGCCAAGTTTCAGAGAAGGAAATTGAAGCTCTAAAAGTCTAAGTACTCTGTCCAAAATCACACAGCCACCAAGTATTGGAGCCTGGACAATGATCCTTATCTTCAGCCTCTTGAAACAATATTTCCTCCACTCTACCACCTGGGTGTGTGTAGTATCTGTGTTTGTCCCACTGAATAAGTGTGACACCCCCACTGGCCATTCAAATCTGCTCTGTGGGAACCTACACTTTATTCTTCCCCTGGATAAGAACAAGGGCTAGTTATGTGACTTTTCTGGCTACTCTTGAATAATGAAAAGTTTTCTCATCACTTCAGGTCACAAAATAAGCCCGTTTTCTGTAAAGAGTCACTTAAGAGCCCCACTTAAGAGTCAAAAGCCCAACAACCGAAGTGTCTGTTGATGGGTGAATGGATGAAGATAATGTGATATATGTTGGGTTAAGGAGTCTGAACTTTATCGTGAAGATGATGGGGAGCAGTTGCATTATCAGAGTCACATTTTCAAATGAACACTCCGGCAGGTGAGGATGAAGGTTGGGGAGCAGCAGACTAATAGCAGTTAGAGAACAATTGTAGTGATCATGGAAGAAGTGGTGAGAATGTGAACTAAAGTAATTGCTGTGGTGATGAGAAGTGGAGGAACTCAAAACACAAGAAAAAGTAGAATAGACAGAAGGAGGTGTATTGATTGACTGAATTGAGAGAGAGAAGTTAGGGAGAGGAGTGCATAAAGAATGGGACCAGGTTTCTAGCTTGTTTAGCTGAGAGCATTTGGTGCTGTTCCCTGAGATAAGGAACACTGGAAGAGGAACACTGACGAAAAGAGGAAGACCACAAGTGTGGTTTCAGATATGTGGTGCTTGCAATGCTAGTAGCACATTCGTGTGGATATATTCAATAACCAGTCTTGAGCATGGGAATGAGGTTAGGATGGGTAAAAGAGATGGGCAGTCAATAGCATGCAGATGTAGTTGAAGTGGTAGTTTTTGACAAGTTCACCCATGCACTATAGATAATGAAAATAAGGGATAAAAATCATGATTCTGGTAACATACATGAGAAGAGAAAGAAAAAAGGTTATGAGTGGTAGCCAGAGTTTTCCAAGAAAACATAGATGGTGAACTCAGCTACAGCTCTCATTTATAAAGTTCTTGCCATGTGTCAGGATCTAGCATAGGTAATATTGCTACCTCAATTTCATATGTGAGGAAACTAAGACTCAGAAGAACACAGAGCTGGGTTGACCCTATCTCTCTCTGATTCAAAAGAACTCTCGGTTAACTACTATACTTTTCTGCCTTGCATAGGATAGCAAGCAAATTTTCCAGAAGGAGGGATTAACCAATATCAAATGCTTCAGAGAATAAGTAAAGTGATGATGAAAATATTTGTTCTTTAACTTTGTCAAGAGCCAGACTACACTTGGTTTATGAGTGAGTGGAAGGTAAGGAAGTAAGACAATGCTTTCAAGCGTACATGACTCCATCAAGAACTTGTCTGTGAAGAAGAAGAGAGTGATAGTGCAGGATGCCGTGGAGTCATGGGAAAAAGTGCTTTATTTTGTTTCATTTGCTTGCTTTTAATGTGACAGAGTATGTTGAAATGCTAAGTTGGAAGGAAACTGTGAAAAAGAAAGCTTAAAGACAGAAATTAGAGATGGGCTAACTGATGGCTTGAGGTCCCAGGAAAGTCAGGACAAGTGATCACCAGAGCATGGGACTGACTCTAGAGAAGACTATGGTCACCACTTCCACTGGGATGGGAAAGAAGAGGCTGCAGACGGATTCAGGAAAGAATTGCAGGAATTAAAGGAACTCCTACCCAGTGGCCTCTATTTTCTCTGAAACAGGATTTCTACCCGTCCAGATACACACTCCACCCTTTTTGATCCTGCACTGTAAGCAGGAGACTGGCCTACATGATACTTCAGCTTGAGTTTGGCCAATGGGAGGCACCTGCAAGAGATAGGAGAGTGTAGGGTGAATGGGGCCTGGGTATTTATTCCCCCAGTCCCATCCTTGCTGGTTTGCTTCAGGTCATCTATTTCTTTCTACCAATGGCTACAGTTCCTATAAGGCAACTATCTCTGCACAGTTGCCCTCTGCAAGTTCTGATGACTGCTTGCTTTTCTAGCCCCCAAAGCCTAGGGATTTAATGTTCCTCACTGTTGCTAGCCCCAGGATCTGCACTGTCATGTTGGTTTCCTGAAACTCTGTCACTACCTTTGTAAACGGTCCCTTCATTAAACTCATTTTAATTCATTTTGGATATGACATCTGATTCCTGCCAGGACCCAGACTGACAGAGGAGGCAAAGTCATTTATTGAGAGTGGGAGACGTGATATGAGGAGTAGTTTAAGGAGAATGGATAAGGTTTGGAATAACTTTCATGAGGATTGAAAGAGGGACACAGAGGATCACTAGGCAGTGTTGAGAAAAAAGACACAGCTGAGGCTGGAAGCTGCACTCATAGAATCAGAGAAAGCAGTTGGTTGGCTTGATTCATAGTAAGAATTTTGTCAAAGGCCAAATAAGTTCAGAGTACTGGTAAGAAATAGTTGAAAAGCAGGTTGACTTAAGAACAACACTGTAGAGAGAAGTTATAAATGTAACTAGTTGCTGATAGACTGGGGAAAATGGATAGTATGACTACATTTCTCCCTACAAGCACACAATTGAAAATGGGTTGTTTAAAGAGTTCAAACCTCTTCACATCTCAGTCACCCTGGCCGGGCCCAGACTAGGATAAGGCAAGTAAAGTGCCTAGAGCACAAATGTAAGGAGGCTGTGAAGTGCAAATCCCGCACTTCCATGACCCTGAGAGTAAGCGCCTCCTTAAAGTGTGCACTCTTAATGCTTCTCTATCTCCTCCTAATATAGTACACAGAGCCCTGATCCCAGAGACAACTATTAACAGTTTGGCATATTTTCTTCTTGTCTGTTCTTGTAATCATTTATTTCACTAAGTTGAGGTCATACTGCTTATACATTTGGATAGAGCTTTATTTCTTGACATTATAGTGAAATTGAATCTTCTTTGGAACTGCTTCTGTTATGTCTCTGTTCACTGGTAATACATATTTACTGCAGCAAAACCAGACAATACAAATAAACAAAGAGAAAAAAATAATCTTCTGTAATCTCACCATCCAGAGACAATGGCTGTCATCACTGTGCTGCATACTGAGATTGATTCATGAATCAAAAAAGTATTTCTGCCATAGAAATATACTGCCAGCTTGTGGAAGACTGTGCAAAAAATGTTTGCAGTTAAGGGTAGTAAAGTTGGGAGAAGGGTATGGGGAAAGACGGGAAGGCACCAGGGCCACAACTTTGAGTGGAAAACAAACACGCCCTGCCTCCTAAGGACCCTGCATTTTACTCCTGGCACCAATGAGCCTATTCTTCCACCCAAAGTGAAAATATTTGTTCGTTGGGGAAATTTCACAGAAAAAAGTAAAAAAAAAAAATCCTGCTTATTTGAATACTTTGTAATAATTACTTGACAGACTTCCTAACAGTCTGTAAGCTTGTTTGGGGGGAAACTGCTATCCCTGTAGTCCTCCAAATGAAATATATCTGATGCCACATTCCCAGGTGAGAGGCAAGATGTCTGATTATGGCCACACCAAATGTGATTATGATCATCCCTAATAGTATGTGATCACCATTTATAGAAGTAATTTAGATTCTAGTTTTCCATTAGAAAACTGATAAATCTCGATGCCTCCTTCAATACTTAGAGGCGGAAAAAAACAACCTTACTCATTATCTGGCCCTAGGCTAACTTTTGAACATTTTCTCTTTTTCCTAATTCCTTCAGGCCCATTACTACTGCTGCCATTACCACCACCACCTTCACCTCCACTACTACTTCCTCTTCCCCTCCACCTGTAATTCTAGCAAATGGGATTATTTCCCCACCCGAAATTCATCACTGCTTTCCAGATCACCTTCTCGTTCTGCTCAAATTGCCTCCAAACCCTTCCCTTCCTTGGAGTCTACCTTTGAACTCTGCCTTCCCAAAGACCCAACCCAAATGACATGACAAGACTTCTAGTGTGAAGTCTTCCCTGATCCAGCCAACCAGAACTGATTTCAAATTAGATTGCTGATACTGTTCAGAATCTTATTGAAATGTGAGATACAGTTTTCAGTAAAGTCAATAAATATTTTCTTGTTAGGATATTTGATGTTAAGGTGCACAGACAAATAGAAAACTGTAATCAATAAGATACAATCTGTGGGTATTTTGATAAATGGTGATGCTCATATATGCAACCTAACTAGGTTTTCACTTTGAAGGGTTGATAGGTGCTGAGGAAGCAAAGCTCATATTTCTTATGTGGGTGGGTGTTATAGGACCAGTTAAATAAAACATGAGTATTGGGACACAAATGTGTGGATGTGGGTGAACATCTAATAAGTGTCTAAATGGGACTAAGAGTTCTAAAATACTGCAAAACGATTATACCTCATAGCCTCCAGAAAACCTGCTTTCAATTTTTAACAGTCTGTTACATTCTTCTGTGAAAATGCTTGCTGCTTGAGGAAGTGAAGTTTGAGTCTTCACACTTCTGATATTACTGAAATGAAGCCATCACAAACTCCGAGCATCATGGGAAATCTGCAAGATTTCAGTGGAGAAGTTCTTGGAGGCCCAGGCCATCTGCAATGGCCTGGGGCAGCAGTTGTGAATGCCAGAGAGTGACTGGGTCTGATGGGGAGAGGGGAAAGAAGCTGAGCCAGAGCAACTGGAAGAGCAGTGCTCCAGACCCCATGGTAACCAAGTAAGGTGAGAGATTCCACAGGACGAGTGGCAGCTAAGATGCAGGGGATCCAAGGGCAGAAGTAGACAGATGGGGGTGGTAAATACAACCCTCTACAGAGCTCTCTGGTACTGAACCATGGGTGTTTAGGGGGGTCACCCATGGTGGAGAAAAGGAGAGAGACAGAGAGATAAACATGCAGAGAGAGAAACACAGAGAGAATGTATCTAGATAGCACTTTTACAGCCTAATCAGGGCAGTAAAAATGTTACAGAGCACTCAACAGTCCCGGAAATGCCCTCATTCTCACTCTGAGTACAGACACATACACAAGAATGTTTCCAGATCTCTCCAATCACTTGAGTAGACTCTTCTGTCCCTCTGCCTTCCTTAGCCAGAAAGGCCAAACAGCAGTGGCAATGAGCTTCCAAATTACAGATGCTTAGATAAAACATGAAATTTTGTCTCACCACAAAAATGTCCTAGCTGAGCTCATGTTTACTCAACTATCTAACTTTGCCAACTTCCAAAATAGCATCAACAGCACCTGGTATGAAAGCATCTGCATGTGTTGGAGTGGGGGCAAGGGGAATAGGGTAGGAGACAAGAAGAAGGTGAAGAGATGTACATTTGTATAGTTGACCCCCAACTTTAATGATTTCCCTGCATTGTCTGCACAGAGCCATCACAGAGCAGAAGAACATGCAATCTACATGTTCATATGTTTTTCTTCTCTGGATCTCAGCAAGTCAGCAGGTATTCCTGGAGATGACATTAGCAGGAGACAGGATGTTGCCAAAGAAGGAACCAGGCATTGCCGAGCAGGAAAGGCAGCTAGTGTCAATATAAGGCAAGACTGCAGCTAGATCCCCACCCTTCAAAGAGCAAAGAGATGCTCTCCACTTGGGCCTTTTCTGGACCCCTTGACAAACATGAAAGTAGGACATCTTGTGCATGTCTTAACTGACATACAGTTTTTCAGGTCATATTTCACATTTTCTTCCTTTAAAACAGGACTCCAGTCTTCTGTTGACAATGACATTGGAAGTGGCTGATTGGGTTTCCCAGGTGTGTAAGCAAGGCCTTAAACTTTCTCCAAACCTGGGCCTTTGGGATCTGCAATGTTTCCCCACCTCCCATCCCACTTTTAACCTTCCCATAAGAGAGAATCTTAAACAGGTGTTGGAGTTTCTTCGTGGTCTGGTTCAGTGTTACTTTGTAACCAATGTTGAGAAAACTTCCTCCACTTCCTAGAGTCAAGAAGTTGTACTTTGTCAGCTCATAAATGAACACAAAGCCCCCAAAATTTAAAAATCCCAGAACTCAGCAAGGTTCTCTCCTTGACAAAAAGTATTAATTCTCCTGTTCTCTCTTTTAGAAAAGCATGAGGGCCTCAACAGGCATTTTTGGATTCTGCTCCTCTGCCTACAATTACCTTTAATAATAATGCTACTTGAATGGAAACATAATGGCTTAGCCTGGAACATTGGAGTGGGTGTTTAATTAGCCCTGCCTTTGTCAAAATCTGAGATAAAAATAACACTGCTTAAGAAGGCCCTCTCCAGCTGGGCACTTTGGGATGAAGTTAGTTGTGCCACCAATTCCTGAGCAACATTCTATGCCCCTCTGCCAATCCTTAAATTAGCCCATTCTGAGCATGGGCAATCAGGCTGTTTAGCTTCCTGGACTGATTCATTTCATGGAGGGCTATTCTTTTAAGCCAAGTCTATTTTTTGTGGTGGTCTGGCCGCTCTGAAATGTTTTTCCTCCTGAAAAGGCCTGGCAGTCTTGTTTTTCTTTGGCATAGATATGGCCCTAATATGATGCTTGCAGGTAGCAAGAAGACTTTAGAACAGTAAGGCTTAAAGTTGGGTTCTCAAAGTGGGATTGGAGGAACGCTAGCGGTCTCTGAAATGCTTTCTTTTTTTTTTCCAACTTCATATTTGTGTCCGATGGGTTTTTCTACATATACTACATCCCAAACAACATGGTGGCAGACTAAATGCAGAAGCAGATATGAGAATCTTTCTTTCATTACGCCAGACTGTGGGGGCAGAGCCCCAGAAAGAAGTTTACAGGCTCTCGGCCTCACGTGGAGGGGTGCTGGCTCGGGTAGTAGATGGCCATCAGCTGTGGCTGATTGGCCGTCAGCTGTAGCCATTGAGTCGTTGGCCACTAACATAACTGCTGTGGCTACGGAGGAGAGGAGAGTGGAGGAGAGTGGAGGAGAGTGAAAGAGAGTCGTCGGTGGGTTGCAGACAAAACGAACAGCAGGTCGCACGTCCAGTGAACCCAGCCTCCAGTGAGACCGTAGTGGTATGACTCCCCTACCTATGGCTCCGTGGGTGTTCCTTTTTGGCCTCACCATATCCTGCGTTCTTGTATGGGGAGCGGGAGCAGAGACCCCGCAGGCCTCCCCGCACGACACAGACATTGACGAAATTTGCAAATATGTAAATGAATGCTACTCTTCTTTTGTTTTGGAAAATATAGTTGTTTTTCATAAAAATATAACCCACAAGAACCAAAACTTTGCAGGTTCTCAGTCATTTTTAAGAGTATAAAGGGATCCTGAGGGAAAAACATGTGAGAACCACAGTTTGAGAGGGTTTAGAAGAAATGCTCAGAAAAAGATCAAAGCACCTGTGTCTGGCCCTTCAACAGGGAGACAGGAGTCCCTCTGTCCTTCATTGGTCCCTACCGCCTGTATTCTGGGCATTATATTTCTCTCGCTTCTGCTGGATATGGCTGGAACACAGGGACATTTGGAATAGGCATCAGAGAGACTACCAAAAAGCAATAAGCACCCACCTCAAAGTAACCACAGCATTTTTCCACATAGCAGCTATAGCCCAGGTTTTGGAGTCAGACAGATTTTGGTAAAAGTCTTATCTTTGCAATTTATTAGCTAAGTGACTTTGAACAAGGTACTTAACCTCTCTGAACCTAGTTATTTCTTTTTTACTTTATTTATTTTTTTAATTGAAGTTTATTGGGGTGACAATTGTTAGTAAATTACATACATTTCAGGTGTACAATTCTGTAATGCATCATCTATATTTCACATTGTGTGTTCACCACCCAGAGTCAGTTCTCTTTCTATCAACATATATTGGATCCCCTTTACCCTCATCTACCACTCCTCTCCCCCCTTACCCTCTGGTAATCAGTAAACTATTGCCCATGTCTATGATTTTTGTTTCATTTGTTTTTCTTGTTTTTTTGTTGTTTTCAGTTTTATATATATTTATTTATCTGTAAAATCGAGATGCGAATTTCAAAGGGTTTTCATGATAATTAAAGGAGATAATACATATGCAAAGTGCCAGGCACACAGTAGGTGCTCAGCAAATGGTAGCTGTTATCATTATTATTCAATATAGCATCTTAGGAGGGCACAGCAGTTTGTGGAGATGTGTAAATACCCTTGTAACCATCCAGCCCCTCATGATGCCCCAGGGCCTTCCTCCAGGTTCTCTTACCAACTCCCATCCCCTACATACATGTGCACTTGTGTATTTACACATGCATGTAAACACACAGATTCACTGGACAAATATTTACTGAGCACCTACTATGGATCAGGCACTACTGGGAGTGAGGATAAGAAAGGACACGACAGGAGCTTCCAGTCTAGCTGGAGAGCCAGAGAAGTAAACAGGCAGCTGCCACATGGTGCTAGGACAGAAATAAGCCAGGTGACTGTAGGAAGCCAGAGAAGGACTATTCATTCTGAGTTCTCAACTCAAGCATCACTCCTTTATGGAAGTCTTCCTTCTCTGAGCCTCTGGCTTCAGCCAGACCTCATAAAGCCATATGTTCTTTCCCATTAGAGTACATATCTCAGTGCATTATTAATTAACTGGATTGCTTAATTGAGATCTGTCTTTCCCACAAGACTGTAAGCTCCATGAGGACAAAAACAGTGTGTGTTTTGGCTTACCACTGCCTATTACAGTACCTTAGACATAATAGCTGCTCAATAAATGTGAGTGGAATGAGGGACACAAATGATCCTACTCATCAATGTGTACTGTCCTTCAGCCAGCCTGCCTTCCACTCTGCCCCCAGAGAAATACAGGCTCATATCCACTACTGCATTTCCTCTAACCCCTTCCATGTCTGAAATGCATGTTCTTCTCCCTCTGCCCAATAGTTTCACACTTGCAGGACCTGGCTCAGAAAACACCTGCTCATTAAATAAATGAACTAAATTATTCCAAGGCTTCCAGTCCTGGGCTCTCCTTGATCAGGTCTTCTCTCTCCCCATTAAACTTAAGTGCTACTGTGTAATATTAGAGATTGTATTTTCATAAACAAGTCTTATTTCCTCTAAGAAGGAAAGGAGACCTATTCCATATGTATAGTGTAGTAGCTAAGTATCTGGCTTTGAACTTGGTCTGACCTGGCCTCAAATCCTGGGCCTGCTACTTACTAGCTGTGTAGCCTTGGAAGATCACTTCCTCCCTCTGGCCCTCAGGCTACTCATCTGCAGTATTACAGGGTTGGATGACATGACCTCTTGGGTCATTTCCCACTCTGAGGATTCTAGGAGCTTTATGAGATGCTAACAGAATGGGTGTTACTTGATAGCTGTGGAGCCTTAATATATTGTCCCATGAGAAAGGCAAAGTGGGGAAAGACAGATACTGTCCAATGGACCATCACAATCAAGGGGGAAAAAGACTATTCTAAAATGTGAAGAGTTGTAATTTCTGGATGGAATTACAGGTGACTTTTATATTTTCTACATTTTCTGAGGTACTGGCGCTCCACTCAGTGGTTTCTAGCTGCTCCTTCCCACATCTATCAAAATCAGCTCCCAAACCCAATAATATTGCCTATTTTTAGATTATGTCCACATTTCAGGTCTGCCTGTGGTTGAAGAAGGAAATGTGTAAACAGCAATTCCCTGAGCCCCCACTGCAGGCCAGGCCCTGTGCCAAGCTTTGGAATGGTGGGACTTCAGGAACAGTGGGAATGTAGGCATAGCAGGAATGAGGGGGCAGCAGGTTCCCTGTGGGCAGAAATGACTGAACTGCTCCATTCAGGACAAAGGTTTTACACTTCTCCTGACACAAGTGTCAGTGACTGATGCATGACTACTGAATGAACAGGACGAAGACATTTGCTGTTTTTCTTTAGGGGGAGGTGTTCCTCATTTCTGAATTTGGTATGCTTTCCCCCACTTCTGCTTCCCTCAGTGGCAGGCTTCCTTCTTTCTTTTTTCCCCTCTTTTATTTTTAGTCCCAATGAAGCAAAGAACTGCCAAAAGGAATGATTTTTTATCGACTTTACAAATCTGACCTAGCCCCAATAATGTCATTCCCTACCTCTGAGGAACTGGAAGCCTGAAGTGAACTCAAACTCTTATATTGTACTTATATTATTGCTTTCCATGAGGTGTCATGAATAAAAATAAACTGCTATTGTTGAGACAAACCAACTTCCAGCATACCGTGGTTGCTGATTAAGTGTTAAGTAATAATAATAATAATAATAATAATAATAATAATAATATGTTTAGTGATGCAGTAAGCTTGATTTATAATCATTATTATTATTTTTGCTTTCTTCCTAATCTGTGGTGTAGGATCATGTGTATTGAGAAACCCCATTGTTAAGGGAAATTAGTGACGGGCTACACACACTTTCTCTCCACCTAGCACACCATAATGACAATTTACCTGTCAGCCTTCCTGACACTAATCTTTGCCTGTGGCTCTTTCTGATCTGACTTTCTAAATCCCCTTGTAGTTATTTAAATCTTTGAAGGCTGGTTCTTTAGGGAGATTGAGAAATGATGGTCATGGGCAATGTATTATTTCTGGACTGGAAAAAACAGCCTTTTCAAAGCTTCCTCTCATTTCCACCAGAGCTTGAACTATATTGTGCTTCTCCCAGGTATCAGCAAATATGTGGGTGGCTGCATGGAGGCCACTTTATAGAGTGTGGGGAATTGCTTGGTCACGCCTATCAATCAGCAAGGGCTGTACTTGAATTTCTCTGATTAGCTACAGACATTTTGGGGGAATATTTTTGACTAGTGACCAAGTTTCCAAGACACACAATTTCTTTTGAGGCTCATCTCCACATCTGAAAACATAATAATTAGCAAAGGACCTATTTGACGATTTTCATATGCTTAAATTATCTAATTGTGTGACGAGAAGGAGAAGGTAAAAATCCCTATACCCTAAAAAAAGAAAGAAAGAAAGAGGAAGAAAGAAAGAAAGAAAGAAAGAAAGAAAGAAAGAAAGAAAGAAAGAAAGAAAGAAAGAAAGAAAGGAAAGAGGAAGAAAGAAAGAAAGAGAAAAGCTTTTGAACAGACAAGTTGGATTTGGCACCTTCCACTACATGACCCTGGGCTCTTTCTGGGCCACTGACTTCAGAGTGCATCTGTTTCACACTTCTTTTCCTCTGCCGTGTTCCTGCAGGCTGTTGGATGCTGATCCATGCAGCTATCCAGTGGTGTTGGAGACAGGCTCATGCAGTCAATCCATTGGGTTCTCGTTGAATCCAGACAAGGCAAAGCATGAGCTTTACAAGGACAGAGTCGGGGCCCTATCTACCTCTTTCGTCTCCCCACACCACACCCCAGGCTGACTGCCCAGTTCATAGGGAAGAAAAGCCTCAGGACCGGTAGACTGGATTTTCTAGACCCTAAATGAGGACATATCAGCCTGAGGGGCACAATCATGTGGGTGATGAGCAAGAGGTAGATGGTGTAAAATGGGGATCGACATGTAAATTCTAAGCTCTTGGGGTCATCATATGATCAGGCCAGTGACCTCCTAGTTTTGAGATGCTTTGTTATCTTGAAAGCTGACATAAACATATCAAAGCAACACCTGTATATAACCTTGTGGATTAAGAGGCAGAAGACCCTGCCACATGAGCTTTGAGGTCAGCAAGACCCAAATTCACACCCTGGATCTGCCTTTTAATAAATAGGTAACCCTGAACAAGGGACAACCTTAGTACCCGTTAGCTGTAAAATGAAGGTCATACCAGTCCTTACTTCAGAGACTTGTTGAGAATTAAATGGAATGATATGAGCATGTAGAACAGTACCTGGCATGTAGTAAGGACCAAATAAACAGAAACTATTGTGCACATCATATAATCTTATTATATTTATCTTTAAAAATATATATCAAACAATCTGTAACTACTCAAGCACTTATAGTGGGACAGGTGAAGAGAGGAGTACAACAAACATGGCCAAATCAAAAGCCATCAAACTCCCAGGAGTTAAGGTATCAGGTCAACGTGCTAAGGGAGTTATATTTTGAGACTGGAGGTACGGGTGTCTGTGTCTGGTCTCACCCCATTCTCTCTGCATGTTCCAGACCATTTCTATCTATCCAAGATATCTGGGATATTCTGAGTTTAATCTTCATGGGTCGGGGTAGAAAAGTGTTGAATCATGCTGACATTTGTCACTCTTGTTGACACCATTCAGGGAAATTAATTTTGAAATTGGTGGCCTAATGTACTGAAAATGCCTGCAAGTGAGGGGCATTTTCAGGGTACGATAATTATTAGTTTACCCCCAGGACAAACTCGTGATTAAATGACAATTCATTTTACAATTACTAAAGGAGACTATTTGACAATAGTTAATCTAATATTGTCATTATATTTAAATGAATGCACGACACATTTTTGTTAATGTCATCTTAAGGTCATCATATAAAATACAGGAAAGGCAAAAAATGTGCTTATAACAAAACTCACGCTCATCCCAGACAAATTTGGATTATTAAGCTAGTAATCAAGAAAATAGCCATGTTAATCTTAAATCTAAAATGACGCTGGGATTCTGGGCTGAGAACTTTCACTTCTACATTTCCTGTGCTTCCTAACACCCAATTTCATCTTTATCCTACCCTTATTTTAACCTTGCCCTTTCATGTACAGCCTCCAGATTTCTCCAAGTCAGTGTTTCCCATCTCTGAGCCTAGGTGTCCTCCCTCGTAAAATGAGGTCATGTGGCTGGGAGCATTCTTAGAGTCTCCTCCATGTTGATACTCAGACATGAAGTCAGGAATCACTCAAGACTGGTTGGTTTGCTTGGCCTCTAGGGGCAAAAGGGAAAAGGAGAAAGTTCCAGTATGCAAGCATTCTAGGATGATAGCTGAATGCTAAATGTGTCCTTGAGGGGAAAATTAAATAAAATAAAAAGAAGTGTAAAGTGTTTGCAGGCTTTAGGTCCATCAGCTTCAGTGTTTTAAATGTTACTGAAGTTGTATTGGATTGTGTTAACTTTTAAAATGTACACCTAACCTTTCAAGGTTTTGTCATGAGAGCATTTAATTCAAATTCACATTTCAGGTGCATAGTCATTCCCGGCCCAACTCAAACACTTGCAGCACTATGTGAGAGTTTACATATGCTGGATGACTGAACCTAAGGAGATCTTCATTAAAGTCAATGGAGAAGAAAATTAAGTCATTTAAATTGCTATTTCTAGAGTTGTGGAACTTGAAAATGTCCAAACAAGACATATTCCATTATTTATGGTGGTGACTCGATTTGTGACCATTGAAGTGCTTAGCTAGTGCTCTTCCATCTTTCCCTTATGGTCTGTGCTGGTGGCAGAGCTGAGGAAGGGAAAGGCAGTACAGAAAATAAATTGTAGCTCTGGGGCCCAATACTAATTCGTCTTCATTAGAGCAAGGTGATGTAAAGAGGTAAATGACAGATAGTGAGCTGAAATTCTGAAACCATTGCTTGTCCAACAGGAAAAAAGACATTTCTGGAGTTTCACTCTTCATCTAGTCCTCTTTATTAGAGTAACCCTTTGGATCCAGGAGGAATTCACTAGTATGGTTCTTTGGTAAAAACTAGGGGTTGTTTGGTGATGAAATAGCACTGTTACTTGAGACTGTAATAAGGCCCATGTACTGATAAGAAAACTTAAACAACTGTTTCCCATTTCACTTAATATTGAGGTACGCATTGGACAACTTTTTTTATTATTAGTTTCAGGTGCACAAGACAAAGCAATACTTAGACATTTATCATTTATATCCCTCACACTGTGTGAACCCCCTCCCCCCTTCCACTATCCCTCTGACATCGCACAGAGCCATTACATTTCCACTGTCTCTATTCCTAATGCTGTACTCCGCTTCTTGTAAGTATATACATACATATATATATATATACACATACATATATAAGCTTGTAAGTATATACATATATATACACATACATATATAAGCTTGTAGTTGACATTCATAATTGTTCAGCTTCAGCTTGGCTCATTAAGGAGACCACCTCAGGGATAATGCAGATGCCTGATCACTCCATTGTACAACTTTTTTAAATTAAAGTTTATTGGGGTGACAATTGTTAGTAAAGTTATATAGATTTCAGGTGTAAAATTCTGTAATATATCATCTATATATCACATTGTGTGTTCACCACCCAAAGTCAGTACTCTTTACATCACTAGATATTTGATCCATTTTTACCCTCATCTACCACCCCCACCCCCTTACCCTCTGGTAACCACTATACTATTGTCAGTGTCTATCAATTTATGTTTCTTCATTGTTTGTCTTCTTTTCTTGTTTTCTGTTTTATATACCACATATCGGTGATTTCATATGTTTCTCAACTTTTACTGTCTGACTTATTTCGCTTAGCATTACAATCTCAAGATCCATCCATGTTGTCACAAATGGCACTATTTCATCTTTTCTTATGGCAGAATAGTATTCCATTGTGTATATATACCACTTCTTTATGCAATCATCTATCAAAGGACACTTTGGTTGATTCCATGACTTGGCCACCTTAAATAAAGTTGCACTGAACATGAGCACACATATCTTTATGGATAAATGTTTTCACATTTTTGGAGTAGACACCCAGGAGAGGGATTGCTGGGTCATATGGTAATTCTATTCTTAATTTTTTGAGGAACCTCCACACTGCCTTCCGTAGCAGCTGCACCAATCTGCATTCCCACCAATAGTGGATGAGGGTTCCTTTTTCTCCACAGCCTCTCCAACACTTGTTACTATTTGTCTTGTTGATGATAGCCATTCTAACTGGTGTGTGTTGCTATCTCGTTGTGGTTTTTATTTGCATTTCTCTGATGATTAGTGATCTTGAACACTTTTTCATATGTCTATTGGCCATTTGTATCTCCTTTTTGGAGAAATGTCTATTCAGGTCCTCTGCCCATTTTTTAATTGGATTGCTCGTTTTTCTGTTGTTGAGTTGCATGAGTTCCTTGTATACTTTGGATATTAGCCCCTTATCGGAGGCACTGTTTGCAAAAATCATCTCCCATTCAGCTGGTTGCCTCTGTATTTTGTCGATGGTTTCTTTTGCTGTGCAGAAGCTTTTAAGTTTCATATAGTCCCATTCGTTTATTTTACCTTTTACTTCCATTGCCTTTGGAGTCAAGTTCATAAAATGCTCTTTGAACCCGAGGTCCATAAGTTTAGCACCTATGTTTTCTTCTATGTGTTTTATTGCTTCAGGTCTAATGTTTAGGTCTTTGATCCATTTTGAATTAATTTTGGTACATGGTGACAGAAAGCAGCCTAATTTGATTCTTTTCCATGTGGCTTTCCAATTCTGCCAGCACAATTGATTGAAGATGCTGTCTTTTCTCCATTGTATGTTTTTTGCTTCTTTGTGAAAAATTATCTGTCCATATTTATGTGGGTTATTTTCTGAGTTCTCAATTCTATTCCATTGGTCTATGTGTCTGTTTTTCTGCCAATACCATGCTGTTTTGATTATTATTGCCCTGTAGTACAAGCTAAAGTCAGGGAGTGTGATACCTCCAGCATTGTTGTTTTTTCTTAGGATTGCTTTAGCTATTCAGGGTCTTCTGTGGTTCCATACAAATTTGATGATTTTTTGTTCTATTTCTTTAAAAAATGCCATTGGGGGGCAGGCCCGGTGGCTCAGGCAGTTAGAGCTCCATGCTCCTAACTCCGAAGACTGCTGGGTAGATTCCCACATGGGCCAGTGGGCTCTCAACCACAAGGTTGCCAGTTCAATTCCTCGAGTCCAGCAAGGGATGGTGGGCAGCGCCCCCTGCAACTAAGATTGAACACAGCACCTTGAGCTGAGCTGCCGCTGAGCTCCCAGATGGCTCAGTTGGTTGGAGCACGTCCTCCCAACCAGAAGGTTGCCGGTTTCCACTTCTGCAAGAGATGGTGGGCTGCGCCCCCTGCAACTAGTAACGGCAACTGGACCTAGAGCTGAGCTGCGCCCTCCACAACTAAGACTGAAAGGACAACTTGACTTGAAAAAAAGGCCTGGAAGTACACACTCTTCCCCAATAAAGTCCTGTTCTCCTTCCCCAATAAAAAAAAAAAAATCTTAAAAAAAAATGCCTTTCAGATTTTGATGGAGATCGCATTAAATCTCTATATTGCTTTGCGTAATACGGCCATTTTAACTATGTTGATTGTTCCAATCCATGAGCACGGAATGTCTTTCCATTTCTTTGTGTCTTCAATTTCTTTTAAAAATGTATTATAGTTTTCAGTATATAGGTCTTTCACATACTTGGTTAAGTATATTCCTAGGTATTTTATTCATTTTGTTGTAATTGCAAAACAAGTTGATTTTTTATTTCTTTTTCTGAGGTGTCATTGTCAGTATATAGGAATGCAATGAACTTTTATACGTTGATTTTGTAGCCAGCAACTTTACTGTATTCGTTGATTGTTTCTAATAGCCTTTTGGTGGAGTCTTTAGGGTTTTCTATATATAGCATCATGTCATCTGCAAAGAGTGATAATTTAACTTCTTCATTCCCAATTTGGATGCCTTTTATTTCTTTCTCTTGCGTGATTGCTCTGGCAAGGACTTCCAACATGATGTTGAAATGCAGAGGTGATAGGGGACAGCCCTGTCGGGCAAAGGGCTTCAGTTTTTCACCATTAATTATGAGATTAGCTGAGGGCTTGTCATATATGGCCTTTATTATGTTAAGGTAATTTCCTTCTATACCTATTTTATTAAGTGTTTTACTCATAAATGAATACTTTTTATGCATCTGTTGATATACTCATATGATTTTTGTCCTTTATTTTGCTTATGTGGTGTATCACATTGATGGATCTCTGTGTGTTGAACCATCCTTGTGCCCCTGGGATGAAACCCACTTGGTCGTGATGAATAATCTTTTTAATGCATTGTTGCATTCGATTTGCTAGAATTTTGTTTAGGATTTTTGCATCGGTATTCATGAGAGATATTGGTCTGTAGGTTTCCTTTTTGTGTTATCCTACCAGGTTTTGGTATCAAAGTAATGTTGGCATCATAAAATGAGTTAGGGAGTATTGTCTCTTCTTCAGTTTTTTGGAAGAGTTTGAGCAGGATTGGTATGACATCCTCTTTAAAGGTTTGGGAGAATTCACTGGTGAAGCCATCTGGTCCCGGACTTTTGCTTTTGGGAAGGTTTTGGATGACTGATTCAATTTCGTTACTGGTGATCGGTCTGTTTAGTTTTTCAATTCTTCACTATTCAGCCTAGGAAGGCTATATGTTTCTAAGAACGTGTCCATTTCTTCTAGGACTTTGAATTTGGTGGCATATAGTCTTTCATAGTATTCTTGGATGATCCTTTGTATTTCTGTGGAATCCGTGATAATTTCTCCTCTTTCATTTCTAATTTTGTTTGTTAGTGTCTTTTCTCTTTTTATCTTAGTGAGGCTAGCGAAGGGTTTGTCAATTTTATTAATCTTTCCAAACAACCAGTACTTTGTCACATTAATTTTTTCCATTTTCTTTTTGTTCTCTATTTCATTTAGTTCTGCTCTGATTTTTATTATTTCCTTTCTTCTGCTGACCTTGGGTTTCATTTGTTCTTCTTTTTCTAGTTCTTTAAGGTGTACTGAGGTTATTTACCTGGGATTTTTCTTCTTTCTTGAGATAGGCCTGTGATGATATAAATTTCCCTCTTAAAACTGATTTTGCAGCTTCCCAAAAATTTTGGTAGGATGAATGTTCATTCTCATTTGTTTCTATATATCTTTTGATCTCTCCTCTTATTTCTTCTTTGACCCGCTCATTCTTTAAAACTACATTGTTTAATCTCCACATATTTGTGGGTTTTCCTGCTTTCTTTTTGCAGTTGATATCCAATTTCAAAGCCTTGTGATCAGAGAATATGCTTGGTATGATTTCAGTCTTCTTAAATTTGTTGAGGCTAGTTTTATGTCCCAATATATGGTCTATCCTTCAGAATATTGCATGTACACTAGAAAAAATGTATAGTATGATCTTCTAGGATGAAGTGCTCTATAAACGTCAATTATGTCCATTTCATCTAATGTGTCTTTTAGAGCTGCTATTTCTTTATTTACTTCCTCTTTGGGTGATCTATTCGTAGCTGTCAATGATGTATTTAGGTACCCTACTATAATTGTGTTTTGGTCAATTTCTTCTTTTAGTTCTGATAGTAGTTGCTTGGTATATTTCAGTGCTCCCTGATTGGGGGCATAAATATTGATGACTGCTATGTCTTCTTGTTGTATAGTCCCCTTTACCATTATGAAATGTCCATCTTTGTCTCTTGTTATCTTTTTCACCTTGAAGTCTGTTTCATCTGACATCAGTATAGCTACACCTGATTTTCTCTGGATACTATTTGCTTGGAGTGTCAATTTCCACCCTTTCACTTTGAGTCTATGCTTGTCCTTGTAGCTGAGATGTGTCTCTTGGAGACAGCATATGGTTCGCTTTAGTTTTTTGATCCAATCTGCTACTCTGTGTCTTTTTATTGGTGAGTTCAGTCCATTGACATTTAGGGTGATTATTGATATGTGAGGATTTCCTGTCATTCTATCTTTGGTTTTCTGGTAAGACTGTGTCTCCATTGTTTCTTTGCCTTTTTGTGGTTGTCTATTATTTCTGTGTGGTGGTACTCTATGATTTTCCCCTCTGTTTCTTCTTTTATTACATTATATATTTCAGTTCTGCATTTTTTTTTTGAGTTGTTACTGTTAAGTTTATACAAAAAAGAGAGTTTTTTATTTAGAGTATTCCATTTTCTTCAGCATGCTTACTTTCTCCATTCCTGTATTCTCGCTCAGGACTTTACTCTCCCCCCTTTTATGTTTTGCTTGCCACAAATTATACCTATTTATGCTGGTCGAATAGCCTTCTTCAGTATTTCTTTTAGTGCAGGTCGTGTGTGAGAAAATTCCCTCAGCTTCTGTATGTCTGGAAAAGTCTTTATTCCTCCTTCTTGTGTAAATGATATCTTTGCTGGATATACTATTCTTCAGTCATAATTTCTCTCTTTGAATAGTTTGAATTTTTGATTCCACTCCCTCGTGGCTTGTAAAATTTCTGCTGAAAAATCTGATAATAATCTAATGGGCTTTGCTTTGTAAGTTACTGTCTTCTTTTCCCTGGCTGCCTTGAGGATTCTTTCTTTGTCGATAATTTTTTTTTTCTAGTCAAACAAATTTTTATTAGTTTCAGGTGCACAAGACATAGTAACACTTACACGTTTATCATTTATATCCCTCACACTGTGTGAACCCCCCTCCCCCATCCACTATCCTTCTGACATCGAACAGAGACATTACATTTCCACTGTCTCTATTCCTAATGCTGTACTCCACTTCATATATATATATATATATATATATATATATATATATATATATATAATTATAGTTGGCATTCATTATTGTTCAGCTTCAGGTGTACAGTGCAGTGATAAGGCATCTACATCATCCCTGAGGTTGTCGCCCAAATGGGACATGTGTCCATCAGATACCCTACAAAATTTTTACAACATTATTGATTATGTTCCCCAAATTAATTTTCAAAAGTCCGTGGCCATCTTGTGGTTACCAAATGTTTTCTAATCCGCTCACCTTCCCCCTCATCCCCACCCCCCCACCCATCTAGCAACCCTCAGTTTTTCCTCTATGTCTCCAAAACTGTTTCTGATTAGTTCATTCACTTATTCTTTTTTTATTATTATTAAATTTATTGGGGTGACGATTGTTAGTAAATTTACATAGATTTCAGGTGTACAATTCTGTACTACATCATCTATAAATCCCATTGTGTGTTCAATTTTCACCTTTCTTTTATTTTTTTTATTATTATTATTATTTTTTTTTTTTTATTTATTTTTTTTTTTTTTTTAAGGAGTGTATTCCAACACATTTATTTGTTTACTGGCTAAATACTCCCTCAGACAGTGCCATGTGAGCTGGTGCATTGTTGTGATGCAAGAGCTATGAATTATTGGTGAAAAGTTCAGATCCTCTAACTGTTTCACACAGCTGTCTCAGCACTTCCAAATAGTAAACCTGATTAACAGTTTGTCCAGTGAGTACAAATTCATAATGAATAATCCCTCTGATATAAAAAATGGTTAGCAACATTGTTGCAACAACTTCGCTTACTTAATGTCAGGCCTTGTTTAATACATAGATTATACATATACAGAATATAAATTATATATAGACTATATATTATATAGAGAGAATAGATACAGAAGTATCTATTCTAAATTTTACACCAATAAATAATTTATATCATCAATACTAACATTTCATTTCCATCATTGTTTTCTATATAGATATATCTTCAAGAAAAGAGAAACATCTATAGCGTGATGAGTGATTAGTATTTTCTTTACATATTTTTTTTTTTTTTATTAATTAGTTTCAGGTGCACAAGACAAAGCAAAACTTAGACATTTATCATTTATATCCCTCACACTGTGTGAACCCCCCTCCCCCCATCCACTATCCCTCTGTACGTTCCCAAAACCTCTCACCTTCCCCTTATCCCCACCCCCCTGCCCATCTAGCAACCCTCAGTTTTTCCTCCATTTTTCCAAAACTGTTTCTGATTAGTTCATTCACTTATTCTTTTCTTTAGATTCCACATATAAGTTAGATCATATGGTATTTGTCTTTCTCTTTCTGACTTATTTCACTTAACATAATGTTCTCTAGGTCCATCCATGTTGTTGCAAATGGTAAGATTTCTTTCTTCTTTATGGCTGCGTAATACTCCATTGTATAAATGTACCACAGTTTCTTAATCCAGTCATCTACTGATGGGCATTTCGGTTGTTTCCAGGTCTTGGCTATTGTATATAGTGCTGCAATAAACATAGGAGTGCATAAAGATTTTTGAATTGGAGTTTTGGATTTCTCCGGATAGATACCTAGGAGTGGGATTGCTGGATCATAAGGTAGTTCCATTTTCAGATTTTTGAGATATCTCCAAACTGTTTTCCATAGTGGCTGCACCAATCTGCATTCCCACCAACAGTGCACCAGCGTTCCCTTTTCTCCGCATCCACGCCAGCACTTGTTGTTTGTTGATTTATTGATGATAGCCATCCTGACTGGGGTGAGGTGGTATCTCATTGTGGTTTTTATTTGCATTTCTCTAATGGTTAGTGAGGTTGAACATTTCTTCATATGTCTGTTTGCCATCTGTGTGTCCTTTTTAGAAAAATGTCTCTTCATGTCCTCTGCCCATTTTTTAATTGGGTTGTTTGTTTTTTTGGAGTTGAGTTGAGTGAGTTTTTTATAAATTTGTGATATTAACCCCTTATCAGATATATCATTGGCAAATATCTTTTCCCAATCAGTAGGATCCCTTTTTGTTTTATTGATGGTTTCCTTTGCTGTGAAAAAGCTTTTTAGTTTGATGTAATCCCACATGTTTATTTTTCCTCTTACTTCCCTCGCGCGAGGGGATATATCAGTAAAAATCTTACTCCGGGTAATGTCTGTGAAGTTTCTTCCTATATTTTCTTCTAGGAATTTTATGGTTTCAGATCTTACATTTAAATCTTTAAGCCATTTTGAATTTATTTTTGTATGTGGTGTAAGGAGGTGATCCAGCTTCATCTTTTTGCATGTGTCTGTCCAAGTTTCCCAGCACCATTTATTGAATAGACTGTCTTTACCCCACCGTACATTCTTGCTTCCATTGTCATAGATTAAGTGGCCATATAGGCATGGATTTATTTCTGGACTCTCTATTCTGTTCCATTGATCTATGGGTCTGTTTTTATGCCAGTACCATGCTGTTTTGATTACTGTAGCCTTGTAGTATAATTTGAAGTCAGGTATTGTTATACCTCCCACTTTGTTCTTATTTCTCAAGATTGTTGAAGATATCCGGGGTCTTTTGTTATCCCATATAAATTTTAGGATTATATGTTCTATTTCTGTGAAAAATGTCGTTGGTAGTTTGATAGGAATTGCGTTGAATATATATATTGCCTTAGGCAGTATGGACATTTTAACTATATTAATTCTTCCTATCCATGAACATGGTATGTGTTTCCATCTATTTGTATCTTCTTTCATTTCTTTCTTCAGTGTCTTATAATTTTCTGAGTACAGATCTTTTACTTCTTTGGTTAAATTTATTCCCAGGTATTTTATAGTCTTTGGAGCAATTGTAAACGGAATTGCTTTTTTAATTTCTCCTTCTGATGTTTTATTATTGGTATATACAAATGCAACTGATTTCTGAATATTAATTTTGTATCCTGCTACTTTACTAAATTCATCTATCAGCTCTAATAGTTTCTTGGTGGAGTCTTTAGGGTTCTCTAAATATAGTATCATATCATCTGCATATAATGACAGTTTTACTTCCTCCTTACCGATTTGGATGCCTTTTATTTCTTTTTCTTGTCTGATTGCTGTGGCTAGAACTTCCAGCACTATGTTGAATAGAAGTGGAGAAAGTGGGCAGCCTTGCCTTGTTCCTGATTTTAAGGGGAATGGTTTTAGTTTTTCCCCATTGAGTATGATGTTAGCTGTGGGTCTATCATATATGGCCTTTATTATGTTGAGATATGATCCCTCTATTCCCACTTTCTTAAGGGTTTTTATCATGAATGGCTGCTGAATTTTATCAAATGCTTTTTCTGCGTCAATTGATATGATCATATGATTTTTATTTTTCATTTTGTTAATGTGGTGTATCACATTAATTGATTTGCGGATGTTGAACCACCCTTGCATACCAGGGATGAATCCCACTTGATCATGGTGTATAATCTTTTTAATATATTGCTGAATTCTGTTTGCTAGTATTTTGTTGAGGATTTTTGCATCTATGTTCATTAGCGATATCGGCCTGTAGTTTTCTTTTTTTGTGGTGTCTTTGTCTGATTTTGGGATCAGGGTGATAGTGGCTTCGTAAAAAGTGTTTGGGAGTCTTCCCTCCCTCTGGATTTTTTGGAAGAGTTTGAGGAGAATAGGTGACAATTCTTTTTGGAACGCTCTGTAAAATTCACCTGTAAAGCCATCTGGTCCAGGGCTCTTGTTTGTTGGGAGATTGTTGATTACTGATTCAATTTCCTTGGTGGTAATCAGTCTATTCAGGTTTTCTGTCTCCTCTTGAGTTAGCCTTGGGAGGTTGTATGCATCTAGGAAATTGTCCATTTCTTCCAGGTTGTCAAATTTGTTGGCATACAGTTGCTCATAGAAATTTCTTAGGATTTTTTGTATCTCTGCAGTGTCTGTTGTCACTTCTCTTTCATTACTGATTTTATTAATTTGGGTCCTCTCTCTCTTTTTTTTAATGAGTCTGGCTAAAGGTTTGTCAATTTTGTTTATCTTCTCTAAGAACCAACTCTTGGATTCATTGATCTTTTGTATTGTTTTTCTGGTTTCTATTTCATTTATTTCCGCTCTGATCTTTATTATCTCCTTCCTTGTACTCCCTTTGGGCTTATTTTGTTGTTCTTTTTCCAGATCCCTTAAGTGTGAAGATAAACTGTTGATTAGTGATGTTTCTTGTTTCTTTAGGTAGGCCTGCAGTGCTATGAACTTCCCTCTTAGGACTGCTTTCGCTGCATCCCATAGATTTTGGGTCGTTGTATTTTCATTTTCGTTTGTCTCGAGATATCTTTTGATTTCTTCCTTGATCTCCTGTTTGACCCATTCATTGTTTAGTAACATATTATTCAGCCTCCATGAATTTGTGTGTCTTCCAGTCTTTTTCCTGTAGTTCATTTCTAATTTCATAGCACTGTGGTCAGAGAAGACAATTGGTATGATTTCAATTTTCTTAAATTTATCCAGACTTGCTTTGTGGCCTAACATATGGTCTATCTTGGAGAATGTTCCATGTGCGCTTGAGAAGAACGTGTATTCTGCAGCATTGGGGTGGAATGCTCTGAAAATATCGGTTAAATCCAAGTGGTCCAATGTGTCATTTAAGGCTGTTGTTTCCGTATTGATTTTCTGTCTGGAAGACCTGTCCCTTGTTGTCAGAGGTGTGTTGAAGTCCCCTACTATGATAGTGTTACTGTTGATCTCCGTCTTTATGTCAGTCAATATCTGTTTTATATATTTAGGTGCTCCTATGTTGGGTGCATAGATGTTTACTAGGGTTATATCCTCTTGTCGAATTGATCCCTTTATTATTATATAGTGTCCATCTTTGTCTTTTAATATTTTCTTCATTTTAAAGTCTATTTTGTCAGAGATAAGTATTGCAACTCCAGCTTTTTTCTCATTTCCATTTGCATGGAATATCTTACTCCAACCCTTCACTTTTAGCCTGTGTGTGTCTTTTGATCTGAGGTGAGTCTCTTGTATACAGCATATACAAGGGTCTTGCTTTCTTATCCATTCAGCCACCCTATGTCTCTTGATTGGAGCATTTAAACCATTTACATTTAAAGTGATTATTGATAAGTACATAGTTATTGCCATTTTTAAATTTGTGGATAAGTTGTTTTCGTCTTTCTTCTATTTACAGAAGTCCTTTTAGTATTTCTTGCAATGCTGGCTTGGTGGTAATAAATTCCTTTAGCTTATTCTTTTCTGGGAAGCTCCTTATCTCTCCATCAACTTTAAATGATAGCTTTGCTGGATAAAGCAATCTAGGTTGTAGGCCTTTGTTTTCCATCACTTTGAGTATCTCCTGCCGCTCCCTCCTGGCCTTCAATATTTTTGTAGAAAAGTCATTTGATAGTATTATGGTAGTTCCCTTGTAAGTAACCCTTTGTCTTTCTCTTGCTGCTTTTAGGATTCTCTCTTTGTCTTTAACCTTTGCCATTTGAACTATAATGTGTCTTGGTGTGGAGCTGTTTTGGTTTATCCTGGTTGGAACTCTCTGCACTTCCTGTGCTTGTATGTTGGTTTCCTTCATCAGGTTAGGGAAGTTTTCGGACATTATTACTTCAAATATGTTCTCAATCCCTGCTTCCTCTCTTCACCTTCTGGTATTCCTATGATGTGCATGTTGTTGCGCTTGATGTTATCCCAGAGGTCTCTTAAATCATCTTCATTGTTTTTTATTCTTTTTTCTTTCTGTTGTTCTGTTTGTGTGATCTCTGCTAACTTGTCTTCTAAGTCGCTGATTCGATCCTCTGCTTCATCTAACCTGCTGTTAATTCCTTGAAGTGAGTTCTTTATTTCGGTAATTGTGTTCTTTAGTTCTAACTGGTTGTTCGTTATGATTTCTACATCCTTCTTTATGTCGTCTCTAAGCTCCTTAAACATTCTTATCATCATTGTTCTGAACTCTGTCTCTGAAAGGTTGGTTACCTCTGTTTTATTTGGTTCCACTTCTGGAGGTTTCTTCTCTTCTTTTATTTGGGACATGTTTCTTTGTTTCCCCATTCTGGCTGACTCTCTGTGTTTGCTTTGATGTATTAGGTAGATCCCCTAGAGTTCTTAGTTCTTGCTGGCTTATCTTATGTAGTATGTGTCCTTTATATTTGACTTGCACTACTTCATTCTTCTCCTCTGCGTGTGCTCCAAAGGTGACTCTTGTGTTGTGTATATTGTCCTGCAAGTAATCCTTGCACAAGTCTCTTAGCTGTTCTGTGTGATGAGCAGAGAGTCCTTTGATGTGTTATATGTCCCGTTTGTGATAAGATCCAGAGGAGAACTCAAAAAGTGCGCCCTGCTGCCGCCATTCCTATGACCTTTGTCATTAATTTTTTACCGCTTCAATACAATGTTCCTTGGTGAAGGCCTGTTGGGGTTGAGGTAGTTAGGTGTTCTATTTGTTTCTTGGATCCGAACATCCAATTCTATGCACAAGTTTGTGAAGTTCTCATCAACTATTTGTTTTAATATGCTCTCTGTTCTCTTCTCTCTTTCTTCTCCTTTTGGTATACCCATTATTCTTATATTGCTCTTTCTGATGGAGTCAGAAAGTTCTTGCAGAGTTCTTTTGTTTCTTTTCAGTCTCAAGTCTCTTTCTTCTTCCATGCGTGTCATTTCCAGGTTTCTGTCTTTGATGTCACTGATTCTTTCCTCCATCTGGTCAACTCTAGTGTGTAAGTTGGATATTTCATTCTTTGTGGAGTTCTTAATCTCCAGAAATTTTAATTGTTTCTTTTTTAAAATTTTAATCTCTTTCGTAAAATGCTCATGTTGTTCTTTGATTGTATTTCTGAGTTCATTAAACTGCCTGTCTGTGTTTTCTTGCATCTAGTTGAGTTTTTTCAGTACTGCAATCTTGAATTCTCTGGCATTTAAGTCACATATTTCCATGTCTTTAAGTTCATTTTTTGTAGACTTTTCATTGTCTTTCTGAGCTGTCTTGTTACCTTGGTTATTCATGGCTATTAATCATTTATTATTTCTCTTCCTGGACATCTACAGGAGTTGGTTCTGCAACAGGCTGATAGAAAGAGGACTTTCTTTTGTTTTCCAGTAGGTGTTTGTAGAATGTTTTATTTCGACTCCAACTGCAGCATTTTATTCTCTCTCACACTGTAGTGTTATATTTTCCCTGCAATATTCTGGCATCTCACACAATGTGGGGATTCCCTGGAAGGCAGGCTTGTCCTCTGAACTCTTTGGCTGGATCATCGGACACCACCTCTGTATGGGGATTGTGGAGAGCTTCTGAAGTTCCAAAGCTCTTCCTGCACCAGATTCAGAGCCCATGTGTTTCAGCCCCACTGTTTACTCCTGCAGAGATCCGCCCATTAGGTGGGAACTGGGGTGGGGTAGGTTGTGAGAGGTGTCCCAGAGCAGTGGTAGTGACCACCACCACAGCCAGTCCTGCTTCTGCGGCTCCCTCCCCTTTGCCAGAACTAGTTTGGCTGTGAATCCATGTTGCAGACCACAGTTATTAGAACTGCACATATTCTGTTCTTTCGATCTGACAGTGCTAGTGTTCTGCTTCTAGCACTGGGTATGTGGAGGAGGGAGGAGCTCTGGGAGGGTAGGGAGGGGGCGGCTAGGCTCAGTGCCTAAGGCTTCCATTCTCTGCTTGGCAGAGAAGGCTTAAACCTCTGTTTTCACCATTCTTCCTTTAGTCTTTGCTCCAAGGTCTCTGCCATGAGTGTTGGGTTCAGCCTTATTATATCCTGTTCCGTTTGTCCTGTGGGCCATAAGTGGAGTGCTAGCAATCCAAGTTCTTCCCTCTCTGGCAGTTGCGGTAATTCCGGAATGCAGTGAGCTCACACCAAGCTAGGTCTGTGCCCTGCGCCCGCACGCCCCGTCTCCGCCCTTCTCCCTTCCCTCCTACCCTGCTCGTGCAATTTGCCCACCTTTAGATGATTTCAGTAGTGTGCCTCTTAGTCTTGCCTGTCTGCTGCCCATGGAGTCCTTTGTGGAGTTATAGTTGTTCAATTTGTTGTAAATTTTAGGGGAGATTTCAAGGGGCTCATCTCATGCCACCAGTTTTATTATGTCAGCAGAGGTTCTCAATCTGAGTTTAATGCAATCCATAAACCCTTTGAAACTGCACGTAACATTTTGTGGGTAGGTGTACATCTGCTTCTTTCCTGAGAGAATACATAGCTTTTATTGGATTTCCAAAAGGGTCTATGGCCCCAAGGAGACTTGCAACAACTTCTCTGTCTGAAGGAACTTGAAGTAACCTGTCATGTTTCCTTTATGTTTGGAAGGCATTAATTTCTAGTGTCCTACCCCTCCCTGTCTGGATATTGTACCTGCTGGCCAGTCTGATGCTTGCTACAGCCACTCTGTTTCCAAACATCTGCCTTGGATATGAGAGTGTGAGTCATTCTCCCAGAAACAATAAGTAATGAGTAATTATAATTTTTTAAAAAAATAACTACTAGAAGTAATAGCTACCATTTACTGAGTGCTTACTACATATGTACTAGGCCCTGTGTGAAATGCTTCAGACACATCGTCTCCTGGAATTCCTACAATAACCCTCTGAGGTGTGAACTGCTTTTGCAGCCAGGGCAGGTGAAATTCACAGTTGACAAGCAGAAGAGCTGGTATTCAAACCCAACCTCCCAAACTGGTGAGTATATTCTCTACATTCCTCACATTGCCTTCCCAGTAAAACAAGAGTATGAGTGTGCTTCCAGAGGTAAAATGGCCACTGTTCTTTCTTTGGTTAAAATCAGTAATGCTCCTCTGCTAATGGATCTGCTGTCAGGTTCTGCTGCCGTCAGCCTCTACTTTCTGAGCTGATGCTGAAATCTTATCTGTGGTTACTTTGTTCATTTCCATTTAAATTCATTTTCCAGAGTTAATAATGATACAAAGGTTTCCTCAACTAGTAGATCTCGAGTGAGTGACTCATCCAAACACAATTATTATGCCATCCTATTTGCCCGTCATAATTAGCTATCCATTTTAAACCTCCAAAATGCCTGTTTCGGTGGTTAATAGCAATGGAAAAATAAATCAAGGCATATATGCCAATGTGTATGTGTGGTCATTACTGCCTTATTATGTGCATCAGCTCTATTGTCCACCTCAGAGCTGTAATCATAGTTGAGCTTTCCCTTCTCCCCAGCACACTCTAGCAGCCGCCTGCTCCTGCTGTTCAACCAGTATGTGCTTAGTGAATATTAATATCAATCAGCTGAAGCCAAATCAGCTTCTCCTAAGTAAGGAAGTAAATCTGCATAAAATCAAATGAGATAATGTATGTGAAAGTACTCTATACAAATCAAGGTATTTTTATAAAATCATAATGCATTACAAAACCAAATATGAATTATTTTTCAATGGTCTGCTGTTTTAGATTAGCTGTAACATTAGCAAGTGCTCAATAAATATTTGTTCAATTGTATTGTTGAATTGAGTGAGATATTCAACAGTTGACTGTACATGGAAACAAAGAATTCCATGAAAGATTTAACAAATACTGTAGGTTAGAGCATGTAATAAATGAAGTTTAAAAGAATATAGATGACTTCGAATACAAAAAAATATATTTTATCTTTTCATTCAAGGATAGGAGACTCTCTTCAAATCTTTCCTTTTTAAAGAGTAGATGATTAGAGCTTACCTTGTTGTAAAAATCTTTTACAAGAAACTGTACAACAAGATCTTCGCTGGATTTAAATTTGAAGCAAACTGTGCAATCCTAATTAAACAATTTTTAATACTCTTCAAGATGAAAAAGATGTCAGCTCATGTCAAAATACTTTGGTCCTCGAGGTCAGGTTTGTGAAGGAGCTTTTTGATGGCTCATCAGTTTTTCTCATCCTCCATCATTTAGTAGTTTATAACTAATTTTGAAACACACTTAAGGAAAATTCTGGTTTACTTCAAGACATACTATTTGTAACAATAATACTTTTTATTTATTTAAATACAACCAACTACTTTCAGAGCTAAAACAGTCTCCATGAAAAATAAAGTATACACATATTAGTGATTAAGGCACACATTTTCTTTGTCTTATGGTGAGTTCATCCACCTTTTAAAAGGAAAACAGAAGACACTTGGATAATTGACTGGAATTTGTCAGTAAGTAAACAGAGCCTTGTGCCTGGCATTTGGAAAAATTGAATAGCTTGGTCTCTGGGTGAGTCTTAAGAATTTGATTCCATATATGAATTCTGAATTTTTCGTAGTCTTATCACTTGGAAGCTGTAAATGAAAACTGCTAACATTTGAAACATTTAAGTTGGGCTTAAAGAAGCGAGCTAGGCAGCCTAGTGGAAAATAGTAACAACAGAAATAGATGAAACTTGCAAAACCCTTCCCTGTGGCTTTATTTGCTAAGCGGATAAACCAGTAGCTTGCTCAACTTATGATCAGAAGAAATCCCAACTGCAATTTCATGAGTTTTCAGAAAGACATTTTTAAAAGCATTTTTAAGAGGAATTTTGGGAAATAATAATGATTGGAGAATTAATATTATAGCTTTTTTAAGATTAAGAATGTATTTTCTATACATTTTTAAATATTAATATATAACGTGTCAAACAGAAATTTTTTTTTTCTGGTTTTCCATATTTTTTTTTAATATTATTAAATTTATTGGGGTGACAATTGTTAGTAAAATTACATAGATTTCAGGTGTACAATTCTGTATTACATCATCTATATATCACATTGTGTGTTCACCACCCAGAGTCAGTTCTCCTTCCATCACCATATATTCGATCCCTTTTACCCTCATCTACAACTCTCCTCCCCCCTTAACCTCTGGTAACCACTAAAATTTGTCTGTGTCTATGAGTTTTTGTTTCTTTATTTCAAATAGAAAATTTGATACTGAATTAAGATAAAGATCCTATTCTTTCCCAGGACAGCTAGATAATCACATCAATATACGAGTATAATCAAAGGCTTTAAAATAACTACATGTCTCAAGTATAACATTGTTTTAAAGTAGTGATTAAATTAATAGTGCTATACTGGTTTAGACCATTTTCTTTTTTTTTTTTTTAATTAAGTTTATTGGGGTGACAATTGTTAGTAAAATTACATAGATTTCAGGTGTACAATTCTGTATTACATCATCTATAAATCCCATTGTGTGTTCACCACCCAGAGTCAGTTTTTCCATCACCATATATTCGATCCCCCTTACCCTCACCTCCCCCCCCCACCCCCTTACCCTCTGGCAACCACTAAACTATTGTCCGTGTCTATGAGTTTCTGTTTCTCATTTGTTCGTCTTGTTCTTTTGTTGTTTTTGGTTTATATACCACATATCAGTGAAATCACATGGTTCTCTGCTTTTTCTGTCTGACTTGTTTCGCTCAGCATTACTCTCTCAAGATCCATCCATGTTGTCACAAATGTTCCTATATCATCTTTTCTCACTGCTGAATAGTATTCCATTGTGTATATGTACCACATCTTCTTTATTCATTCATCTATCGAAGGACATTTTGGTTGTTTCCATGTCTTGGCCACCCTAAACAAAGCTGCAATGAACATTGGAGCACACGTGTCTTTATCTCTAAATGTTTTCAGATTTTTTGGGTAGATACCCAGGAGAGGGATTGCTGGGTCATATGGCAATTCTATTCGTAATTTTTTGAGGAACCTCCACACTGCCTTCCATAATGGCTGCAGCAGTCTGCATTCCCACCAACAGTGTATGAGGGTTCCTTTTTCTCCACAGCCTCTCCAACATTTGTTACTATTTTGTCTTGTTGATGATAGCCATTCTGACTGGGGTGAGGTGATATCTCATTGTGGTTTTGATTTGCATTTCTCTGATGATTAGTGATGTTGAGCATTTTTTCATATGTCTATTTGCCATTTGTATGTCCTCTTTGGAGAAATGTCTCTTCAAGTCCTCTACCCATTTTTCAATTGGGTTGTTTGTTTTTTTGTTGTTGAGTTGCATGAGTTCCTTCTATATTCTGGATACTAGCCCCTTATCAGAGGCACTGTTTGCAAAAATTTTCTCCCATTCAGTTGGTGGCCTCTTTATTTTGTCAATGGTTTCTTTTGCTGTGCAGAAGCTTTTAAGTTTCATATAGTCCCATTCATTTATTTTAGCTTTTACTTCCATTGCCTTTGGAGTCAAGTTCATAAAATGCTCTTTGAACCCAAGGTCCATAAGTATAGTACCTATGTTTTCCTCTATGCAGTTTATTGTGTCAGGTCTTATGCTTAAGTCTTTGATCCATTTTGAATTAACTTTGGTACATGGTGACAAATAGCAGTCCAGTTTCATTCTTTTGCACGTGGCTATCCAATTCTCCCAGCACCATTTATTGAAGAGGCTGTCTTTGCTCCATTGTATGTTTTTAGCTTCTTTGTCAAAAATTATCTGTCCATGTTTATGTGGTTTTATTTCTGGGTTCTCAATTCTATTCCATTGGTCTATTTGTCTGTTTTTCTGCCAATACCATGCTGTTTTGATTACTGTGGCCCTGTAGTACAGGCCAAAGTCAGGAAGTGTGATACCTCCATTATTGTTCTTTTTTCTTAAGATTGCTTTGGCTATTCGGGGTCTTTTGTGGTTCCAAACAAATCTGATGATTTTTTGTTCTATTTCTTTAAAATATGCCATTGGGATTTTGATGGGGATTGCATTGAATCTGTATATTGCTTTGGGTAATATGGCCATTTTAACTATGTTGATTCTTCCAATCCATGAGCACGGAATGTCTTTCCATTTCTTTGTGTCTTCTTCAATTTCTTTCAAAAATGTCTTATAGTTTTCAGCATATAGGTCTTTCACATCCTTGGTTAAGTTTATTCCTAGGTATTTTATTCTTTTTGCTGCAATTGCAAAAAGAATTGTTTTTTGTATTTCTTTTTCTGAGATTTCATTGTTAGTATATAGGAAGGCAATGGATTTTTGTGCGTTGATTTTGTAGCCAGCAACTTTACTGTATTCGTTGATTGTTTCTAATAGCTTTTTGGTGGAGTCTTTAGGGTTTTCTATATATAGCATCATGTCATCTACAAAGAGTGATAATTTAACTTCTTCATTCCCAATTTGGATGCCTTTTATTTCTTTCTCTTGCCTGATTGCTCTGGCAAGGACTTCCAACACTATGTTGAAAAGCAGAGGTGATAGGGGACAGCCCTGTCGTGTTCCTGAACGTAGAGCAAAGGGCTTCAGTTTTTCTCCATTAATTATGAGATTAGCAGAGGGCTTGTCATATATGGCCTTTATTATGTTAAGGTATTTTCCTTCTATACCCATTTTATTAATTGTTTTAATCATAAATGGATGTTGTATCTTGTCAAATGCTTTTTCTGCATCAATTGATATAATCATATGATTTTTGTCCTTTATTTTGTTTATGTGATGTATCACATTGATGGATTTGCGGATGTTGAACCATCTTTGTGCCGCGGGGATGAACCCCACTTGGTCGTGATGAATAATCTTTTTAATGCATTGTTGTATTCAATTTGCTAGAATTTTATTTAGGATTTTTGCATCGGTATTCATGAGAGATATTGGTCTGTAGTTTTCTTTTTTTGTGCTGTCCTTACCAGGTTTTGGTATCAGGGTAATGTTGGCCTCATAAAATGAGTTAGAGAGTACTGTCTCTTCTTCAATTTTTTGGAAGAGTTTGTGCAGAATTGGTATTAGATCCTCTTTGAAGGTTTGGTAGAATTCACTAGTGAAGCCATCTGGTCCCGGACCTTTGCTTTTGGGAAGGTTTTGGATGACTGATTCAATTTCCTTACTGGTGATCGGTCTGTTTAGATTTTCCAGTTCTTCATGGTTCAGCCTTGGAAGGCTATATGTTTCTAAGAACTTCTCCATTTCTTCTAGGTTGTTGAATTTGGTGGCATATAGTCCTTCATAGTATTCTTGGATGATCCTTTGTATTTCTGTGGTGTCCGTGATAACTTCCCCTTTTACGTTTCTGATTTTGTTAATCAGTGTCTTCTCTCTTTTTATCTTAGTAAGTCTAGCCAAGGGTTTGTCAATTTTGTTAATCTTTTCAAAGAACCAGCTCTTTGTCACATTAATTTTTTCTATTGTCTGTTTGTTCTCTATTTCATTTAGTTCTGCTCTAATTTTTATTATTTCCTTTCTTCTGCTGACCTTGGGTTTTACTTGTTCTTCTTTTTCTAGTTCTTTAAGGTGGAACATGAGGTTATTTATTTGGGAGTTTTCTTGTTTCTTGAGATAGGCCTGTAATGAGATAAATTTCCCTCTTAAAACTGCTTTCGCTGCATCCCAAAAATTTTGGTAGGATGTATTTTCATTGTCATTTGTTTCTATGTATCTTTTGATCTCTCCTCTAATTTCTTCTTTGACCCAATCCTCCTTTAAAAGTATGTTGTTTAATCTCCATGTATTTGTGTTTTTTCCCGCTTTCTTTTTACAGTTGATATCCAATTTCAAAGCCTTGTGATCAGAGAATATGCATGGTATGATTTCAATCTTCTTAAATTTGTTGAGACTGATTTTATGTCCCAATATATGGTCTATCCTTGAGAATGTTCCGTGTACACTAGAAAAGAATGTATAGTCTGATGTTTTAGGATGAAGTGCTCTATAAATGTCAATTATGTCCATTTCATCTAATGTGTCATTTAGGGCTACTATTTCGTTATTTATTTTCTGTTTGGATGATCTATCCATAGCTGTCAATGATGTATTTAAGTCCCCTAGTATAATTGTGTTTTGGTCAATTTCTCCCTTTAGTTCTGTTAGTAGTTGCTTGGTGTATTTCGGTGCTCCCTGATTGGGGGCATAAATATTGATGACTGTTATATCTTCTTGTTGTACAGTCCCCTTCACCATTATGAAATGTCCATCTTTATCTCTTGTTATCTTTTTCACCTTGAAGTCTGTTTCATCTGATATCATTATGGCTACACCTGATTTTCTCTGGGCACCATTTGCTTGGAGTGTCAATTTCCACCCTTTCACTTTGAGTCTATGCTTGTCGTTGTAGCTGAGATGTGTCTCATGGAGACAGCATATGGTTGGGTTTAGTTTTTTGATCCAATCTGCTACTCTGTGCCTTTTTATTGGCGAGTTCAGTCCATTTACATTTAGGGTGATTATTGATATGTGAGGATTTCCTGTCATTCTATCTTTAGTGTTTCTTTGCCTTTTTGTTGTTGTCTATTATTTCTGTGTGGTGGTATTCTATGATGTTTCCCTGTGTTTCTTCTTTTATTACAGTATATATTCCAGTTCTGGATTTTTTTTGAGTGGTTACCCTTCAGTTTATGTAAAAGAAAGTTTGATATTTAGAGTATTCCATTTTCTTCAGCACGCTTACTTTCTCCATTCCCATATTCCGGTTCAGGCCTTTACTCTCCCCCTTTTTGAGTTTTGGTTGCCACAAATTGTCCTTGTTGATGGTGGTCGAATAGCCTCCTTTAGTATTTCTTGTAGTGCAGGTCGTGTATTAGAAAATTCCCTCAGCTTCTGTATGTCTGGAAAGGTCTTTATTCCTCCTTCATATCTAAAGGATATCTTTGCTGGATATATTATTCTTTGCTCCTGGGTTCTCTCTTTCAATAGTTTGAATATTTGGTTCCACTCCCTCCTGGCTTGTAGAGTTTCTGCTGAAAAATCTGATGATAATCTAATGGGCTTTCCTTTGTATGTTACTGTCTTCTTTTCCCTGGCTGCCTTGAGGATTCTTTCTCTGTCGTTGATTTTAGACAGCTTCAATACAATGTGCCTTGGAGAAGGCCTGTTGGGATTGAGGTAACTAGGTGTTCTATTTGCTTCTTGGATTCGAGGGTCCAGTTCTGTCCACAAATTTGGGAAGTTCTCATCGACAATTTGTTTGAATATATTCTCTGTTCCCTTCTCTCTTTCTTCTCCTTCTGGTATGCCCATTATTCTTATATTGCTCTTTCTGATGGAGTCAGAAAGTTCTTGTAGAGTTCTTTCATTTCTTTTAAGTCTCAAGTCTCTTTCTTCGTCTATCTGTGTCATTTCCAGGTTTCTATCTTCGATGTCACTGATTCTTTTCTCCATCTGGTCAACTCTACTACCTAAGCTGGTTATTTCATTCTTAATTTCTTCTATTGAGTTCTTAATCTCCAGAAATTCTATTTGGTTCTTTTTTAAGATTTCAATCTCTTTCGTAAAATGCTCATGCTGTTCTTTGATTGAGTTTCTGAGTTCATTTAACTGCCTATCTGTGTTTTCTTGTATCTCGTTGAGTTTTTTCAGAACTGCAATCTTGAATTCTCTGTCATTTAAGTCACATATTTCTGTATTTAAGTCCCTTCTCTGGAGATTTTTCACTTTCCTTCTGAGCTATCTTGTTGCCTTGGTTATTCATGGCGATTACTGGTTTACCTTTTCTCTTCCTAGACATCTACAAGAGTGACTTCTGCAACAGGTTGATAGAAAGCGGTCTTTCTTTTGTTTGCCAGTACTTGTTGGTAGAATGTTTTATTATTTCTCCAACTGCAACTTATTTTTCTTCTCCCACACGGTAGTGCTATGTTTTCTCTGCACTATTCCAACTTCTCACACACTGGGGGGATTCCCTGGGAGACGGGCTTCTCCTCTATTAATAGTTCGTCTAGGTCACAGGGCGCAGTGTCCTGGTGGGTATGCGGAGAGCTTTTGATGTTCCAAAGCTCTTCCAGATCCTGATTCAGAGCCCGTATGTTTCAGCAGTTCTGTTTACTCCTGCAGGGATCCGCCCAGATAGGTGGGGTCAGGGGCGGGGTGAGTTGTGAGAGGTGGCCCAGAGCAATGGCGGAGACCACCACCACAGCCGGTCCTGCTTCCACAGTTCTCTCCCCTTTGCCGGAACTAGTTGGGCTGTGCATTTGTGTCTGCGGTACACAGTTCTCAAAATAGCAAATTTTCTGTTCTTTTGATCTGACACTGCTACTGTTTCGCTTCTAGCACCGGGCAGGTGGGGGTGGGGCGAGCTCTGGGAGGGGTGGGAGGGGGCGGCTAGTCTCAGTGCCTAAGGCTCCGTTCTCTGCTCAGCAGTGCGGCTTAAACTACCGTTTTCAGCCTTTTTCCCTCAGTCTTTTCTCCGAGGTCTCTGCCGTGAGCGTTGGGTTCAGCCATGTTATATGCTGTCCCCTCAGCCCTGTGGGCCATAAGCGGAGCCCTAGCAGTCCGAGTTCTTCCCTTTCCCGCAGCTGCGGTAGTTCCGGGAAGCAGCGAGCTCGGCGCACTGAGCAAGGTCTGCGTCCTGCGCCCGCGCGGCTCCGTCCCCGCTCACGTCTCCCTTTCCTCCTCCCTCCACTCGCGCGAATCTCCCACCTGTAGGTGATTTCAGTCGGTAGTAGGCCTCTTCGTCTTGCCTGTCTGCTGTGCAGGGAGTCCTTTGTGGAGTTTTTGTTGTTCTATTCTTTGTAAATTGCAGGGTAGCTTTACAGAGGCTCACCTCACTCTGCCATTTTTTGTTATCACCATTTTCATTTACTATGGAATGTTGAAAGAATCAATGTAACTTAGCAATGGATTTTAGGAATATAATATAATATAATCATATAACGTAATATAATATAACATAACATAATATGATACTAAATATCATTTTAGCCCCACATTTATAAGCTAATGTCAAACATAATGTTGGTTTCACAATCAGTTTCATACCAAGTCACAGGGAAAGAAATACTAAAAATTTTAAAGCTTGGCGTTATGTCCCCTCCCAATTCTCCCAACATCTGGTATTACTTGGTATAAAGAAGACATTTTACTTCTCTTTCCTATGATAATATATATTGCTTCACCTCAGTAAAAGGACCAGAATTGTGACTGCAACCAGATGATGCTTCTATTTCCTAAAGAACATGACACTTGATTTACATGTGGCAGACTGTGGCCCGCCTGCCGTGTTAAAACCTGCAACCCAAAAGGAGTAATCAGGTCAGACAAAGGCTGCCATTGAGCCCTTGTTTGGGTCTCATGGTCTCTGTATTGCTTGACAAGTGGGTGGAGACAACTTTTCTACATCATGCTTCTACAAGCTTTTAATGATTTACACCTCTCCTTAAAACACTTTCTTGTCTTGTCTTTGAGGACATATTCTTGCTTCTATGCCTCTTTTTTCTTTTCCTGCTTCCAACTTGTTGATGGTCCTTGAGGTTCACTCCTTGAACATCTTCTCACCTCTCTACCGTCTGCTTCAAAGTTCTCACCCACTTGTATGGTTCCATCTATCACCTATTTAAAAGGGGCTCCCTTAAACTCTGTCTACAGCACTGACTTTTGCTGTGAACTTCATTTCCCTGTGTTCAGATGTCTAGTACATGCTGCAACTCAGATGTCCAGCCATTATCTCTACTCTAGTTGCCTAAAGCTGGACACATCTTATTCTATGTCCACTCTTGTCCCCAAATTCTGACTAAAAGTTCCTGTTTCTGTTAAGGTTAGCATTGTTCTCCTATTTACCATTTATCAAGACTACTGATCTTGACAACAGCTTTGCCTCAAACCCTTAAGAAAGAATTCTACTATTTATGAATAAACTTACTGTGGGTCAGAAACTGTATGTTATCTCATTGAATCTTCAGAATAACCCTATGAGGTAGGTATTAGGATTATTTTACAGATAAGGACACTGAGGTTCAGAAAAGGTAAATTGGTCCAGGGATAAGTCCAAGTCCATGTGAAACCAAAGCCTGAGGGCTTAACCAAACTGCAGAGGTAAAAAACCCACCAGCTGTGGAACTGTAAACTAGCTCAATCACTATGGAAACCAGTATAGAGATTCTTCAAAATATTAAAAATAGAACTACCTTACATAGTTACAATATCATTGACTATATTCCTTATGCTGTATTTTATATCTCCACAACTATTTTGTAACTACCAATTTGTACATCTTAATGCCTTTCCTTACCCATCCCTAAACCCCCTCCCAGCTGGAAACCATCAAAATATTCTCTATCTATGAGTTTATTTCTCTTTTGTCTGTTTGTTTGTTTTGTTCTTTAGATTCCACATATAAGTGAAATCATATGGCATTTGTCTTTCTCTGTCTGACTTACTTCACTCAACATAATACCCTCTAGGTCCATCCATATTGTTGTAAATGGTAAGATTTCATTCTTTTTTATGGCTGAGTAATATTCTATTGTATATATGTACCACTTCATCTTTATCCATTCATCCATTGATGGACATCCTATGTATGGTGTCAGATGCATACCAAATTTATTGAGATCACCTCCTAAGTCATACAAATGTCTAATCGCTATGTTATACACCTGATACTAATGTAATATTGTATGTCAAGTCAATTAAAAATAAAACAATTATTAAAAACATAAATAAATAAATAAATAAATGAACATTAAAAAAAAAAGAAAAGAAAACTACCTTATGACCCAGCAATTCCACTCCTGGGTAGTTACCTGAAGAAATCCAAAACATTAATTCAAAAAGATATAGGCACCCCTATGTTCTTTGCAGCATTATTTACAATAGCCAAGATGTGGAAGCAAGTCTAAGTGCCCATCAATAGACAATTGGATAAAGAAGAGGTGGTACATACTGGAGGTGCCAAAAAAATTTATACAAGTGGACACTTGTGTAAATCAGAAGTATCTGGACGCTGATGGTAATGACTTTGAGCACCTTGTGTAATTGCAAATGTCAAACATGACTTGTATTCATCTTTTGTTATTGGTATATATTGAGTATTACAATTTTATTACAGTTTTCCTTTCTTAAAATGTGTATATATTTTTTTGGTACCTTCTGTATATAAAATGGAATATTACCATTTGTGACAACATGGATAGATCTGGAAGGTATTATGCTACATGAAATAAGTAAGACAGAGAAAGGCAAATACCATACGATCTCACTTATATGTGGAGTCTAAAGAACAAAATAAAGGAACAAACAAAATGAAACAGAAACAAACTCATAGATAGGGAGAACAAACCAACAGTTGCCAGATGGGAAGGGGTGGGGGATGTACTGAAAAGGGGAAGGAATTAAGAAGTACAAACTTTCAGTTAAAAAGTCACTGGGATGAACTGCTTAGGAAAAATGGCGGCGTGAGGTGAGCCTCTGTAAAGCTCCCCTGGAATTTACAACGAATCGAACAACAAAAACTCCACAAAGGACTCCCTGCACAGCAGACAGGCAACACGAAGAGGCCCACTACCGACTGAAATCACCTACAGGTGGGAGATTCGCGCGAGTGGAGGGAGGAGGAAAGGGAGAAGCGAGCGGAGATGGAGCTGCGCGGGCGCAGGACGCAGACCTAGCTCAGTGCGCCGAGCTCGCTGCTTCCCGAAACTACCGCAGCTGCGGGAGAGGGAAGAACTCGGACTGCTAGGGCTCCGCCAGGGCTCCACAGGGCTGAGGGGGCAGCATATACCACGGCTGAACCCAACACTCACGGCAAAGACCTCGGAGAAAAGACTGAGGGGAAAAAGGCTGAAAACGGTGGTTTAAGCCCGCACTGCCGAGCAGACAACGGAGCCTTAGGCACTGAGACTAGCCGCCCCCTCCCTCCCCTCCCAGAGCTCGCCCCGCCCCCACCTGCCCGGTGCTAGAAGCGAAACAGTAGCAGTGTCAGATCAAAACAACAGAAAATTTGCTATATTTGAGAACTGTGGCCCACAAACACAAATTCACAGCCCAACTAGTTCCAGCAAAGGGGAGAGAGCTGTGGAAGCAGGACCGGCTGTGGTGGTGGTCTCCGCCATTGCTCTGGGCCACCTCTCACAGCTCAACCCGCCCCTGGCCCCACCTATCTGGGCGGATCCCTGCAGGAGTAAACAGAACTGCTGAAACATACGGGCTCTGAATCAGGAGCTGGAAGAGGTTTGGAACATCAAAAGCTCTCCGCATACCCACCGGGACCCTGCGCCCTGTGACCTAGACGAACTATTAATAGAGGAGAAGCCCGTCTCCCAGGGAATCCCCCCATTGTGTGAGAAGCAGGAATAGTGCAGAGAAAACAGCACTACCGTGTGGGAGAAGAAAAATAAATTGCAGTTGGAGAAATAATAAGATATTCTACCAACAAGTACTGGAAAACAAAAGAAAGACCTTTTCCTATCAACCTGTTGCAGAAGTCACTCCTGTAGATGTCTAGGAAGAGAAACAGTAAACCAGTAATCGCCATGAATAACCAAGGCAACAAGATAGCTCAGAAAGAAAGTGAAAAATCTCCAGAGAAGGCACTTAAAGATACAGAAATATGTGACTTAAGTGACAGAGAATTCAAGATTGCACTTCTGAAAAAACTCAACGAGATACAAGAAAACACAGATAGGCAGTTAAAGGAACTCAGAAACTCAATCAAAGAACAGCATGAGCATTTTACGAAAGAGATTGAAATCTTAAAAAAGAACCAAAGAGAATTTCTGGAGATTAAGAACTCAATAGAAGAAATTAAGAATGAAATAACCAGCTTAGGTAGTAGAGTTGACCAGATGGAGCAAAGAATCAGTGACATCGAAGATAGAAACCTGGAAATGACACAGATAGAAGAAGAAAGAAACTTGAGACTTAAAAGAAATGAAAGAACTCTACAAGAACTTTCTGACTCCATCAGAAAGAGCAATATAAGAATAATGGGCATACCAGAAGGAGAAGAAAGAGAGAAGGGAACAGACAATATATTCAAACAAATTGTCGATGAGAACTTCCCAAATTTGTGGACAGAACTGGACCCTCGAATCCAAGAAGCAAATAGAACACCTAGTTACCTCAATCCCAACAGGCCTTCTCCAAGGCACATTGTATAGAAGCTGTCTAAAATCAACGACAGAGAAAGAATCCTCAAGGCAGCCAGGGAAAAGAAGACGGTAACTTACAAAGGAAAGCCCATTAGATTATCATCAGATTTTTCAGCAGAAACTCTACAAGCCAGGAGGGAGTGGAACCAAATATTCAAACTATTGAAAGAGAGAAATCATGAGCCAAGAATACTATATCCAGCAAAGATATCCTTTAAATATGAAGGAGGAATAAAGACCTTTCCAGACATACAGAAGCTGAGGGAATTTTCTAATACACGACCTGCACTACAAGAAATACTAAAGGAGGCTATTCGACCACCATCAACAGGGACAATTTGTGGTAACCAAAACTCAAAAAGGGGGAGAGTAAAGGCCTGAACCGGAATATGGGAATGGAGAAAGTAAGCGTGCTGAAGAAAATGGAATACTCTAATTATCAAACTATCTTTTACATAAACTTAAGGGTAACCACTCAAAAAAAATCCAGAACTGAAATATATACTGAAATAAAAGAAGAAACACAGGGAAACATCATAGAATACCACCATACAGAAATAATAGACAACAATAAAAAGGCAAAGAAACAATGGAGACACAGCCTTACCAGAAAAGTAAAGATACAATGACAGGAAATCCTCACATATCAATAATCTCCCTAAATGTAAATGGACTGAACTCACCAATAAAAAGGCACAGAGTAGCAGATTGGATCAAAAAACTAAACCCAACCATATGCTGTCTCCAAGAGACACATCTCAGCTACAAGGACAAGCATAGACTCAAAGTGAAAGGGTGGAAATTGACACTCCAAGCAAATGGTACCCAGAGAAAATCAGTTGTATCCATAATGATATCAGATGAAACAGACTTCAAGGTGAAAAAGATAACAAGAGACAAAGATGGACATTTCATAATGGTGAAGGGGACTATACAACAAGAAGACATAACAGTCATCAATATTTATGCACCCAATCAGGGAGCACCGAAATACACCAAGCAACTACTAACAGAACTAAAGGGAGAAATTGACCAAAACACAATTATACTAGGGGACTTAAATACATCATTGACAGCTATGGATAGATCATCCAAACAGAAAATAAATAACGAAATAGTAGCCCTAAATGACACATTAGATGAAATGGACATAATTGACATTTATAGAGCACTTCATCCTAAAACATCAGACTATACATTCTTTTCTAGTGTACACGGAACATTCTCAAGGATAGACCATATATTGGGACATAAAATCAGTCTCAACAAATTTAAGAAGATTGATATCATACCATGCATATTCTCTGATCACAAGGCTTTGAAATTGGATATCAACTGTAAAAAGAAAGCGGGAAAAAACACAAATACATGGAGATTAAACAACATATTTTTAAAGTAGGACTGGGTCAAAGAAGAAATTAGAGGAGAGATCAAAAGATACATAGAAACAAATGACAATGAAAATACATCCTACCAAAATTTTTGGGATGCAGCGAAAGCAGTTTTAAGAGGGAAATTTATCTCATTACAGGCCTATCTCAAGAAACAAGAAAACTCCCAAATAAATAACCTCATGGTACACCTTAAAGAACTAGAAAAAGAAGAACAAGTAAAACCCAAGGTCAGCAGAAGAAAGGAAATAATAAAAATTAGAGCAGAACTAAATGAAATAGAGAACAAAAAGACAATAGAAAAAATCAATGTGACAAAGAGCTGGTTCTTTGAAAAGATTAACAAAATTGACAAACCCTTGGCTAGACTTACTAAGATAAAAAGAGAGAAGACACTGATTAACAAAATCAGAATCGTAAAAGGGGAAGTTATCACGGACACCACAGAAATACAAAGGATCATCCAAGAATACTATGAAGGACTATATGCCACCAAATTCAACAACCTAGAAGAAATGGACAAGTTCTTAGAAACATATAGCCTCCCAAGGCTGACCCATGAAGAACTGGAAAATCTAAACAGACCGATCACCAGTAACGAAATTGAATCAGTCATCCAAAACCTTCCCAAAAACAAAAATCCGGGACCAGATGGCTTCGCTAGTGAATTCTACCAAACCTTCAAAGAGGATCTAATACCAATTCTGCACAAACTCTTCCAAAAAATTGAAGAAGAGACAGTACTCCCTAACTCATTTTATGAGGCCAACATTACCCTGATACCAAAACCTGGTAAGGACAGCACAAAAAAAGAAAACTACAGACCAATATCTCTCATGAATACCGATGCAAAAATCCTAAATAAAATTCTAGCAAATCGAATACAACAATGCATTAAAAAGATTATTCATCACGACCAAGTGGGGTTCATCCCCGGGGCACAAGGATGGTTCAACATACGCAAATCCATCAATGTGATACATCACATAAACAAAATAAAGGACAAAAATCATATGATTATATCAATTGATGCAGAAAAAGCATTTGACAAGATACAACATCCATTTATGATAAAAACACTTAATAAAATGGGTATAGAAGGAAAATACCTTAACATAATAAAGGCCATATATGACAAGCCCTCTGCTAATCTCATAATTAATGGAGAAAAACTGAAGCCCTTTGCTCTACGTTCAGGAACACGACAGGGATGTCCCCTATCACCTCTGCTTTTCAACATCGTGTTGGAAGTCCTTGCCAGAGCAATCAGGCAAGAGAAAGAAATAAAAGGCATCCAAATTGGGAATGAAGAAGTTAAATTATCATTCTTTGCAGATGACATGATGCTATATATAGAAAACCCTAAAGACTCCACCAAAAAGCTATTAGAAACAATCAACGAATACAGTAAAGTTGCCGGCTACAAAATCAACGCACAAAAGTCCATTGCCTTCCTATATACTAACAATGAAATCTCAGAAAAAGAAATACAAAAAACAATTCCTTTTGCAATTACAGCAAAAAGAATAAAATACCTAGGAATAAACTTAACCAAGGATGTGAAAGACCTATATGCTGAAAACTATAAGACATTTTTGAAAGAAATTGAAGAAGACACAAAGAAATGGAAAGACATTCCGTGCTCATGGATTGGAAGAATCAACATAGTTAAAATGGCCATATTACCCAAAGCAATATACAGATTCAATGCAATCCCCATCAAAATCCCAATGGCATATTTTAAAGAAATAGAACAAAAAATCATCAGATTTGTTTGGAACCACAAAAGACCCCGAATAGCCAAAGCAATCTTAAGAAAAAAGAACAATAATGGAGGTATCACACTTCCTGACTTTGGCTTGTACTACAGGGCTACAATAATCAAAACAGCATGGTATTGGCAGAAAAACAGACACATAGACCAATGGAATAGAATTGAGAACCCAGAAATAAAACCACATAAATATGGACAGATAATTTTTGACAAAGAAGCTAAAAACATACAATGGAGCAAAGACAGCCTCTTCAATAAATGGTGCTGGGAGAATTGGATAGCCACGTGCAAAAGAATGAAACTGGACTGCTATTTGTCACCATGTACCAAAGTTAATTCAAAATGGATCAAAGACTTAAGCATAAGACCTGACACAATAAACTGCATAGAAGAAAACATAGGTACTAAACTTATGGACCTTGGATTCAAAGAACATTTTATGAACTTGACTCCAAAGGCAATGGAAGTAAAAGCTAAAATAACCGAATGGGACTCTATGAAACTTAAAAGCTGCTGCACAGCAAAAGAAACCATTGACAAAATAAAGAGGCCACCAACTGAATGGGAGAAGATTTTTGCAAACAGTGCCTCCGATAAGGTGCTAGTATCCAGAATATAAAAGGAACTCATGCAACTCAACAACAAAAAAACAAACAACCCAATTGAAAAATGGGCAGAGGACTTGAAGAGACATTTCTCCAAAGAGGACATACAAATGGCAAATAGACATATGAAAAAATGCTCAACATGTCTAATCATCAGAGAAATGCAAATCAAAACCACAATGAGATATCACCTCACCCCAGTCAGAATGGCTATCATCAACAAGACAAATAGTAACAAATGTTGGAGAGGCTGTGGAGAAAAAGGAACCCTCATACACTGTTGGTGGGAATGCAGACTGCTGCAGCCGTTATGGAAGGCAGTGTGGAGGTTCCTCAAAGAATTACGAATAGAATTGCCATATGACCCAGCAATCCCTCTCCAGGGTATCTACCCAAAAATTCTGAAAACATTTAGAGATAAAGACACGTGTGCTCCATTGTTCATTGCAGCTTTGTTTACGGTGGCCAAGACTTGGAAACAACCAAAATGTCCTTCGATAGATGAATGGATAAAGAAGTTGTGGTATATATACACAATGGAATACTATTCGGCGGTAAGAAAAGATGATATAGGAACATTTGTGACAACATGGATGGATCTTGAGAGAGTAATGCTGAGCGAAACAAGTCAGACAGAAAAAGCAGAGAACCGTGTGATTTCACTGATAGGTGGTATATAAACCAAAGGCAGCAAGGGAACAGGACAAACAAATGGGAAACAGAAACTCGTGGACACGGACAATAGTTTGGTGGTTGCCAGAGGGTAACGGGGGTGGGGGGTGGGGGGTGGGAGATGAGGGTGGGGGGGATCGAATATATGGTGATGGAAGGAGAACTGAATCTGGGTGAAGAACACACAATGGGATTTATAGATGATGTGATGTAGAATTGTGCACCTGAAATCTATGTAATTTTACTGACAATTGTCACCGCAATAAATTTAATTAAAAAAAAAAAAGTCACTGGGATATAATATATAGCATAGGGTATATAATCAATAATATAATAACTATGTACGGTGATACATGGTCAATAGCTTTATGATGATTGCTTCATAAGGTAAATGTTGAATTACTATGTTGTACACCTGAAACTAATATAATATTGTATGTCAACTGTAACTTAAAAAAGTAAAATGCTTGTAAGGTACCAGGCAAATAGCATAAATAAGCAAAGCAGACCAGATTACATTTAAAAAAATAACAGGGCAATTTGTATCCATTGGGGAAACAACAGGAGCAGTGAGTCTCATTGTGCACAACTCAATTTCAGCCATGGAAAAAAAACACTCTTTCCAGCTCTTCCAACTTTTTAAGAAAAGGCAAATATCTAGATTTTTATGGAAAATCCCAATTTTTAAATTTCGGCAGCCTGTTGTTGTTTTTCTGTTTTATTTCAACCACTTTATTATTAAAATTTTTAAACAGAAAAGTTGAAAAACTTTTATACTGAACACACACACACACACACACATATATACCTATCACCTAGAGTCTACCATTAACTTATTATTATACTTCCTCTTTACATATGTATCCTTCAATCCATCTTTGCAATGCATTTCAAAATCAGTTGCAGATATGTGGACACTCCCCTCTAAATATTCCACATGTGTATCATTTGAGTTAAGTATTAGTTCATAGTATTTTGTTCTTGTTTTTTAGGCAAATTCTATAAACAATGAAATGCACAAATATTAAGTGTACTATTTGATGCATTTTGACAAATATATATATACATATATACATATACATATATATACACATACACACACACACACACACATATATATATATATATATACATATATATATATATATATATATATATATATATATATATATATATATATATATATCTGATTAACCCAAATGTCTATCTAGATATAAAACATTTTCATCACTTCCAAAAGTTCCTTTGTGTCTCTTCCCAGTCAAATCCTACCTCTCCCCACCCAAGATAACCACTGATCTGATTTTTTTTCACCATAGATTAGTTTTCATGCTTTAGGACTTCACATACATAGGACCATACAGTATGTTTTCTTTTGTACTCAGAATAATGCTCTTGAGAGTCATTCATGTTCTTGGGCAGCATACCAAATTTTAAAAATTTCCCAATAAACTTTAATTTTAAAAAAATTTCTTTGTAGAACAAAAAATAAATCTCCCATTTGCAATCCATGGGATATCAGGATGCAACATCTGCACTATACTTGAATGCCTCCTCTTTCCTCATCCCCAAGTGCCATCAAATTCAGGTCCCTTTGAAATATATTATCTCTCTTCTTTTCCTTTCTCATGGCTACCACTCTGCCATCATTCTGTGATAGTTTGGTTCCAGCAGGGCATTTGAAAAAGTCTTATATGACATCCTCAAAAACAAGATGGTGATATAAGTGCTATATAGTGGTTTAGTTAGCTATATCTAGAACTGATTATGAAGTCATGGCCATAGTATAGATTACTGGATAGAGGACAACTTGGAGGGGGCTCTATATTAGAGTGCCACAGAGCCCTTTCCTTGATCTTGCACTGTTCAACCATTTTTTTTTTACTTATATGAAAATAGTCATGCTTTTCAAGTTTGCAAATGACACTAAGATAGGAGACAGAGTAATATAATGGATAACGGAGTTTCAATACTTTGATATGCTGTAAGGATAGGTCAAAAACAAGAAGATGAAATTTAACAAGGATAAAGAGAAAGAACTGCATTGAGGTTTTAAAAAGTCAATTGCAAAAGAACATCATGAAAAATATTTGTCCTGATGGCACTCCAAGTGAAAAATATCTCAAGTACAGTGTGAGTCACCAGTGTTTTGAGAAGAACAAAAACAAATAGGCCAAAGAAAAAAACTAATAATGCAGTCATAGCCCACATTAATAGAGGTGTACAAGGAAATAGCTCTAATTTAATACAGTGAGCAAAAGCATGGGGCTTAAAGTAAGGAAATACTGTGGTAGGCTAGAGATATAAATTTGGGACTTGTCGGCGAATAGATGGTGTTTAGAGCCATGGGACTAAATGGAATCAGAAAGATGGTGAGTGTAAACACCGAAAACAGAGGAGATGTCTATATGGTGTGCTAGGGCTGTCATAACAAAATACCACAGACTGGGTAGCTTAAACAATAAAAATTTATTTCTTCACAGTTCTGGATGCAAGAGGTCCAAGATTAAGGTATCAGCAGAATCAGTTTCTCCTGAGTCCTTTCTCCTTGGCTTGCAGATAGCTGCTTTCTCACCATATTCTCACATGGCCTTGCCTGTGTATGTGTGCCCTTGGTTTCTCTGTGTGTCCAAATTTCTTCTTCTGATAAGCACAGCAGTCAGGCTGGATTAGAGCCTACCATAACAGCCTCCTTTTAACTCAATCACTTCTTTAAAAGCCCTATCTCCAAATACAGTCACATTCTGAGGTACTGGGGGGTTAGGTATTCAACTTGTGAATTTGGGAGGACACAATTCCACCCATAACAAGGTCCAATTAAGCCTTGGTCCTCCCACATTCAGAAGTCAGGCAAAAGATAAAGAAAGGCCAACAGAGAAGACTGAGAAGTAGTAGCCAAATAAGAGAAAAGCTAGGAGAATGTGAATTTCTGGAGAAAAAAGAGGTTTCAGAGAGGAGGAATAAACACCCATGTCAAATACTGCTAAGAGATGGAGGGAGATGAGAATTGAGAATGACCATTGGATTTGGCAAACATAGGGGTCATTGTTGGCCTTGATAATAACCATTTCAGTTGAGTGGTGAAACTGGAAGCCTGAGAAAATAGAAAGGGAAGAGAGGTTGTAAAGATAGAAACTAGAGACAACTATTCTGAAAAGTTTTTCTGTGAATAGGGAGAAATTGATTAGAAGCTAGAAATAAAACAAAAATTGCAGGTACAAAGCCCTTAAAAAGGTGAAATAGGTTGGAATCTGGTCTTTGATCTTGGATAAAGAGAAGAGCCTATTACCTGTTGTTACAAGAAGGAAGGCCGAGTGGGTGCATCTAGGTTCATGGAGTTGATGGTGGGATGATAAGGTAGTTCTGCTCTGCTGGCTGATTTGGCACATCTTTATCTCTTCTCCTGCTATACCTTCTGCCTCATACTCTCTCTCCCTAACCAAATCACCTCAACCTGTTAAGACTCAGCCTCTTTGCTTTGGAAAGAGCACTGTACCTGGGACCAGAAAACCTGGATTCGAGGCCAACCTCTTCTCATTATAAGCTGTGTGACTTCAGAAAGGTAACTTACCTTCTCTGACCTCATTTCCTCATCTGCACACTTAGAACAAAACTCTCTATATACAATACATTTTTAAATGCAAATATTAAAATGAGATCTAGTAAATCCTACCTCCTCTAAGAAGCTTGCATGACCACTTTAGTCTTTTTGGAACCCCTTTTGGTCTTTACCACTCGTCTGTTCTCTGACACTCTTACCTAATTGTTCTCAAGTGCATTATTGTTGATTTAATCACTAGAATATACATTTCTGAAGAGCAGGAACTGAGTTTTCTAAGCATTATATACAGGGAGTGAGTGCGAAGAGGAAAGGACTAATTCCTTGACCATCTGCTACTTGCCACGGTGTTTAGGTACATTATCTAATTTAATTCTTACAACAATCTAGAGAAATGGATGTTATTTTACAGATGAGGAAACTGAGTCCCAGAGAGGTTAAACAACTTCCCCAAAGTCACACAGCTAATTAGTAGTGGAGCCATAATTTGAACTCCAAACTCCACACAGCAGCCCTATGCTCTTTCCATTACTCCATCCCACATACTCCGATGCTAGGCAATTTTGGCTGCATTTGGATTTCTTGCTGAGGCTTTAATTACTGAGAGGAAATGACATTTTGATTAGCACATGTTTTCTCAGTTATAATGACAAACAAACAGCTTCTGCTTTTCTCATATAAATTTATGGTAGTGCTGGTTCCTATCCAAATCTCTGGAAATTGGTAATCTTGCTACAAATAAAACTGTATTTATTTCATTAGCTTTTCTTGTACCATCATCGTAAGGAAGTCAGAAATGATGATGACTCATAAATTGTTGGCACTCAAAAGGACCTAAGAAAGCATCTATTCCAACCTTTTATAGATGAGGAAATTGGGACTCAGAGAGGGCTGTTTACCTGCTGAAGAGCACACAGTGGAAAGTGGCAGAGAGGACTGGCTCCTTTTTCCCCCCTAATCTCACACTTTTTCGTTCCTACTAGCCCCATTTTATAAGCTGGTCTTTGCCCTTAAAGTAGTAGCCCCAAGGACCTAGGGATTTTCTCCATTCTTGCATAGAGTTTAAGGGACAAAGCCTGAAACTATGCCTTGCTGGGCTAATGTCTGGGAAGGTTGGGAGAGAAATGCCAGGAAAACCGGAAAGTCCACACTTATGACATTTACTAGTTTTTTTTAAAAAGGTTACTTTATTGCTTCAAAGCAATAAAATTCAAGGTATTAATGTATGAACTCTTTGGAAGCAAGGTAACATTTACTTGTTTTAAAGTTTCATCGGTGACCTTTTCTTTTCAAAACAGCCCTGAGAAATGGGCAGCTGCAGATAGATTTTAAGGTTATTTTAAATCCAGCCCTTCTCCCTGGAATATTAGAACAACTCCTCTGAACGGTTGTCTCCCTTTCAAGTTTATAAACGATGTGCAGGAAATGTCTTTATGGAAAACTGAACCAAGGGGATATCTAGGTGAAGAATGGATAATTCCAAAGGGCTCAGTTGCTGTTTCCATCTGTCTCAGGAGATGAGTTTTTCCCTGACCACTTTTTGCCCTTGAGTGAAGACAGATTCACATCAGTTAGAAGAGACTTCTTCCTTAGTTAGGGCTTCCTATGGCCCTGCTGGCTGTACATCTAGGTGGTGTGTTGGGGGTGAGTACTTATCTATATATATCATTGTGAACTTGGCAAAGTGCACACCACAGTTTTTCCAACACCATATTGTGACACAGGGTTCATTACCTCACATACTGTATTCAAAATGGCAGGATTTCATGTTTGGCACTGAGGATGGAGTACTATCCACATATCTGCTTGGAGCTGAAATGCCCAATGTGTGAAGGGAAAAAACAACAGCAGAAACAGCAAATAATACTTCCAAACCATCTATATCATTCAAAGAGCCTCATAAAAGAGTAGACAGCTCCTTTATGTCCTCTTTTATATTTCTTAAATTCTTCTAAAAGGCAGTGTCCAGTCATTTAAACCTTGGTAATCAGAGCCAAACTACCCATCAGTCATTGAATCAGCAAACAATTATTGAGCACCTACCGTATGCTATAATCTGTGCTTGGTGCCACAAGACTGCAAAGTAGGGGCCAGGAGACAAACAGGATAACAAATGTGAAACAATACGTAGCCATTAGCTATTCGGTCTGAAACCCAGTTCACTGATTTCATTCATGACCTATACCAACCTTAGACAAACCCAGCAACCAAGTGTTGCCTTCAGGCTTATATGAAACATGTATTCAAATCTCTTCCAAAGACCTTCACTCTGCCTTACATAAATATTGGCCAGTATCCAAACATCAAGAACTGCAGCCAAAATGTATTTTCTCAGTTTAAATAGGTAAATTTTTTTTCTGGGTTTATTGAGAATTATTTTTGAAAATGCTCTTAGCTTTTCCCTAGTAATGGATGTACCATGTAACCAGTCCCTAAAGCAGCCAATGAACTCAAGTCTATTGAATAATTTTCTGTGCAAAGACAGCTGTTCTCTTCCCTGCTATCAACCTGCTTCCATTTGCCTGAATGTGCCCATTATGTAGCAACATACCCAGAAAGGACTATTTTAAGGTGCAGAAGATGTTCTTTTTCCTTTTTAATGAGCTTTGCAAGACAAAACCAAGGTGACTTCCTGCTCGGCTTTTTTTTTTTTTTTTTTTTTTTAGGTCTTGTTGAAGGAAGAATATTGATTCAACTCTCTGGAATATGTTCCATTTTCCTGAAGACCTTAGAGGCTGGAAACTGTAGAAAGGCACTGGATTAGGAGTCAGAAACCTAGCTTATAGCTCTGATTCTGCTATTAGGTAGCTATACAACCTGGAAAAAATAGCTGATCATCTCTGGACCTCAGTTTCCCTTTCTCTAGAATTAGGGAGACAGGATGGAAGTTAAACAGTAGTTCTTTCACTTAACAGGTTTGTGGATATGAAAGTCACTTAATCTCTCTGGGCCTTAGTTTCCTTGCCTGAGAAATGAGATAGTAACAGTATCAACTTAATAGTGTTTTATTATAAGGATTAAATAAGAAAATACAAGTAAATAATCAGTACAGTGCTTGGCACATAATAATCAGGAAATACAAATAATTTTTAGTATTCCAGGTTAAATTAAATCATAACTGCGGGACTTCCAGAAAAATGGCGGCGTGAGGTGAGCCTCTGTAAAGCTCCCCTGGAATTCACAATGAATCAAACAACAAAAACTCCACAAAGGACTCCCTGCACAGCAGACAGGCAAGACGAAGAGGCCCACTACCGACTGAAATCACCTACAGGTGGGAGATTCGTGCTAGGGGAGGGAGGAGGAAAGGGACAAGTGAGCGGAGACGGAGCCGCGCGGGCGCAGGACGCAGACCTCGCTCAGTGCTCCGAGCTCGCTGCTTCCCGAAACTACCGCAGCTGCGGGAGAGGGAAGAACTCGGACTGCTAGGGCTCCGCCAGGGCTCCACAGGGCTGAGGGGACAGCATATACCACGGCTGAACCCAATGCTCACGGCAGAGACCTCGGAGAAAAGACTGAGGGAAAAAGGCTGAAAACGGTGGTTTAAGCCCTAACTGCTGAGCAGAGAACGGAGCCTTAGGCACTGAGACTAGCCGCCCCCTCCCACCCCTCCCAGAGCTCGCCCCGCCCCCACCGCCCGGTGCTAGAAGCGAAACAGTAGCAGTGTCAAATCAAAACAACAGAAAATTTGCTGTTTTGAGAACTGTGGGCCGCAGACAAAAATTCACAGCCCAACTAGTTCCGGAAAAGGGGAGGGAGCCGTGGAAGCAGGACCGGCTGTGGTGGTGGTTGCCACCATTGCTCTGGGCCACCTCTCACAATTTACCCCGCCTCTGACCCCACCTATCTGGGCGGATCCCTGCAAGAGTAAACAGAACTGCTGAAACATACGGGCTCTGAATCAGGAGCTGGAAGAGGTTTGGAACATCAAAAGCTCTCCGCATACCCACCAGGACACTGCGCCCTGTGACCTAGACGAACTATTAACAGAGGAGAAGCCCGTCTCCCAGGGAATCCCCCCATTGTGTGAGAAGCAGGAATAGTGCAGAGAAAACAGCACTACCGTGTGGGAGAAGAAAAATAAATTGCAGTTGGAGAAATAATAAGACATTCTACCAACAAGTACTGGCAAACAAAAGAAAGACCTCTTCCTATCAACCTGTTGCAGAAGTCACTCCTCTAGATGTCTAGGAAGAGAAATAGTAAACCAGTAATCGCCATGAATAACCAAGGCAACAAGATAGCTCAGAAAGAAAGTGAAAAATCTCCAGAGAAGGCACTTAAAGATACAGAAATATGTGACTTAAATGACAGAGAATTCAAGATTGCAGTTCTGAAAAAACTCAACGAGATACAAGAAAACACTGATAGGCAGTTAAATGAATTCAGAAACTCAATCAAAGAAAGCATGAGCATTTTACGAAAGAGATTGAAATCTTAAAAAAGAACCAAATAGAATTTCTGGAGATTAAGAACTCAATAGAAGAAATTAAGAATGAAATAACCAGCTTAGGTAGTAGAGTTGACCAGATGGAGGAAAGAATCAGTGACATCGAAGATAGAAACCTGGAAATGACACAGATAGAAGAAGAAAGAGACTTGAGACTTAAAAGAAATGAAAGAACTCTACAAGAACTTTCTGACTCCATCAGAAAGAGCAATATAAGAATAATGGGCATACCAGAAGGAGAAGAAAGAGAGAAGGGAACAGAGAATATATTCAAACAAATTGTCGATGAGAACTTCCCAAATTTGTGGACAGAACTGGACCCTCGAATCCAAGAAGCAAATAGAACACCTAGTTACCTCAATCCCAACAGGCCTTCTCCAAGGCACATTGTATTGAAGCTGTCTAAAATCAACGACAGAGAAAGAATCCTCAAGGCAGCCAGGGAAAAGAAGACGGTAACTTACAAAGGAAAGCCCATTAGATTATCATCAGATTTTTCAGCAGAAACTCTACAAGCCAGGAGGGAGTGGAACCAAATATTCAAACTATTGAAAGAGAGAAATCATGAGCCAAGAATAATATATCCAGCAAAGATATCCTTTAGATATGAAGGAGGAATAAAGACCTTTCCAGACATACAGAAGCTGAGGGAATTTTCTAATACACGACCTGCACTACAAGAAATACTAAAGGAGGCTATTCGACCACCATCAACAGGGACAATTTGTGGCAACCAAAACTCAAAAAGGGGGAGAGTAAAGGCCTGAACCGGAATATGGGAATGGAGAAAGTAAGCGTGCTGAAGAAAATGGAATACTCTAAATATCAAACTTTCTTTTACATAAACTGAAGGGTAACCACTCAAAAAAAATCCAGAATTGAAATATATACTGAAATAAAAGAAGAAACACAGGGAAACATCATAGAATACCACCACACAGAAATAATAGACAACAACAAAAAGGCAAAGAAACACTAAAGATAGAATGACAGGAAATCCTCACATATCAATAATCACCCTAAATGTAAATGGACTGAACTCGACAATAAAAAGGCACAGAGTAGCAGATTGGATCAAAAAACTAAACCCAACCATATGCTGTCTCCATGAGACACATGTCAGCTACAACGACAAGCATAGACTCAAAGTGAAAGGGTGGAAATTGACACTCCAAGCAAATGGTGCCCAGAGAAAATCAGGTGTAGCCATAATGATATCAGATGAAACAGACTTCAAGGTGAAAAAGATAACAAGAGACAAAGATGGACATTTCATAATGGTGAAGGGGACTGTACAACAAGAAGACATAACAGTTATCAATATTTATGCCCCCAAACAGGGAGCACCAAAATACACCAAGCAACTACTAACAGAACTAAAGGTAGAAATTGACCAAAACACAATTATACTAGGGGACTTAAATACATCATTGACAGCTATGGATAGATCATCCAAACAGAAAATAAATAACGAAATAGTAGCCCTAAATGACACATTAGATGAAATGGGCATAATTGACGTTTATAGAGCACTTCATCCTAAAATATCAGACTATACATTCTTTTCTAGTGTATATGGAACATTCTCAAGGATAGACCATATATTGGGACATAAAATCAGTCTCACCAAATTTAAAAAGATTGAAATCATACCATGCATATTCTCTGATCACAAGGCTTTGAAATTGGATATCAACTGTAAAAAGAAAGCGGGAAAAAACACAAATACATGGAGATTAAACAACATACTTTTAAAGGAGGACTGGGTCAAAGAAGAAATTAGAGGAGAGATCAAAAGATACATAGAAACAAATGACAATGAAAACACATCCTACCAAAATTTTTGGGATGCAGCGAAAGCAGTTTTAAGAGGGAAATTTATCTCATTACAGGCCTATCTCAAGAAACAAGAAAACTCCCAAATAAATAACCTCATGGTACACCTTAAAGAACTAGAAAAAGAAGAACAAGTAAAACCCAAGGTCAGCAGAAGAAAGGAAATAATAAAAATTAGAGCAGAACTAAATGAAATAGAGAACAAAAAGACAATAGAAAAAATTAATGTGACAAAGAGCTGGTTCTTTGAAAAGATTAACAAAATTGACAAACCCTTGGCTAGACTTACTAAGATCAAAAGAGAGAAGACACTGATTAACAAAATCAGAAATGAAAAAGGGGAAGTTATCACGGACACCACAGAAATACATAGGATCATCCGAGAATACTATGAAGGACTATATGCCACCAAATTCAACAACCTAGAAGAAATGGACAAGTTCTTAGAAACATATAGCCTTCCAAGGCTGAACCATGAAGAACTGGAAAATCTAAACAGACCGATCACCAGTAACGAAATTGAATCAGTCATTCAAAACTTTCCCAAAAGCAAAATCTGGGACGAGATGGCTTCACTAGTGAATTCTACCAAACCTTCAAAGAGGATCTAATACCAATTCTGCACAAACTCTTCCAAAAAATTGAAGAAGAGACAGTACTCCCTAACTCATTTTATGAGGCCAACATTACCCTGATACCAAAACCTGGTAAGGACAGCACAAAAAAAGAAAACTACAGACCAATATCTCTCATGAATACCGATGCAAAAATCATAAATAAAATTCTAGCAAATCGAATACAACAATGCATTAAAAAGATTATTCATCACGACCAAGTGGGGTTCATCCCCGGGGCACAAGGATGGTTCAACATCCGCAAATCCATCAATGTGATACATCACATAAACAAAATAAAGGACAAAAATCATATGATTATATCAATTGATGCAGAAAAAGCATTTGACAAGATACAACATCCATTTATGATTAAAACAATTAATAAAATGGGTATAGAAGGAAAATACCTTAACATAATAAAGGCCATATATGACAAGCCCTCTGCTAATCTCATAATTAATGGAGAAAAACTGAAGCCCTTTGCTCTACGTTCAGGAACACGACAGGGATGTCCCCTATCACCTCTGCTTTTCAACATAGTGTTGGAAGTCCTTGCCAGAGCAATCAGGCAAGAGAAAGAAATAAAAGGCATCCAAATTGGGAATGAAGAAGTTAAACTATCACTCTTTGCAGATGACATGATGCTATATATAAGAAACCCTAAAGACTCCACCAAAAATCTATTAGAAACAATCAACGAATACAGTAAAGTTGCTGGCTACAAAATCAACGCACAGAAGTCCATCGCCTTCCTATATACGAACAATGAAATCTCAGAAAAAGAAATACAAAAACCAATTCCTTTTGCAATTGCAGCAAAAAGAATAAAATACCTAGGAACAAACTTAACCAAGGATGTGAAAGACCTATATGCTGAAAACTATAAGACATTTTTGAAAAAAATTGAAGAAGGCATAAAGAAATGGAAAGACATTCCGTGCTCATGGATTGGAAGAATCAACATAGTTGAAATGGCCATATTACCCAAAGCAATATACAGATTCAATGCAATCCCCATCAAAATCCCAATGGCGTATTTTAAAGAAATAGAACAAAAAATTATCAGATTTGTTTGGAACCACAAAAGACCCCGAATAGCCAAAGCAATCTTAAGAAAAAAGAACAATAATGGAGGTATCACACTTCCTGACTTTGGCTTGTACCACAGGGCTACAATAATCAAAACAGCATGGTATTGGCAGAAAAACAGACACATAGACCAATGGAATCGAATTGAGAACCCAGAAATAAAACCACATAAATATGGACAGATAATTTTTGACAAAGAAGCTGAAAACATACAATGGAGCAAAGACAGCCTCTTCAATAAATGGTGCTGGGAGAATTGGATAGCCACGTGCAAAAGAATGAAACTGGACTGCTATTTGTCACCATGTACCAAAGTTAATTCAAAATGGATCAAAGACTTAAGCATAAGACCTGACACAATAAACTGCATAGAAGAAAACATAGGTACTAAACTTATGGACCTTGGGTTCAAAGAACATTTTATGAACTTGACTCCAAAGGCAATGGAAGTAAAAGCTAAAATAACCGAATGGGACTCTATGAAACTTAAAAGCTGCTGCACAGCAAAAGAAACCATTGACAAAATAAAGAGGCCACCAACTGAATGGGAGAAGATTTTTGCAAACACTGCCTCCGATAAGGTGCTAGTATCCAGAATATACAAGGAACTCATGCAACTCAACAACAAAAAAACAAACAACCCAATTGAAAAATGGGCAGAGGACTTGAAGAGACATTTCTCTAAAGAGGACATACAAATGGCAAATAGACATATGAAAAAATGCTCAACATCACTAATCATCAGAGAAATGCAAATCAAAACCACAATGAGATATCACCTCACCCCAGTCAGAATGGCTATCATCAACAAGACAAATAGTAACAAATGTTGGAGAGGCTGTGGCGAAAAAGGAACCCTCATACACTGTTGGTGGGAATGCAGACTGGTGCAGCCATTATGGAAGGCAGTGTGGAGGTTCCTCAAAAAATTACGATAGAATTGCCATATGATCCAGCAATCCCTCTCCTGGGTATCTACCCAAAAAATCTGAAAACATTTAGAGATAAAGACACGTGTGCTCCAATGTTCATTCCAGCTTTGTTTACGGTGGCCAAGACATGGAAACAACCAAAATGTCCTTCGATAGATGAATGGATAAAGAAGTTGTGGTATATATACACAATGGAATACTATTCGGCTTTAAGAAAAGATGATATAGGAACATTTGTGACAACATGGATGGATCTTGAGAGAGTAATGCTGAGCAAAATAAGTCAGACAGAAAAAGCAGAGAACCATGTGATTTCACTGATATGTGGTATATAAACCAAAAACAACAAAAGAACAAGACAAACAAATGAGAAACAGAAACTTATAGACACAGATAATAGTTTAGTGGTTGCCAGAGGGTAAGGGGGGTGGGGGGTGTGGGGTGGGAGATGAGGGTAAGGGAGATCGAATATATGGTGATGGAAGGAGAACTGACTCTGGGTGATGAACACACAATGGGATTTATAGATGATGTAATACAGAATTGTACACCTGAAATCTATGTAATTTTACTAACAATTGTCACCCCATTAAATTTAATAAAATAAAATTTTAAAAAAAATCATAATTGCCCCTTCTGAATCTAAGTTTCTGTGAACATTTAAGATCTGTAAATTTTTAGTATCATTTTAAGTGAATTTTTTTCTTCATTTTCTGACTATTATAACACTTACTAACTTAGCATCTTAAACATGTAAAACTTATTAACTTAGCATGTTAAATAATTGCTACAAGTTGATTAATAAGAAAGTTTATCAATAGTTATTCCTTTTCTGTATTTCGTAGGATTGTTTCTGAAAAAAAAAAAAGATTTTCCCTGAAACTCAAAGAATAAGGAAGCAAATATTTAATACTTCATATCTACTAAAGAAACAGCAGAAGATAAAGACCACTGATTCTCATATCAGCTTGTGCTTTTGCCCATGAAAAAGAAAAGGGTAGAGGATTTACTGCGTTTATCAGGAATCCAAAGACTTTTCTCTGTAATCTTTGTAAATGTGTGATTGTAGAAATTCACTTTGAGTAGTGGATATGTTTTATAAGTATTCAGGAGCAGTGTGTGGTTTGGGAGAGATTCATCTTATATGTGTGGGAGAAGAGACTGACTGAAGCAAGTTTATGGAACTTCCTAGAATAAAAATCATCAAAATCCTTAGCACAAACCCAGTATTATTGTTTTAAAATGCTGAGTCCGTGTGTGTGTGTGTGTGTGTGTGTGTGTGTGTGTGTGTGTGTGTGTGTCTGTGTGTGTGTCTGTGTGTTGGGGGTGTGTTTACTGAATTCAGGCTGACAATCCCTATGTAGGCCTTTAATAGTCAATGTACATAGAATACAAAATAAACCATCAGAATTATTTTTTGATCCAGGTAACTAATTAAAGGTGCTTTGTGCCAAGACAGAAGTCTGTCTTCTGCATGGGGTTTTCATGTTTTTTCCTTGTCAACAAAGTTGCAGACAAAGTGGCCATGTGAGATTGTGGAAGAGCTTGAAATGAAAAGATGAGATCTCATTGTTTCCACCTAGGTGGGTATTATTTAATCTGTGTCTCCTAAAAGAGGAAGTTGAATGATAAATACGCACATGTTTTAACCTATTGCTGAAGAGCCTCTTGCTCATGTTAATGTTTGTGAGGGCAGGATGACCAGATCCAGTTTAGATACAGCTGTTTCTTGGTTTTCATCTGACCTTAGTAGCACTACTGAATCATTTACCAGTGCATTCTGCCAAAATTGACTGAAGGAATCATTTTTTATGTTCATATGAGGAGGTGCGAAGTGAAATTGTCTCTTTAGACTGAAACTTCACGTAACAACATTGCTAAAGCTTTGCTTTTTTTACCACATCTACATCTTCTATTATAAATACTGAGCTAGTGACAGTTCAGAAAGTAATGTCAGCCTGCCTAGAAGACCCAATTGTGCATTAAGATAATGCTGACCTTACCTCTCAACATAAGTTTGTTTATTGTTTCTTTTGTGAAACAATTTTGTTCACCAGCTCGTGGACCCAGACCCATGATATTGAGCTTTGTAATAAGGACAGATCACTTTCTATATATAAAAGAAAAAGTAGAATTTCCCTTTAAGGGCAGTGGGAACTCCAGAAATGTGAATTATTGGTAGAAGTGATAGGGAAGATGGCCTCATGTGACATTACCTTCTCAAGCTAATAGTGTACCTATGCAGTAAGTAATAATTCTACTGGATGTGAGTCAGAACACATCTTAACATCATGTTAAAATGTAGGTATTGCATTTTAGGAGTGACATTGGGAGAATATACCTAGGAAGGTGACCAAGCTGAGGAGGGGTCTGGAAACCATGACAGACAAGAAAGGTTGAAGTAACTGAATGTTTAGCCTGGAGAGAAGACTAAACTAATCCATGCTGACTCTTAAAATATTTGACAATGGAAGAGGTAGTACTTACATTGTCTTACTCCAGAGGCAAACTCTAGGATAAATAGATGGAAATTATAAGAAGACATATTCTAGATAAACAGTACACATAAACAAAAACTTATGAAAATGAAAACCATCCAAAAATATAACACATTTACTCAGAAAGTAGAGACTTCTTCCTGGAGATGTTCAAGCAGGCTGAGCCTCTGATAGGGAACCTGTAGAAACAACGCTTACATGACTGGGAGACAGGTCAGGTAATCTCCCAAGTTATCCCTTTCACACTCCAAATTCTTCTCTTTTTCTGTGATGCCACTCAAAAACTAGGGGGAGGGGAGCATATACCTTCATTCAGTCATCCATCCAAGCATCCATTCATTAATTCATTTAACAAACACTTATTGAGTGACTGTTAGGTGCCAGGCTCTGTGTTAAGTACAAGAAATATAAGACACAGCAATGTAGGATATAGAAGTAAAAACAGGTAACTGTAGTCTAGGATGATGCATGCAAAGACACATGTACGTACAAGTAACAGATAGAGTCATGGAGATGTTTTGGAGAAGTAGAATCTAGGAAGATCTGATACAAGAGAAAGTTCTGCCTACATAAAATTTTAAGGAATCAATTGGGATTTGCTGGGAAGACAAAGTGGTTAAGGCAGGAAGATCATCCTAAATGAGGGGAAAATATGTTCAAAGACATGGAAGTGTAACACCGTCCAGCAAGTTTGTAAAATTTTATGTAACTTGTCATTGCTAGAACATAACGTCTACCAGGACAGGGGAGAGGAGATGGGCTGAGGTAAAAAGTGTGAAACCGGGCCAGGGCATGAGGGGCGGCTCCAAGGAGCCTGAACCTTTATGGAAGCCAGGAAGTTGAGCAGTAATGTGTCTTCTTTCTATACTTGCCCTTGGCTTTGCCTATACAATTATTGCATCTGTGTTGGAAGCCATTCACAGCAAAACGAAATGAAAATAGAGCTCAGTTATTTTCTGCTGCCATGAAGTCAGCTTAATTTCCAGAATCTCATTCTCTGACTTCTCTATATCTGTTATCATTTTGATCTGAATGTAACGAAAAAAATTAAACAGAAAAGTTTTTTTTCATTTACCACAAGTTGAACAATATTATATAAGTTTTCTAAGCTATTTCCATGTCTGCGGACAGGAAATGAAATCATATCTGCAGCTGTTCCTTCATAGAAGGCCTGTCTCCCAGTTGATATATGTTCTTTCTAAGTTAAAAACAAATGGAATCATCTTAGCAACGACAATATAAAACCTTCAAGATTTTAGCATTTTTGTTCTAATTTTTAAAGAAAAGCTCTCATCTGTTTAGAGTCATAGAATTCAAATGAGCTTTAATTTTTGTAGAAACCCCATAATTGACCCTATTAATTAGATGGTCAATCAGATTTGGGGAGAACTCAGACTTATGGACTCTTTAAAAAATAACCTGCAATGTTAATTACTTTCAACTATTATACTTGAGAATCCTGTAAGTGCTTTTAAAAGTCATACATTCTTATTTTAATGAAAATGCTGCTGTGACGACAGTTCTTGGAAACAATCGGTCTGTGTTGAGTTTTAATATTCGTATTCAATAATTTTATTCTGAATGCACACATGGAGTGTTCTGGAGCAGAAATAGCTTGTTGCTACTCATTTAAAAAGCAAATAATAATGACCTCGGTTCCCCATACCCTGATTCTCAACCCTGGGGTGACACAAGGAAAAGCAGGTGAAATCTACACATGCAAGTTCTGCATCACAGGTGAGGAACAGAGAAAAATGGATTTTCTCTTCTTTAAATATAAGAGAAAGAGACAAGTACCTCTTCTTTCCCTCTCGAAAGGAGGAAGCGAACCCTTTGCTCTTGGAGAGAAAATGAAGAGGATCCTGGGTCCTTACTCTAACCTTTTGGGAAATAAATTCATCTTTCCAAGGACCAGCTATGTCTCCAATTTTCATGACCTAGAAATGTCTCCAAGGTCTCTATTTTTCCTTGAAATGTAAACATATACCTCCAGTGTTAAATAAATCTCCCTGGAGTTCTATCTTTATCCATATAGTTGTAAATTACCTTCCCAAGGTTACTCTTAGCTCTAGATCCCAAGTTTCAACAAAATTTATTTATAAGGCACACAATTGAAATCATCTAAAGGTGGGCAAATTGGGCAAGCAGGGGAGGAGTGAAGGGAGAAGTACGGAGATGTAGGCCACGCGGGCGCAGGAGCACACTGGAGTTTTGAGCTCTGAACTCCCTGCATTCTGGAGCTACTGCAGTCACCAGAGATGGAAGAATTTGGACTGCTAGGGCTCAGTTTATGGCTCACAGTCCTGCCTGAGGGATCAACATATAACATGGCTGAACCCAACACTGACATCAGAGACCTCGGAGCAAACACTGAGGGAAGAAGGGTGCAAATGGTGGCTTAAGCCCTCACTGCCGAGCAGAAGATGGAAGGCATAGGCACAGAACCTAGCCGCCCCCTCCCGACCCTCCCAAAGCTTGTCACACCCCCACCCATCCAGTGCTAGAAGCAGAATGATAGTAGAGTCAGATCAAAATAACAGAATATTTGCAGTTCTGAGAACTGTGGCCTGCGGCCACAGACTCACACCCGAACTAGTTCCAGCGAAGGGGGGGAGTCTTGGGTGTAGGACTGACTGTGGTGGTGGTCATCACCATTGCTCTGGGCGACCTCTCACTACCCACCCTGTCCCAGTCCCCACCTATGTGGGCAGATCCTTGCAGGAGTAACCAGAGCCACTGAAACACACAGGCTCTGAATCTAGTGCAGGAAGAACTTTGAAACTTCAGAAGCTCTCCACATCCTCCCATGGAGGTGGTGCATGGTGAGCCAGGCAAACTGTTCACAGAGGAGAAGCCCGCCTTCCAGGGAATCCCCGCATTGTGTGAGAAGCCAGAATAGTGCAGAGAAAATATAAAACTACACCATGAGACAGAATAAAAGACTGCAGTGAGAGACAAAATAAAACATCTACCAACACCAACTGGAAAACAAAAGAAAGACCTCTTCCTATCAACCTGTTGCAGAACCCACTATTGTAGAGCCTAGGAAGGGAAATAATACTTCATTAACTGCCGTGAATAACCATGGTAACAAGATAGCTCAGAAAGAAAACGAAAAGCCTCCAGAAAATGAACTTAAAGACATGGAAATATGTGACATAAATGACAGAGAATTCAAGACTGCGGTCCCAAAAAAACTCAATGAGATGCAAGAAAACACAGAAAGGCAGTTTAATGAACTCAGAAACACAACCAAACAACAAAATGAACATTTTACGAAAGAGATTGAAATTTTAAAAAAGAACCAAATAGAATTTCTGGAGATTAAGAACTCAATAAAAGAGATGAAGAATGAAATAGCCAGCTTAGGTAGTAGAGTTGAACAGATGGAGGAAAGAATCAGTGACATCGAAGATAGAAACCTGGAAATGACACAGATGGAAGAAGGAAGAGAATTGAGACTTAAAAGAAATGAAAGAATTCTACAAGAACTTTCTGATTCCATCAGAAAGAGCAATATAAGAATAATGGGCATATCAGAAGGAGAAGAAAGAGAGAAAGGAACAGAGAGTATACTCAAACAAATAGTTGACGAGAACTTCACAAACTTGTGCAAAGAACTGGATCCTCGAATCCAAGAAGCAAACAGAACACCTAAGTACCTCAATCCCAACAGGCCCACTCGAAGGCACATTGTATTGAAGCTGTCAAAATTTAATGACAAAAAAAAATCATCAAGGCAGCTAGGCAAAAGAAGATGGTAACCTACAAAGGAAAGTCCATTCGATTATCATCAGATCTTTCAGCAGAAACTCTACAAGCCAGGAGGGAGTGGAATCAAATATTCAAACTATTGAAAGAGAGAAATTATGAGCCAAGAATAATATATCCAGCAAAGATATCCTTTAGATATGAAGGAGGAATAAAGACCTTTCCAGAAATACAAAGCTGAGGGAATTTTCTAACACACGACCTGCACTACAAGAAATACTGAAGGAGGCTATTGGACCGGCATGCATAGGGATAATTTGTGGCAAGCAAAACATAAAAGGGGGGAGAGTAAAGTCCTCAACCAGAATACAGGAATGGAGGAAGTAAACATACTGAAGAAAATGGAATACTCTAAATATGAAACTTTCTTTTACATAAACTTAAGGGTAACCACTCAAAAAAAATCCAGAACTGACATATGTAACGTAATAAAAGAAGAAACAGAGGGGGAAATCATAGAATACCACCACATAGAAATAATAGACAAAAACAAAAAGGCAAAGAAACAATGGAGACACAGCCTTACCAGAAAATTAAAGATAGAATGATAGGAAATCCTCACATATCAATAATCACCCTAAATGTAAATGGACTAAACTTACCAATAAAAAGGAACAGAGTAGCAGATTGGCTCAAAAAACTAAACCCAACTATATGCTGCTGCCAAGAGACACATCTCAGCTACAAGGACAAACATAGACTCAAAGTGAAAGGGTGGAAATTGACACTCCAAGCAAATGGTATCCAGAGAAAATCAGGTGTAGTCATACCGATATCAGATGAAACAGACTTCAGGATAGAAAAGGTAGTAAGAGAGAAAGTTGGACATTTCGTAATGTTAAAGGGGACTATACAACAAGAAGATATAACAGTCATCAATATGTATGCCCCCAATCAGGGAGCACCGAAATACACCAAGCAACTAGTAACAGAACTAAAAGGAGAAATTGACCAAAACACAATTATACTAGGGACCTAAACACATCATTGACAGCTATGGATAGATCACCCGAACAGAAAATAAATAAATAAATAGCAGCCCTAAGTGACACATTAGATGAAATGGACATAATTGACATTTGTAGAGCACTTCATCCTAGAACACTAGACTATACATTTTTTTCTAGTGTACGTGGAACATTCTCAAGGATAGACCATATATTGGGATGTAAAACAGGCCTCAGCAAATTTAAGAAGATTGAAATCATACCAAGCATATTCTCTGATCACAAGGCTTTGAAATTGGATATCAACTGCAAAAAGAAAGCAGGAAAACCCACAAATATGTGGAGATTAAACAACGTACTTTTAAAGAATGACCTGGTCAAAGAAAAATAAGAGGAGAGATCAAAAGATATACAGAAACAAATGAGAATGAACATACATCCTACCAAAATTTTGGGGATACAGCCAAAGCAGTTTTAAGAGGGAAATTTATATCACTACAGGCCTATCTCAAGAAACAAGATAAATCCCAGAGAGATAACCTCATGTTACACCTTAAAGAATGAGAAAAACAAGAACAAATGAAACCCAAGGTCAACAGAAGAAGGAAAGTAATAAAAATCAGGGCAGAACTAAATGGAATAAATAACAAAGAGACAATAGAAAAAATAGTGTGGCAAAGACCTGGTTCTTTGGAAAGATTAATAAAATTGCTTTGTTTACAGTGGCCAAGACATGGAAACAACCAAAATGTCCTTCGATAGATGAATGGATAAATAAGTTGGTATATATACACAATGGAATACTATTCGGCGGTAAGAAAAGATGATATAGGAACATTTGTGACAACATGGATGGATCTTGAGAGAGTAATGCTGAGCGAAATAAGTCAGACAGAAAAAGCAGAGAACCATGTGATTTCACTGATATGTGGTATATAAACCAAAAACAACAAAAGAACAAGACAAACAAATGAGAAACAAAAACTCATAGACACAGACAATAGTTTAGTGGTTGCCAGAGGGTAAGGGGGATGGGGGGTGGGGGGTGGGAGATGAGGGTAAGGGGGATCGAATATATGGTGATGGAAGGAGAACTGACTCTGGGTGATGAACACACAATGGGATTTATAGATGATGTAATCCAGAATTGTACACCTGAAATCTATGTAATTTTACTAACAATTGTCACCCCAATAAATTTAATAAAATAAAATTTTTTTTAAAAAAAGAAAAACCCTTGGCTAGACTCACTAAGATAAAAAGAGAAAAGACACTAATAAACAAAATCAGAAATGAAAGAGGTGAAATTATCACGGATGCCACAGAAATAGAAAGGATCATCCAAGGATACTGTGACAGACTATATGCCACCAAATTCAATAACGTAGAAGAAATGGACAAGTTCTTAGAAACATAGCCTTCCTAGGCTGAAAAACAAAGAATTGAAAAATCTAAATAGAGGGATCACCAGTAAGGAATTTGAATCAGTCATTTGAAACCTTCCCTAAAGCAAGTTCAGGACAAGATGGCTTCACTAGTGAATTCTCCCAAACCTTCAAAGAGGATCTAATACCGGTCCTACTCAGACTCTTTCAAAAAACTGAAGAAGAGACAATACTCCCTAACTCATTTTATGATGCCAACATTACCCTGATACCAAAATCTGGTAAGGATAACACAGAAAAAGAAAACTGCAGACCAATATATCTGGAATACTGATGCAAAAATCCTAAACAAAATTCTAGCAAATCGAATGCAACAATGCATTAAAAAGATTATTCATCACGACCAAGTGGGGTTCGTCCCAGGAGTACAAATATGGTTCAACATCCGCAAATCCATCAATGTGATACATCACATAAACAAAATAAAGGACAAAAATCATATGATTATATCAATTGATGCCGAAAAAGCGTTTGACAAGATACAACACCCATTTATGAATAAAGCACTTAATACAATAGGTATAGAAGGAAAATACCTTAACATAATAAAGGCCACATATGACAAACCCTCAGCTACTATCATAATTAATGGTGAAAAGCTGAAGCCCTTTGCTCTACGTTCAGGAACACGACAGGGCTGTCCCCTATCACCTCTGCTTTTCAACATAGTATTGGAAGTCCTCGCCAGAGCAATCAGGCAAGAGAAAGAAATAAAAGGCATCCAAATTGGGAATGAAGAAGTTAAATTGTCACTCTTTGCAGATGACATGATGCTATATGTAGAAAACCCTAAAGACTCCACCAAAAAGCTATTAGAAACAATCAACGAATACAGTACATTTGCTGGCTACAAAATCAATGTACAAAAGTCCATTACATTCCTATATACTAAAAAAGAAACCTCAGAAAGAGATATATATAAAAAAAAAACACCTATCGCAATTGCAACAAAAGGAATAAAACACTCAGGAATAAACTTAACCTAGAATGTGAAAGACCTATATGCTGAAAACTATAAGACATTTTTAAAAGAAATTGAGGAAGACACAAAGAAATGTAAAGACATTCCTGCTCATGAATTGGAAGATTCAACATAGTTAAAATGACCGTATTACTCAATGCAATATACAGATTTAGTGCAATCCCCATCAAAATCCCAATGACATTTTTTAAAGAAATAGAACAAAAAATCATCAGATGTGTATGGAACCACAAAAGACCCCGAATAGCCAAAGCAATCTTAAGAAAAAAGAACAATAATGGAGGTATCACACTCCCTGACTTTAGCTTGTACTACAGGGCAACAATAATCAAAACAGCATGGTATTGGCAGAAAAACAGACACGCAGACCAATGGAATAGAATTGAGAACCCAGAAATAAACCCACATAAATATGGACAGATAATTTTTGACAAAGAAGTGAAAAACATTCAAAGGAGAAAAAAACAGCCTCTTCAATCAATGGTGCTGGGAGAATTGAAAAGCCACGTGCAAAAGAATGAAACTGGACTGCTATCTGTCACCATGTACCAAAACTAATCCAAAACGGATCAAAGACCTAAGCATAAGACTTGAAACAATAAACTGTATAGAAGAAAACATAGGTACTAAACTTATGGACCTTGGGTTCAAAGAGCATTTTATTAATTTGACTCCAAAGGCAAGGGAAGTAAAAGCTGAAATAAAGGAATGGGACTATATGAAACTTCAAAGCTTCTGCACAGCAAAAGAAACCATCGACAAAATAAAGAGGTAACCATCTGAATGGGAGAAGATTTTTGCAAACAGCGCCTCTGATAAGGGGCTAATATCCAAAATATAAAAGGAACTCATACCACTCAACAACAAAAACAACAACATCAAACTAGCCAATTGAAAAATGGCCAGATGACCTGAAGAGACATTTCTCCAAAAAGGACATACAAATGGCCAATAGATATAAGAGAAAATGCTCAACGTCAGTAATCATCAGAGTAATGGAAATAAAACCCACAATGAGCTAACACGTCACCTACATTAGAATGGCTACCATGAACAAGACAAATAGTAACTAGTGTTGGAGAGACTGGATAAAAATGAACCCTCATACACTGTTGGCTGGAATGCAGATTGGTGCAGCCGCTATGGAAGGCAGTGTGGAGGTTCATCAAAAAATAAAGAACAGAATTACCATATGACCCAGCAATCTCTCTCTTTGGTATCTACCCAAAAAATCTGAAAACATTTATCCACGAAAACATATGTGCTCCAGTGTTCATTCCAGCTTTATTTACAGTGTCCAAGACATGGAAACAACCAAAGTGTCCTTCAACAGATGAATGGATAAAGAAATTGTGGTAGATATACTGAATGGAATGCTATTCGATGGTAAGAAAAGATGAAATAGGACCATTTGTGACAACATGGATGGATCTTGAGATTATAATGCTAAGCAAAATAAGTCAGACAGAAAAAGCAGAGAACTGTATGATTTCACTGATATGTGGTGTATAAACCAAAAACAAGAAAAGAACAAGACAAACAAATGAGAAATAAAAACTCATAGACACCGACAATAGTTTAGTGGTTACCAGAGGGTAAAGAGGTTCGGGAGTGGTAGATGATCAAATATATGGTGATGGAAGGAGAATTGACTCTGGGTGGTGAACACACCATGGGATTTATAGATGATGTAATGCAGAATTGTACACCTGAAATCCATGTAACTTTACTAACAATTATCACCGTAATAAACTTTAATTTAAAAAAAAGTAAAGGTGAAATAGTACCATTTGTGAAAACATGGATGGATCTTGAGATCATAATGCTAAGCGAAATAAGTCAGACAGAAAAAGTCGAGAACTATATGATTTCACTGATGTGTGGTATATAAAACTGAAAACAACAAAAGAACAAGACAAACAAAAGAAGAAACAAAAACTCATAACCATAGACAATAGTTTAGTGGTTACCAGAGGGTAAGGGGAGAGGGGCATTCTAGAAGATGGTAAATGGGGTCAAATATACAGTGATGAAAGGAGAATTGACTTTGGGTGGTGAACACATAAGGTAAGCTATAGATGATGTATTACAGAATTGTACACCTGAAATCTATGTAACTTTAGTAACAATTGTCACCCCAATAAACTTTAATTAAAAAAAATACTAGTAATTGAATCCAACAAGATATAGTAAAGATTGTACACCATGATCACGTGGGGTTTATCCCAAAAAATGCAAGGTTGGTTTCACATTCAAATTAATGTAATTCCTATATGAACACAATAAAGGGGAAAAATACATCTCAACAGACGTAGCCATGTGACAAAATTCAACATCTATTCATGATAAAAATTTTCATCAAATCATGAATAGAAGGAAACTTCCTCAATCTAATAAAAAACAATTATGTAAAATCTATAGGAAATATCATATTTACTGGCAAAAAGTCTGAATGCTTTTCTTCTAAGATCAGGAACAAGACAAAGATTGACTCTCAGCACTTCTATTCAACACTGTATTAGACATCCTAGGCATTGCAAACAAAGAAAATTAAATAGAGGTATACAGAACAAAAAGAAAGAAGTAAAACTGGCTTTATTGGCCCATGACATGCTTGTGTACATTTTTTTTTAATTCTAAAGTATCTCTAAAAATGCTACTAGAACTAACAAGTGAATTTAGAAAGATAACAAGATACAAATACAATGTAAAAACAATTGTATTTCTACATACTAGCAATGAAAAATTGGAAATTGGAATTAAAATATATAATTTTCAATAGCATACCCAAAGATGGCATGCTTAAAAATAAATTTAACAAAATATGAGCAAGACCTATACACTGAAAACATTTAAAAAAGAAATTAAAGAAAACACATATAAATTTATAGATACACCATGGTCATGGATTAGAAGGTTAAAAATTTGTATCAATTCTCCCAAAGTTGATTTACACATTCAGTACAATCCCTATCAAAATGCTAGCATGCTTTTATTGGTAGGAATTGGCAAATTGAATCTATAATATATATGGAAATGGAAAAGATCTAGAAAGGCCAAAACAACTTAAAAAATAAGCAAATAAAATTGACCAAAGTTGAAGACAATCTATCTAATTTCAGGACTTACTATAAAGCTGCATTAATCAAAGATAGTCACATAGATCAAAGGATTAGGAAAGAAAGTCCAGATATAAATCCGCTCATGTAGAGTCAATTGATTTTCAATGAGACTGAAATAGATATTAAATTGGGGAAAGGACAGTCTCTTACACAAGTGGTGCTGGAACTGCTGGATATCTATATGGGGAAAGAATAAACATCAACATTTTATCTCACAGTATACATAAAATTAACTTAAAATGAATCATATCTACATATAAAAGCTAAAACTACAAAATTTCTAAAAGAAAATATAGTAAAAAAATGTTAACCTTGAATTAAGCAAAGATTTCTTATATAGGATATAAAAAGTATAAACCATAATTTTAAAGAACGATAAAATGGGCTTTATAAAAATATGAAGTCTCCGTTCTTTGTTTTTTTATTTTATTTTATGTTTTTATTAAATTTATTGGGGTGGCAATGCTTAGTAAAATTATATAGGTTTCAAGTGTACATTTATATAATACGTCCTCTGTATATCACATTGTGTACTCACCACCCAGGGTCAATTCTCCTTTCATCACAATATATTTGATCCCCTTTTCCCTCTTCTACCACCTCCCTCCCCTCTTACCCTCTGATGTTTCTGCTCTTTGAAAGACAAATAAGAAAATGAAAAGGCAAGTAAGTCATAGACTGGGAGAAAATATTAGCAATACTTGATATAGGACTTGTATTAAGAATATATAAAGAAGTCTTACAGCTCAATAAGAGAAAGATAAACACCCCTCCAATGGTCAAGAAACATGAATAGAACGTCAAAAAAGAAGATATAAGAATAACCAATGTATACATGGAAAAATGCTCAACATTATTTGTCTTCCTAGAGAGGCAAATTAAAAATCACATGAGCTACCACTACACACACCCATTAGAATGGCTAAGATGAAAAGACTGACCAGACCAAATACTGGTGAGGGTGTGGAACAAACACAACTTTCATACATTATTTGCAGGAATGTAAAATGCTATAACCACTTTGGAAAACTCCTTGGCAGTTTCTTATAAAATTAAACATTCACTAACCATAAGACCCAGAAATTCTACTGCTAGGTATTTATCCAAAGAAAAATAAACTTTGTCCACAAAAGGCTTCTACACAAATATCCACTGCGTCTTTATTCTTTTTTTTAAGATTTTATTGGGGAAGGGGGACAGGACTTCATTGGGGAACAGTGCGTACCTTCCAGGACTTTTTTCCAAGTCAAGTTGTTGTCTTTTCAGTCTTAGTTGTAGAGGGCACAGCTCAGCTCCAGGTCCAGGTCCAGTTGCCATTGTTTGTTGCAGGGGGCGCAGCCCACCATCCCTTGTGGGAATCAAACCGGAAACCTTGTGGTTGAGAGCCCGCGCTCCAACCAAATGAGCCATTCGGGAGCTCAGCGTCAGCTCAGCTCAAGGTGCCCTGTTCAATCTTAGTTGCAGGGGGTGCAGCCCACCATCCATTGTGGGAGTAGAACTGGCAACCTTGTGGTTGATAGCCCACTGGCAGCCTTCGGAGTTAGGAGCATGGAGCTCCAACCACCTGCAGCCCCTGGCCGGCCGCGTCTTTATTCTTAACAGCCAGTGGAGTACTGGTAAAACTGGCTCCCTGGTGGGAAAAAAAGTCCTGATCTGTCAATTCCTTAGTGTAGATACTCCCACCATGGTTGATTTCAAGCTACCAACCTGGCATCACTGAACATGGAGTTGAGAAGGGTTGTGCACCATCAGCTCCTGCAAGCCAGTATGAGCCAACTTCAGCACACCACTAATTTTTAGCTCAAAACTGGAAACAATCCTAATGTTCATCAGCAGGTGAGTGGATAAACAAATTGTGGTATATTCAATGTAATGGAATGGCAATGAATAGTTAAAAGTAATTAACTACTGATGCATGCTACAACATGGATGAATCTCAAGGACATTATGCTAAACAAAAGAAGTCAGACACAAAAGAGTGCATACTGTATGCGCTATTTATATGAAATTCTAGAAGATGCAAACTAAAACTCGATGACAGAAAGATGATCAATGATTCTCTGAGTCTTGAAGTGGGGTGGGGTGAAGGTGATTTTGATGGTAATTACTCAGGTGAATATATTTATCAAAACTCATCAGACTATCTTCTAAATGGATGCAGTTTATTATATGTAAATTATACCCCAATAAAGTTCATTTATAAAGTTTATTTTCTATTTTTTACTCACTAATTAGGAAGATATTCTAGTTTATGTTCATTAATTTGGCTTTTCACTATTGGAAGAACTTAGTGTTACATGCAAAAATAGACATTTAAATATGCGCTCTTATTTTGAGAGCATTCATAAAAACGTTAAACGAGTAGTTCTGGCCCCCTGGGAGAGCCCATTGTCAATACCTTTCTAACTAAAAAAGCATCCTTTAATCCTTACTCTTTCTACACTGTCTCTAAATTGGTTTCCGTTTGCCTCTCTTCCATTACCTCCAATTCTCCATCCCAGGGCTGGTCTTCATTTGGTATATACATGAACCACCTAAGAAGATGGTATTAATGTCACACAGTAATATCACTAACCTAAAATAAAATCTCCAAGATTTGGGTACCCTACCAGCAAAGTAATTATTTAACACCCAGAAAGCTAGAAAATAATTCACATGGCAAACATTTACATAGCACCATGTATCAGCCACTATTCTATGAGCTTCATATTACATTAATCTATTTGATCCTCCCAACAACTCTCTGAAGTAGGTACACCATCATTATCCACGTTTTACTAATGAGGAGACTGAGACACCGAGTGGTTAAGTATCTTGTCCAAGGTCATATAGCCAGTAAGTGTGAGAGTTGCGATTCAATTATCTTTGCTTACAAGGACTTTTGGTCTTCAAAATATAGAACTTTTATAATAAACACAAAAGTAAGTCAGTTTTGTGGAAAAGACAAAATGGAAGGAAACATTATTCTTTTCATGGAGCCATAAAAACCAAGAATTTGAACAGTATATATAACTCCAATTTTGTTACTGCAGAGCACACACACAAATGGATAGATAGATAAAAAAAATCCATTGAAAAGTCTTGAAAGATAAAAACCAACATGATTACAAAGAATATTTCTGGGTGGTGAAATTATATATGATCTTTTTTCTTCTTCATGCTTTTCTGTATTTTCCAAATGCTATACAATAAACATGCATTACATTTATAATCTGAAAAAAGTCAATGACTTTTCAACTATATGCAAATTTTAAATATTTCCTGGCATTCTATGGTATTGAAGAATCTATGGAGTAAGTCAAAAGTTCTTCCCACAAACTATACATCTCAGTAAAGAGCAAGGAACATTCAACTTATACCTGGTTTGATACCTGTTTTATAGAATAAATTCTTTTTTTTTCTGAAATTCTCCATCTGATTACTTTGTCTAAGCTATTTTTAAATTAAAGTTTATTGGGGTGACAATTGTTAGTAAAGTTACATAGGTTTCAGATGTACAATTCTGTAATACATCATCTGTATATCACATTGTGTGTTCACCACCCAAAGTCAGTTCTCCTTCCATCACCATATATTTGACCCTGTTTACCTTCTTCTAGAACACCCCCTCTCCCCTTACCATCTGGTAACCACTAAACTATTTTCTATGTCTATGAGTTTTTGTTTCTTCATTTGTTTGTCTTGTTCCTTTGTTGTTTTCAGTTTTATACACCACATATCAGTGAAATCATGTGGTTCTCGACTTTTTCTGTCTGACTTATTTCGCTTAGCATTATAATTGCAAGATCCATCCATGTTGTTGCAAATGGCATTATTTCATCTTTTCTTATGGCAGAATAGTATTCCATTTTGTATATATACCACATCTTCTTTATCCAATCACGTATTGAAGAATGCTTTGGTTGTTTCCATGTCTTGGCCACTGTAAATAAAGCTTCAATGAACACAGGAGCACATATATCTTTACAGATAATTTCATATTCTGTTTTATAGTACTCATAATGGTTTGGCTGTGTGAATTTTAACAAGGATGGTTTTTAAGCAATGCTGCAAACAACATTATGACAATCAACTTGTTTTGCCATACACTTTGGAAAAGAGATGGATTAATTGAAAATTCATATGCAATAGCATGGGAGTAATTATATGTACTAAGCCAAATTTACTTATGATAATGGACTTAATTGGAAAATTCTTTAATGTACAATTTTAATAAGGGCATTAAAGAAATTGGGAAATTTGAAGAACATCTAATCATTTCTGAATTATAATTGTAAATGAGTGCAGATGACCTAAACTGCTTACGTAAATGATAATTATTAATTTAGCAATTGTAGAAATGAGCTCAAAACATGAACTACAATAATTACAATACAAACCAATAACTTCCTTGCCTGCCATTGCACAAATGATTAAATTATGTGAGTAATGTTTTCTCTGTATTTTAAAAGGTAATGTAAATTTAAGAACTCAGAGAAATTATTATTGTAATTAAAACTAATACGTATATACAAACACAGAAAACAAACAACTGATTTTGTAAAGCTTGAAGCTTCATTCTACTTTAAATTCTAATATGCATCTTTTATTGTAACTGCAATGAACAATGAATCACTGGAAAAATAATATCGCTTTCTGTAGTAGGTTACCATATATGGTACTGGTTTTTAAAACCATTTTTTCACTTACGGCTTTCCCCAAGAATGATGTCTTCTCATTCCCATCTCACCACAAATAATTTTGCACTTTGAAACTAATGCTATAGATTATCAGTTAACCAAAAGCACCAAGTGGAAATGCAAGGTAGTTTTCATAGTCTTTAAATGCCAAATACCTCTCATTATATTGTGATTCACATTAAGAGTTTGTGCAGGAAAAAAACTGAGATGGGGGAATATCAGAATATCGCAGAGCTTAGGTCTATTTATTGTTGAGAGTGGGAAGGAGATAAAGCACAAAATCTCTGTCAATTAGCAGTAACCCTGCCCAGGACTGAAAACCCCGAGCCCAGACTCAGTGCGCCACGCCCAGGCTCTACGTGGGCCAAGCTACCCCCAGCCGGACAAGGCCTGCACCTTTCACCACGTACTCCAGCGGCCCTTTGTAAGCCTAGCCCAAGTTTCCTTCTGAAAATCACCCCATATCAGCCAGGGCGCAACCCACCCGTCGCTGCATGGGTGCGCGCTGTGAATAGCTCCAGACTCTGGGTGACCGGTACACAGAAGGGTCCAAGACTTCTCTTGCCTTCTCTGGAGTGTGTTTTTCCAACCCAGGTGGGATATGCATCAGGGAGGGCTCACCTGAAGGCCAACACCAGCCCCAGCGCAGCCAGATAAGGGTTGTAGGCCGGGCCTACAGAGAAGAGAGACAGATGGCGCGGTCTGGAAGACTGGCATGATGGCGGCATGGCAAATCCACCACTGTGGCCTGTGCCCTCGGTGACCAGGGCCGCTGCCCACAGCCCTCCTTCCTCCTGCTGCAGCAACCCAGAGATTCACTTAATCTTCATGCGGGGCTTGGGAATTCAGGTTTTGGAGATTAACAGAAGCTTCTCTAATTCTAGATATGCCACCCGACCTCTCTGCATCTCAGTTTCCTTATTTGTGAAAAGGAGGACAATTATAGAGCCTACCTTGAGGTTGCTTTAAAATTCAGTGAAGTAATATGTGTATGTGTCTGGCACATAGATGCTCATTATTAGCCTTATCATTGTTATATGTATATATGACTCGACTTATAACAGAGATAGACAACTGTTCTGTTGATAGCCTGATGGAAGCTGAAAAGAACAGGCCATATTTTTGTGCCTCTCCAGTAATGGCTGTGTCTCCTGGAAGGCTCCAGATCCAGCCAAATAACTCAGGAACCTGGGCTCTGGTAACCCTGCTTCTTGACCTTCTATCACTGTGTAACCAATTCCCTGAATAAATTCCTTCCATTAAAAAAAACATATTTTTAAAATTCTGAGATGTATCATACCTTAAGAAAAAGTGCATAAAACATATATAAAATTCACAGAGTGCTTCTTAAACTTTAATATACACAGGAATCACCCGGGGAATCTGTTAAAACGCAAGGCTGGGGTAAAGCTTCACATACTACACTTCCAATGCTTCTGGTAGCAAGGATTGAAACAGTAAATATAAATCCAGCACCCATGTAGTCACCATCCTGCTCAAGGAACAGAACATTGCTGGCAAGCCACAACCCCATCAATCCATTCCCGGATACTTTCAGAGTTAACCATTCTCCTGACTGCTGTAGTAATCACTCAGTACCTTGCTTTCTTTATATTTTTAAACCTACACGAGTCCCTAAACAATGTGTTTTATGCTTGCCTATGTTTGAAATTTATACAAATGAAACGATAATTATGCACATTCCTTTGAAATTTGCTATGTCTCAATAATATGCTTGTAGGATACATCCATGTGGATAAGTGTAGCAGCCATTCATTCTTTTTCACTGTTGTATGGTATTCTATGGCATAATTATACCACATTTAATTTTTTTTAACTTTATGATTTTTATTGAGGTATAATTGACATACAACATTGTGTTAGTTTTAGATGTACAACAGAATGATTCAATGTTTGCATATATCGTGAAATGATCACCACAGTAAGTCTCAGTAACATCCTTCACCATACATAGTTACCGAATTTTTTCCAGTGATAAGAAGTTTTGACATCTCTCTTAGCAACTTTCAAATATGCAATACATTATTATTAACTATAGTCGCGATGCTGTACATTACACCCCTATGACTTATTTAAATTTTTTAATTCAGTAAAAATATATATGTAACATAAATTTTGCCAATTTAAACAAATTAAGTATACAATCAGTGGCATTGATTACATCTACCCTGTTTCCCCAAAAATAAGACCTAGCCAGACAATCAGCTCTAATGCGTCTTTAGGAGCAAAAATTAATATAAGACCCGGTCTTATAATGAAATAAGACCGGGTCTTATATTAATTTTTGCTCCAAAGGACGCATTAGAGCTCATTGTCCGGCTAGGTCTTATTTTCAGGGAAACACAGTACACTGTTGTACAACCATTGCCACTATGAATTTTTAAAACTTTCTCATAACACCAAACAGAAACTCTGTAACTATTAACAAGAGCTCCATATAAGTTTTATTTTTATTTTCTGAGAGTTTTTTTTGTTTATTTGTTTGTTTGTTTGTTTTTATCATCAATGGGTGTTGAATTAGCAAACATTTTTGTGATGCTTACAATGTGCCATGGACAGTTCACCATTAACTCTTTTAATTAACTCATTTAATTCTCACAACAACCCTAAGAGGTAGGTATTATTGATATCATCTTCTTTTCAAAGATGAGAAAACTGAGGGATGAGAAGGGCAAATAAATTAAACAAGTTAAAACAGCTAATGAATAGCAAAGTCAGAATTCAAACAAGCTACCGTGTTTCCTCGAAAATAAGACCTAGCTGGACAATCAGCTCTAATGCGTCTTTTGGAGCAAAAATTAATATAAGACTGGGTATAATATAATATAATATAATATAATATAATATAATATAATACAATAATACCAGGTTTTATTTTACTATAAGACTCGGTCAATATAATATAATATAATATAATATAATATAATATAATATAATATAATATAATATAATATAATATAATATAATATAAATTGGGTCTTATATTAATTTTTGCTCCAAAAGATGCATGAGAGCTAATTGTCTGGCTAGGTCTTATTTTGGGGAAACATGGTATCTAATCTCAGAATCTATGTACTCAATCAACACCATATGCTAACTTTGATCAATTTACATTAGCTTTGGAGACTTCATTTTTGAAACGGAGAGGATAAATCTGAACTCATTGGGAATATTAAATGAAATAGTGCATATACTTGGCATATGGTAAAAGTGTTCAATGAATGTCAGGCACAGTAGTTACTGTAGCCTTATTATTAACTCTCAGGGCTGGAGAGATCAGTAGAGCCTGTGGTGTATGAATCTGGTCTACAGATGTTTGGAAATAGAGTGAGTCTTTCCAACTTAGCTGGAAAATGAATCAACTCTATCAAATGTGGAAATAGATCACCCCATTCTAATTTAAAACTGTAGAGCATAAATGATTATAGACAAAGGAATTTAGAGATACCCCCACTCCCACAATGAACGTTTAAATTATATTTATACCCAGTAAAGAATCCCCAGGATTGGAAGACATCTTAAAGACCCCAGGATATACAAAGAGAGGATGTATAAAGTACTTAATGAGAAGTAGTATGTCATAGGTATTTATTAAGCTGTCTTTGGTGCAGGGCAGGGTCTATAAGACAAAATATTAAAGTCCTTTCCCAATTTTTACACAAGTAGTTATTTTGGTAAGACTTGGAAGAGGTGCTGAACAGGCTGTGTTTGTCTGCAGTTATAATTTCTCTCCTAATTTATTTTCAGGTGTAGATCAGTTATTGCCTTCTTAACTCAGGGAGCAAAATGACTAAGAAAAAAAAAACTTTCTATGCTTTTAGCAAATCCCAGGTGTGTGCTCAGTGTTCTTGGAGGGGCTTAACAGGCCTGCTGAGTGAGCAGAGTATTTCAATCAAAATACACAACTGGGCACTCATAGTATAGCAGGAAAAAAGGGAAAAGCATAAAGTGAATAGAAATCCTCTTATTCCAAGAGTGGTGGCAACTCAGACAGCTTATACACCTGGGTTCCTGCGATGCTCTTTCCATCACAGCCATAAACAGCTTTTTGGACCTTTTCGCTGCTATCCTTTCTCATCTGTGACGCTTTTCTTCTGTTTTATGCTACCACCACCTGCTGTCCTATTCCTACCACACAGAAACTGTTTTCCCCCTTTCCAGGAAGAACTAATATGACTGTAAACCCACAATAAGAACATCATTTAAGGAGCTTAAGCAGTGACACAACTCTTAAGGCTTAATTTTAAAATCACAGACTTTAAAAAAATAAAAATGTCTTGTTTTAATTACCTATAAATAAAATACCTTTCTTTCTAGGTAGGTGATGATGGAGGGTTGATTATATTATTTTCACTATGACAAGAGGAAACAACTGTATAGGGGAACTTTTATTTATTTTTACTGAACAAACACTTATCTAGCATTTACTGTTTACCACCTAGCCAGGCACTATTTTAAGTGCTCTACCAGAATAAATTTTGTAATCCTTATAACCGCCCTGTAAGATAGGTTCTATTATTATTCCCATTTTAGATATGAGAGAATCAAGGCCCAAAGGGGTCAAATAACATGCTCAAGGTCACTATAGTAGATTATATTATTGTTTAAAATACTAGGTGCTCCTCCTTGCTGACTTCAGCCTTGGCCATGTTATTTGTGGTGCCTCTTCCCCTCTCTATTTACATTTAACTTGGCCATGTCAATTGCTTTATCCTGTGACATATGAACAGAAGTAAAATGTTCTGAACAAAAGCCTGAAAGTCATCTATGAGTTCATCATGTTCTTTTCTCCTTCATCCATGAGACCAACAGTATTTGAGAGAAGAGCTGTTCCTTCATATTGGATTAGAGAATAAAGACCGATGGAGCAGAACTGAAGCTGAATTGGATAGTACATGTAACATGACTGAGAATCAAACCATTGTGATTGTAAGCAATGCAAATCCTTGGGTTGTTTGTTCATATGTTTGTCATCTTGGGCAGTGTAACAAACAACCACAAGGTCTCAGTTAGTAAAAAACATTTGTCTCTTACTTTCAAGTTGGCAAGTCAATGGGGTAGCCCTGCTCCATGTGTCTCATTCTAGGGTCCAGAATAGAGGGCCATCAACTATCAGTGGCATGTTATTCTCATGCAATGGCAGAATTGCAAAAGAGCAAGTCTAACTGCCCAAGCATATTTCAAACCGTTCTACTGGCATCATGTCCTCTAACATTCTATTGGATAAAGCAAGTCACATGGCCAAGCCAAAATCAAGAGGTTAGAAAGTATAATTCGTTCACCATAATGTAATGACAAGGGCATGAATGTTTAATACCACTATTGATGTAATGAAGAATTTAGACAAATTATTGAATCTACCATGGTTACTAATTCATAACCTACCTAAGGTGAATGATAGTGTCAACAGCTGAAATTCAAATCCAGGCGTCTGGTTTTATTTTTATTTAATTTTTTTAGATATAATTTACATACCATAAAATTCACCCTTTCGAAGTGTACAATTCAATGGTTTTTAGTATCTTAACAGAGTTGTGCAACTATCACAACTAATTCCAAAACATTTACATCACCCCGAAGGAAACACTGTACCTTTAGCAGTCATTATCCATTGTTTCTTACTTCCAGCCCTTTGAAACCAATAATCTCCTTTCTATCTCTATGGATTTGCCTTCTCTAGAGAGTTCATATAAATAAAATCATACAATATGTGGCCTTTTGTGTCTGGCTGCTTTCACTTAGCATAATGTTTTCAAGGCACATCCATGTTGTAGAATGTATCAGTACTTCATTCCTTGTTATGGGTGAATTTTATATATATATATATATATATATATATATATATATATATATATATATATATGTATATACATATATATGCACACACACAAGTAAACAAAATGTGAGATATATATATAGATATATATATAACAAAATGTGAGATAGATGTATATATATATACATCTATCTCACATTTTGTTTATTCATTCAACAGTTAGATGGCTTATTTGATGTTTCCATTTCTGTTTCATTTCTCTGGGGTATATAACTAGGAGTGAAATTGCTTGTCTTATGGTAAGATATCTAATGTATTGGCATACAATTATCGTATTCCCTTATAATTCTTTCTTTTAATTTTTATTGGGGAATACTGGGGAACAGTGTGTTTTTCCAGGACCCATCACCTCCAAGTTGGTGTTTTCAACTTAGTTGTGGAGGGTGCAGCTCACTGGCCAATGTGGGAATCGAACCGGTGAACTTGGTATTATGATCACTGCGCTCTAACCACTGAGCAAAACCAGCCACCCCCCCTAAAATTCTTTTTATTTTATAAAATCAGTAGTAATGTATCCTCTTGCATTCTTGGTTTTAGAAATCTGAGTCTTCTATCATTTCTTTTTCCCAATATAGCTAAAGATTTGTCAATTTTGTTATATTTTGAAAGAACCAACTTTCAGTTTTGTTACTTTTCTCTAGTGTTTTTCTATTCTCTATTTCATTTACTCTAATCTTTATTATTGCCTTCCTTCTGCTTGGTTTCAGTTTATTTTGCTCATTTTTATGCTTTATTAATGTGGAAGTTTAGAATATTGATTTGATATCTTTTTAAAAATACGTCTGTTATAGCTATAAATTTCTCTCTTAGCACTCTTGCCACTTCATCCCATAAATTTTGGTATGTTGTGTTTTATTTTCATTCATTTGAAAGTACTTTTAATCCCCTTTGCAGTGTTTTCTTTGATGCATTGATTATTTAGAAGTATTTTTTTTTAATTTCCACATATTTGCTATTTATTTTTTATATTACTCCATTGTGGTCAGAGTACATTTTATGATTTAAATTCTTTTAAATGTATGGATTTAATGGCCCAACATATGATCTGTCCTACAAAATTTTGCATGTGTGCTTGAAAAGGATGCGTGTTCTGCTTTTGTTGCATAGAGTGTTGTATAGATATATATTAGTTCAAGTTTGTGAATAGTGTTGCTTAAGCCTTCTATGTCCTTGTTAGTCTTTGGTCTGGTTGTTCTATTATTCAATGTAAGTATTGACGTTTCCAAATATTATTGTTGAATTGTATTTTTTGAATGTAACACTGTTTTTCCCTATCTGACTTAAAAGACAACTGTATAAGTAATAATTACAAATATACATTGATGGACACACATTGGATAAAGTTGTAACTTGTATGACAGTAGTAGCACAAAGGAGGAGAGAGGGAAAGGAGATATGTAGAGTCAATGTTTTTATGTGCCATTGAAATTTAGTTGGTATTAATCAGAACTAGATTTTTTTTTTTGGTTAGGAACCAATATTTTCTTTCTATGTATATGGTTATAGGAAGTGGAGTACAGCATTAGGAATAGAGACAGTGGAAATGTAATGGTTCTGTGCGATGTCAGAGGGATAGTGGATGGGGGGAGGGGGGAACACACAGTGTGAGGGATATAAATGATAAACGTCTAAGTAATGCTTTGTCTTGTGCACCTGAAACTAATAAAAGTTAAAAAAAAATTTAGTGGGGTGACAATGGTTAGTAAACTTACATAGGTTTTGGGGGGGAGGTGAGGGTAAGGGGGATCGAATATATGGTGATGGAAGAACTGACTCTGGGTGATGAACATACAATGGGATTTATAGATGATGTAATACAGAATTGTACACCTGAAATCTATGTAATTTTACTAACAATTGTCACCCCAATAAATTTAATTAAAAAAAAAAAAAAACTTACATAGGTTTTAAGTGCACAATTCTGTACTACATCATCTATATGAGGTCTGACAATTAAGTTCTCGAACTTATCCTAGAAAAAGTGCTACATACCTCATTGCTGAATATCACTACAGTCACCTTCAAAGTACTCCCCTTAGGAAGGTATGCACTGATGCCAGTGCCTAGTCCAACCTTCAAAGCAATTTTAGAACTCTTTTTCTGGAATGGCCAACAGAGCTGTCATCATATTACCCTTGATGTTCTGAATGGCATCAAAATGTCTTCCTTTCAATATTTCCTTTATCTTCAGGAAAAGAAAGAAGTCATTGGAGGCCAGATCAGGTGAGTAGGAAGGGTGTTCCAATACAGTTATTTGTTTACTGGCTAAGACTCTATCACAGACAGTGCCGTGTGAGCTGGTGCATTGTCATGATGCAAGAGCCATGAATTGTTGGCGAAAAGTTCAGGTCGTCTTATTTTTTTCATGCAGCGTTTTCAGCACTTGCAAATAGTTAACTGTTTGTCCAGTTGGTACAAACTCATAATGAATAATCCACTGATATAAAAAAAGGTTATCAACATTGTTACAACAAAGTTTGGAAACTTAATTGTCAGACCTCATATATCATATTATGTATTCACCATCCAGAGTGTGTGCTCTTTTTTTTTAACATGTTTTTTTTTTATTAGTTTCAGGTGCACAACACAATGTAATAGTTAAACATTTATTTAGTTTCAGGTGCACAAAACAATGACATTTATCATTTATATCCCTCACACAGTGACAACCCCCCTGCCCCCATCGCCTACCCCTCTGACATCGCACACAGTCATTACATTTCCACTGTCACTATTCCTAATGCTGTACTCTGCTCCTTGTAACTAGATGTGTATATAAAATTGTAGATGACATTCATCATTGTTCAGCTGCAGCTTCAGGTGTACAGTGCAGTGATCAGGCATCTACACAATCCCTGAGGTGGTCTTCCTAATGATACAAGTATCCATTGGATACCCTACAAAATCTTTACAACATTATTGATTACATTCCCCAAATTAATTTTCAAAAGTCCATGGCCATCTTGTGGTTACCGACTGTGCTTTCTAATCCCTTCACCTTCCCCCTTATTTCCAACCCCCCCATCTAGCAACCCTCAGTTTTTCCTCTATGTCTCTGAGACTGTTTCTGATTAGTTCATTCATTTATTCTTTTCTTTAGATTCCACATATAAGTGAGATCATATGGTATTTGTCTTTCTCTGTCTGACTTATTTCACTTAACATAATGTTCTCTTGGCCCATCCATATTGTTGCAAATGATAAGATTTCTTTCTTCTTTATGGCTGTGTAATACTCCATTGTATATATGTACCACAGTTTCTTAATCCAGTTGTCTACCGATGGACATTTTGGTTGTTTCCATGTCTTGGCTATTGTGTATAGTGCTGCAATAAACATAGGGGTGCATACATTTTTTCATTCTATCACCATATATTTGACGCTGTTTACCACCCTCCACCCCTCTACTCTATAGTAACCACTAAACTATTGCCTGTGTCTCTGAATTTCTGTTTCTTTATTTGTTTTTCTTATTCCTTTGCTGCTTTCAGTTTTATATCCCACGTATCAGTGAAGTCATATGGTTCTTGAGGTTTTCTTTCTGACTTATTTCACTTAGCATAATAATCTCAAGATCCATCCATGTTGTCGCAAGTGGCACTGTTTCATCTTTTCTTCCATTTTGTATTCCATTGTGTACAATCAATTCCATTGAGTATTTTGTTGTGTATAGTCTGAACTAGATTGTTATGGTGAGATGTTAATTACAAATCCCAGGGCAACCACTAAGAAAATAAATTTTAAAATATCATAAAGTAAATGACACAGATATTAAAATAGTAGATGTCAAAATGTCTATTTAACATAAAAGAAAGCAGTAATGGAGGCATAAATTTCAAAATAAAAATGAAATATATAGAAAACAAATCACAAATGGTCATTGTGTATCTTCCCTTATCACTAGTTACACTAAATGTTAATCAATTAAACATTCCAATTAAAAGGCAGAGGTTTGAAGAATCGATACAAAATACATGATACAACTATATCCTGTTTATAGGATAAGAGACACACTTTAGGTTCAAAGACACATGTAGGTTGAACGTAAAAATATAGAAAAAGATATACCATGAAAACAGTAACCAAAAGAGAGCTGGAATGGCTATACTAATATGAGATAAAATAGACTTTAAGACAAAAATCATTACTAGAACATTTTATAACGATAAAAGTGTCAATCACTCAAGAAAATATAACACTTATAAACATATGTGCACTTAACAAGAGAGATCCAAAATACATGAGGCAATTTTATTTTTTGAAATAAACTTTATTTTTTAAAGCAGTTTTAGGTTCACAGCAAAATTGAGCAGAAAATACAAAGCGTTCTCATATCCTCCTTGCCCCCACACAACCTCCTCTATTGTCAATATCCCACACCAGAATGGTACATTTGTTACAGTTGAACTTACATTGAACTTATCATCTAAAGTCCATCGTTTATGGTAGGGTTCACTCTTGTATATTCTATGGGTTTTGACAAGTATGAACCATTATAATATCATACAGAATATTTTCACTACCCTAAAAAATCCTCTGTGTTTTGCTGATTTAGCTCTCATTCCCTCCCATCTAACCCCTGGCAACCAGTGATCTTTTTACTGTCTCCACAAGTTTTGCCTTTTTCAGGATGTCATGTAGTCAAAATACACAGTACGTAGCCTTTTCAGATTGGCTTCTTTTACTTAGTAATATGCATTAAGGTTTTACCATGTGTTTTCATGGCTTAATGGCTCATCTTTTTAGCACTGAGTAATATTCCATTGTCTGGCTGTACCACAGTTATTTAATTATTCGATCACTGAAGCACATTTTGGTTGCTTCCAAGTTTTGGTAATGATGACTAAACCTGCTATAAACACCTATGTGCAGGTTTTTGTGTGGACATAAGTTTTCAACTCCTTTGGGTAAATACCAAGGAGTGTGATTACGATATCCCATGGTGAAAGAATATTTAGTTTTTTAAGAAACAACTAAATTGTCTTCCAAAATGGATGTACCATTTACATCCCACCAGCAATGAATCAATGTTCCTGTTGCTCCACATCCTCATCAATAGTTGATGTTACCAAGTGTCCTGGATTTTGGCAGCTCTAATAAGTATATAATGATATCTCATTGTTGTTTTAATTTGCAATTCCCTACTGACTTAATTCTCTAACGTTGAGCATCCTTTTAGATGATTATTTGTCATCTGTATATCCTCTTTGGTGAGGTGTCTATTCAGATCTTTTACCCATTTTTTATTGTTTTATTTGTTTTCTTATTGTTGAGTTTTAAGTGTTCTTTTTAGCCCTGTTAATTTTTCTTCATCCATTGGTCTTTCTAGTCCTCAGAATAGATAATCTCAATTGACTTAATTCCCTGGTTCTTCTGCCTAATCACATTTGCTGCTGAGCTCCTCCAGTGAATATTTCATTTCAGTTATTCTGCTTTTTATCCCTAGAATTTCCATTTGGTTCTTTTTTAATATATAATTTATGTCCCTTTATTGATATTTAGTGAGGCATTTTTAATACTTTTTTTAGTTCTTTAAACATGGTTTCCTTCAGTTCTTAAATATATTTAACATAGCTCATTTTAATTCATTGTCCAGTAAATCCTACATCAGAACTTCCTTGAAGACATTTCTAGTCATTACTTTTTTCCTGTGTATAGACCATAATTTCTTGTGGTTTTTTTTGCTGCATGCAAAATTGGCATTTTAAACAATATAATGTGACAATTCCGGAAATCAGATTTTCTCCCCTCCCAGAGTTTGTTGTTGTTCCTGTGTTTGGTGTTGTTGTTATATGTTTGTTTAGTGACCTTTCTGAATAAATAATGTAAAGTCTATATTCTTATTTGTGTGAGGTCTCTAAAGTCTCTGCATCGCATGGGAGAGGTCTTATTAAAACACTCCCTCTCTAACCTCAAGTCCTACCACAGAATTCATACAACTTAACCCATACAATTCAGCCACACTGATTTGTACTTAAGTGGGAGATTAGTAATGCATAGTGGTTAAGAGGATGGGCTTGAAAGCCAGGTTGTCTATTTAAAATCTTGTTCTGGCACTTACTAGTTGTATGAATTTCAGCAACTTATTTGATTTTTCTCTGTCTCGGTTTTCAAATTTTAAAAATTGATCTAATAACAGTATCTGCCCCATAGAATTACTGTTGTATTAATAATTATATAATAAAATAAGGTGTTTAAAATAGTGCCTTGTACAATACAAATGACGTAGTAAACAAAAATTAGCTATTATTATTGGGAGTATTGACATTACTATATTTCATCAACAGGTCCTTTGTACTTGATGTACTCTCTGTCGGCAGTTTTCTTTCCCTAGAATTTTTTGTGGCTGGTTTTTTCTTGTCCTTTGAGTCTCTGCTCAGATGTTACTTCCTCAGAGAGGCTCTCCTGACTACTTAAATCTAATGAAATCTTCCTCCATCATTCTTGATTACATTACCATGTTTTGTTTTCTTAAGAGAACACACCACTCTTTGAAAATATTCTCTTTGTTTATTTGTTACTTCTTTATTATGTGCTTGTTCACTGCACCTCCAATATAATGCTCCACGAGGACAGGGACCATGTCTACTTTTGGTTACTTTCAGTGGGTTCTTAGGGCCTAGAACAGTGCCTGATGCAAAATGGAAACTCAATATATATTTGATCAATGGATTTCCTTCACACAACATTTACAAGAAAAAAAACCCTAATACAAGTTATAGAAAAGCAAATTAAAGACCTAAATAAATGTAGCAACATATAGCAGTTCCTCAAATAATGTCGCTTTGTTCAACGTCCTTTTGTTTTAACTTTGACGGGGGAAAAAATCAATTCCCTCCCAGGGCCACCGTCTGTGTGGAGTTTGTACATTCTCACCATGTCTGTGTGAGTTTTCCCCAGGTCCTCTGGTTTCCTAAAGGTGTGCACATAAAGTGAACTGGTGTGTCTATATTGTCCCAGTCTGCGTGAATGTGGGTGTGTATGATGTACCCTGCAAGGGAAGGGCGTCCTGTACAGGGTGGTTCCTACCTTGTGACCTGAGCTGCAGAGAGAGACTTCAGTCACCTGTGACTTTGAACTGGACTAACCAGGTTATAAAATAATGACCTGACTTGGTTTTATTCATTTTTCTTAAACGTATATATACTTCACATTTATTTCAATGTTTAATATTAGAAATGTCTTGGGTCTTTATTTAGAAGTTTGATGATGTTTTTGTGACCAGAAATATGCCACAGGTATGTAACTCTTGTTTATATCAATTAACCTATGGTGAAATTGATTTTGTTATATATGGTTTTGCTTAAAATTGCAGTTTCCAGAAACTATCAATGACATAAGTGAGGACTTATGTACTGTGTTCATGGATAAGAAGACACGGTATCATAAAGATACGAATTCTTTCTCCCAAATAATCTATAATTTAAATGAATTAAATGGGTTAATTCATAGGAATTAACACGGGTTTTTAAGATAGAAATTAACATGAAACTTGTATTTTTCATAGAAATCAACTAGTTAATCTAAAATCTATATGCAAGAATAACAGACCAAGAATAGTCAAGATAATTTTGAAAAAGAACATGGAAGTGAAAGTTGGGGAAGGATAGAACTACAAGGAGAAATAGACAAATCCACGATAATGATTAAAAATGTCAATAACTCTCTCAATAATTGATGTAACAAGTAAACAGAAAATCAGCAAGGATATAGTAGTTTGGGAAAACACTATCAATTACCTTGACCTAATTGACATTTATATTATACTCCAACCAACAACACTAGAACACACATTCTTTCCATGTGCACATGGAATATTTACCAAGACATACCACAATTTAGGCCATAAAACAAGTGTCAATAAATTTTAAGGTAATCATATAATATAGTCTGTTCTCTGACTCAATGCAATTAAAATGGAAATATGAAACAGAAAGATAACTGGAAAATCCCCAAATATTTGGAAACTAAAAAAACACACTTCTAAGGATGGCCCGTTAGCTCAGTTGGTTAGAGCGTGGTGCTAATAACAACAAGGTTGCCAGTTTGATCCCCGCATGGGCCACTGTGAACTGTGCCCTCCTTAAAAACAAACAAACAAACAAACAAACAAACAAATAAATAAATAAAATAAGAAGTTTAGTTTAAAAAAAACACACACTTCTAGGTAACCCATGGTTCAAAGAAAAAAATCATGAGAGAAATCAGAAAGTATTTTACACTGAATAAAAGTGAAAATACAACAAATCAGAATTTATGGGATGTCACTTAAAGGAATACTTTAAGGTAAATGTATAGCACTAGAGACATATATTTAAAAAGCCAAAAAAAAGGCCTGAAAATCAATGACCTTAAGAAACTAGATACCAATGATACATCTGAAAATGGGTTAATATCCAAAATCTATTTTTAAAAAATTCATATGACACAACACTAAAAACAAAAAACAGCCCAATTAAAAAATGGGCAGAGGACATGAAGAGACATTTCCCTAAAGAGGACATACAGATGGCCAATAGACATATGAAAAGACGTTCAATGTCACTAATCATCAGAGAAACGCAAATAAAAACCACAATGAGATACCACTTCACTCCTGTCAGAATGGCTATCACCAATAAATCAACAAACAACAAGTGCTGGCGAGGATGTGGGCAAAAGAGATCCCTTGTGCACTGTTGGTGGGATTGCAGATGGGTGCAGCCACTATGGAAAACAGTATGGATGTTCCTCAGAATATTAAAAATAGAACTACCTAATGACCCAGCAATTCCACTCCTGTGTATTTATTCAAAGAAATCCAAAATACTAATTCAAAAAATATATGCACCCCTATTTATTGCAGTACTATTCACAATAGCCAAGATATGGAAACAACCAAAATGCCCATCAATAGATGATTGGATAAAGAAATTGTGGTACATTTATACAATGGAGTCTTACTCTGCTATAATAAAAAAGAATGAAATCTTACCATTTGCAACAACATGGATGGACCTAGTGAATATTATCCTAAGTGAAGTAAGTTGGACTGAGAAAGACAAGTACCATATGCTCTCATTTATATGTGGAATCTAAAGACCAGAATAAATGAGCAAACAAAACAGAAATAGACTCAGAGATACAGAGGAAAAAACTGATGGTTGCTAGATGGGAGGGGGGTTGGGGGATGGAGAAGAAGGTGAAGGGATTAAGTCACAAAATAGTCACAGGGATGTGAAATACAGTATGGGGAATATAATCAATAATGTTGTAAAGATCGTGTAGTGCACCAGACGGGAACTGGTCTTATTAAGGGGATCACTTCCTAGACTGTGTAGATGCCTGACCACTCTGCTATACACCTGAAGCTGAAGTAGAATAATATTGAATGTCAAATATATATATATATATATATATATATATATATATATATATATATATATATGATGTAAAGTACAGCATAGGGAATATAGTCAATGGTATTGTAATAGCTATATACAATGTCAGAGGGGTAGTAGACTTGGAGGGTGTTATCAATTTGTGAGGGGTGTAAATGTCTAATCATTATGTTGTTTTGTACACCTGAATCTAATATAATAAAAAAATTTTTTTAAAGAAACTAGAAAAAAGAAGAGCATAGAAAACCCCAAAGTATGTATAAGAAAGGAAAAAATAAACATCAGAGCAGCAATCAATAAAATAGAGAATAAGAAAACAATAGAGAAAATCAATGAAATCAAAAGCTGGTTCATTGAGAAGATCAATAAAATTGATAAACTTTTATATAGGTTGTTCAGGTAAAAAGAAAAAAGACACAAATTACCAATGTCAGAAATGAGAGAGCGGACATCATTACAAATGGTGTCCTAGATGTCAAGTGGAGGAGGTGTGTCAAGGTAGGAAGAAATTATCAGGTGCTGTGTCACCTGCTGCTGATAGGTCAAGAAATATAAGGATTCAAAAATAACATTAGTAGAATTCACTTGTGACCTTGATAAGACTAGTTTTAGCAGAGTAGTGGGGACAAAAGCCAGAGTGAATGAAGTTTAAAATAGAAATGAGAGAATGATTTGGGTCCATGAGTATAGACAACGCTTTTGTGGAATTTTGCTACAGAAAGGAGCAAAGAAGTAGGGCAGTATGTAGAAGAGGAAGTAAAGTCAAGAAAGAGTATTCTTTTCAAGATGGGAGAAATAACATGATTGTATACTAATGGAATGATCCATTAGAGAGAAAAATTGACAAAGCAGAAGGGAGAGGGGAGAATAGTTAGGTTCATATCTTTGAGTAAGCAAGGAGAGTAGAATCTACTATGTATAAGGAGACATCGTCCTTAACCACTACCACAAATGACTCATCCATAATAACTGGAGAGAAAGCCAACTATAAAGGTACAGAAGCTGCAGGTAAGTGTATATATGTGGCACTGTTAACTTGCGGATTATCTCTTCTGATTACTTCTATGTTCTCGAAAAATAGAAAACAAGGTCAGTAGCTGTGAAAGATGATGGGAGAGGATGTATTAGAGGTTTGAAGAGGCAGGAGAAGATTTCTGAAGTCCCTTTCAGTTCTGAAATTCTTCTGTGATCTTTAACCACAGGATAAAATACAGAGAAGCCTTTACTTTTCCCCCCTTGGAGGGAAAAGCAAATTCTTTCTGTGTAAGACCTATAGTAAAAAACTACATGGTGGGTGGCCGGTTAGCTCAGCTGATTAGAGCTTGGTGCTGGTAGCTCCGAGGTTGCTGGTTCGATCTCCGAATGGGCCACTGTGAGCTGCGCCCTCCTTAAAAAAAAAGAAAAGAAAACTACATGGGATTGTATGTGATATTAAAAAAAAACACACACACAATTAGAAATAACCTAAATATCCATTAGCTGCAGGAAAGGCTAAATAAATGATGACCTATCCACATTATGGAATAGTATGTAACAGATTAATAGAATAAAGTAGATCTATATTTGTCGACATGGAAAAATCTCCAAGGCTTGTAAGGAGGTGGAATAGGCACCTTCTTTACTTCGCATTGCTATTCTCTCCCTCCCTTAAAAAGTCCCTCAGCTTTGAGTCTTGTAATCAGACTAAAGCCCTCACCACCCTTCTTATTGCTGTTGTTCATGGACCCCCACGTTTTGCTGACATAAAGTGAGCATCATTCTCTAGTTAAATACAAACTCCAGGGAGTAGGTATTAGATTGCTTTGTTTCCTTTGCAACCAAAAAGGCCCCAGAGCAGTGAAAAGATGCAGGCCAAAAAAGGAAATAATACTATACGGCAATTGTTGCCAATATGCAAAAGTCACACCTCTCGAACTATATTTCTGAGGATTTTAAACTGCAGTATCCTCATAAAACAGTGTTAAAACAGGAACATTGGAGAGTAAGAGATGGGAACCATAAAGGAAGCATTCTTTTCACACAGGAAGTTACTATGGGATTTTAAAAGATGTCTTAATGTCTTATTGGATCAATTGATTTAAAGTAGTAAAATACTATTTAATGGAAAAAGCACTGTTCATGTGACGCTAATGTTGTTTTTATTGTTTTATTTAAAATTTTCCTAACATTCTTAGGTCAATTATAATTTGTGCTTCTGTCTTTCCTACCATTTAAAAGCATAATAACCTAAAGGATCAAAAAATATTTGTAAGCATTTTAAAAATATGAATGAAAATATGATAATGTGAACAGTGAAGATAAAGGAGAAGAAAAAACCGAGAAGGAGGAGGAAGCAGAGAAAGAAAAGGATAACGAGGACAAGAGGCAATGATAGGAATTCTTCTCCACTTTAGAGAAAGAAGTCAACTGCAGAATCAAGTGTAGAAATATTACAAAGTGGACTTCTGGAGTAGATTTCCTCACTTTCTTTTATAAGCTTATAGTTTCTTTTTACACTGTCAAAGCTTTTTGAAGAATATGATACTACTTCTAGCTTGTAAATTCCTTGAGGGCACATGCCGTATCTTACAGATCTTTGTAGCTCACATAGCATCTAGACAATTAACTAGCCACGGTGGAGGTACTCAATAAATATCTGCAGAAGGAATGACTGAAGAAGCTGACGGATATTAAGTACATTTAAAAGAAATAAAAAATGTGGCTTAAAAATTTTAAATGCATTTCCCACCTTATTTTAGGTTGTGAATCCATATATTTCAAAGTAAATTTAATCTATATTTTGCCAAATCCTTTACGTTTAGTTTCTTTATATATTAACTTTAAAATTATTTAATATGCATTAAAACTTTTGTGGCTCATTAAAACTTTCATTTTTATATGTTTCCCTAACTTTTCATTTTGGAGGTTTTAAAACTACCAAATTTTTAAAAGAATATAGCCTTCAACTAAACTCATCCATTGTTAATATTTTGCAAATTTATTTTATAGAATTATTAAATAGCAAATATTTTCTTTTGGAGCCACTTTAATAATACAAAGAATGTTGAAGCTTTTTTTTGTTTTTTTTTTTTGGTTTTTCTGGAGAAAAGAAAGTGTATTTCATCAACTCTGATGATGAAGTCAAACCTCAAACGTGTCCAAGACTTTAAGACCTTGATGAAAGAAACTGCCAGGCATATTTTAATTCATAATTTTACATCAACCTGAGGCAAGTATAATTAAAACAGTTCTTTTTTGACATTCACATAAAGCATGGATATATTTTTAAATGAAAACATGGATAATTTTTGTTATAAATCTGAATAATTTTGATTAATGGGTGTAACATATATTTGTCTTCTAATTGGTGGTATATATTTAGTTTGATTTTTTAAAAAGACAAATATGTGATTTAGCACAGAACTGGCACAAAAGCATTCCATGCTCTTATTTTATCTATGTTATAGAGGAGAGTTAAATTTGTAAATCTAGAATTAAGTATCACATTTGTACTCTGCATGTCAAGGTTGAATTCTAGGCTAGGTAATAAACATTTGAAACCAGAGCATAGATAGCCTCGGAATTAGCCAAACATTTGAGCTAGTTTTCTGCAGTGAGATTGTGTTTGCTCACAATGCATTTCCAGTTTTTCTTTCAGTAACATAAGATTAAAATTTAGAAATTCGCAATTTGTCTCAGTTGAATTTTGGTGCCCCAATTTTTTGTATGCAAATTAGGAAAACTTATCATTATATATCACATATGTCAGTTTTAAGGAATAAAAATATTTATTTAGCTCTTCCACTGTTCACAGAGTGTTTTCACTAACGTTACCTGATTAGTTCTCCACAATAATCCTATGAACAAGCCAAGGATTTAGGATGATCTGGAAATGTTTCACCCCATGAACAAATCGAAGAATTAGACATTTTTCAGAAGGGTAGATTCAGAAAGGTGGAAATTCTTCACATATGCTAAATGCTGCCTTGAGGAAGAGGAAGCATATTTGTTACATTGCTTCCAGGGCAGAACTAAAACTAACAGGTGAAAAATAATAGCAATAATAATAAAGATCAATTTCAATATGCATGATGTGCTGGGTATCCTATAATTAGCACTTCATATACATTCTTTAATTTAACAATTGAAAAGATATTATACCCATTTTAAAAATGAGGAAATTGAAGCTTTGAGAGTTTAGGTAACTTGCCTAAGGTAATACAGATAATCAGTTGTGGTGCAGAGGTTTGAATATGTGCTTGATTCCTGAGCCAGTGACCTCATCCTCTGTGCTATACTTTCTTTTCTTCAGGCCATACCGCCTATACATTAGGAATGGAGTTATCTGAAGAAGTCATTCCAGAATGTTTAAGGGGTGAACTGAGAACTGTCTTAAGGATGTTAACTACTGATGTTTACCATGCAAACTAGTTCTGAACTAAATGTTGTCTCAAATAGAACACTGCAACTGAGTTGGGGGAGAACCTAGGACATTCTGAGAATTCTGGGGGGTGGGGGGGAAGCACTGACATTTGTCCCGGAAAAGAACAAGAGGTAGAGGCTAAACAGTTCCTAGAGGTCAAGAAGGCAAGATGGCACCAAGAATCCACATGAGTAAAGAGCAATAAAGAAGCTAAGTACCACCATCCATCTAGTTCCTCAAGACCAAACATATTAGTCATCTTTAATTTGTTCCTCCTTTTTCACTTAACCTCTTTCAATCTGGTTCACCAGGAAGTCCCATCAACTCTACCTCCAACATATTTACTAAATCCCTCCATTTCTCCCTTCCTACCACCCTAATCTAGGTCTTCCGCATGTCCCATGTCAATGACTACAAAAGTCTCTAGATGGTCTTGCTGACTCCAATCTTTACTCTTATAGTCTATTCTCAACAAGCCAGAGTGATCTGGTGAAAATCTAAACCAGATCATGTCACTCCTCTGCTCATATTTCAGAGATTCCTCACTGTTCTTAGGAAAAAGGCAAACTCCTTCCCAACACCTACAAAGTCCCCACATGGATCGGCCCCCATCTGCCTCCCCAGCCTCCTCTCACCCCATGCTCACCCGTGCTCTCTGCACGCACCGGGCAATGTAGTGTAATGAATAAAAACCTGGATTCTCTGGAGTTAGACCACCTGAACTCTAATTCTGGTTCAACCACTTGGTAACTGTGACTGTGGGCAACTTAAGGTTTTGTTCTGTACCTGAATTTCTCCCATCTGTAAAATGGAAATAATAATAGTACCTAGCTCATAGATATTAACTCACTTAATTGAGAGAATTAAGTGAGTTTGCATATGAAAATTCTTCGAATAGTGCCTGGAATATAGTGAGCATTATTATTTTTATGACCAGCTCAGTCTTGCCTCAAGGCATTTGCAGTTGCTATTCCTTCTGCCTGGAATTGTCTTATCCCAGGTCTTCATTAGGCAAGCATTTTCTTTAAGACCTCAGCACAAGTACCATCTTATTAGAAAAGCACCCCTGATGTCACGCATCCCAACCCAGTCAACTTTATCACAATACCTGGTTTTATTGCCTTCGTGGCACTAAAATTTGTTAAATGAATGAATAAATGTACCTGTCTTCTTAGGGACTACATTAGAATGTAGGTAGAAGGGTAATTGGAGCCTTGTAAGGCTCCTTGAAATTTTTACTGGGATTAAAGGATCAGAAACCTCTGTTTTTAGGCTGCTTGTTTATTCTATAATTGTTTCCTTTTTATTTCCCCTTAGTAATTAGTAAAGTTCTCTTGGAAAATGTCAGCTCTCCCAGGTGCGCTAAGGGCAAACACAGCAAGATTTTTGTACCTAACTGGGCCTAAGTCAGGGGAACTAGAAAGGGGCAGCATGAAAGTAGCATGAGGAATCCAAGGGAGAGACCTCAGGAGAGTGAGGCAGAAACAAGGACTGAGGGCACAAATACAGCTGTCATGCTTTACAGGCAATTGTTTTAATAAGGATAGCTGAGCCCTTACCACCCCCATCTGTCCCAGCTGTGGCACAGGAGTCCCTCAATGAAGGTGAGATCTTCACATATTGCTAGGCCCACAATAGGCATGCAGTAACTAACTGTAGCTCATGCTTATTACTTGCATACTGTGCGCTAGGCACTGTGTTAAGCTCAGACTGTGCATGATCTTATTTCATCCTCACTTGGATCTTTTGAGGGTCATTTTACAGAGGAGAAAAACTGAGGTTCAGGGAGGTTAAGTGACTTCCCTCGGGTCACAGAACTAGTATATAGGATTTAAACCCAAGTCTGTGGTCTCAAAAGCCTCCCTATTTGATGAATAATGAATTGCCAAGGTCCTTGCTGACTATAAGATTAAGTTTTACAAGATTCAACCAAAAAAGAAAACAATTTGTCTCAAAATTAAACATAACACTGTAGAATATTGGTTTTCAACCAGAGATGATTTGGACCTAAGGGGACATTTGGCAATTTCTGGATACATTATTTGTTGTTATGACTCAGGGTTCAGGGATAGGGGTGGTTGTGGCATTTAATGGGTAGAGGCCAAGGATGCTGCTAAAGATCCCAGGATGTCCAGGACAGCTTTCTACAACAAAGATCTAAGTGATAAGGTTGAAAAACCCTGCTATAGAAAGAATGTTTAAAGGCAAAAAATGGACTATATTTCATTGGAAGAATGTATCAGATGGACTGGAACAGTTCTAGCTACCACTTTTTATATTCCCTTCGTAATAGACTAGTTCAAAAATTAAGCGTAAAGTCAGCTTTGTGTAATTTTTCAATGTGGGTCAAAATGAGCTACCTTTTCTGAAAATTATCATTCTCCAAATATAATGAAGCATACTGTTGAACTACAGGACTGACCACCCATGATTTTATCCAACACATTCTTTACTCCATTAATTCACATTAATCCAGGGTGGCAGAGAGGGTTCAAAAATCTTGTCTGAGCACATGACTCTGGGCCAGTCCTGACCTCTCGAATCATCTTACATAAATTAGCTTCTGCAACAGCTTCAGACACTGTGGTCCTAGTTACATGAATGGTAGCTTCGATTTGATTAAAATTCTTTAGCCACAATCATATTTCCTTTCGCCTTTGTGGTGAAACCATGTGAGATAAATGAATGCATCAGCACACACAAGAGCAAGGAGATGGGATTCTGACAATTGTAAGCTATTCACAAAGTGTTTCCATAATTGTGAATTCAGGTCACAGTTTTGATGCCCAGAAACAAATGGCTTGCAAAAACTCATCTTAGCACTCTTTTTCCAAAAGGTTGATGATAACTATTGCTTTGTTAAACTTTATGAATTACATTTCAAAAGAGAAAATGCCACTCTAATCCACCTTCTATTGATGACAGCAAGCTTAACTGTTGACTCAAACTCATGTCCCACCCACAATGACTAACAAAGTGTAAGTGTTGCCCAGGGATCCATCCGCTTATTTAAAAGGCCCATGTTGCAAATACCAATCTGGAAATCTTCTATTGGCTTCTAGAACAAATACAAATAAGTAGATTATGTCTGTTACCCCCTCTCTCTTTGTATCTGTAGTTACATGTATGGAATAGAATGTGATGAAATCGATTTTAAGGAAATAGTAACATACAGAAATTTTGCTGCTGAGGAAAACACTTGGTATAAGAAATACAAGCACCAATAAAAAAATACTGCCAAGGTCTGGGAGTTGGGGAGAATGGGGAGTAATGATTTACTGGGTACAGGGTTTTATTTTGGGTTGATGAACATGTATATATATATATATATATATATATATATATATATATATATATATATATGTTTGCTTTGGTTTTAACATGATTGGATTAGGATTGAATTTAGTAATAAGTTATATTTTTAATTTACTATCTTATTCATGTTGAAGTGTACAGTTCTGTGGTATTAAGTACATTAATATTATTGTGCAACCATCATCACCATCCTTGATGAACATGTATTCATTAGATAGCGGTGGTGGTTGCACAACATTGTAAATCTACTAAATACCACTGAATTGTTCATGGTTAATTTCATTTATGTAAATTGTACCTGAATTTTTAAAAGATGTATACATGTGGCTATTGAAATATGTGGTTATATAATGTATATTCAACTTGGTGTTCCCAGGGTTAACATGCATCTCCATTGTCACAAAATGCCTCATGCATGTTTGCATACTTAAGGTGTTTATACATATTATAATTTTCTTCCTCCTTTTTGATAAAACAAGGTTTAAGCTAATAAAGGTAACCAAATTACCAAGAAATATAATCCAAGAATATTTAAAATATGTTATTGAATTTTAAATTACTGGTGAACCTAACTACCGAGAATGCAAGATGTGTTCTGAATGTTTAAGTCAATTCCAGTTCTTCAGCTCTGTAATGAACAGCAGTAGGTCTTTCACTCACTGAGAGGAATATGATTTTTTTCCTACCTGGCATGTCTATATCACCTGAAAGAAAAGAGAAAAAGAGTACTCTACGAAATAAGTGACCTTTCTATTTATTGTAAATCACTTCTGAGTTGCTGCAGACAACTGGCTTTTGTGCAGGTGTCTTGTTTATCTCTCCCTGTGTTACAGTGATAACAACCATCCTGAAAACCCCATCTGCAAAACCAGGTGGGAAACTAACACACAGTTACTACATTCCTCTACAGTCCCTTTTTTAAAAGGCTTCAATAGAAATAGATAAACCCTTCCCAAGACCAACATAACTCAAGGCAGCCAGTTCAGACAAAAATTTCATTTATGGTTGGTTCACCGAACCCCCTCCCCCAAAGGCCAATATATCGCCTAGGGTGTTTGGTATTTCCAGAGAGGTCCCTAAGTTGAGAGATAGAAATAAATTGTTTTATATACACATAACACAAAAAGAAAAGTAGAAAGAAGTAACTCAGTGGGGCAGTGCTAAAATCTTGACGAGGCACAGATGCGCGCGAGCGCATACGCACGCGCGCACGCACAAACACACACGCAGCCAATCTATAAAGCCTGGTGCCTTCCCTCAGGCTGTTTTTTTTCCTACTCCCTTTTTTCTGCATGGATACACGTGTTGAGAGAGGAGACCAGAGGCAAAATTCAAAGTGTTTGTTCCCTTTCACCAGCAATCCCGGCTAGGAGCTCCTGACTTCCCCTTTCCTCTCCCTTCCTTCATCCCAAAAAAGGCCCCATCACCACTTCCCCCTAAATCCTCCATCTCTCCCGCAAATCTGATCGATGCCTAAGTCGAGTAAGTTCCTTGGAAGAAGTCATCTTGCTATTACGTGTGAGCCAGTCCACACGGGGATAGGGGGTGGGGTGGCGGGGGCGGTAATGACACCTCACAGCAATCACAAACGATGATTATTAGATTGTATTTAATTTTTTATGAATCAAGAGAAATAAGGCCCTTTTCGTTTCCATTGGACCCATTTCCTTTCCGTGGGCATCTCTTGCCAGCGCGGATCGTCCCCACCTCCTCAGAGCCTCGCAGCTCTAAGGCGAGCAAGGAGTCCCAAGATAACTATTTAGTATAAACAAACCGTGCGGCTTTAATGGAATTACCTCAGCCTGCTAGTAAATAATTTATAGTAGGCAGTAAATAAAATATGGTTCTATGTCTTTAAAAGAGTTGTCAAGTGGAAAACACCCACCAGAGGGACGTAAACCCTGAAGATTGCCACACTTAAAGACGCCGGTTGGGATTGAGAGTCGAGTAAACGACAACATGTTTTTATACCCTGAAAGAAGGCGTTGGTGCTGCCAGAGCCAGAGGCGGCAGCTCTCAGGGAAGTTTCCCGCGGGGAGAAGGGAAGAGACACAAGGTCTTTTTCACTTAGCTGAGGGGCAAGGGATTAAAATGCAAAGGAAAGGGGGCTGCAGTTTCTGCGTAATACCTTCCATTTGAAAGGCTAGACGCTTTCAAATTCGTTATCACACTTAATCCTCACCACCACTGTCAGTAAGACCAGGCCCAGACCATGATTCCCATTTTGCGGATGGGTTAAAAAAAGGCTCTGAGGCTAAGAGATAGCCTCCATGTATGCCTGCTGGAGACTACTAAATAGCACGCGGGCGTTCGAGGTCTCTGCAACTCCGGTCAGTTGTTCTTTCCTGCGGCCGCCCCAGGAGTAGCTGGTGCCCCCCACCACACACCGTCACACTGTCCAGCCCAGCACAGTTGCCCAGTTTTACAACCCTTTGGCATCTCTTCTGTTTTCAGTGACCTGAGGACCCCCTAAATAAATTTTCTCCCCATTTCTTCCCTGCATCACCCCCACCGGTGGAAGGCGCATCCCCAGTTCGGAGAGGACAGATTTATGAGCATCTCCTCAAGGTTACCCCCAAGACAACCTTGACCATGAAACCAGAATCTTGAACACTTGACCTAAATTTCCAAGGGCATCTGTTTCCGTCTGTAATTGTCACCAGGCTTCATTTGAAATTCGATCCTGTGTCACTAATGGTATTAACAGGAGCTGAGGTCCAACCTTCCAACGGGAGACTGTTGCATATGATTTTACTTCCAAACGAAAGTAAATCAATTTCTATAAACCTGCAGCAACCCCCTCCCCGAGTACAATAAAACTGTTGTCACAATCAATAAATCTCTGGTTTGGGGCAATGAAAATTAGATAACTGTTCTCTCTGTCTTTCTGTCTCTTCCCGCCCCCCACCCCATGAGACAAAGCCACAATTCAAAGAATGGGGCGTCTTGTTAACTATTTCTGAAGTCCCTCGCTGTACCCGGCGCCTTTCAGACACGCACCTCTCAGTCATCGGAGAAACCCAGACGTTTAATTACGGTGACTTTTGTTCGATCATTAGGGATAATAAGGACAACCTTTTCGCTAGATGCAATTATAACGCAAGCTGCTTCAACACCTGCACGGACCGCATTTGTCTCCAGCGTGGTTTCTCTCTGCTCCTCTAAACTGCCTTTGAATATCTCCTGCTCTTCTGACCAGATTTAATATGTTGCAGGAGATAGATTTCACGAAAACGCGTTGTCCCTTCTGTAGCTACATCTGCTCGGACCTATTAAGAAAAGTAAGACATTTTGATACTAATTGCAAATAAATTGTGATGTGTTCACCGAGTAATTGATTTAATGAAGTTCATATGAAACTCCTGAGAGTGGCCAAGTGAAAGGCCCCCCGGTGCGTCTATTGTGGAGGGAAAGGAAGGTTGGTTTTTCGTTTGCTTTCTTTCTTAAAAAAAAAAAAAAAAAAAAAAAAAAAAGTGGAGTGGCGGGTGGAGGGGGATAAGGGGGATCCACACAGATGTTACCTCCGCAGTCGGCGCGGTGGCGGGAAGGAGCCGCAGGGATCGCGGCTCCTGCCCACCCGCAGCGAGTGTGCGGGCCGCCAGAGTCCTCGGAGTTGCAGAGGTTGCATAAGGCGCTGCCGCTAGGTTCTGTCCTCTGCTTCCCCGAGTGCTGGGAGTCGGCCTCTAAGCCCCTCTCTCGTCCCAAAGGCCAGAAGCCAGAAGGCTGTGAGGAAAGAAGGGGCACCAGGCGGCTCTCCCCACAGTCCCAGCACCCAGGTTGCAGCCAGGGAGAGAGCTGCGGTAGGTAGTACGTGCTGCCCCACGTACCGGCCAGGGATTCCGGTGTGTGGGGGCAGGGGCTCACCCCACAGCCAAGAATTTGGACAATGAAGTCGCTTTCTGCGCTCACGCGGGTTTCCTTTTTAACCTTTAACTTTAACACAGTGCTTCACAATTAGCTCCCTGTTTCCAAGCAAAGGGTGTTATTGCTCCCCCTTAGCAGTTGCAGAAACTGAGACTGGAACGACCCTTGGCCGCAACTTGCCAACAATGTGCTGGCTACGCTGGGCCATCCACTAAGCCCAGCTCTTCGCGAAAGAGAAGGCGAGTTCTCGTAAAACCTTTCTCAGTGTGCCCCCAGAGCCCTCCAGATATTCTCCTGGGTAACTAGGCCTGGAGGGCGTGGGGGACAGGGCAGAACCAGCCGCAGAGCCAGGCCCATATTTCTGAGTTGAAGGCGTACAGTCCGCGGCTGGAGTTTGGATTTTTTGTTTCGTTTTGTTTTAAAGAAACAAGGGCTCGTTTGAATAATCAGAGCCCGAGCTGAGCTAGCAGCTGGCTCCAAGTTTCTCGGAGTTGCCCTGCTGATGAACTTTCCTCGAGTTGCTTCTTCCTGGGTCCGAGAGCCTCTAATCTGGGTCCCAAATCGCTTCAGGCCACAGCGGGGTTGGGGGAGGCGCTGACTCTGCCCGGCAGTCGGATGCTGCCCGGACCTGCGAGCCAGGTTGGAGAGACGAGGGGTGGCCCTCCCAGCCCCCTCTACCCACTGCCGGGAAGCTGTGCCCGCTCTGCACGTGGAAGAGACCGCCCGCAGCGCGCAGGCTAGTTCTCGGGTGAGGCAAAGAGTTTAAAACCCAAGCGAATGCAAACGGTCAACGATAGGGTCCAACCGCGGCCACGTTCTGTCCCCAAGAGGCAAGAACCAGCGCGAAACAAGGCTAAGAACTCAGCCTTTGCTTTCCTTTTTGACATTTCCAGCTGGGTAGCGCTTCACGCCCCGCGGGGAGCAACCGGGAAGCGAGTGATACCCGCCTGCGCTGGGCCGCCACAAATGCCACCTTGTCCCTAGACGGAACTGAGCACCAAGTGCCCAGCCTGCTCCTTCCCAGGAAGCTCCCCTCACTACACTTCCATCCAGGCCAGTCCGGTGCAGGCTCACCCTTATGGGGGCTCTCAGCTGACCACATTCGTTGTTCTAGTCTAGACGAATGCCCCTCTCCTTTGCCTTGGTGGGGCCCATTCTCGGGTTATTCGGGATGCAGAAGGATTGGTGGGGGTGGCTAGCCCACCTCGCCCCAGTACGAGGTAACCCAGCTAAGCACCCCTGTCCCAGGCTCAGCGTTTCTGGGAGCCAACAGGGTCCTGACGTCTGGAGGCCCCTCCCTCACCTCTGGGCCTCGGAGTAGGTGTACTGGGAGCAACTTTCTCCGGCCCAAGGTCATAAATACACTTTCTTGGGCCGCGAATCCCAGTGCCCCCACCGACTTCGCCACCAACACGCCGGCTTGGAGGGCCCAGGGCGTGGGGGAAGGGGTGGGCTACGGTGCCATGGGGTTGGGAGGACTAGGGGCCCGGGCCGCTGGAGGCTTCGTGATTGTTGAGGGAGGCACTGATTGGGAAAGAAAGTTAGGATTTCAGCGACTTGGCCGGCCGGGATTGTTTCGGGATGACCTTTTCTCCCCAATAAATGGGCACCAGCAGCTAATAATCGCGGGCGAGGGGCATTCAGCTTTTGTGAGCATTTTTCACATTCCTGGGGCCAGGGGGAGATTGACGGGGCCTTGGAACGTATGGGAGTCGTGGTGACCCGCTTAGTTTGAAGTTACAGCCTGCGCACCCCAGGACTTTCCTCCTCCCAGGCGCAGTGGACCCCAGGACTCAGCTGCACCCCGGGTCCCGGCTGCCTGCTCCCCTGTCCCCTGGCTGCGGCGCCTCCTATGGCTGGGATAAGGGACCCAGTGGGCTCGGGACCCTTGCGGACAGCCAGGGAAGCGGCGGAGGACCGGAAGCTCTGTGCGCGCGGGCCCCGCCTCAGATGGGGTCACCCGCGGGGGCTTGGCATCGGAAAGTGCGATTTGGGGAGCTGGAAGTGGAGATTTACGATCCTGGAGGACAGAGCGTGAAAGGGGTATCATCATCAGTTTTGACTGAAAGAAAGAAAACATATCTTTAACAAAAAGAAGGGTCCTTGCCATTCAGCCGCGTTGTTAGGACAACGTGAACTATCCTTGAAATGATTAGTTCCACTTCAAAGGAATTTACATTCAACAGTGAAAACTCAGCATCTTTTTATTTATTTGAAAAGACTTTTCACTACGGAGAGTCATATGTTCCGTCCTTCTATTTATTTTTCCGCATTCACTGTGCACTTGCATTAAATCAACAGAGAGAGCTGCACAACACACTCATTATGCGGACCAGTCATGGGTGCTGGGGACCCAGAGCTACAGGTAGACCCGGCGTGGGGAGGGTGCTGAGGTTGAGGTCTAGGACCACGCAGGCGCCCGCCAGGCTGGGAAGATGGGGTGGAAAGTGAAGGGAGCAGGTCCGCTGAGCGGCAAGCATGCTACCTAAAAAACCTGACCCAAGCTCAACTCAAGGGCAGTAACTGAGGATCTTGAGCCCTTGGTACCGCGACTGCCACACTTTACCTTTCTCGTGGAGAAAGTGGACCTGAAGTTCCCAGCGGTACCCCAGGAACATCTATCTGTTAAAAATTGATTGGATTGGCACAACTACGACGAGCACGATTAAAGCTGATCTCCACAAATTGAGAAGACAAACCTCATCTCTTAGTAGCTTGGTATGTTTGCTCACACACGCATTCCTAGGGCCCACACGTCCACGCCCCACTCCCACCCCCAGGTTGCTACTTGTCACCAAATCCAGGAAATCTCTAATCAAAGGAACAAAAGTAAAAAATGTTTACGAGTGGCACGTCCTGGTGGGAGTGGGGTACTACCTCTCTGTCCCTAGAGCACCCTTGGGCAGTGGCTGGGATAAGGTTCCACCCCCTCCGGAGAGTGAGCAGCAACCACCGACATTCAGCTTCACCTCACAGGTATCCTCATCCCCTTTCCCCCACTCCCACCCCAAACTGCTCTTTTCTTCAGCCCAAAACTTGTTTGTCTCAACAAGAACTATGATACTATAGTTTTTCTTGGCAATCTTTTCCAGTTTCTAATTAAATAGGAAAGAGAATCTGTGTTAACCATTGTACTCAAGACTGTGTCCACCATTTCCTAATGTATCTTGATTACCCCCCTCAAAACAAAACCAAAAAAAAAAAAAAAAAAAAAAAAGCACCTGAGCCCATGCCTTGAATTATTGTCAACATGAATTCTAACAGTTGTCCTTTCTAACCAGGTTTTGGAGTCTCCCTCAGTAGATGCAGAAGCAGTGACCACAGGCTGCTGGGCTAGGACTTAAAAGTGGCCACCATTTGCCATGTGGTAGTAAAGGTGTGAATTGGGGTAGTGACTGGAGAAGCCCCTAATTTTCCTGTCTTTGCACAAGATCTTTTGGGTTGAATGTGCACTTAGATTTTGTTCAGCATTCTGGCGTTTCTCCTTCCTCTTAGATCCTCCCAGATTTATTTCACCTTCTTGGTCTTATGGTTTCCTTTTGTTTCTTCTCCTGCCCCAAACTGAAGCATATCCTGGTGTATCCCCTGCCCCTCCTCCCTCCAGCTCTAATACTCTCTGGGACAGTTTTCCTGTCCTCTCATTTCCTGACTCTTCATGGAGACTGAAACTACGGTTGAGTCAGAACCCCAAGCAAAACTCTGGATGTGCCAACCCCCCAGATGGTTTAAGGGAATGTAAGACAATCACAAGATTCTGACCCCACCCCCATTCCCACCCCCAACTAGACCTATGTCTTAGTCCTAACACTGAGCTCCTAGAGACTACCAAATGGGTTGGCATTTGTTCCTCAGTGGTATCTACACTTTGCTGCAGGTAGCAAACACATTCCACTGTCCATCCCTGTGAGGTTACTTTTAAGGTGACCCTCCTGAGCTCAGGGAAGGAAGGAAGGAGAGAAAGAGAGAGAAAGAGAGAGAGAGAGAGAGAGAGAGAGAGAGAGAGAGAGAGAGAGAGAGAGAAAGAGAGGAGATGGGAGATGGGATGGCAGGGGGAGGAGAGGCCCCAGTAGAAAGCAATACTGGGAGAGCTCTGGGAGGCCTCCAGCTGAAAAGGCTTGAGAATGAGAGGCTCATGGCTCCCAAGGCAACTCTGGAGGAGGGAGGGCAGAAGGAGGCGTGTGAGAAAAGTGACACATCCTAAAGCACACCCCAGGAGAGCTGGGGATCTAGGAGATCTCAAAATGTATTTCTAATTACTTTTCATGCTCCCAGGAAAGGGGTGCCTTTTAAGTTCTATTTTAAAAGCTTGTTATTGTACTCAGTCATAGTATACATTTTGAAAGCACTGTTTATACATTTTAACTTTTTGTGTAGTGTGGGAGGATGGTAAATGCTATAAATATACTTTTCTGGAAAACGTGTAGAAAATCAGTACTATAGAAAAGCCTTTAATAATAGTTTTCTCATTATAAGAACTGATGAGTGTCAAAGACATTGATTTGCCAAAAATATTTATAGATTCTTTATAAGAAATAAGGAGACTCTCATTCATGTCTTGTTTCTGTTTAGTGTATCTCTCAGGTACCTGAGGCCCCAAATGTGCAAGTGTGAATTATGCAGACCTGACTGCAGAGCAGACATCCAGTCAGCAGAGGGCACACTTGTCACTGTCAAACTTTATTTACAGATTTGGAGGTGACAATGGTAGGTGCAGAAATGGTGAGCAAAATCTCATTGGAATGGGACTCCAATGGAGATCTAGAAAATGATTTTTTTTAAGTCTATTTCTTGAAAGCAAACATAAAGAGAACAATAGAGGACATGTTGGTAAGTTTTACACCATATAGTTTCCAAAATTAGAAGTATCTCAGGACTAGAAAAACAGATCTTTAAAATCTTGATTTGATTTGTATGAGGTTAAGGTAAGAGTACCATATTCACTGAGTGAAGACCTGAGGTTTGCTGTGTGTCCATGATACCTTGAAACACTTAGAACTTCTCAAAACCAGGAGGCAGCTGGAAATGCTGTAAAGAGCACTGGATATGACATTGAAAGCCCTTGGTTCTCGTACCTTCCAGTGAGTTCTTAGCCAAATCACTGCCCCTTTCTATCCATGTTTTTCATCTGCAATATAAAGAAGTTGAAGTTGAACTAGATCATCTCTAAGGTTCCTTCCTGCTCTAACATTGTGTGATTCTGGGAACAAAATTAAATCTGAGGCCACTTAAAATGTAATCCTCGTATTCTAGGATCCTTAAACTGTGGTTTCTAAAAGAGTAACAGGCAGGCAGTGATGAAAAGTAGAAAGCAATGCTGATCACTTTATGATGCTAACTTTTTGCATTATCCAGCCTGAGAGCTGTTTTGAGAATACTTGATCTTGTGTAGTGGAAATGGTAGAATCTGAGATGCTCTCAGGCTGGACCCAGGCTGCAAATGAGTTTTAAGTAGAAATTCTTAACAAAAATAAAAAAGCCATAGACCAGGACACTGTTCACAATTGAAAGGCTGAGGTCCTGGAACTAGGCCAGAATACTTGTTATAGTGGACCCTTAACATTCTCCTGGGCTCGGTCTAGAAACCTTTGAGAACCATCAGGTTCAAGAATGCCATTGTCATTTCTGGTGACAGATTTGTGTTCCTCATCCCTTTTCTACCCAGAATGAAGTTTTGGTTTTCCTTTGATGAGCAATTTGTACACTGACTTGAACACCTGAAGTACTTGCTTGAATGGGGTTTCCTTGTTTCTGTCTACAGTGTATAGTAGATTTGTTTACCGCAAAGAGTTGGGCCACCACTGATTTTGTTATTCCACTCTTACTTGGCATGAGACTTCTAAAATTGACAGCAACAAAGGTGTGTGCAGCTGTGGATATGCATTTGCACACTGGCTGAGTGGCTTAGGACATGTGAAAAGGCAAAATCATGAAATCCTTGAAGGCATAAGGTCTACTGTGTTCTGGAACCTGTGCACTCCACCTTACTTCCCAGCTTTCTGTGGCCAAATGGTGGGCTCATAGATTATGAAGCTTCAGATAAACTAGCCTGGCTTTCAGCAAAGGTAATTGTTTGGGAGTAAATGCTGTCATTCACCTTAGGCCTCTACTGTCCATTACGGTGGTTACTAGTCAGTCACATGTGACTATTGAGCAGTTGAAATGTGGCCCAAATTGAGGTGTGCTGTAAGTGGAAAATGCACACCAGATTTTTAAAGATTAAGTACTAAAAGAATGCTAAATATCTTATTAATATGTTTTTATATGTGGAAATGATAAGGGGTTAAATACAATATATTGTTAAAATTAATTTCAGGTGTTTCTTTGTGCTTTTTAAAATAAGGTTACCAGAAAATTAAAATTATACCTATAGTTCACAATTGTGCCTCAAATTCTGTTTCTATTGGGCAATGCTCTCTAGACAATTGGTGAAGAGCTCCTAAATACCTACTCTGTGCCCAACAGTAGAGCAGACTATGTTTTCTTGCTCTTTGCATCTCCAGAGTCAAGTATGGTGCCTGACATATAATAGGTGCTTACTCTAGGATGAATGAATGCTCCCTCTAACGCTCCAACCCTAGGAAACATTGACTTTGGAAGAGGCTGCCAGGATGAAATGCTTTCCCCAAGCAGCTCTGCCCTGCTCTTGTTGGATTATGAGTGAACAGAATGTGGTAAATTGCAGGAGATCTTTGATCAAGATTCAGCTCAGCAAATCACTCACTGTGTGACCTTGAGCAAGTCACTTCTCTCCTAACCTCCTTTCCTCCCTTGGTATAATAAGAAGGTTGAGCCATATAGTTACTCTAGGCCCCTTCCAGTGCTGATAGTGAGTCTATGATGAGGAGGGACAGAGAAACTTAGGAATAGCTAATATCCCATTCAGAATCACCACGCCTCTTTCAAGTTCTCTTTTGGCTCCCTCTTGCCTGATGTACTTTTCCTCATTTCCTTTTCACTTTGTCCATTACACTCTGTGTTCTTGTGTGTGTGTGTAGTAGTAGTAGTAGTAGTAGTAGTAGTAGTAGTAGTAGTAGCTTTATTCACAATAGCAAAAAACTGGAAAAAATAAAGATCTTCTCAACATGTGAATGTTAAACTGTGGTACATCCATACAATGGAATATTACAAAATCAACTACTGATACACACAATTATCTGAATATATCTCAAAGGAATTATGCTGAGTGAAAGGGATGAGGGAGGTAGATGAGGGTAAAGGGGATCAAATATATGGTGATGGAAAGAGAACTGACTCTGGGTGGTGAACACACAATGTGATATATAGGTGATGCATTACAGAGTTTTACACCTGCAATCTATGTAACTTTGCTAACAATTGTCACCCCAAAAGCTTTAATTATAAAAAGAAAAAGCAAAAAGCCAATCCAGAAAGGGTACATACTGTGTATTTATATAACATTACAGAAATGCCCAAATCATGGAAATGGAGAACATATTCATGACTAATGTAAGGCAGAAAGGAGGCAGGGCAACAATAAGGATCCTTCTGGTGATGAACTATTCTGCCTCTCGACTGTATCAATGTCAGTATCCTGGTGGTGCTATTGTACGAGGTCTGACAATTACATTTGCGAACTCACCCCAGAAAAAGTGCTACACACCTCATTGCTGAATATCACTATGGTCACCTATGAAGTACCCCCCTTGGGAAGCTATGCACCGACACCAGTACCTAGTCCACACTTCACAGCAATTTTGGAACTCTTTTTCTGGAATGGCCATCAGAGCTGTCATCGTATTCCCCTTGATGTCCTGAATGTCATCCAAATGTCTTCCTTTCAATATTTCCTTTATCTTTGGGTAAAGAAAGAAGTCACTGGGGGCCAGATCAGTTGAGTAGGGAGGGTGTTCCAATACAGTTATTTGTTTACTGGCTAAAAACTCCCTCTCAGAGAGTGCCGTGTGAGCTGGTGCATTGTTGTGATATAAGAGTTCCTTTGAGACCATTTTTGCACACACCTTTCTCATGCCAAGATTTTCCTGTTTCTCTATTGATGTTTACTTGGTCTGCTATGCTCTTGATTATATCTTTCTTCCCTGTCCCCTAAACAATACCAGTACTATCCTTCTCCCGTTTTCGTATTCTCTGCTTCTCCCATTGCTGGGGATGGAAAATAAGGGAGAAAAAAAACAAACTTTCCCATCCCTGAAGCAACTACTGTGTTTCCCCCAAAATAAGACTGGGTCTTATATTAATTTTTGCTCCAAAAGACACATTAGGGCTAATGTTCAGGGGATGTCATCCTGAAAAATCATGCTAGGGTTTATTTTCCGGTTAGGCCTTATTTTGGGGAAACACGGTATAGAGCAGGTTTCAAATGGAGTGAGACTCCTTGTCCACCTGTACTTTTAGCACTCTGGCAGCGGTAAGGGACAGCACTGGCAAATGAGAGGGCCAAGATTTAAAGCAATGGGGAGTAGGGCAAGATTCCAGCCCAGACAGTTCAAGGCAGCCATCACAATTTCAGCTTCCCCTGCTAGCATTTGCTAACCTGTTGGTGCTCTTAATATTTCCCCTAAAGTTAGGAGTTCTGTAGTGCCAATTTGAGGCATTTGCTCATCTTTCTGTTGAATGGGAACAAAAAGTCACATCTATAGATCAAGGTCATATACCCAAATGCCTTCTCAGGGGTCAGGCAAGGAACATCAATAAATAGGGTGGTTTAGTGTAAGCCAGTAAGGAATGGTGAGAGCTGTGGCAAACTAGAGAGAGCTTGTTCTGGCTAAAGGTATTCAAATTCTTCTTCCTTTTTTTTTTCAACGCTGTGGTGAGTGAAGAAAACACAATTCTAGTCTGACTTTGGCTCATATCCAATGTACTTCAAAGTTTGCCATCCTGCCTCACTTACCTATTGTCTAGGTTCTGGCTAGATTCTTTCTAAATTCTAGTCTAAGTTCCAATCAAAATATGCAAATCTTCCCTTTCTCCCCCTATTCTTCATTCCTAAAAATACCCTCTCTCCACCCTGGGGGCTTTGATTCCTTTTAAGGATTTCTTGAACATAGCTTATGTTTAAACTTCAAACCAAAGCAAAGAGTCTTCACGAGATTTGCATCCTTTGAAATCTGATTATAAATTTTCTGCAGATTTCCCCGAAAACTTAAAATACAAGTACTTAATATACATATAAGCTGAACTTCTTGATAACTTGGCATTTTTTCTTATGGGAGGAATGACTCTGAATGCATCCAGGCTGTCATGGAGTTGGAGGGGTCTCAGAGGACATCTTGTCAAGTCACATCTGCCTCTCTAATGTCTCATTCTACCTGCTGAAGGGAAAAGATGCTTTCACACCCAAATGATCTAAATACACAGTCATCATTCCTCTGTCATCCTGCAATGTCACCGCCAGGAGACAATGAGCACCCTGAAGATAGGGCCTGTCTTAGCCATCCCTGTAGCCCCAGTACCCAGTGCCAGGTCTGGTACTCAAAATTTATTGAACTGAACGGTCATTCTGGACAGTTATGGAACTGAACTGGCTCCTTTCCTAAATACTCCTTTTTTTCCATTTGTTTATTTATTTAGCACACATCCATCACAAGTATGAAAATGGAACGGGAAAATGTTTAAGTAGATCCTTTTCCTTTAAAGAAAGGCTTACATTCTGAGTATCATTTGTTGAGGGTTAGGCACTCTTCTAGGTACTGAGGACACATTGGAGAAATGACAGACAGTTCCTGCTCTCACAAAGCTCATTATTGACAATAGTAAAGTCTGGTCTTTCGTTGGCTCAGACACCACTTCTTAGAGGCAACATTTCATAGCTCAGCATCCTCCTCACTTGCTTCTCTTGTGCAATGTATGCACCTCTGGCCACAGCCCTGGTTACTCCATGTCTGAATTGTCTACGTACTTGAAGTTCTCCCAGTCGGGACTCTGAGCTGTTCACAGACAGAGACTCAGGCTTCATCAGGCTATATCCCCAGGGCATAATATGGTTCTTGCCATAGAAGTAGCACACAATGAATGTATGCTGAATTAATGGATGAAGAATTGATGATTCTATTTACAGTTTGAAAGTGACCAATGACATGCAAGGATATTGGATCTTGGATTTGAAACTTTTTTATGCTTTTGGGTTTTTAAAAAATAGTGTAGTTTTTTTTTTAATTTTTTTAAAATGTTAACATTTATTTTAAAAAATTTTATTGGGGAATATTGGTGAACAGTGTGTTTCTCCAGGGCCCATCAGCTCCAAGTCGTTGTCCTTCAATCTAGTTGTGGAGGGCGCAGCTCAGCTCCAAGTCCAGTCTCCATTTTCAATCTTTAGTTGCAGGGGGCGCAGCCCACCATCCCATGCGGGAATTGAACCAGCAACCTTGTTGTTGAGAGCGCATGCTCTAACCAACTGAGCTATCTGGCTGCCCGTGTGCAGCTTTTTATTTAAAGGTAATTGTTAGGAAATGGAGCATTATTTTTCCAGTTGTACTGATATGAAATGTTAAGTCCACTTAGATTCCTATAGGTGTTGCAAGTCCTTTTTCTATAGCTTTTGTGATTTCTTTACCATCTCTTTTTCTGCCCATTGCACATCTGTATTTTCTAGAATGGCACCCTCCTAACCTCAAATACAAAACACCATCAGACATATTTTGGAGAGCCTCTGTCATGCCGGGTGAGAGGCAGGGTCTCTTCTGGGGTCTCTAGTCCCACTCCCTGCACAAGAACACAGGATATATTGAGACCAAAAAGGAACACCCATGGAGCCATACATAGGGGGGTCATACCACTATAGTCTCACTGGCAGCTGGGTTGGAGACACAGGAGGCAGAAGCCACAAGATCCACAACCCGCCGTCCACTTGTCTCTGCCAACCAACCTCACTTGCTAGCTGCAATCCGCCTCTCTGCAATCCGCAATCCACACTCTGCCACGCCACACCATGCCAGGACGTCACACCACCACACCACACCACTACACCACCCTTTGCTAGCTTAGCCACAGCAGTTATATCAGTGGCTAATGGCTAACCAGTAACAGCCGATGGCCAACTAGTCACAGCTGATGACCATCTACTACCTGAGCCAGCACCTTTCTATGTGAGGCCGAGAGCCTGGAAACTGCTCTCTGGGGCTCTGTCCCCAAAGCCTCTTACACTGGGACAGTGTTTGAAGCATGTTCTTTTTTTAATAACATTTCCTGGGGAATTGTTTTAAATTACATGAATGCATGCTAGGCTTACAGACTTTCATATCTCTGTTCTTTTCTGTTATCATTCATTTAATAAGCTTCCAAAGACTGATGATTTCACCTGGGCAATGCAAAGTGTCCTGAAAAACACTTCCTATTTTCTTTCTTGCATGTATCTCTTTCATTCTGTTTTTCCAGAGCCCTTAACTTTGCACTTAGGCAGATTGAAGTCAGCATCTGCATCTCCTAAAATGCCCCAGTGTCTGTTTTGCAGCTCTGGTGCTGGGTAATCACGACATCCATGGTCTCCACCCGTCTTCCTGCATGTCTCTTGCACACAAGCATAGAGCTCCCACTGGCTTCTAGTCAGAGCACCATATGAAAAAAAAGGAACACTGAGTTGAGGGTTGGGGCCCTGGTGGGGAAATTCCCTTTACAGTGATCACAACATATCTCATTAAACATTCTTTTCTGCCCCATTTTCTCCAGAGAGGAGGCTTGGGGTCTGTCATGTTGGAGGACTGCTGAGAAAGGTATAGCTTCCTTCTGGACCTGCCCCATGATTCTCCTAGACATTTAAACCCAGCTGTGTGTTTGTTCCCATTGACTGAGTTCCTGTCATCTGAGGAATAAGTCTAAAGTAGTTCAAGTCTGAAGTTTAGTGGTTGGCTTGACCCCAGCTGACAAGGCTGCTCTGGTTATGAGCAATAGAATGTGCCTCCGGTCATTGATCTGTCTCCTTCTCTTTTCCTTTCCCTATAACTTTCTTAGTGTAATCACTTTTCCTGTCTGACCTCAACCAGGGAAGAGCTAAAAGGGGATATGAAAGGTGTGTGTGTGTGTGTGTATGTGTGTGCGCATGTGTGTATGTGTGTGTGTGTGTGTGTGTGTGTGTGTGTGTGTATTTTGGGTTGGGGGCAAGAAGGCAATCCAAATCAATTTAAGATTGAAGATATTTCTGGCCTCATATTTTTATTTAAATATTGGAAAGAAAAATCTGAAGAATTAGTCATGTAACTGCCAACTTTGTCTTCCTCCTGGAGTTCTACAGTCAAGGCAAAAACACCTACTGTGTGTCAAATTCTCTGCCTGATACAGAAGAGGACTTAGAGGACAAAATACTTGCCCTGAGGTTATGACCCATCTTTCTTTGGCTCTTTAAGGCCTTGGAAGAGCAGTCTATACTTAAAGCGTCTACTTCTTTCCTTCAACCCATGTCTCTGGAAAGCAGATTCTGAGACAGTTAGAAGCAGGATATTTATGATTGAGTCCCCTTGGGATTAACATCTGTGAAAGGGAGGGAGAAGAAGCAGAATTAGGCAGAGGGAGAAGATAAGCTATGATGCAGGTCCAATGATTCCTCAACTAACCTCACAGGGCTCTCCAGAGGGGAATGGCCCTTCAGAGTTGCCCCGAGTTAGGCTAGAGATAGATAGACCTTCATGCTCCCATGCAGATCAGTCATTAGATGTGTGTCACCCTAAAAAGAATCATGACCTTGAGTGAAGTGACTCTGAAGCTGAGGCAATCTCTAAAGGGGCTAGCTGCTGAAGATCATCTGCAGATAGTACTCCCAGCAGTCAAGGAACACATCTTTCACTGAAAGCAGATATGACATCATCTATATATTACATTGTGTGTTCACCACCCAGAGTCAGTTCTCCTTCCATCACCATGTATTACAGAATTGCACACTTGAAACATATGTAATTTTACTAACCATTGCCACCCCAATAAATTTTAATGAAAAAAAAAATGATTGGGGACTATCTTAGGCAATTTTTGTAGCAATAAAGAGAAATACATTCAAACTACCTTTAAAAAAGAGAGATATAAGTGGTACAGCATAGTAACTACTACAACCATCTGTAAACTGGCTTTTCAGAAGCCAAGTAAATCCTTCTTGGAAAGGGTAGCAATACACCCTTAATTAGAAAGCTTAACAGCTTGTCGTGATCCTCTTCTTACATGAATTTTCTGAGCATTTGGCACTGATCAATTTCTCTGGCTTCAAAACTACCCTTCACTTCTGCTTTAGTTAACTTTTATCTTTCTAACAGCTCCTTCAAAGTCATCACTCTATCTCCCTCATTCAACCATTCAATTATAGGTACTAACCCCTACTTCCACCCTAGCTCCCCTTCTCTTTCTTCTCCATGTTATTTTTCTTTCTGGGTGATCTATATTGTCCACATCAAAATGCTCTTTTCTGAGCTCCAGGTATATTTCCAACTAAGCACTAGACATTCACAACATAAATGTCCTACTGTTGCAAACTCAATCTGTCTGTATTAGTCAGCTTAGGCTGCCATAACAGAATACTACAGACTGGTTTGCTTAAGCAATAGAAATATATTTACTTACAGTTCTGAACACTGAAAGAGCAAGGTTAGGTGCCAGCAGGGTTGGTGTCTGGTGAGAGCTCTCTCCTTTTGTTGAAAACTGCCATCTTCTTGCTGTGTCTTCACATGGTCTCTTCTCAGCATGCATGGAGAGAGAGATCTCTGATGTCTCTTTGTCTTCTTATAAGGACACCAGTCCTATCAGAATAGGGCCCTACCCGTATGACTTCATTTAACCTAATCACCTCCCTACAGGCACTATCTCCAAATATAGTCCTATTGGGGGTTAGGGTTTCAACATATAAATTTTGAGGGGGGATAAAATCCAGTCTGAAAAACTGTCCAAAATGAACTCTTTATCTTACTTTTCTGATCACTCTCCCTCAAAGTTACCCTTCCTCCTCTCTTCCCTCCTCAGTAAATCACACTACCCAGTGGCTCAAGCCAGAAACTTGGGAGTTATCCTTGCCATATTCTTTTCCATCATGTCTACATCCAAACTGTCATATTTACCTGTTGCTGTGTAACAAGTTATCCCAAAACTTATCATCTTAATATAATAAACACTTATTATCTCGCTCAGTTCCTGTGGGTGAGGAATCCAGGAACAGCTTAGCTGGGTAGTTCTGGCTCAGAGTCTCTCATAAGGTTGCAGCCAAAATGTCAGCTGAGGATATAGTCATCTGAAGGCTTGATTGGAGCTACAAGATCAGCATTCAGAATCGGTCGCTTATGCAGCTATTTGCAGGAGGCTTCAGTTCCTCTTTGGCTATTGGCAAAAGGTATTGATTCCTCAGTAGATGGGCTTCTCCATGGAGCTGCTTGAGTGACCGCATGACATGACAGCTAGCTTTCTTCAGAGTGAGTGATCCAAGAAAGAGCAAGGAGGAGACCACATGCTTTTTATTACCTAGCGTCAGAAGTTACACACCCTCACTTCCACCATATCCTATACAATAGAGACAAGTTACTGCATACAGCCCCATACTCAAAGAGAGGAAAATTAATCTCCTCTTGAAAAGAGGAGTATCAGATAATTTGTGGACATAACTTAAAATATCACAAACATCTCCTATATCCACCCAACTTCCACACATTCTTAGACAACTACATTGGCCTCCTAAATTGTCCTCTTGCTTTTAGTATTTCTAAAACCCAGATATAATCATGTGAGCCTCAGTGGCTCCCACATTCCTTAACATGACATTTGAGGCTCTCCATAATTTTGATAAAACCTTTTAAAAATTTAACTTTCACTTAATTTTACCCTTATTACCTCCTGCTAACCAATACATTAATATCTCCATGCTTTTGATCATCTCTGATCTCTTTGCCTGGAATTTCCATGCTTGTTGCAAATTGTTTACCTTCCCTATATTCACACCCTTTGCCATATAACTTTGCAGTTCCACTAGAGGAAGATTTACTTCTCCACCCTTCAGCTTTGGACACAAATATGTGACTTATGTTGGCCAACAGGATGTTAGCAGATGTAATGTAAGCAGGAGTTTGAATGGATTTAAGTACTTGGACTTACTCTCTCGTACTTCCACCATGGCCATGAGAAAAGCTTTGTTTGGATAATTGCTGCGTTTTCAGCCGGGGCTCCCAAAGGAACACGCACTTGCGCACACACACACACACACACACACACACACACACACACACAAAATCCCTGTATATTGGAGCCAAGTGCCATGGAGCCCAGCCTAGATCAGCTGATCTCCAAACAACCTACAGTTATATGGGTAGGTATAAATCATTGTTGTTTAAAGCTGCTTAGTTTTTGGGGTGATTTGTTACACAGCGTGATTGTGGCAAAAGCTAACTAATCTGCTCTTATTCTCTACTTTTTTTGCTTGCCAAAATTCTATTCATCCTCAAACTTCAGCTTAGATGACACTTCCTCTAGGAAGCATTCCCCAGTCTTTAGAATGAAAATTAATAACTCCTGTCTCTGAAATCTCATGTTTTATGTGCATTTTATTATAGTAACATTTTTTTTGCCTTGTACTTTCAACTTCCTAATGGATTTTTAAGCTTATTGAATGCAGAGGTTCTACATCAAACTGAAAAGTTTTTGCACAGCAAAGGAAATAAACAACAAAACAAAAAGACAATCTACTGAATGGGAGCAGATATTTCTCCAATGATGCGTCTAATAAGGGATTAATATCCAAAATTTATAAAGAACTCATACAACACCAAAATAAACAAACAATCCAGTTAAAAAATGGGCTGAGCTAGATGGGCAGGGGGGTGGGGATAAGGGGAAGGTGAGAGGTTTTGGGAACGTACAGAGGGATAGTGGATGGGGGGAGGGGGGTTCACACAGTGTGAGGGATATAAATGATAAATGTCTAAGTTTTGCTTTGTCTTGTGCACCTGAAACTAATTAATAAAAAAAAAAAAAAAAAAAAAAAAAAATGGGCTGAGGACCTGAATAGACATTTCTCCAAAGAGGCCAATGGATACATGAAAAGATGCTCAACATCACTGATCATCAGAGAAATGCAAATTAAAACCACATCACAATATCACCTCACACCTGTCAGAATGGCTATCATCAATACATCAAGAAACCAGTGTTGGCGAGGATGTGGAGAAAAGGGAACCCTCGTGCACTGTGGGTGGGATAGCAGCCATTGTGGAAAACAGTTTAGAGATTCCTCAAAAAATTAAAAATAAAACTACCTTGTGACGCTGCAATTCCACTTTTGGGTATTTATCTGAAGAAATCCAAGACACTAATTCGAAAAGATATATGAGGTCTGACAATTAAGTTTGTGAACTTGTTGCAATGATGTGGCTAAACTTTTTTGATATCAGAGAGATTATTCATTATGAATTTGTACCAACTGGACAAGCAGTTAACCAACTTTACTATTTGGAAGTGCTGAAAAGGTTGCGTGAAAAAGTTAGACGACCTGAACTTTTCCCAACAATTCATGGCTCTTGCATCACAACAATGCACCAGCTCACACGGCACTGTCTGTGAGGGAGTTTTTAGCCAGTAAACAAATAACTGTATTGGAACATCCTCCATATTCACTTGATCTGGCCCCCAATGACTTCTTTCTTTACCCAAAGATAAAGGAAATATTGAAAGGAAGACATTTGGATGACATTCAGGACATCAAGGGTAATACGATGACATTTCTGATGGCCATCCCAGAAAAAGAGTTCCAAAATTGCTTTGAAGGATAGACTAGGCGCTGGCATCAGTGCATAGCTTCCCAAAGGGAGTACTTCAAAGGTGACCATAGTGATATTCAGCAATGAGATATGTAGCACTTTTTCTGGGATAGGTTCATGAATGTAATTGTCAGACCTCATATGCACCCCTATGTTCACTGCAGCATTATTTACAATAGCCAAGATATGGAAGCAACCTAAGTGCCCATCAATAGACTATTGGATAAAAAAGATGTGGTATATTACTCAGGCATGAAAAAAAAAAAAGAAATCTTACCATTTGTGACAACATGGATGGACCTGGAGGGTATTAAGCTAAGGAAAATAAGTCAGACAGAGAAACACAAATACCATATGATCTCGCATATACATGGAATCTAAAGAACAAAATAAACAGAAAAAAATGAAATAAAATGCACATTGAAATTAAAAAAGAAAGCAAGGGTCATATTTTGTCTGTATGTGATCCTCTGAATATTGGGCACATAGTAGGCACCCAATACATGTTTAATGACTAGATGAATGAATACAAACAATAGATCATTTACTACTAGATTGGGGAATAAAAAACAAAAACATTATAAGTTTTCAGAGAGTTGATTACAATGGACCAGGATGCTTTAGTGTTAGAAAGGTGTTTATTGTCTAGTAGCTTCTCAGTAAAGGTTTTATTTTAGTCATGAGTCACTGGTTGCAAGGAACAGACATTCACCCAACCTAGTTCAAAAAAAAAGGAGAGTGTTTTGAAATTAAAGAACGTGGATTTTCACAGAACCCAAGGAATCACACAGTTTCTCTCCCATGTCATCTCTGATATACTCCTCTCTCATTGCAGACCTGCTTTCTCAATTCAGTCAACAGCTTGCACATGGAGCATCATGGTCGTCCTCAAATAGCTAAATAGCTCAGTTTTCTGGGACCTCAATTCTTTATTCCCAGGAAGAGTATTGGATTGGTCCAGCTTGAATTAGATGGGTTCAATCAGCTGAGGGCAGGGTGATCAGGTCCACTTGGGCAGCTTAGGTTCATTTCTTCAGCAGGGACTATAAGTGGGAAGCTGTGGGTAGGCAGGCACCTCAAACTTGCCTACTAAATGTCTACTGTATCAAAGAATCAGGCACATGTCTTAGAGGAGGGACATTAATAGCTTTTTGTTTAATGGGCATACTCAGTAGCCTTGGCGTCTAAAATCATCAGAACTTGTATGGGCTGTAGAAGGAGAATCGCACTGGCCTGTGACTATCACTCTTGCATGATACTCACAGTAGGCTGGCCTTTGTAAAGAGCTTAGCACAATGCCTGGCATATAATAAGCACTCAATGAATTTTAGCTTTTGATAATTGTAGATGTTGCAAAAAGGCTGCATTACTGAAGATTTGGATTTGTGGGCTCCTAGATATGAAGATCTTCCTACAGAGTCTTTAGGCCCTAAGAACTCAGGATGAAACAGAAGGCTGAAAGTAACATTGTGAAGTGACTGGCTTGTAGTTATCATTGTTTAAACAGCAAACTTTATTTTCCCAACTGTTTGTAAGAAAGCACATTTTCAGATGCCACTGGTTAAACATAGATGAAAAAGCCCAAGAATCAAGTATGTAAATGAGGTTTTGTACTATACATATTGCTTCTTTATTTTTTTCATTTTATTTTATTAAATTTATTGGGGTGACAATTGTTAGTAAAATTACATAGATTTCAGGTGTACAATTCTGTATTACATCATCTATAAATCCCATTGTGTGTTCATCACCCAGAGTCAGTTATCCTTCCATCACCATATATTTGATCCCCCTTACCTTCATCTCCCACCCCCCACCCCCCACCCCCCTTACCCTCTGGCAACCACTAAACTATTGTCTGTGTCTATGAGTTTCTGTTTCTCATTTGTTTGTCTTGTTCTTTTGTTGTTTTTGGTTTATATACCACATATCAGTGAAATCACATGGTTCTCTGCTTTTTCTGTCTGACTTGTTTCGCTCAGCATTACTCTCAAGATCCATCCATGTTGTCACAAATGTTCCTATATCATCTTTTCTTACCGCCGAATAGTATTCCATTGTGTATATATACCACAACTTCTTTATCCATTCATCTATTGAAGGGCATTTTGGTTGTTTCCATGTCTTGGCCACTGTAAACAAAGCTACAATGAACATTGGAGCACACGTGTCTTTATCTCTAAATGTTTTCAGATTTTTTGGGTAGATACCCAGGAGAGGGATTGCTGGGTCATATGGCAATTCTATTCGTAATTTTTTGAGGAACCTCCACACTGCCTTCCATAATGGCTGCAGCAGTCTGCATTCCCACCAACAGTGTATGAGGGTTCCTTTTTCTCCACAGCCTCTCCAACATTAGTTACTATTTGTCTTGTTGATGATAGCCGTTCTGACTGGGGTGAGGTGATATCTCATTGTGGTTTTGATTTGCATTTCTCTGATGATTAGTGATGTTGAGCATTTTTTCATATGAACTTGACTCCAAAGGCAATGGAAGTAAAAGCTAAAATAAACGAATGGGTCTATATGAAACTTAAAAGCTTCTGCACAGCAAAAGAAACCATTGACAAAATAAAGAGGCCACCAACTGAATGGGAGAAGATTTTTGCAAACAGTGCCTCCGATAAGGGGCTAGTATCCAGAATATACAAGGAACTCATGCAACTCAACAACAGAAAAACAAACAACCCAATTGAAAAATGGGCAGAGGACTTGAAGAGACGTTTCTCCAAAGAGGACATATTGCTTCTTAAAAGATGTTTGGAGCACAAACAAATGAGAAACAGAAACTCATAGACACAGACAATAGTTTAGTGGTTGCCAGAGGGTAAGGGGGGCGGGGGGTGGGGGGTGGGAGATGAGGGTAAGGGGGATCGAATATATGGTGATGGAAGAACTGACTCTGGGTGATGAGCACACAATGGGATTTATAGATGATATAATACAGAATTGTACACCTGAAATCTATGCAATTTTACTAACAATTGTCACCCCAATAAATTTAATAAAAATAAAAAATAAATAAAAAGATGTTTGGAGCAAAGTGTCCTTCCCTGTGGTAATCACAGTGATCTCACCTCTCAGCTAGCTGATGGAAACCAGAGGGATGAGAACGTAACTGCTCAGAAGTCATGCTGTTGAGTAAAGGGGATGTTTAAAAGAAGGGGAAGTTCTGTGGAGATGAGAGCTTTCAGGTGATTATCTGAGGAAGAGTGACTCAACAAGGGACATGAAAACCTCTGACCCAAGCAAATGAAAAGTTGAGGGCTTTGAGAGCACTCCAAAGGCAAGAGGAATGTAGGTCTGGATAGAGGCGGAGCCTCTGCTATCTGAGCAAGGTACTCTGGGCCTAGAAAAGACATTGTGTTGGGCTGGTACTCTAAACTCCATTAAAGCTGGCCTTGGGTCTGTCATGTTCACCAGTATATTCTGAAAGCCTAGCCACACAGTACTAATACTTGCCACACAATACTGATTTAAGACATTACTTGAGCTAGTTAACATTAATTCATTGATTCGTTTGTTTATTCATTTTACCATTCATTAATTCATTTGTTCATTCATTCAGGAATGCATGCCTTAAACAGGTTTTTCCTTTTTTTTAATTAAAGTTTTTGTTTCTCATTTGTTTGTCTTGTTATATTGTTGTTTTTGGTTCATATACCACATATCAGTGAAATCATGTGGTTCTCTGCTTTTTCTGTCTGTCTTACTTCGCTTAGCATTATATTCTCAAGATCTATCCATGTTGTCACATATGGTCCTATATCATCTTTTCTTACCGCCGAGTAGTATTCCATTGTGTATATATACTACAACTTCTTTATCCATTCATCTATTGAAGGACATTTTGGTTGTTTCCATGTCTTGGCCACCGTAAACAAAGCTGCAATGAACAATGGAACACACGTGTCTTTACATATAATTGTTTTCAGATTTTTGGGGTAAATACCTAGGAGTGGGATTGCTGTGTCACACAGTAATTCTATTTTTAATTTTTTGAGGAACCTCCACACTGCCTTCCATAGTAGCTGCACCAGTCTGCATTCCCACCAACAGTGTATGAGGGTTCCTTTTTCTCCACAGCCTCTCCAACACTTGTTACTATTAAACAGATTTTTTCAACCTCAGCACCACTGATATTTTGAGCCAGATAATTCTTTGTTGTGGAGGACTGTCCTGTGAGTTATAGGAAGTTTAGAAGGTCCCTGACCTCTACCCACTAGATGCCAGTAGCAGACCTCTCCAAGATGTGACAACCAAACATGTCTCCAGGTATTACCAAATGTCCCCTGGGCCAAAGGCGGCAGACAGGGGCGGGGGATGAGTGGGAGGGGCAAAGTCATCCCTTGCTAAGAACCACTTCTACCAGAATCCAAGTTGTTTCACTGAGATTCCCTAAAGATGGTGGTTTCGATCTGAAATCAAGAGGTGTGCCTGATGTTCAGCTTTTCCATGGACAGAGGGAGCTGAGAAAAATAACTGAATCTTGAATTGGGAGTGTACAGTGTGTCACTGAGGGGAAATTGACAAGAAAGAACTCAAAGCAAGGATGTTAAAACTTTTTTGCCCTGGGCCCTTCTAAGATAATTTTGAAAAAATAAGCATCCCTCATGCATATTTTATTTTTATTTATTTAATTTTTAGGCTATCAGGGTATGATGCACAATATTTGTTTTTAAAACATTTTCTCCCAGCTTTATTGTGATGTTATTGACATATAACCTATATAAGTTTAAGGTGTATGATATAATATGATATATGTATATATTGCAAAATGGTCATCACAATGTTGGTTAACACCTCTATCCCTTCACATATTTTTTTCTGGTGATAACATTTAAGATCTACTCTTTTAACAACTTTTCAATTATGTAATACAATATTGTTAATTGTAGTCACTATGTTGTACATTAGCTCCCCAGAACTTTTATCTTATAGGTAGAAGTTTGTATTTTTTGACCAACATATCACCATCCCCACCCCCACAACCACCATTCTATTGTTTGAGTTCAGCTCTTTTAGATTCCACATATAAGTGAGAACATACAGTATTTGTTTTTCTTTGTCTGATTTCTTTCACTTAGCATAATGTCTTCAAGTTTCATTCATGTTGTAGTATGTGTCAGAACTTCTTTCCTTTCTAAGGCTGAATAATATTCCATTTTATGTATATACCACATTTTGTTTATTCAATCATACATTGTTGGACACTTGAGTTGCCCCTACCTTTTAGCTATTGTAAATAATGCTGCTCCTACCTTTTGGCAACTGTGACCAATAATAATGGGTTGGTTCCATCTTTTGACTATTGTAAATAATGGGTATATAAATATCTGTTTGAGTCCTGCTTTCAGGTTTTTTTGGCTTATACTCAGAAGTGGAATTGTTGGATTGTATTGTAATTCTATTTTTAATTTTTTTAAAAGATTTTATTGGGGAAGGGGAACAGGACTTTATTGGGGAACAGTGTGTACTTCCAGGCCTTTTTTCCAAGTCAAGTTGTTGTCCTTTCAATCTTAGTTGTGGAGGGCGCAGCTCAGCTCCAGGTCCAGTTGCTGTTGCTAGTTGCAGGGGGTGCAGCCCACCGTCCCTTGCAGGAGTCAAACCGGCAACCTTGTGGTTGAGAGGATGCACTCCAACCAACTGAGCCATCCGGGAGCTCAGCGGCAGCTCAGCTCAAGGTGCTGTGTTCAATCTTAGTTGCAGGGGGCGCTGCCCACCATCCCTTGTGGGACTCGAGGAATTGAACTGGCAACCTTGTGGTTGAGAGCCCACTGGCCCACGTGGGAATCCAACCGGTAGCCTTCGGAGTTAGGAGCATGGAGCTATAACTGCCAGAGCCACTGGGCCGACCCTATTGTTAATTTTTTGAGGAGCTGTCATACTGTCTTCCACAGTGGCTGCGCCATTCTACGTTCCCACAAGCAATGCACAAGAGTTCCATTGAACATAGGAGTACATAAAAATGTTTTAATGATCAATCAGCTGATAATGCAACTAAGCTCTCCTTCAATTTTGTTGAATGCAAAGAATTGGATACCACCTACTTGCAAAGAGATTGGTTACCGTGTCTTGATTAGAGTCATCCACTATCTTAACACTAGCACAGTATTTCAAATTGCCTCTTTGTTTGTTTTCCCAGAGGTGTTTACATTCCCAAGGCAATGTGCCATAGTGAGAGTTAGGATGGGTGAAAGTTAGCCTTTCTTTAGTAAAGTGCGAGAAGGTTGGTGGTAAAAGGAGAGGTAGAAAAGTAAAACTGGCTTGCTGCCCTCACCATGGATAGTTTTCCAAGTAGATAAATTTTAGGGAAAAAGTTCATATTGAAATTGAGGATATGGAACTTGGTTCTTTTAAAGCTTTATAGAAAGTCTTCATGTACTCCCAGGAAAATACAGACCCCAGTTTGAAGATCAATCAGGTCTCTTTAAAGAAGGGGCAAGTCGAACTGGTGCTAAGTTCATGCTTCTTAAAATGCAATGTGCACAAGAATCACTTAGGTGGGGAGGGGGACTTGTAAAGAGACAGATTGTTTGGCCCCACCAGTAGGGTGTCCAGTTCAGTAGGTCCAGTGTGGGGCCCAAGAATTTGCATAAGCTCCTACGTGATGATGGTACTGGTCCAGGCACCACACTGAGAGCCACTGCACTAAGGTAAACCAAGTGAATCACAGAGTTCATGCACATACCTCTATAGCTGACTGACTTTTGCCTAGAGATTCTGCCACATTGTAGCAAATGAGTTTATGCACCTTAATTGATGCCTACACTGTTTGGACACTGTAGGGGAGAAATTCAGCCTATACTATTACTTGTAGCATTGTCTTATACTTTCATCCACCACTGAAAGGCCTTTCTGAGGAGGAATTAGATCTTACTTCTCTATTATCCATTGTAGATGCCCGATGACTATTTGTAAAACTGAATACTACTATTGTCTTCCCATGAAAAGATGTGACTGACATATTTATTAATATTTCCAATAGAAAAATGCAGACATCATTAATTAGGGTCACAGCATGTTTTGCTTATCCTTTGGTGACAAATTGAGTCATAATCAAGGAGAACATAAAAGGAAATAATCAGCTGTAAAATATCATCTAAACCTAATACTAACCTTTAAGCAATAGCACTGTATTAACTGAATTTGCCCTCTTCTTCTGTAACCCTGAGGTAAATGGGCATGCATACATAATGGGGATATTATAAAAAGATTTTAAATTTAGTGATGATATGGATGGTATGGATGTACAAGGGTGAAGAGGACGTAAAGGAATTAAGCACATGCCTTACATCAGTAAGCTCCCACTCTACTAGGAAAGAGAAAATTTGAACAGAAATACCTAGGTAAAATGCCATCAAATTGAGAAGTAAAGGATTATGGGATTTCACAGTACAGAAGCATTACCTTCAGCTCACATTTTGGAGAAGGTGGAATACTCAGGGAAACTTCTGTGTAGACAATGTCATTTGAACCAGGCCATGGAGGACAGGTAGGAGCTGACTTTGGAGAAATGGAGTAAAAAGTGGAGACAGAATTTCAGACTGAGGGAACAAAGAACAAGAAAAAGCCACCAAGGCAGGAAATCATAAGAGCTAGATGAGGAGCAGGTTAGAGAGTCACATGACTGGAAGAAGAGTGCATGAAATGAGTAGGTATCAAGGACAAGAGATCATGACAGGCTTGAATGACAGACAAGCTAAGGAATTTTAACTTTATTCTGTGATCAATGGGTAAAAATTGACGGTGTTTGAGCAACGAGTGGAATAATCAGAGATGTGTCTTACGAAGATTCATTTGAAAGGAATGTGTAGGATAGTTGAGAAGGGATAAAGTCCAGAGTCAGGGAGACCAATTAGTCTATGGGGACAGAGGAGAGGACAGATGATACAAGGTTAGAATAGACAAAATTTAGTGATTAAGTGTATGAGATAGGTGGAGGAAAAAGAAGAATCAAATATAACATTGAAGTTTTAGATCTGAGTGGGTAAATGGCAATGTCAGAAATTGGGAATAGTGAGGAGCAAGGTGTGGTGAAGTTGGAGGAAAGATATGCTGATTCTGAGATCCCAACACACCATTTGGGATGTTTTGCAGGCAGTTAGACAGAAGTGAGGCTCAGGAGAGACACAAAGTTGCAGATGAAGATTTCAGACTTATTTTTATAGAAATGATAACTGAAGAGGTATTATTAGATGGGGGAAATAGGATGGGATTGCCATGGCAAAAACAGTAAAAAAGGAAGATGTAGGCATGAGCATCAAGGACTGACCTTTGAGAGACTCTTTGTACATATTCAGTCAGTCTGCACATTTTTGTTAGTGTGCCTACTTTGAGTAAGGCCACATACTTAGTGGGAAGGAGGACGAAAAAGAACAGAGATGGAAACAAGAAAGGAGTGATAGAGAGGTGGGAAAATAAAATGTGTAGTCGCAGTGAAGAGAGCATTTCAAGCTGGGGATCTGGCATAGATAAGAGGTTCCAGAAAGGTCAGAAAAGATGAAACATATAAAGAGTTCATGGGATTTGGCAATGAAGTCGCAAGTGATCTCCAGGTGGTAGACAGACTTCTAAGATGACTCCCAATGATCCTGGCCTCCAGCTATTCATGCCCTTGTGTAACCCCTTCTCTTTTAGTGTGGACTGGACCTAGTCAGTTGCTTCTAATAAATAGCATAACATCTAATGAATAGAATATAGCAAAAGTGATGCGATATTACTCCTAAGATGAAGTGTAAAAAGACTGACTTCCATCTTACTGACATTCTTTCTCTCTTGCCCTCTCACTTGTTCACTCTGATAAATCCAACTGCCATATTATGAGCTGCCCTGAGGAGAAGCCCATGTGTTAAGGAACTGGGGGTGGCCTCTGGCCAACAACCAGCAAGAAACTGAGGCCTTCAATCCAGCAGACCATGAAATATTGAATCCTGCCAACAACAACATGACTGCGCTTGGAAACAAATCTTTCCCAAGTCAAGCTTTGAGAGAAGTGCAGCCCCAGCTGACATCTTAATTGCAGCCTGTAAAAGACCCTAAGCTAGAGTCTTCAGTTATGTTATGCCCAATTCCAGACCTACAGACACTGAGATAATAAATGTATGTTGTCTGAAGTCACTAAATTTTGGGGCAATTCATTATGCAGCTATAGATAACTAACACATGGCACTTTGAGTAGAGCGGTGAGGGCAGGAACCAAATCACAAAGAATTAAGGAAATGCAGGCAGGAAATATATGCAACTCTTCTAAGAAGTGTGATGGTGAAGGGAATGATGAAAGCAATATTTCCTACCCCAAGCTGATTTTCAAATGAATATAATAAATTAAATTATTATTTAGACCTATTAAGATTATACAGACTTACTATAGCCTCAGGACTATTTGAAGTGATGTTACTTAACCATTGAGAGATTTATAAGTCTTTATTGGGTTAGTTCTTGCTGAGAACCTACTAAGTAATAATAATCATAACACTTCATACTTGGAAATCAATGTACACCTGGCTACAGCCTTCTCATGAATTATCCTGTGAATACTTACTCCCTGTGAGGTAAGCATGGCAGGCACTAAAAATCAAGATTCACTGGCTCTACCATCTTTCTAGCTTTGTAATTTGGTGAATTTGGTTACTGTGTTACAACACTTTATGTTGGCACAATAAAAACTGAGCTAGACAGATGTGACCATATAGTACAAATCTGGTTCCACAAACTTGTCATGGCAAAGGTGCGTGGATTCTGTGTGGGTGTGTGGAGTTGTAGCAGGGGAAGAGGTGTCCCAGTGCAGCATGATTAAATCCTTACAAGCAAATGTATTGAGAGCTGAATACATGAATATTGTCATGCTCATGAGAGTTAAGCTCTGCTTGATTATACAATTCACCCCCCTCTGACAGCACAGAGGCCCCAGCTGTTGCTCTTACCAAAGGACTGACATTAACTGACACTTTAACATTTGTATGGGCAGAACACTTGATACCATCGATATCTCTGCCAGCTTTGGAAAGAAAACTCTCCCAAGATCTCTGTGTTTGGGGGACATCTGCCAAGGGCTACAATGGAGCTTACCCGTTTGTGGGCGCACTTTGGCATGTGCCTTCGAAGCTTGACTTTCAGAGTATTCCTAATTGCCCCAGTCAATTACTCGGCATGTAATTCCTCAGGCAACCAAGTATTCCAGAAAAGCTGTGCAGAAACTGCCAGTCAGGTCATCCATCCTAACCCATCCTGCTGTGCTTCAGACGGTGACTTCCAATTCGAATCAACTTGGGAGGGCAAAACACAAAACAAAACTTGGGGCCTTGTCCAGTGGCTTCAGGAGGCCAACATCACACTCATGAATTTGCTGGAATTCACAGCACCTCTACTCAGTTGGTCACCATAGTAGTATATAAGCAAATGAAACAGGTGTTTATTCTTGCCATACCAATTACTGGAAAATATTTCCTCCTTCTAAAGGTAATGATGGTGGCAAAAATAGATTTAATGCTTTTATTTATTTTTCCATTCCTTTCATTTTGATCTTTTTGTGGTTAAAAATTTATTTTCTCTACTCAGTGCTAGGGTTTCTAAAATGCTGCTTACAAAGAAGTAAAAAGGAGTCAATTAGTCACCAAAACCTTTTTGCACAGATGAGTCTTCACATTTGTGAGCAATAATGGCAGCAATAAAGACACTTCCCCTCTGATTTGGCTTTTTTAGATATGTAATATGTAACTAATAATTCACTTAAAATAGTTTCTATCTTCTTGGTAATGAGAGTGGTTTTATCCCCCCACCCTACCCTCAGACTGAGTGGGGGAAAAACAGTAAAGACATCTGAGGTTTAATTTACAGGAGACAGTATTACCAATTTATTATTATTATGTTTGTTTACATGTTCGTCCCATCTTCTGTTTCCATATTGAGTATTATCTCATTTATTTATGTACTGTTTAACAGACACCGATATAACACTTACTCTGTACCAGTCACTGTTCTAAGCACTTTACAAATATGAATTCATTTACTCTTCCTAACAACCTCATGAGGCAGGTACCATTATAATCATTATCCCCATTTAAGAGACAAAGAAATTGGGGTACAGAGAGGTTAAGGAACTTGTCCAAGGTTACACAGCTAGGAATGGTGGATCTGAGATTTGTCCCCAGGCCGTCCAGGCTCATAACTACTGCACTCTGCTGTCTCTGGGAATCACTTCATTAGTTTTGCTTCTAAAAGTTTTCAAAGTGTTATTTTAAGTCACATCAAACTGCCAACCACATAGTATGCCAGAGCACTGAGTAAATAGAAATGATGACAGCGCAATCCATTCTTGGTGAATGACTTTCAGCCCAAGATGGGTCCTCAGGGGCTGGGGAGATGTTTCCTGTGAGACTCTGGCTCCTTGGGCACTCTTTGAGGGGTGTTCCAATGCCTTCTTTTTCCATCTAGTGAACTTTTACTCATCCTTCAGGACCTAGCTCAAATGTCCCATTCTTTGAGACATAGCCCCTGAAAGCCAGGCAAGTAGGATAAATTTATGGTGGACGTGCAAGAAGGCAGTCTGAGAGAATACTTTGAGGGGAAGTTTCCCAAAAGCTGGGCTTTAACAAGCTCCCAGTGATCTGGAAGTAATTACAAACATTTCTAGAGTGCTTACTATATGCTGGCTTAATCCTCACAACAACCCTGAGGCATGGGTATTCTTATTATTTCTATTTTACAAATGAGGAAACAGAGTCACAGGTTAAGTAGCTTATCTGAGATCACACATCTGGTAAATGGCAGAGCAATGATTCAAACAAACATGGGCAGTTTGACTCCAGTTATCATGCACTTAACCACACTACAGGATACTACCTGTGTGGGAAAGCCAGCTCCATTTAAAGAGCTAAGGCGAATATTAGAAGGAAGGTTCAAGAACCAGCTGTGATGCAGGCCTCTGGGCAGAATTACCTGTCATCTCTGCAGAGGCCTTTGCAGTTTCCCATGGGGTGATTCCCATGGCCAGGCTTGCCTTGGGTGGTAAGTATGGTCTCCTGAATGGGAAAAAAATGTTGAAGCTTTTTTGGGAGGAGGGGAAAGCCAATAATTTCCCTGAGTACTTACTTTTTTCCCTATACGTTTAGAACAATATTCATTCATTCAACAATTCTTCATGGAGGGCTTACAATGTGCCAAGCACTCTTTGAGCTCTCATGACACAGTAGTGAATAAAAGTGGGCAAAATCCCTGCTTTTGTATTTTTGCTCTAGATTTTCCTATTTTATGCCAACTACTCTCATCTTTAAATGTACCAGAGCATGATAATCTTACAAACAAATAAAATGAACACATATACATATTTATCATTTGCACACCATTTACCAGATGTGTGATCTCAGATAAGCTACGTAACCTGTGACTCTCAGTTTCATTTGTAAAATAGAGATAATATCACAGGGTTGTTGTGAGGATTAAACTAGCATATAGGAAGCACTCTAGAAATGTTTGCAATTATTTCTAGATCACATTTTTTTAAATTAAAGTTTATTGGGATGACAAGTGTCAGATCACATATTTTTAACGAGATTCAGTTTGGTGTGAGCAGTGTGGTGCTGGCCTTTGGATTCCATTTCCACGCTGACTGCGAGCTTGGCAAGTTCTGTGAGCTCTTCGATTAGTTTTTTCATCCATAAAAGAATAGGGTGGTGCCTTCTAGTTCTAGCAGCATATTTTATCCTGAAAAGCCTTATTTTACCCAGCTATACAATGCGGATAATAATGCCTTGGCCCCTTTTGCTGCCCCAGTTCTCTCCTAATTCCTGAAGCAGATATGAGCTTCCTGTAAGTGCGTGTGGAGATTTCAGTGCCTATATTAGGGCACACTTCTCCTCTTTTCCTAGGAGCAAGGTGTGGTGAAGCAAGGTGTGCCCCACCTACCTGCTCCAATAGACAGACCCAATATCTCCACCACCTCTCAGGAAATTAATTGTAAATATAGCATACATTTCAATAAGATTATTTAAAATGCAAAAATACACAATGGGATTTATAGATGATGTGATGCAGAATTGTGCACCTGAAATCTATGTAATTTTACTGACAATTGTCACCGCAATAAATTTAATTAAAAAAAAAAAAAAGAAAAATTTCAAACTCACAGAAAAATTGCAAGAGTAATATCAATATGTTTCCTCCCAGAATCATTTGACAGTAAACTGTCAACCTGATGCACCATCTCCCTTGAAGGTTTTGGTGTGTATTTCTTGCAAAGAAGAACATTCTCCTACATAACCAAAACACAATCACTAAAACCAGGATGTTAACACTGATACATCACTACGATCTAATCCTCAAACTCCATTCAAGTTTCTCCAAATAATGTTCTTTATTTGGAGAATATTAGCAAAAGGATCCAATCCAGGATCACAAGTAGCGTTTCATTTTCCTGTCTCTTTAGTCTCTTTCAGTCTGGAACAGTTCCTCAGTCTCCTTCTTTTTCATGATCTTCACACTTTTGAAGAGTATAGGCCATTTCTTTTGTAGAATGTCCCGTAATTTAGGTTTGTCTGATGTTTCCTCATTATTAAGTTCAAGTTATGCATCTTTTACAAGAATAGCACAGACGTGATGCTGTGTTCTTATTGCATCCTATCAGGTGGCCCATGGTTTCAATTTGTCCCATTACTAATGATGTTCACTTTGATCATTTCATTAAGGTGGCAGTATCTGCCAGGCATCTCTACTGTAAAGTTATTCCCTTTATCATTAATCAGCATTCTGTGGGGAGAGGAGGTACTCCGAGTCTATGTCAATATCCCATTCCTCATCAAACTTTCACCTACTAATTTTAGCATCCATTGATGTTTCTTGGCTGAATTAATTATTACTATGATGGTTGCCAAATGGTGATTTTCAAATTCAATCATCCCTTAAACATTTATTAGTTGTTGTTTTTTATGTAAGGGAAAGCTTTTTCTTCTCCTTATTTATTTACTTAAATATGGACCTCTGGGTTCCTAAGTTTTAGTAAGGTTTTGCAAATCTTTCTTCCCTGGCTATTCCCAAATCTCCCATATAATCTGACATTTCTCCTTTCAGCAAAATGTGGGGCAGACAGCAGTGGAAAATTTAAGCATATTGTCAGAGACCTTGTCAATCTCATTGTAACATGAAGGTTTTCATTAGAAGAAAATAATAGCTACCTTTATTGAGCTCTTAGACTCTGTGCTAAGTTGTGTACATGCATTATTTTAATTTGCCAATAATTCAATTCTGTGAAGTAGGTGTTATTATCAATAATTTATATATAAATAAATCAAGGCATTGAGAAGTTTATTTACTCGCCAAGGACACACAGCCTATGTCAAAGTAAGGAGCTCGATAAAGCAGTGTCACTAACCACTTTGCAATCCTGTCCCCAACATATCCCCTGCAAACACAGAAGTCCCTGAGACCTGAGTGAGTGATCACTTTCCAGTTTCATTTGTTCTTTGGGCCAAACTTCTGGCCTCTTCCACAATCCATCCTTGGTGTATGGCTTTCTTAAATTGTTCACATTGGCTGCAGTTAAACCCATTGGCTGAATAAAAACAGATTATTGAACTCCAGGTGTGAAAAGTCAGCAGACCTCAGAGACACTGAATTCAGTGACAAAATAAATTGGAAGAAAAAAATACTCATCCCCCTCTTCCCTTGCCCCCAATGTTAGCTTTAAGACTAGAGATTTTTGGCCTTAGAGTTAAATTTCCCAGCCAATGTTCCAGTCAGAGTGGGACATGCACAGTGTGATTTGCTCTGGAGTGCTTTGCCCTTCTTCACCAATGTCCCTGCTGATCTCCAAGACTTCAGCCTGTCCCTGAGACTGTACAGTTTGCAATTCATGGTGTAAGTGAGGCATAAGTCCAACAAATGACAGGGCATTGCTGAGTGTGATTGTATAAGAGTCGTCCTTGGGGACCTCTTCTCCCCCCCCCCCCACCCATCCATTCATTATTTCACTCATTAAATACAAGGTCTGACAATTAGGTTCACAAACTTATCCTAGAAAAAGTGCTACATACCTCACTGCTGAATATCACTAGGGTCACCTTCGAAGTACTCCCCTTGGGAAGCTATGCACTGATGCCAGAACCTAGTCCACTTTTCAAAGCAATTTTGGAACTCTTTTTCTGGAATGGCCATCAGAGATGTCATCATATTACACTTGATGTCCTGAATGTCATCAAAATGTCTTCCTTTCGCTATTTCCTTTATCTTCAGGTAAAGAAAGAAGTCATTGGGGGCCAGATCAGGTGAGTAGGGAGGATGTTCCAATATAGTTATTTGTTGACTGGCTAAATCTTCCTCACAGACAGTGCCGTGTGAGCTGGTGCATTGTCGTGATGCAAGAGCCATGAATTGTCGGTGAAAAGTTCAGGTCATCTAACTTTTCTACACAGCCTTTTCAGCACTTCTAAATAGTAAACTTGGTTAACTGTCCAGTTGGTAAAATTCATAATGAATAATCCCTCTGGTATCAAAAAAGTTAGCAACATCCTTTTGACTCTTGGTTTGGACTAATGGAATTTTTTGGTCGTGGAGAAATGGCCAATTTCCATTGTGCAGTTTGACGCTTTGTTTCAGGGTCATATTGGTACACTCATGTTTCATCACCAGTGATAACACAGGCCAAAAAATTGTCTTACCTCTCCAAAAGATCTTGGTAAACTTCGACTCCCCTTTTCTGTTGTTCATTGGTGAGCTCCTTCGGAACCATTTTTGCACACACCTTTCTCATGCCAATATTTTCAGTTAAGATTTTCCAAATTGTTTCTCTATCCATGTTTACCTGGTCTGCTATGCTTCTCACAGTCAGCCGATGATTTTGATGCACAGTTCGGTGAATTTTTTCAATGTTTTCAACAGTTCTGCTCGTTACTGGCCCCCCTGACTTCTCTTCATCAGTGACACGTTCTCTCCCCTCTGAAAAACATTTAACTCATTTGTACACTGCCATTTTCTTCATGGCATTATCCCACAAACTTGGACTAACACGTCCCTGATTTCAGTTCCGCTCTTGCAAAGTTTAACAAAAAATTAAATGTTTGTTCACTGGTCTAATTCAAGCTCAGATATTCTCGCGACGGCACACAAAAACACACAACAACAATAATGAACACCACTCAGCAAGACACTGCCACACGTCAACACGAACACAGCTGTGAGACACTGATATACCAAGGTTATGAAACCTTACTGAGCTGTTTGAACAGTGCTGCCAATGTAAGCACACAGTGGCAAGGTTGTGAACGTAATTGTCAGACCTCATATTTATTAAGCACCATTCGTCCAGGTGATGCAGAACAAGGTGAATAAAATCCTTGATCATAGAATCCAGAATCATCTATTAAAGGAGTGAGGTAAGTAAACAGAATTCCAAAAGTGTGATCAGTGCTAAGAGAATACAAATACAACCCCTGATTCAACAGCTATTCTGAAAACGCCATACTTTCACAATGGTCCACTATGATTATGTGTTCCCGTATTCACTTGTACAGTCAGTGAATGATGATTTATTGACAGTCTTGTCTGTGCTGGGCACCACAAGCAAGGAGAAGGACAGCAGCCCCCAAAGAACTCACTGTCTAGGCCAAGAAATTGTCAAGTGTTAGGACAATGACAGTCCCCACTGGGAGAGACAGGCTTCAGAAAGCACAAAGCAGGAAGCCCCACCTACTCTAGGTAAGAGGGAGGGTAAAGAAGGCTCTGTTGAAGGCTTTCTAGAAGTGGCCTTGAAGCTGTGAGGGGAAGTCAGCCAGATAAAAGGAGAGCTGGGTTTTGTGAGACCCAGAAGGCTGAGAGAGCAAGGCAGCAGGCAAGATGAGGGCTGCTGGGGCTGTGGGGTTTGGGGAAGATGTAGTCCCAGGGGTTATGGGTTCAGCACAACTAATGGAAGCTTAGCTGTAGCCTGAGGAAGAGAAACCTCTGATATCAAATCTGGAAAATCAGGATAAGGGTAGAAGCCCCCAGGTTGTCATTGTAGAGTACTGATCTAGGCCCTATTTCTCTCCGCCAGCTAACAATCTCAAATGGGCACCAAACACCCGTGTGTGGATGAAAATATGGTTCTAGTTACTTCAAGTTTTCACCAGATTCCCCTTACACTGGCAAAAAGTAAGTAGTTCATGTCTCTGCTCAAAGGAGTCCTGACGTGGAGATTTCAAACACATGTGCATGTGCACACACGTGTGTTCACACACACATACACACACACACACACACACACATACACACTTCTTGCTAAGATTACTTATCTTTGTTGATATTGTTTGCACAGGTCTGTGCGACTTTCCAGGAGCAATTACTAACCAGGCCTCTGGCCAGTGACCACATTTGTCATGGTCTTGGCAGCCACCCAAAAAGCTGAAACCACAAAATGCATGGCTTAGGGCAATTTACTAGAAACACTGATTCATTTTATTACATTTAAAGTATGTTAAGAAGCCTCTAAAGAAATATCCATTCAAGCCTGCTGTGGATCCCCACATGCATCAGTCAGGACCTGCTCCTAGATCAACCTCTAGGCCCTCAAGCTAGCTATGACCAGCAGCCTGGGGCTGTCTTTCCCAATGACTGCACCAAGGGCCTCAGCACTCTGCTGCTCTATCGCTGCAGAAGGAGGGGTCTGGAGAGACAGGCAAGACTCCTGACCAGAATTTTACCTCAAGAGCCCAACACTGCAGTGCTTAGGAAATCCAGAGCTGTGTTATGCAAAGTACATAGGCAGACCTAGTAGATACTGGCTTTATTACTTTCAAATACTGTGACCTTGGGTTTGTTATACAACTTCTCTGAGCCTCAGGTTTCTCTTCCTTAAAATGAGAATAAGCTAACCATGAAGGGATTGGTGGGTGATAAAATAAGATGATAGATGTAAAAACACTCTGTAAACTGGAAAATATAAGTGTTTCTGTTGTTATTCTCCCCTCTACTGAAAAAAAAAGACCTGAGAGAGAGAGCCAAGTGGTTATATACTCAAGGCAAAAATGGCAGGAGGAATGGCTAGATGGAGAGAGAGTAGGCTAGAGCCCTTGGCAGAGAAGAGGCTTGCTTGACAGAACTGAGCAATTGGCAAAGCAGGCTTCAGGACTACAATCTCCTGATGATCCTATGTGGAGTGTGCCCTTCAGCTTGTCCTCTACTCTGATGTTCCCAGGCTACTTTCTGAGATTGCCCAAGTGTCTGTGAGAGCCAGTGCCTGGTGACAGCCCCTCTGTGCTCAGAACTCAGAGCTGCTTTTCTCCAAGAATGCAGTAAATAGGCAGGATTGGTATCTATTTTCAATCTCATGCCATCCCCATAAGGAAGAATAATTATGATTAATCCCATTTTACAGAAGAAGAAATTGGAAACTAAAAAGGCTCAGGGACATGCTCAAAGTCATAGTCAATGGCATTTACCATCCAGTATCCCAACAATGTTTTCCAAATATATTTATTCACTCAACAAATATTTATTGAACACCTACAAACCTCTAGTCTTGTTCTAGAGGAAGGGGACAGATAGATGAATAACAAAAGCAAGAGCAAAAGCCACCAAGATTCCTGCCCTTGGGGAACATACATTCTACAGAAGAGATAAAATAAATTAATTTGCAAAAAAATTCATTAGCAACTTATTTTCCCATAGAGGTAGGTGTTAGAAAAACAATAAGAGGGAAAACCTTTCTGAGGAGGAGGTGATTAGACTGAAACCACCTGATGGATGAAGAGGGAGAGTTTCCAGTCAGAGGGAGTATAAGTACACAGGCCCTAAGGCAGGACTGAGCTTCCCATGAAGAGAGAGTGTTCAAAGGTCAATTTCTAAAAAGTAGTGAATGAGGGGAGAAGAATGTAAGGAGATGAGGTCCAAGGGGCCAAATGTGGAGGGCCTTAAAGACTAACATAGAATGTTTGAATTTTATTCTAAGTGCCTTGAGAAATTGGAGGGTTTGAGGGATTGACACAATCTGGCCAAAAGGTGGGGGTTGGACTGGAGGTAACAGGAGTGGCAGGGAGCAGGGAGGCTGGTCAGGCAGCCATCGAAGTAATAATTCTGACAGAGGATGGTGTTCAGACTGGAGCTGCCAACACTGGAGAAGGATAGAGGTGGATGGATTCAGAATTTGCTGATGCACTGGGAGTGGTGAAAAACAAAGAATCAAGGGTGTGAGGAACTGTAGGTGGTGGAGCCATTACTGGGAAAGAGAAATCTGGTGAAGAAGTAGGTTGGTGGGGTGGGTAGAGGTGTGTTGTAGAAATCCATGATTTTGGTGTAGGTCACATTAAATTTGGGATGTCTGTACTAGGCACTGGGGATTAAATGATGGACAAAATATCCATAGTCTGTGGCTGGTGGTAGCAACACAGGTCTCCCACAGGGTCTTAACTGGAGTCCATATGTATCCATATGCTTGAGGGGAGCATGTAGACCTCCTGAAATTCTGTCTCCAAATGTCCCCCCTCCTGAATCCTTTTGAGATTGTAATCAAAATTATTGATCTCCTCAGGAAAACACACACCACACACACACACACACACACACACACACACACACACACCCTCTGGAGCTTCCACTTGCTATCTCTCATATAACTTATATTCTATTTCTATTGAACTTGATGCAAATCCCTGCACCTACTCAGTAATGTCTCACCTCCAAGCCTTTGCTCATGCAGTTTCTTCTACCTGGAAGGACTTCCCTTTCATGTCTTGTCCCTGTTGCTTAGCTAACCTCTAAAGATAATTCTTATTTCTGTGCCTTTCCCTGAATGAAAACACACACCTGGTCCATGTGCTCCTTGAGCTTGTGGTCTAGCCAGGGAATACAGACATCAAACAAGTAATGATAATAGAGTGGAATGAGGATCTTGAAGGAGAAGTGGAGGATGCTATGGGAAGGTACAACAGGGAAATCTAATCTAATCACAGGTGGTGTAAAGTATATCAGGAAAGAGTTCCTGGAAGCAGCCATCTCTAGATCAAGAAATGAAAGAGAAGTAAAAGTGGCATGGGACAGATGGGCGTGGGAAGAAAAGAGTGTGTCTGGCAGTAGATAGCATGTGTGAAGACTTGGGGTGGGGAACCATGGGGAAATAATGGGGGAGAGAACCCTGCAGATCAGGTAAATTTGCAATGGAAAGACATTAAGAGATTTTAAGCAGAACAGTACATAATCAGACTTGTATTTGAGAAAGAGCACTACCTGCTGTGTGCAGCATGGATGGGGTTGAAGGTGCCAAGAGAGAAGAGCAGGTTGCCATATTCCTGATGTAATCATCACAGGGGAAATGTCTGCCATGCTGCGGTCAGGTTAGTGTGCAGGAAGAGCAACTTATCTACTTCCTCCAATTCTCCACCTTAAGCCCATGTTGAAACCATTATCATTTATACCAGAAGGAGACTTATTTTCCTCTCCCAAGAGTCAAGATGAATCTTTTCCTGACTGTAGGTCCTTTGGGACATGAGATTGAAAAGAGAATATGTTCCTGCACCATAGAGAAAAGGGCCTGTTCAGACAACACCTTTAGTCTGAGCCCTCTAAGCCTGTTCTACACCCTGACATTCCAAATTGCTTGGAAGCAGTTACTGCCATCAGTGATGAGTGGTGGGGCTTGCGAGGCCCAATACTGACTGCATTCTTGGGCTACACTTCTATCAGCCTGGCATGAGGTGAAGAAATGTGATGTTTATTGGGTTAGGGGACTCAGAGAGAGAGAGAGCTTGAATCTTCTCAAGTTGCCACAGGATTTCTCTCAAGAACGGAAGGTATAGGAAGAATATAGCATTTTTTTGATTCTGGTTTATAATTAACTGGTAGAGTGGTAACAGGGTACATTTTGGAGACAATAATATTTTCAAAGTCCCTTCTGTGGTCTCCTGTGCTTTAGGGTTTATTAGTGTCCAAAGGTTGGAGGCTCTGGCCAAAACATACTCAGAGCATTGGAAATACTTCCTGGAATCACATCCTTCTACCTGCATGGTACAGGTTTTGAATGCAGGCTCAAGAGTCAAACTGCCTGAGTTCAAAACGTGACATTGACACTTAGCTGTGAGACATTGGGTAACTCAAATTCTCTGAGTCTCTGGGGATCAGAAAGCTAACATTACTCATTTCACAGGATTGTTGTGAGGGTAAAATGGGATGGCACATGCCAAGTACCTGGCACATCATGTTGATACCATGTTTTCCCGAAAATAAGACCTAGCCGGACCATCAGCTCTTATACGTCTTTTGGAGCAAAAATTAATATAAGACCTGGTCTTATTTTACTATAAGACTGGGTATAATATAATATAATATAATATAATATAATATAATATAATATAATATAATATAGTATAATATAATATAATACCAGGTCTTATATTAATTTTTGCTCCAAAAGACACATTAGAGCTGATTGTCCTGCTAGATCACATTTTCAGGGAAACATGATAGTTGTTATTGAATGCTTACATTACCTGTAATCAAGCCATAATGCAATTCAAACTCCCTCCTTACCCTCAGCCATTTGTTATCTTACTTCTTCTTGATACAAACAAACACTTTTAGAGATTTCCTTAAATTCTCTGATATAAATAGTCTCAAACAAGATTAGCCTAAAAACCAATGCTTGGAACTATGGAGTAATTGATTTTTTTCTAATATGATTGATTTTGCTCAGTATTAAGTATCTGCAATCTAAGTAGACGTGAAAAATGGAGAAAAAAAATAAGATCAAATTTTGAAATTTGAATCATAATGCAGAAAAGAGTAAACATTTCAAAACACAAACTCAGTGCCATCCACAATGCAACTAAAAAGCACAAATACTAATAATGGTTGTGTCTGAGTAATGAGGTGATAGCTGTTCTCTTTTTTTTTTTCAACATATCTGCAGTTTCCAACTTTCCTTTAAGGAACCTACAGTACTTATACACATTTATAAAAATTATAATTGAAAAGTAGAGTAAAAGAAGTGCAAGTGCTGTTTGAAACTTCAGGTTGAATGTTCATAGCAGTGCAACGCAAGCTAGTTACAGCTTCAAAAAATTATCTAGCTTAATTCATGCTGTTTGTTCACTGAGAGTTAATTTAATATACTTATCCTAGAAAATAATGCATTATTCAGTTTAATCAATATTCATTTGTTCTTTGCATAATCATATTTGCAAAAGCATTTATTAACAATGTGCCTGCAGACTCACAGGAAAAGGCCATGCTATTAGTAGAGTAAGATTTTTGAAATTAAAGAAAAACTACGAATTTACCAACATTAGATAAATGATTGGTTCTAATATTCCACAGGTTTCCATTTAAAGTGCAGCCAGGAGTCTTTTCTATATATGTTTTCATTAAACACAGCAATAGATACACTGCCAAATTAATAAAAAGTCATGTTAATTCAGAAGGAAATTAAATCTCGGTCATTATTGAATAGTTAGCATATTGGTGCATGTAACATTGGCTCTTTCTGCATAACCTGAATAGACTGCTGTGGGTATTTGAAAATGTTTCTTCTTGTATAACTAAAAAATATACATTTTCCATTTTAATCTGGGTGCTTAGCATTATGTACAACAGATAAAAACTCGTATTAGAGTTTTCAAACACTGGGACTTGAAAAATGTCACTTTTTAAAAAATTTATTGGGGTGACAATTGTTAGTAAAATTACATAGATTTCAGGTGTACAATTCTGTATTACATCATCTATAAATCCCATTGTGTGTTCACCACCCAGAGTCAGTTCTCCTTCCATCACCATATATTTGCTCCCCCTTACCCTCATCTCCCACCCCCCCACCCCCTTACCCTCTGGTAACCACTAAAATATTGTCTGTGTCTATGAGTTTTTGTTTCTCATTTGTTTGTCTTGTTCTTTGGTTGTTTTTGGTTTATATACCACATATCAGTGAAATCATATGGTTCTCTGCTTTTTCTGTCTGACTTATTTCACTTAGCATTATACACTCAAGATCCATCCATGTTGTCACAAATGTTCCTATATCATCTTTTCTTACAGCCGAATAGTATTCCATTGTGTATATATACCACAACTTCTTTATCCATTCATCTATCGAAGGACATTTTGGTTGTTTCCACGTCTTAGCCACCGTAAACAAAGCTGCAATGAACATTGGAGCACACGTGTCTTTATCTCTAAATGTTTTCAGATTTTTTGGGTAGATACCCAGGAGAGGGATTGCTGGGTCATATGGTAATTCTATTCGTAATTTTTTGAGGAACCTCCACACTGCCTTCCATAACGGCTGCACCAGTCTGCATTCCCATCAACAGTGTATGAGGGTTCCTTGAAAAATGTCACTTTTTTAAGAATAAAGAGAAGTTTCCTATGAATGAGTCCTATTTGCATAGTTGAATTTTTCTTTAAGAATAATTTTGATTGGGATTATAATTTCTCATTGATTCATTTAATGCAATTTTTCAGAGCTCAAACTTTCAAGAAAAAAATGGAAAATAGATGTAGAGGATTGTCGACTAGCCTCCATACGGCATTTAGGACAATACTCCTTTTGGAGAAATGGGTAATGTTACAGTGGTACCTTCATTTCCATATTATTTGTTTAGTATTTATTAGCTGAAATATAGTTGTAAATATTTTTTTTAATAAAACAACCAATTAAATCTATTTTCAGCTAGGTTGGAATTAAAGCTAGGTTGGAAACTTCCAGGAAAATATAGCTTGGGTGCAGTCGTTGGGAAAGGCTAGTGTAAACACTAAATAGATATATAAAACATTATTTTAACTTCCATATTGGAGTACTAACCCTGAAGAATTTTACATGACATACAACTTAAACTATTTTTTTATCCTAAGAAGAAGGGTCTAAATCCTTAAATTCCATTATTATTCTGAAATAACTATATGAAAAAGATGCCTCCTAATAAGGTAGTACCCCACAAATGGAGGCAGGTTGAGGAGAAAAGTAATATTAAGAAAATTTTAATTGTCAGAATGGTCAGGGATATCTTCCAATGTAGGTAGATCCCACTTAAATACAATTCATTGAATGGAATATACTTAAAGAAGTATCAAATTATGGTAATAATTCTTTAGCCAGCATCTGATGCCTCAACTACGTAGAAAGATAAGGTGTCTTCCTTCTACTGAACTTAAAAGGACATTGAGAAAACACTGCAACTACTGGCAGCCTTGAACAGGGTGATTAAATAAACAAACAGTTGAGGGATTTCCTATAAGATAAACCCCTTTTCAGAAGGGCAGCTAAAGGCTTTCAGTTTTCAAAGAAAATATTTATCTAGGGAGAAGTGAGCTATGAGATACGTTTCACAACTAAGGCAACACACAGGACACACCTCCTTCTTCAGATGTAATAGAGCAGCATTTCTAATTGTTTACTGTAAAAGTACAATTTATCTTAAAATATGTGATTCTTGAAAGCCTTATCACATTTTTTTATTGTGGTAAAAAACAAAAAGCAAAAAAACACCTTGTCACATTCTAAAATGTGATATGTACTGCTTCTTAGTAGCCAGAGAATCCTCATGAGAACAGCTATAACTTTATGATAGAGGTTGGCGAGAGCAATATGGTTTAATTTACAAAACCAGACATAGCCAACATTTCTGGAAGGTATCAGTTCAGGAAAGGCAAAAGCACATCTTTGCCTGAAGTGACTGACTGGATCCCAATACTTTCAGCTGTTCTCCAAAGGCATCTCTACTGGACCATGTTCAATGCAGTCAATGCCAGATGAACCATTTTTTATTAATTTGCAAGGTAACAATGGTTTCTCAAAACTGAAAGGTCATATTTAAGTTCAAATGTAGACAAAAAGCTTTCTTTAATGCACCTAAGGAAAATGTTCGAGTTCCTGAATTCTGTATCAAACTCATGGGTTTCTCCGATTTTAGAAATGAAATGACCCTTAATATCAAGGATGGTCCCAGGGGCCTGCTTTTTTCTCCCTCACTGGCACAGTCTTAAGAGTTTAAGGGAAGATACCCAGGAGAGGGATTGCTGGGTCATACGGCAATTCTATTCGTAATTCTTTGAGGAACCTCCACACTGCCTTCCATAACGGCTGCACCAGTCTGCATTCCCACCAACAGTGTATGAGGGTTCCTTTTTCTCCACAGCCTCTCCAACATTTGTTACTATTTGTCTTGTTGATGATAGCCATTCTGACTGGGGGGGGGGAGGTGAGGGTAAGGGGGATCGAATATATGGTGATGGAAGAACTGACTCTGGGTGATGAACACACAATGGGATTTATAGATGATGTAATACAGAATTGTACACCTGAAATCTATGTAATTTTACTAACAATTGTCACCCCAATAAATTTAATTAAAAAAAAAAATCTAAGAAACATGCTGTTTCTGAGTTGCAAAAAAAAAAAAAAGAGTTTAAGGGAAGACTTCATTTGAATATACTGCCAGATCAGCCCAGGTACACAGGCAAAAAAATAAATAAATAAATAAAATAGCGTACAACTCAACTCCAGTTCCTATATGGTGACTTTTCCTTCTTAGAGATGGACACCTAACTTTGTCAATCCTCTTCCTTTCCCTGGGAGACCTTTCCCAGTTGAGGAGAAGTTGTATTAGGGATGAGAATCATCTCAGAGAAAAGAGGTCTCTCAGGACACATAGTTACTCAGGTGCCAGCAAATTCACCTGAAAATACATCTGTAGACTCCAGAAGGCTGCAGCTGGATAAACAAAGCTGTGCTGTTTGTTACCTACAGAAAAACAGCAAAAAAAAGGGTGTTCCAAATCAAAAGGGAAACAATAACTTTTATAAATGAATAATGTGCTCCATGTCACCTGGAGGGGTTTTAACTTTTTTACTCTTCTACCAGTTGCTCGCCAAAGTGAAGAACTACCATGTTATATTTACACATACGTTTGTTAAACAAGGATATCTTTCAGATTAATTACCAGTGATTTAACAGTTGCTATGTCACTGCCACTGTATGCGAAGGTAAGGATACAGCCATAGCTAATTTTTGCCTTTACCTCTAGCCAGTCTTAGTGTATCTAGCTGGTCTCAGCATTATCCTTTATTTAGCAAAACTTGGTATTTCCTGCCCCACTCTACTCCCACCAATATTGAACTGTTACACTATGATTGGTGTGTTTATTGCAACTGTGTATCTATAAGTCTGCATTTCTTAAGTGGGCTGGCTGCAGTGCTGAACTTCAAGAACTGTGAGGTTGCTTGAAACACAAGTAATGTGAGGTCATATAACATCAAACCATGCTGCTTTTAATTTTTTAAACTAGCCATATCAAAGGATCTGCCACTAAAATTCTATCAATCCAATAAGACAAGTATACCTGTGTTCAAATTATGCCACTCATTTAAAAACTACTTTTTATTAGGAAAACTTTTAAAATATACAGGAGTAGAGAAAATAGTACAGTGAAGTCCCAATGACCCAACACCGAGTTTGAATAGTAATTATGATTTTGCCATACTTGCTTCATCTATTTCACCTCCTACCTGTCTTGGGCTACATTATGTTAAATAAAATGCCAAAAAGTTGTGTCCTTTCCCCCCTGTGTACTTCTGGATACCTTTTAAAAATACATGGTCAATTTCTAAGCTAACCAGAATGCCATTTTCATAGCCAATACAATTAATGATAATTCCTTGTCATCATGTAATACCCAGTTCATATTCACATTCCCAGATTTCTCAAAAATTCAAACCACTCAACTTCATCATTCCTCTACAAAAAGCAAGTAAGAACATCAGGTTAGAGCTCCTTACCAAATTTTTCATACAGAACAACCCTTCCGGTCTACAACCCAGGGCCCCACACTTTGTAGGGGCTCAGTGTTTGTTGAATCTGGCCTTCCTCTTGTTCAAGGAAAAAAATTAAAAGTGACACAAGGAGAGGTAGTTTTTCTAGGGTGGCTACAGCTCCTGGGATTGAAGCCCAAGAAAGCTGCTAATGATTTCTGTAGCCTCCTGCCCAAGTGTGGTAATGCTCCTAGTGAATATTGCAGGCATATTGAAAAGGCCACCTTCCTGGCTGGCTCTGTTCTCTGTTCACTGTGTGCATCTACAGTTAATTGAGAGACTGATTAAAGAATCAACTAGCCCAAATTGAATGGTTTTGTTGTCTCCTTTCTCATTTGATTCAGCTATAAAAGATTAAGTAAATGTATTTCCCCTCCCTCCCAAAGGTGCAAAATCTCGAACGCATGCCAGCTAACTGTTCTCTCCTATGACTAATTGATGTTTTGCACTCACAGCCTTGAAAAATCATCCTTTCCATGCCTAGTGTTGGTTGTAATGAAATATATTATGCTGACAGCTTGAGATCTTGCGAAGGTATGGAACTCAGCATGTAAATAATTGTGTCTGCAATTGAAAATTTTCGTAGAAATTGTGCACTGTTAGGGGTGAAGACTATGCTTGCCAGCACTTGGCCAGCTGTGCTCAAAGGTGTAGCTCAGCCACTGTTTGGCCCCAGCAGCCTTTAACTAGCCATATGCAACCTGAAGCTGCTCTATAAATTGTTTGTACAAAGCTTGGTAAATGGGGATTAGTCAACAAATGTTTATTGGATGAATGAATCAGTATAAAGAAAAACAATATTAGCACAATAAAAATTTATTTCTCACACACACAAAAATACTAAATCAGCCAGTCCCAGATGAGCACACAGGAGGCTGGCAGCTCAGGGGGCTCTGACTGAGCTCATTCCCATTCATGATGACCATAGGCTACTGGGTAACTCACACTGGCTATCCACAGGGTGCAAATGAAATTCTTCACTTCAAATGAGTATTAAATGTGCTTTTTTCTCAAAAGATTTGGTCATCTCAGTAGCACAAATTCAAATTTTTAATTCTGGATAAGAAAATAAAAAAATCAGTTTAAAAATTCTCTAAAACCATAACTAACAATATTTCAGTTATGCAAAGCATGAAAACAGATTGACTCAACTAACTGGAATTGTTGGGCGGCCTTGTGGATGGAGGATTCAGGCAGGAGTTGCTGAATGGTACACAGGTTTATATGAGAGCTCTAAAACCATGCTTACCCTTTGACCTAGTAATCTCACTTATGGGACTATATCCTGAGGAAATAATCCAAAAGATGAAGCCTAATTTTATAAGGATGTTTATAGCATAGCCATTTGTAATAGATGAAGAGTGGAAGCAATCCAAATGTCCAACAGTAAGAGATCTGACTAAGCCAAGAATAGCATATCAACTCAGTGGTGTACTGCACAACCATTAGAGCATTGAGCAGGTGGTTTGTTTCAATGTGTGGCAATGTGTGCATGAAATAATGTTAATTAGAAAAAGCGGAACACAAAACATCATGCCTAGTGATTATGCCTCAGTGAAAATATACCTGGTATTTTGAAAAGGGTCAGAAAGGTATCAAGAGTGTAAACAGATGTAAACAGAGCTGTAAATTCACTGAATTATTTTCTGCCTTGTGGATGGTTAAGTGTAATGCATAAACAGGAGAAAAGGAAGAAGGGAGGGAGGGAGGGAAAGAAGGAAGTAGGGAAGGACAGAAGGAGGGAAAGAAGGTAGAAAGGAAGGAAGGAAAGAAGGAAGGAAGGAAGGAAGGAAGGAAGGAAGGAAGGAAGGAAGGAAGGAAGGAAGGAAGGAAGGAAGGAAAGGAAAGGAAACTGCTGACTACAAACTGGGACTGCCATTTAAACATTCTGTCATTTAGAGCTGTTCATAGGTTAAGAACAACAGAGAGAAATACAAGTGAGAATTTAGAAAGACCCAGAAACATCTAAATATAGTCTATATGCCTAATAGAAAGTTGAAGTTCATTTGAAACAAGATCCCTTCTGAATGTCATGCAGTATTGGATCAACAATTGGAAGCCATAATAACCAAGATGTGTTCAGACTCCTACAGGGGAAGACAACTTCCCGCTGCCAGCAATGTGTGTTCCTTAGCAAACCACTTTTCAAGCGATGATGTCCCCATTAAAGAAAAAATTCAACATCTGCAGAATCCACTATCACCCAGCAGAAAACAACATGCCAAAACCTTTAGAATTGATTTCTGTACATTTGCAGCACACCTTCCAGATTCTGTGGCTTAAAGTAATCATTGTTGAAAATTAGAAAGCATTAGTTTTAGATTGTATTTGCAGCATGGCCCTTGCAAATAAAGGGGGGAGGATCTTGGAAAAGAAGAAAAATCATTGCCTTAGGACTTCGTTCTAAGGTTCTCAGTAGGGCATCTTCAAATATTTTTTTTAAATTCTTTTTTCCATGTTAAAATGAGCCTTCATTGTTGCTGACCTTTTTCCTCAGTATTTCTTACAAATGCAATTATAATTAAGAAGTGAGAATGTAATTGTGTTTTGGAAAAAAAGAGCATCACTTAAGCCTTTTACATATTACAGGATAAATCGGGGGTTGGGGTGGGATCCCTTAAATTTATTCTAGGTATCAAGCCACCCAGCATCAACATGCAAGTCGGGAAGAAGCCAAAGATGATAACAGACAGGTAAAATATGTTTGATTTGAAAGTTTTCATTTATGCCACCATTTTATTGCTGTGAAGGGACTACAGCAAAATGGTGGCTGCCTATACCATATTTCTGTGCGCAGGATATATGTAAAACAGCCACCCTCTGTGAGGTGGTTAATATGCCGCCTCAGCCTTAAAAGCAGTGCCCTTGCCAATACAGACTGACTCTCTGGCACTAGTGCTGATATTAAAGTTGCAAAATCAAATATTAAGAAGCCATATTTTTCTCAAAGGAAAAGGTTTACCAGTTTAATTAAACAGTTCATTCCTTTCCTTTGCATCTCCCTCCCTTCCCTCCCCCATTGCCCCCTGGGGAATAGAAAGAAATCTGGTGCCACAAGAAACCCAGAGCTCTAAGGAGCCTAAATGCTTTGACTGTATTTGTGAGCATGAGATCTATTTAACGACAAGTGACTGGGTCTTGATTTTCCTCTTTTAGCCACTGCTGGAGGTTCATATGGTGTGATTTTCTCTTAGTCGTTGAACAAGCAGTGATTCTGTCCATTTTGTGATTTTTTTTAAATGATGGAATAAAGAAGTAGACACTGATCACTCTCCTGACACTAAATAAAGCACTGGTTTTTATTCTCTATCCTTTGTCTCTGCCTCTTCCCATACTCTCTCAGCTTCTAAAGAAGCTCATCATCTTTGCCTTTTCATACGCACAGGTTGTGTGTGTGTGTGTGTGTGTGTGTGTGTGTGTGTGTGTGTGTGAGAGAGAGAGAGAGAGAGAGAGAGAGAGAGAGAGAGAGAGAGAGAGAGTTAAATTTCCTCAGCTATAAAATAGAGATTCTATTTCTTGTTCTATTTCACCTCACAAGTGTTTTTTTTTTTAAGTTTCAGATGTACAAAACAATGTAATAGTTAAACATTTATATCCCTCACAAAGTGATAACCCCCTCCCCCAATCAACTACCCCTCTGGCATCGTATATAGCTGTTACAATTCCATTGACTCTATTCCCTATGCTATACTCCACATCTTGTGTTATATTAAATTATAGTTGAGAATCATTGTTATTCAGCTTCAGCTTCAGGTGTTCAGTGCAGTGATCAGGCATCTACATCATCCCTGAGGTGGTCTCCCTAATGAGACAAATGTCCATCGGATACCCTACCAAATTTTTACAACATTATTTATTATGTTCCCTAAACTGTCTTTTGTATCCCCATGGCAATCTTGTGGTTACCAATTTGTGCTTTCTAATCCTCTCACCTTCACCTCATAGGTGAAAAAAGTTGAAAGCACACTACAATGACAAGTGATTGCTATAACTATCTTTTCCTTTGATATCTTGATGGTATTTATGCTATAGGTAATGTTGAACTAGATAATTTTTCATTTTAGTAGTAATTTGCTGAAAGGTAAATACTTTTCCAATGAATTTAACCCAAGTTTTCGTAAGGTTTGTGTATTAAATAGGTTCTCACATTATTCCCAAATTGGTCACTCTTTAAGCACTAGTTTAGATCTGTGCTTCAGAGGTGTAAAAAAAATGACCAAGGAAGCCCCCAAATCAGCTTAGGCAAAGGCGCAGGATGGACAGCAACATGGGTAGGAGGAAGTGGAAAATGGGCTCTTCATCACCAGTTACTTCTTGGAAAAATGTGCCCGGGGGAGAAGAAAGAGGCTTAGATACCATTTTCTTTGGCAAAACGTAATTGAACCAGTGTAAATATGCCAAAATCTAGTTTAAAATATTCTTCAGAATAGGCAGTTTGTGATTATGACCATGACCTCAAGTGATTGCTACTGAGTTGTGAAGAAATATCAGCTATCGAAAGCTATATGACTCCATTCACCATCAAAATGAAATGTTGGGTCTGATGGGTAAAGCTTCTTCTGTATCCCCTACAGTACAGACTGGAAAGGGCACTGTTATAGTCTGAATTGTGTTCCTCCCAAATCCATATGTTCAAGTCCCAATTCCCAGTACCTCAGAATGTAATGAAAATATGGCAATATAACCAAGGTGAAAAATCACAACGTGTCATAATCATAAATCACAATATTAAGTAAGTAGAAATTAGACTAACAAAGATTGATAAATTTACACATCTGGGGGTCATTACACATAAGAGCTAAAATGTATGGAGCATTTACTATGTGCCAGGCACTGTTTATTCTAAGTATTCTGCATGGGTTAACCTACTTAATTTCCACAACACTATGAAGGAAGTACTATTATTGTCTCCATTTTGCACAGAGAAAACTGAGGCTTGGAGAGGTTAAGTGACTTGGCCAAGTTTACATAGCTAGTAAGTGGAGGAGCCTGGTTACAAATGCAGGCTGTCTGACTTTAGGGCAGATACTCTTATAATGGTCAAAATACTGTGTTCAATGAGCATGCTTTCAAGTGCTTTAACCTTGAAAACTTAAAATACATTTTGCCAAATACCTTTGTCTGCTCTTTAAAAATAACTTTCTTGAGGTATATATACTATAAAATACATCCATCTTAAGTGTACAGTGTCTTAATATTTAAACTCTTCTGCATTTTGAAAGAAATGGAATATTTTGTTTCACTTATACTTAGTTCATCAAAATGTTATCTCATAAAAGCTACTCGATATTTAAGAATCCTCTGGTTCTTCCCTATAATTTACTTTCCCCAGAAATAGTAATTGCAATTAGTGAAATGTAAATAGTATCTGACCTCAACCAATTCGAGTTCTGTTCAGCACTTGTAGCCACTAATTCTCAAGTGCACTCAAAAATCTAACACAGAATGAAATTTAATTCCTGACAATCAAATATCTAAACCAGATTCTCCAGTACAGATAAAGAAATGCATCTTGAGAAGAGCACTGTTAAATTTTGCCAAACAAAACCTGCTAAAGACTTGGAAGAACCCAGTGGAGTTGCCATTGTGATGCATTACTATTGTCTGCTTAACACAAAAAATGCTACAATGTGAAAAAGCTACTTTCTGCAGTGGAACTGAGCCTATTTGGTTTCAATTTTGTGCTGGGTCATAGATTCTCCTCTGAGTTGCAAGAGAACTAAGTGGTAATAATGTTGTTGGAACCGTTTCTGACACCTAAATGCCCTCAGCAACATGCAGCTTTTGCTTGAACACTTGATGGAGATCTCATTACTTCCGTTTTTTTAATTAATTAATTTATTTTTGGGGTGAAAATTGTTAGTAAAATTACATAGATTTCAGGTGTACAATTCTGCATTACATCATCTAAAAATCCCATGGTGTGTTCACCACCCAGTCAGTTCTCCTTCCATCACCATATATTTGATCCCCCTTACCCTCATCTCCCACTCCCCACCCCCCTTACCCTCTGGTAACCACTAAACTATTGTCTGTGTCTATGAGTGTTTGTTTCTCATTTGTTTGTCTTGTTCTTTTGTTGTTTTTGGTTTATATACCACATATCAGTGAAATCATACGGTTCTCTGCTTCTTCTGTCTCACTTATTTCGCTTAGCATTATACTCTCAAGATCCATCCATGTTGTCACAAATGTTCCTATATCAACTTTTCTTACCGCCGAATAGTATTCCATTTTGTATATATAACACAACTTCTTTATCCATTCATCCATCGAAGGACATTTTGGTTGTTTCCACGTCTTTACCACCGTAAACAAAGCTACAATGAACATTGGAGCACACGTTTCTTTATGGATAAAAGTTTTCAGATTTTTTCGGTAGGTACACAGGAGAGGGATTGCTGGGTCATATGGCAATTCTATTCGTAATTCTTTGAGGAACCTCCACACTGCCTTCCATAACGGCTGCACCAGTCTGCATTCCCACCAACAGAGTATGAGGGTTCCTTTTTCTCCACAGCCTCTCCAACACTTGTTACTATTTGTCTTGTTGATGATAGCCATTCTGACTGGGGTGAGGTGATATCTCATTGTGGTTTTGATTTGCATTTCTCTGATGATTAGTGATGTTGAGCATTTTTTCATATGTCTATTTGCCATTTATATGTCCTCTTTGGAGAAATGTCTCTTCAGGTCGTCTGCCCATTTTTCAATGGGATTGTTTGTTTTTTTGTTGTTGAGTTGCATGAGTTCCTTGCATATTTTGGATATTAGCCCCTTATCGGAGGCACTGTTTGCAAAAATCTTCTCCCATTCAGTGGGTTGCCTCTTTATTTTATCGATGGTTTCTTTTGCTGTGCAGAAGCTTTTAAGTTTCATATAGTCCGATTCGTTTGTTTTATCTTTTACTTCCGTTGCCTTTGGAGTCAAATTCATAAAATACTCTTTGAACCCAAGGTCCATAAGTTTAGTACCTGTTTTCTTCTATGCACTTTATTGTGGCAGGTCTTATGCTTAAGTCTTTGATCCATTTTGAATTAATTTTGGTACATGGTGACAGATAGCAGTCCAGTTTCATTCTTTTGCACGTGGCTATCCAATTCTCCCAGCACCATTTATGGAAGAGGCTGCCTTTTCTCCATTGTATGTTATTTTGCTTCTTTGTTAAAAATTATCCTTCAATAGTTATGTGGTTTTATTTCGGGGTTCTCAATTTTATTCCATTGGTCTATGTGTCTGTTTTTCTGCCAATACCATGCTGTTTTGATTATTGTAGCCCTGTAGTACAAGCTAAAGTCAGGGAGTATGATACCTCCAGTATTGTTCTTTTTTCTTAAGATTGCTTTGGCTATTTGGGGTCTTTTGCGGTTCCAAACAAATCTGATGATTTTTTGTTCTATTTCTTTAAAACATGCCATTGGTATTTTGATGGAGATTGCATTAAATCTGTATATTGCTTTGGGTAATATGGCCATTTCAACTATGTTGATTCTTCCAATCCATGAGCACGGAATGTCTTTCCATTTCTTTGTGTCTTCCTCAATTTCTTTTAAAAATGTCTCATAGTTTTCAGCATATAGGTCCTTCACATTCTTAGTTAAGTTTATTCCTAGGTATTTTATTCTTTTTGCTGCAATTGCAAAAGGAATTGTTTTTTGTATTTCTTTTTCTGAGATTTCATTGTTAGTATGTAGGAAAGCAACGGACTTTTCTACGTTGATTTTGTAGCCAGCAAATGTACTGTGTTCGTTGATTGTTTCTAATAGCTTTTTGTTGGAGTCTTTAGGGTTTTCTATATATAGCATCATGTCATCTGCAAAGAGTGATAATTTAACTTCTTCATTCCCAATTTGGATGCCTTTTATTTCTTTCTCTTGCCTGATTGCTCTGGCAAGGACTTCCAACACTATGTTGAAAAGCAGAGGTGATAGGGGACATCCCTGTCGTGTTCCTGAACGTAGAGCAAAGGGCTTCAGTTTTTCTCCATTAATTATGAGATTAGCAGAGGGCTTGTCATATATGGCCTTTATTATGTTAAGGTATTTTCCTTCTATACCCATTTTATTAAGTGTTTTAATCATAAATGGATGTTGTATCTTGTCAAATGCTTTTTCTGCATCAATTGATATAATTATATGATTTTTGTCCTTTATTTTGTTTATGTGATGTATCACATTGATGGATTTGCGGATGATGAACCATCCTTGTGCCCCGGGGATGAACCCCACTTGGTCGTGATGAACAGTCTTTTTAATGCACTGTTGTATTCGATTTGCTAGAATTTCGTTTAGGATTTTTGCATAGGTGTTCATCAGAGATATCGGTCTGTAGTTTTCTTTTTTTGTGTTGTCCTTACCAGGTGTTGGTATCAGGGTAATGTTGGCCTCATAAAATGAGTTAGACAGTACTGTCTCTTCTTCAATTTTTTGGAAGAGTTTGAGCAGGATTGGTATTAGATCCTCTTTGAAGGTTTGGTAGAATTCACTAGTGAAGCCATCTGGTTCTGGACTTTTGCTTTTGGGAAGGTTTTGGATGACTGATTCAATTTCATTACTGGTGATCGGTCTGTTTAGATTTTCCCGTTCTTCATGGTTCAGCCTTGGAAGGCTATATGTTTCTAAGAACTTGTCCATTTCTTCTAGGTTATTGAATTTGGTGGCATATAGTCCTTCATAGTATTCTTGGATGATCCTTTGAATTTCTGTGGTGTCTGTGATAACTCTCCCTTTTTCGTTTCTGATTTTGTTAATTAGTGTCTTCTCTCTTTTTATCTTAGTGAGTCTAGCCAAAGATTTGTCAATTTTGTTAATCTTTTCAAGGAACCAGCTCTTTGTCACATTAATTTTTTCTATTGTCTTTTTGTTCTCTATTTCATTTAGTTCTGCTCTGATTTTTGTTATTTCCCTTCTTCTGCTGACCTTGGGTTTCACTTGTTCCTTTTCTAGTTCTTTAAGGTGTAACATAAGGTTACTTCTTTGGGATTTTTCTTGTTTCTTGAGATAGGCCTGTAATGATATAAATTTCCCTCTTAAAACTGCTTTCGCTGCATCCCAAAAATTTTGGTAGGATGTATTTTCATTGTCATTTTTTTCTATGTATCTTTTGATCTCTCCTCTAATTTCTTCTTTGACCCGGTCGTTCTTTAAAAGTATGTTGTTTAATCTCCATGTATTTGTGTTTTTTACTGCTTTCTTTTTTCCAGTTGATATCCAATTTCAAAGCCTTGTGATCAGAGAATATGCTTGGTATGATTTCAATCTTCCTAAATTTGCTGAGGCTGATATTACATCCCAATATATAGTCTAGCCTTCAGAATGTTCCATGTACACCAGAAAAGAATGTATAGTCTGATGTGTTAGGATAAAGTGCTCTATATATGTGAATTATGTCCATTTCATCTAATGTGTCATTCAGGGCTGCTATTTTGTTATTTATTTTCTGTTTGGATGATCTATCCATAGCTGTCAATAATGTAATTAAGTCCCCTAGTATAATTGTGTTTTGGTCAATTTCTCCCTTTAGTTCTGTTAGTAGTTGCTTGGTGTATATCGGTGCTCCCTGATTGGGGGTATAAATATTGGTGACTGTAATGTCTTCTTGTTGTATAGTCCCCTTTACCATTATGAAACGTCCATCTTTGTCTCTTGTTATCTTTTTCACCTTGAAGTCTGTTTCATCTGATATCATTATGGCTACACCTGATTTTCTCTGGATACCATTTGCTTGGAGTGTCAATTTCCACCCTTTCACTTTGAATCTATGCTTGTCCTTGTAGCTGAGATGTGTCTCTTGGAGACAGCATATGGTTGGGTTTAGTTTTTTGACCCAATCTGCTACTCTGTGCCTTTTTATTGGTGAGTTCAGTCCATTTACATTTAGGGTGATTATTGATATGTGAGGATTTCCTGTCATTCTATCTTTAGTTTTCTGGTAAGGCTGTGTCTCCATTGTTTCTCTGCCTTTTTGTTGTTGTCTATTATTTCTGTGTGGTGGTATTCTATGATGTTTCCCTCTGTTTCTTCTTTTATTACAGTACAAATTTCAGTTCTGGATTGTTTTTGAGTGGTTACCCTTAATTTTATGTAAAAGAATGTTTGATATTTAGAGTATTCCATTTTCTTCAGCACGCTTACTTTCTCCATTTCCATATTCCAGTTCAGACCATTACTCTCCCCCTTTTTATGTTTTGGTTGCCACAAATTGTCCCTGTTGATGGTGGTCACATAGCTTCCTTTAGTATTTCTTGTAGTGCAGGTCGTGTATTAGAAAATTCTCTCAGGTTCTGTATGTCTGGAAAGGTCTCTATTCCTCCCTCATATATCAAGGATATCTTTGATGGATATATTATTTTGGGCTCATGATTTCTCTCTTTGAATAGTTTGAATATTTGGTTTCACTCCCTCCTGGCTTATAGAGTTTCTGCTGAAAAATCTGATGATAATCTAATGGACTTTCCTTTGTAGGTTCATTGCCGCTTTGTTTACGGTGGCCAAGACATGGAAACAACCAAAATGTCCTTCGATAGATGAATGGATAAAGAAGTTGTGGTATATATACACAATGGAATACTATTCGGCAGTAAGAAAAGATGATATAGGAACATTTGTGACAACATGGATGGATCTTGAGAGAGTAATGCTGAGCAAAACAAGGTTACTGTCTTCTTTTCCCTGGCAGCCTTGAGGATTCTTTCTTTGTCTTGATTTTGGAGAGCTTCAGTACAATGTGCCTTGGAGAAGGCCTGTTGGGATTGAGGAAATTAGATGTTCTATTTGCTTCTTGGATTCGAGGATCCAGTTCTGTCCACAAGTCTGGGAAGTTCTCATCGACAATTTTTTGAATATATTCTCTGTTCCCTTCTCTCTTTCTTCTCCTTCTGGTATGCCCATTATTCTTATATTGCTCTTTCTGATGGAGTCAGAAAGTTCTTATAGAGTTCTTTCATTTCTTTTAAGTCTCAAGTCTCTTTCTGCTTCCATCCATGTCATTTCCAGGTTTCTGTCTTCGATGTCACTGATTCTTTCCTACATCTGGTCAACTCTACTACCTAAGCTGGTTATTTCATTCTTAATTTCTTCTATTGAGTTCTTAATCTCCAGAAATTCTATATCGTTCTGTTTAACATTTCAGTCTCTTTCGTAAAATGCTCATGTTGTTTTGATTGTGTTTCTGAGTTCATTAAACTGCCTTTCTGTGTTTTCTTGCATCTCGTTGAGTTTTTTTAGAACTGCAATCTTGAATTCTCTGTCATTTAAGTCATATGTTTCCATATCTTTAAGTTCCTTTTCTGGAAACTTTTCACTTTCTTTCTGAGCTGTCTTGTTGCCTTGGTTATTCATGGCAATTACTAATTTATTATTTCTCTTCCTAGACATCTACAGGAGTGGCTTCTGCAACAGGTTGACATGAAGAGGTCTTTCTTTTGTTTTCCAGTACTTGTTGGTAGATTGTTTTATTTTCTCTCTGACTGCAGCCTTTTTTCTCTCTCACACGGTAGTGCTATGTTTTCTCTGCACTATTCCAGCTCCTCACACAATGGGGGGTTCCCTGGGAAATTGGCTTCTCCTCTGTTAATAGTTTGCTTGGGTCACAGGGCGCAGTGTCCATGTGAGTATGCGGAGAGTTCTTGACGTTCCAAAGCTCTTCCTGCACCAAATTCAGAGCCCGTATGTGTCAGCAGTTCTGTTTACTCCTGCAGGGATCTGCCCTAATAGGTGGGGCCAGGGGTGGGGTGAGTTGTGAGAAGTGGCCCAGAGCAATGGCGGCGACCACCACCACAGCCGGTCCTGCTTCCACAGCTCCCTCCCATTTGCCGGAGCTAGTTGGGCTGCGAATCTGTGTCTGCAGTCCACAGTTCTCAGAACAGAAAATATTCTGTTCTTTTGATCTGACACTTCTACTGTTCCGCTTCTAGCATCGGGCAGGTGGGGACGGGGCGACCTCTGGGAGGGTAGGGAGGGGGTGGCTAGTCTCAGTGCCTAAGGCTTCAGTTCACTGCTTGGCAGTGAGGGCTTAAACCACCGTTTTCAACCTTCTTCCCTCAGTCTTTTCTCCGAGGTCTCTGCCATGAGCGTTGTGTTGAGCCGTGTTATATGCTGTCCCCTCAGCCCTGTGGGCCATAAGCGGAGCCGTAGCAGTCTGAGTTCTTCCCTCTCCCACAGCCGGGGCAGTTCCGGAATGCAGCGACCTCGGAACACTGAGCTAGTTCTGCGTCCTGCGCCCACATGGCTCTGTCTCTGCATTTCTCCCTTCCCTCCTCTTCCGCTCCCATGATTCGCCCACCATTAGGTGAATTCAGTAGTGGGCCTCTTTGTCTTGCCTGTCTGCTATGCAGGGAGTCCTTTGTGGAGTTATAGTTGTTCAATTAGTTGTAAATTCCAGGGGAGATTTACAGAGGCTCACCTCTCGCCGCCGTTTTGATGACGTCTCCCTCACCACTTGTCTTGACAGCCCAAGAGAGGCCTCAGTCGTGAGAAATCCTTCCTTATGTCAAAATAAATCTGCTGTTCTGCAACTCCCACTGATTTGTCCTTTTGCTGCTTTCCAAAACTGTCCAAGAAAACAATCAATTCCTTTCCCAGTTCTTAGCCCCTTTGATATTTAAAGACAGTTCACAAGTCCTCAGCCTAAGTCAACAGTTTTTTCACCTTTCCCTTAATAACAAGGTTTTGAATCCCTAGATTATAATAGGAATTATCTGTGAATATTTATCAAAGTTTCTCTTATCGTGTGTCACTTAAAACGAAGCACAATCTTTTAAATGTGGTTCAATCAGTGTTGAGCACAGAGGATCTTCATCTTTCTCCCATCCCCCAGCTTCATCGCTGTGTAATTGACAAATAAAAATTGTGTCTGTTTAAGGTGGACAATATGACTGTTGTGATAGGTATGCACTATGAAACAATTACCACAATCAAGCTAATTGACACCTCTATAACCTCACATAGTTACCATTTTTGTGTGTGTGTTCAGAACATTTAAGATCTACCTTCTTAGCACATTCCAAGTACACAATACATTGTTATTAACTATAGTCATCATGCTGCACATTCGATCTCCAGAACTTAATCATCTAATAATTGAAAGTTTGTACCCTTTGCCCAACATCTCGCCATTTCCACCATTCTCCAGCCCCAGACATCCACCGTTCTACTCTTTGGTTCTGTAAATTAGACTTTTTCAGATTCCACATAAAGTGAGATCACACAGTATCTGTCCTTCTGTGTCTGCCTTATTTCACTGAGCATCATGACCTCCTGGTTCAGGATCCCTCATCTTCTGCTTCATGTTTGGTTGAACTATATGCAGTTGCCATTTTGTAGGTCAGAAATAGTCAGATATCAGCGACTTCAACTGCTCAATGTACTGTCTTTGTACTAATACAACCTAAGATTATCTGTTTTGGCAGCAACATCATAATGTTGACAAATATGGAGCTTAGTCAACTAAACCTAACAACTCTGTCTATTTTTTTAAAAGATTTTATTGGGGAAGGGGAACAGGACTTTATTGGGGAACAGTGTGTACTGCCAGGACTTTTTTCCAAGTCAAGTTGTTGTCCTTTCAATCTTAGTTGTGGATGTTGTTCTTTCAGTCTTAGTTGTGGAGGGCGCAGCTCAGCTCCAGGTCCAGATGCCATTGTTACTTGCAGGGAGCACAGCCCACCAACCCTGGCGGGACTCGAGGAATCAAACTGGCAACTTTGTGGTTGAGAGCCCATGCTCCAACCAACTGAGTCATCCGGGAGCTCAGTGGCAGCTCAGCTCAAGGTGCCCTGTTCAATCTTAGTTGCAGGGGGCGGAGCCCACCATCCCTTGCAGGACTCGAGGAATTGAACGGGCAACCTTGTGGTTGAGACCCCACTGGCCCATGTGGGAATCGAACTGGCAGCCTTCGGAGTTAGGAGCACGGAGCTCCAACCGCCTGAGCCATCAGGCCTGCCCCAAGTCTTTCTATTTTTGATGCTCCCTGTTAATCCACATTCTCCTAGTCTTCAAATTGTGTAGTTGCTTTTTGTACCTAAACATTCACTTTATATTTATTTAAGATAATATTTGAAGAAACCTTTGGAAATCTTGGTTCTATTACCCAGAATATAAACTCTCCCCCATCTTTGTGTCATTACCAATCAGATAATCATGCCTTCAGAATCCTCATACAGGTCGGTGATAATGAGGGTGAATATTACTGGGCCAAGAAAAGAAACTGAAGAACAGAATGTTAGCTATCCACCTTCTGTTTCAGGAAAATATCTAAATTACTTTGTACTTATTCCATCAGAGAGCATGTCTAATTTGAGAGTTCTCCCTCTCCCCTCCTTGTCTGTGGCCACTTAATCTCTGGCATCACACACATCTCTTAGTATGGTCAACAAGATAACAAGCATGATATTGAGGGAACATTACCAAGAAGCCAAGTGCCTGTCACTAAGCTCTTTTGTTTGATATTTGGCTACTGCCTCCAGACCTCATCATGCCCCCTTAGAAAGGCTCTTTGGCTTCCTCTGAGGGAATTTGTGTAACTGACCCTAATTAAGCCTCTTAGGTCTCTAGCAGACCTTGATGCCTGACCCAATCCTTCCCAAGGGTACCCCCACCAGTGCCAATATCCATCTTGCCAAGCTCCTTTGTATGGAAATGCAGCCTTGCTTTCTAAGACCTTGCTTTAGGCATAATTTTTCCCAACACCTAAGGAACTCAGTGTCCAGAGAGCACAGTAGGGGACTTGTAGCTGTCATATAACCAACCTCACCAGGCAACTTTTCTTCTTCTGATTGACAGGCCCTTCTGCATCCCCAAACTTCTTCACTGTCTTCTAATCGATGCCAAGAATTCTATCATTAGCAAATCATTCCTTTGACTTAACATTATTTCCTGGTAAACTGCAGTTTCTTAAAGGAAAGTTAAGCCATAGGCTCTTTGGCAAGTCAATGCAGTGTTCCTCAGCTGTTGCTCTGACAATGACTGTGGAAGGGCAGGGGGAGGAGAAGGCGAAGGTCAGGAAGCCTAAAGAAGCCAGGAACTTTCAATTTGTATCTTAAGTGAATGAAAGAAATATTAAACCTCACTTAATAATAATAACAGCAGATACTTAAACAGTGTTTCCCTTATGAGGCTTTATGAGACAGGTAAAATTGTTAGCCCCTTCTCTACATAAGAGAAATGATGCTCGGAGAAGTTAATTTGCCCAAGGTCATACTGCCAGTAAGGATTAGAGCCAGCCTTTAAACACTGAGCATCTGGCCCCAGAGCTCAAGTCTCATAGCCCCTGGCTGTATCATTTCTCATTCCCTCCATGAGTATTTCCTGTTGGTGCTGAGAGCAGTCCATAGAGCTCAGATGGTGTACATCAAGAGGAGAGCCTTCTGCAGCAGCTCTGTGGCAGGCCCTATGAGTCCATTCCATATAGAGAGACATTGTCCTCACCAGGGGCCCTCTGATGGGCACATGGCAGAGTTAATGAGTGGATGGCAGACTTGGACTTGCCTCATCAATTTTTCTGTAAGGATCATTGATTGCTATTTGAGTAATGTAGTACAGTTTCATAAACCAGAGGTGTTCAGTCTCTGCAGGAAACCTGATGTAATAAGATAGTGTCTGTTGTCAGCTGAATAGCAGCAAAGATTGGCTGATTTGTTTAGGTGACTAAATAAGTCCACAGGAGAGCTTAAGTACATCCCAGAATCTCAGAACTAGATGGGACTTTAGAGAGTCATCTGGTCTAGCAACCCATGAAACAATTGCCTCTAAATTACACCTCACATACACACACCACCGCCACTAATAGTCTCACTTAAATACCTCAAAGAATGGGAAACTCACTATGTTTCAGAGCTGCCTTTTCTGTCTGTTAAGAGTGATAGAATGCCATTCAGTCCTGGTGAATAAGAATGGATTCTGTGCTTGTCAGAAGCTCATCACTTAAGTGGCTGGGAAGGATAATTCTCAATACCTTTAACAGGGCCTCTGTCCCTGAGAGGTCATTGATACACAGGAGTAAAAAGGACTGAAGATTTTACTTAAGAAGCATCAATGAAAAACCTGGTTAGGTAACTGAGAAACCCCACAGGAAGTCTTGGGAGATTCCTGATTGAGCAACTGCAGGGAGCTTCTGGGCTGAGCTTTTGGGACACTTCCACTCTGCTCCACGGCTCTTTGTCTGGGCTGCTGGACTCCAGGGATGGGACTTCTACAGTGAACTTGAGAAAGGAGAGCATAGAAAGATATTCTTGAAGCCTCACCTTCAGTCATAGGGCTTTCTGGGAAACAACTGGTAATTATGAGCCAGGCAGGCCAGCAATCCAGCAGGCAGAAAAGGAATCTCTCTGCACCAGCAAACACAGTCCAAGGCCCCAAAGCAAACAGGTGACAAAAACAGGTTACAGGGCAGCAGAGAAATTATTTAGGCATATCAGCATCCTTAGCACAACGTCGTGCCAGACCTGGTACCCCCATACCCCATACTTTATATATATATATTGGGGGTGCTAAAAAAAGTGTATACAAGTGGACACTTTGATCAACATTGCTCAAGCAGTAGTTCACCATAATCAGAAGATCAGAAGTGTCTGGACGCTGATGGTAACCACTTTGAGCACCTCTTGTAATTGCAGAAATCAAACATGACTTGTATTCATCTTTTGTTATCAGTATATGTTGAGTGTTACAACTTTAATATACTTTTCCTTTCTTAAAATATGTATACATTCTTTTGGCACAACATATATGTGTATATATATATATATATATATGTATATATATATATATATATATATATATATATACATATGTGTGTGTGTGTATACACACACACACCTATATATAAATGTATTCCTTTGATCCCCACAATATCATCAGAAGGTGGATGGTATCATTTTCCTCATTCTTCAGGCTCAGAGAGGTTAGGTAATATGCCAAAGGCCACACAGCTGGTAAATGACAGAGCCAGAATTCTAACCTGAACTGGAACCCAGGCTTCTCTGACTCAAGAATCCATGTGCTAACCACTTTGCCATGCTACCTGTTCCGAAGAGGCAAGACTAAGTCTCTGCTTCTACAGCCATGAGTAATTAATTCTTGACATTGCCCGCAGAATTACCATCTTGCTAAAATTTCCAGCTCTACTCAAAACCTTTAGTGGATCTATTTTTTGCTTCTCACACAAATTCAAGATCTTAAGGATAGTATTTAAGGTCTCCTTAATTTAGCCACCACTTACTTTTCAGATCTATTTTCTATTACTGGCTTCCTCTATCTATGATCCATTCCACCTCCTTCTCCCTTATTCTCCAACCATGGTGGCTAACCATTCTCTGAAAATGCCAAACCTCATCTTATCCCTGCTTACACTGTTCTTCTGCTTGGAAATCCCTTCCTTAAGCATGCTCCTTTCTTCACCTGGTCTACTTATGCTTTCTTTAAAGCCCAGTTGACATGTCAACTCCTTATTGAAGTCTTCTTCAATCCTCCCAAGTGGAATTTTCCCTGCTTCCTACCATTTTCTATATCTTTTGTGGTTAATCACCTTCTAATATTTTCACACTCTTGTGTTACAGTTAGTCCCTCAAGAGTTCCTCTTCTAGAAATATCCAAGATGGCAGAGTAGATAAACTCTGCCTGCTTCCTTCCATGAACACATTAAAATTGCAACTATATTATAGAACAATCAACCTGGAGAACCATCTGCAGTCTGGCTGAACAGAAGTTTTATAACTAAGGACACAAAAAAGCCATGTCAAGACTGATAGGAGGGGTGGAGATGTGAAACAGGCTGGCCCCAAACATCCATGTGGCAGTTGAGAATCAGGAAGGATACCCTGGCCATGGAGGTTCCTTCTGGAAGAGCGAGGGACCCCAGCCCCACACAAGGCTTCCCAGCCTGGAGTACTGGTGCCAGGAAGAAGAGCCCCTACAGCATCTGGCTGTGAAAAACAGTGGGGATTCCGACCATCCTGGGGGGATGAAAGGCTGCAGAAAACCCAGACATCCTCTTAAAAGGGCCACACACAGACTCTCTCACTCCTAGGTACTCACACTAGGAGCCAGTGGAAGTACTGTGACTCAGGGAGCTTTGGGGGTGTTCGGGGGTCAGAAGGACAGTTGGTATTTTCCCTGTGTGGGGTCCTTTTCAGGTGCCACCTTTCCTGTGCTGAGCCCTCCCTCACACCCATGGCCAAATCTGAATCTAAATTGGTCTGGTGAGCTCCATGGACGCTGCCCCACCCAACTGCCCCAACGCCACAGGCATACCCTTTCGAGCAGCCAGCCCCGCTCACATTGAACTTTTTCTTGAAAAACTACCCAAGTCCACGGGCCCTAGGCAGGTGGTGACTGGCCATGGTGTGCTCTGAGACTTTTGTTGAGTAGCTCCAGGCTCAGCACTGGCACCAAACCAGAATCTACATTAACCTGGTGACTACAACTCTTCCCATTCTAGTGACTCCCTGACACCCTGCCTCACCCAACCTGTGTACTGCACAAGACTTTATCAGTGGCTGAACCTTAAGGGATCTGGCAGATGGCAGCAGGCCTTGGGGTGTCCAGAGCTACCCCAGGCATGATACTGGTGGCAGACATCCTCGATTCACAGTGTGGCATCTCCCACTCACATCCAGATTTAGCACAGGCAGTGAACAATCACAGATCACTTTATAGCTCCTACCATGTAGTCTCCAGCCAGTCACAGGTGGTGGCTGACCTGAGCCTACACTAGAGCCCCTCCCAAAAGACCCCAGAACAAACATACTTGGAGGTTGCCTTCAGACAACAGGAGAACACCATGAAATTAGCCCCACAAGCGGCAGACACAAAAGGTGGTCTCAACAGGCACCAGGGCCCTCAGGGGCAAATCCCACTTAGTGGGGTAAGCCCCCCACATATACACACAGAAGCCTGTAAGCTGTGGACATGGCCAAACCCCACAGCCAATCAGCCTGAGGGTCAATCCCATCCACTGACATGCCAATAGCAATCAAGGCTCAACTATAACAGGAGGGCACACACAACCCACAGAAGGGACACTCCTGGAGCACCCAGAGTACGTGACCAGAGAGACTGTGCCACTGGGCCCCACATGGCACCTACTACATAAGGCCACCTGGCCAAGACTGGGAGACATAGCAACCCTACCTAATACATAGAAACAAACACAGAGAGGCAGCCAAAATGAGGACCTACAACCAAGATTACTCTACCCAGCAAAGCTATCATTAAAAATGAAGGACAGATAAAGAGCTTCCCAGACAAGGAAGAGCTAAGGAGTTCATCACCACCAAACTGGTATTACAAAGAATGTTAGAAGGACTTCTTTAAGATGGACCCAAAAAAAATCAAAATTATGAATAATAAAATGATACATATCAACAATTTCAATGTAAATGGATTAAGTGCTCCAATCAAAAGATATAGGAGAACTGAATGGCTCAGAAACAAAACCCTTAGATATATTGCCTACAAGAGACTTATTTCAGATTGAAAAACCGCACAAACAAAAAGTAAAGGGATGGAAAAAATTATTTCATGAAAATGAAAACAAACAAAAAACTGGGTAGCAACACGTGTACTTATACCAGACAAAATAGAATTTAAAACGAAGGCTATAACAAGAGAAAAAGAAGAAACAAGTCATTCCACTTCTAGGTATTTATCTGAAGAAACCCAAAATGCTACTTTGAGGGGACATGTGCATCCATATATTCATTGCAGCATTATTTACAATAGTCAAGATGTGGAGGCAGCCTAAGTGTCCGTTGATGGATGAATGGATCAAGAGGAGGTAGTACATATATACAATGGAATGTTGCTCAGTCATGGAAGGGAATGGATTCTTGCCATCTGCGGTGTCATGGATGGACCTGGAAGGTACTGTGCTGAGTGGAGTGTCAGACAGAGAAAAACTGATGCAATGTGATTTGCTCATATATGGAATCTCAATAACAAAACAAATAAAAAAACAACAAACAAACTCATAGACACAGAAAACATTTTGATAGTTGCCAGATGGGAGGGATTTGGGTGGGTATAAAAGGGGAAAGGATTAAGAAGTACAAACTGGTTGTTACATAGTAGTCATGGGAATGTAGGGTATAGCATAAGGAATATAGTCAATAATAAATACTGTATTAACTATGTAGGGTGTCAGATGACGACTAGATTCTTTGGGGTGGTAGATGGAGGGGGTTGGGAGGCAGGATGAAAAAGGTGAAGGGATTAAGAAGTACAAATTGGTAGTTACAAAATAGTCATGGGGATGTAAAGTAAAGCATAGGGAATATAATCAATAATATGGTAATAACTATATATAGTGCCAGGTGGGTACTAGACTAGTCAGAGGGATTGCTTCTTAAATTATATAAATGTCTAACCACAGTGCTGTACACCTGAAGTTAATATAAAATAATATTGAATGTCAACTCTAATTGAAAAATAAAAAAGGGGGGAAGGTATATTTAAAAAAAAGAGTATCTCTCCTAGTCAAAGGAGAAAACTCCAGGAGCACACAGAAGTCATGCCTTCTGTTCAGATCTATGGCTGAATGAAGGGAGTTGTAGGTTTAGGGATTGCTCAACCCAAGACTTAGCCTCTTAGGTGTGATCTCTTCAGGTCTATGTCATACTAGTAAATGCACTCCAAGAAGGAGCAGAAGAGAAACCCAAAAGAAGCTTCAAGAACTCTGTCTCATTTACTTCCAAGGGTAACCATCAGCTATTTCACTTCCTTTATGTTGTCCCCATTCAAAAAACCTCCACTTTCTCCCAATCTTGCCCAAACCAAACTTTGAAAATATTTTAAGAGACATAACGGAAGCTCTTTGAGGGTAGGCTGCATGCAGCAACTCAGATGAATCTCAAAATTTTAATGATGATCAAAAGAGGCCACACATAGAAGAATGCATCCTATATCATTTCATTCAGTGAGATTTGAGAACAGGCAAAACGAATGTATGATTCTAGATGTCAGAATAGTGGTTACCTGTGGGGAGAAAGGTTGTTAACTGCATGCAGGCACAGAAGGAAGCTTCTGGGGTGCTGAAAACATTCTTTATCCTGATTTGGATAGTGGTTACATACATGTGTATATGTATGAAAATGTATTGAGCTGTGCACTTAAAGTTGATGCACTTCACTGTATGTGTGTTATATCTCAATTGAAAAACATTTTTTTAAAAAACTGTCACTCCAATTTCCTGCAAACTTTCAAAATACTTTAAGTAATTTTTCTTTTGAGGGCAGCCTGCATGTCTAAATCACAAAACCCTTCAAAGATAAAAAGTGATTGCTCTTTAGATACTACATACAGTTTAAGAAATCTTCAGCCAAGATGATTTAAAGATTATGATCCAGAACTTCAGGACTGCAGAAAACATTGAGTCCCACAGAGGCTGTAACAGGGAGTGAGCTATCAATTTAAATTTGATAAAAGTAGGTGGCCTCTCAGAAACACTATTTCCCATCTCTCCTCCACTTCTACTCATCCTCAAGCCCAGCTGAAATGTCACCTCTTCTGTGATGCATTCCCTGGTCCCTTTTGTACCCTGCACCTCAACTAGTTAGTAGCAGAGCATGGTTGGAGCCTTGCTAGTCAAATTGTGGTTTGCAGACAAGCAGCATAAATATAACCTGGGAGCTTGTTAGAAATGGAGAATTACTGGCCACATCCCAAACCTACAGAATCATAATCTGCATTTTAATTTAATTCCAAAGTGACTTGTGCACATTAAAAATTAAGAAGAAGTTTAAGATAAGCCTTACTCAATTTCAAAGTGCTTCCAAACCATCCGAGACAATCTTTACAATTGCAAATTTGTGGGTCCTACCCCAGAGGTCCTGATTGAAAAATTCTAAGGCTGGATTGTAACAAGGCTTGGTTTGAAAGTTTCCAGAGAAGTTGGTTCAAACTTGGAGAGCACTTTCTAGCAGACAGAACACCATAGAGGATAACTGAGTTTCTCCCCAACAACCAGAAGCCTACTGAACAGGTGTCAATTATGCTTTGAGACCTAGCTATCAAGAGAAGCTCATGGACTCATGAACAATATATTTCCTAGGACTGCCCAATCAGGACTCAAATATTCCCTTAGCTTATAGTTTGGAGCCCCTAGAGAATCCCATGTCTAAGCCCATACACTCTCTTTTCGGCACTTTCCATCTGTTTCAAACAGGAGAAAACCCACCTCACCCAGGATCTCAGGGTTCTCAGAACAAAGACTGTTCCCATCTAGGCTGAATACCAAGTACCTGCTGCAAACAAACCAGAGCCAGAAGGAGTCAAGGACCCTGTCACCACTCACTCTGGGCCAAATATCCCCAGACAACTGCAGCCACGGGTATCTGAAGGTCTCTGCCAAGCCTGGTACACTGGAGCCAGAGAACAAGGGAAATGCTCAGCAGGAAATTCTAGTCATGGTGTTAAGAACGACTCACAGACAGTTTAAAGTGGCAACATTCAGGTGCCCCATCCATTATTGATGTCAAGTAAAGGATTTCACTAAGCATTAGACTAAAGTGTCCAGTTATCAGATTGACAAAAATGAAAATGAATACTAATACCCAGAATGTGTGAGGAGTAGAGAAGTGATACTCACACACAACTGAGGAGAGAATAAATCAAGACTGACATTTGGAAGCCATTTTTGCAACACTTATCCTGAAAGGAGAATGTGGAAGTAGGGTAGTTGAGGTATCTTGTAGAAATTCACCTGAAATGACCTAAACCCTGATTGCAAATACAATTGCCTACATTTTTTTGCCAATTATATTAGCTCAAGTTTTAAAGAATGAGAACACCTAATGTTGGCGAGAGTATGAGGAAATGGGCATTTTTATTTACTGATGATAGGGTTGAAATTTGTGTATCCTTTCTGGAGGGCATTCTGGAAATAATTATCAAGAGCTTTAAATATGTGCATGCTTGCTGATCTAGCAATTCCATTTTAAGAATGTATTGAAGGAAATAATTTTAAATGTGTGAACAGATGTCTACACAAAGGTGATTATCACAATTTTGCTTGTAATAGTGAAAAATGGAAGCAACCTACATGGGCAACAAAAGAAGCCTGGATAAAGAATTTACAAGCCATCCATACAGTGGTATCCCATGTAGCCATGGAAAATGATGTTTCAGTCTGTTTTTATGGATATACAAAAATATTCACATTTAACAATCATATATTATTAAACAAAAAACCAATGTATATAGTAGAATCCTAGTTTTCAAAATATCCATATGTTTGTATGGATTTGTTAGCATAGGAAAAAGTCTGGCATGATAGGTGTAGTGTCCAGTTCTTGAATGTTAGGATTTAAAAATTTTTTTTAATTACTTTTGCTTTTACATATTTTCCTATAATGAATATGGGTTTTTACTAAAATTTTGAAACAGTAATTTTTTCAAAATCTGAGAAAAAAGATCAGCCAGGATAAAGGGCTGAAGAAGGAGCTGCTCTGTTATTTGTCTGGCTTGCCTATCTTCAAAGCACGGAGAACCTCTAGAGTGAAATGCAAAGCAATTACAATTTGTTCTTGAAAGGAGACTTATCTTAAATGGCTAAGGAGCAGAGATGAAGTCATTGATTTTTTTTTAAGTGGAAGCTGAATCCTTGTGTTTTCCCTTAAAAAAAAAGTTACATTGGTAATCCTTCTAGCTTATCTACTTGAAATAAGAGGGCAGAAAGCTGAAAACAAAGTACAGTTAATAGTCCTGTCACTTTCTATGGACACTCGTATTTGGATCCCATTCATACTAGATGGCATATCTACCCCACTGACTCACCCCACTGCCAGCCTACTCGCTGAGCAGCCCCAGAGCTTGAAGGGAAGGGCAGAAGAAGACATGGACAAATTAACAACTTTGAGAATCAGCAGAACTGCTGAGGTGACTTCATGAAATTGAGTCTCTAACCCTACATGAAAAGCAACAAACCATGAGACACCCAGCCCAATGCAGCTAGATCAGGGCATGAGGACAATGTAGTGAAGGTGGCCAAAAAGAGATTTTACATCAGTCATCCCCAGAATTATTCCTCTCTCACCCCCAAATCCTGCCAAGAGCTGTGCTTTTCAAACTGCTCATCATGACCCATGCATGGGTCATGAAATCACAACCACTATGTTAAAAAATGCAATAACTGTGCACTGCCAGAAGCTCTTTCAGCAGCACGCAGCCAGCCTTGGCTCCCACACTGCCTAAGGATCTCTTAATAGAAAGTGTCCAGCCTCCACCTGTGCACTGCCAGAAACTCTTTTAGGGGTGTGTGGCCAGCCTTAACCTGTGCTACAGTCTTTCTTGAAAACTCTCAAAGGTCTGCAGGAGCCAGGCAGGTAGCAGCTGGCCTCGGTATGCTGTGTGTCTCTTATTGAGTGGTCCCAGGCTTGGGACTAGTGCCAAATCTGAATCTATATTAACCAGGTGGACTAGCAACACTCTGGTGACTTGGTAAAACCCCACCTCAAACAACTTGCATGCACCCTGAGGCTCTTTCAGAGGTGGATCGTTATGGATAGCCAGCAAGTGGGAGCAGGCCTTGGGGTCACCTGTACTTTTGGCTAAGTGGACCCAGTCATGGTACTGGTGGCAGCAGGCCTTGTTTCCCAGCATGGCCACTCCTACATGCTTCTAGACCCAACAAAGGCAGCTACCAATTATGGATCACTTTGAAGCTTCTACCAGGTAACCCCTGGTCAGTCACAAGCAGTGGCTGATGTTGACCTGCACTGAAGCTTCTCTAAAGAGGCTCCAGAACCAATACACTTGGTGGCTGCCTTCACACCACAGTAGAGGATCATCCGATTAACTTCACAAGCAGCACACCCAAAGGGTGGTCCTGGCAGGCACCTGAGCCCACTAGGGTGAATCCTGTTCCAAGGGGTATGCCCCTGCACAGCAGCTTGTACACTGTGGTCATGGCCAGTCTTCACACCCTGTCAGCCTGAGGGTCAATCCCACTACTGGTGTGCCAACAGCAATCAAGGCTCAACTACAACAGGAGGGCACATACAACCCAAATGAGGGACACTTCTAGAACACCCGGGTCAGTTGACCAGGGAGACTGCACCACTGGGCCATACAGGCAGCCTAGTATATAAGGCCATCCTATGAAGACTGGGAGAAGTAACAGATCTACCTAATACATAAAAACAAACACAAAAATGAAGCCAAAATGGGGAGACAAAGAAATATGACTCCAATAAAAGAACAGAACAAAGCTCCAGAAAAAGACCTAAACAAAATGGAGACAAACAATCTACCAGACTCAGAGTTCAAAACACCGGATACAAGGACATTCAATGATCTCAGAGAGAACTTCAACAAAGATATAGGAAACATAAGAATGGAGATAGAAAACAACAAAGAACCAGTCAGAAACGAAGAATATTATAATTGAAATGAAGAATACACTAGAGGGAAACAACAATAGATTAGAGGAAGCAGAGGATCGAATCAGTGATTTGGAAGGTAAGGTAACAAAAAACAACCAATCAGAATAGCAAAAAGAAAAAAGAATCCAAAAAAGTGACAATAGTTTAAGGAGCCTCTGGGACAACATCAAGCTTACCAACATTCACATCATAGGGGTACCAGAAGGAGAAGAGAAAGAAAGCAAGGAATTGAAACCCTATTTGAAGAAATAATGATGGAAAACTTCCCTAAATTGGTCAAGAAAATAGACATACAATCCTAAGAAGTACAGAGAGTCCCAAATAACATGAACCCAAACAAGCCCACACCAAGACACATCATACTTTTAATTAAAATGCCAAAGTTTAAAGACAAAGAATCTTAAAGCAGCAAGAAAAAAGCAGTTATATGGAGCTCCCATAAGAACACCAGCTGATTTCTCAATAGAAATTTTGCCGACCAGAAGCGATTGACATGAAATAGTCAAAGTGATGCAAATCAAGTAGTACAACCAAAACTATTCTACCCAGCAAGGCTATCATTTAAAATTGACGGAGAGATAAAGAGCTTCCCAGACAAGAATAACTTAAAGGATTTCATGACCACCAAACTAATATTACAAGAAATGTTCAAGGGATTTTTTAAGAAAAAGGAAAAAACAAAAGAACATTAATATGAATAATAAAATAGCAATAACTATGTACCTATCAATAATCACTTTAAAAGTAAATAGGTTAAATGCTCCAATAAAAAGACATAGGATAGTTGAATGGATAAGGAAACAAGACCAATACAATACTTAAGCTGTCTATAAGAGATCCACTTCAGATCGAAAAACACACACAGACTGAAAGTAAAGGGATAGAAAAAGGTATGTCATACAAATGGCAATGAAAAAAAAAGCTGGGGTAGCAATACTTTTATCAGACAAAATAGATTTTGAAGCAAAGCCTATAATAAAACACAAAGAAAGACATTGCATAATGATGAAGGGATCAATTCAGCAATAGGATATAAACCTTGTAAACATTTATGCACCCAACGTAAGAGCATCTAAATACATAAAGCAGACATTAAACAACATAAAGGGAGAGATTGACAGTGATACAGTCATACTAGGGGATTTTAACACCACATTGACATCAAGGGATAGATCTTTCAGACAGAAAATCAACAAAGAAACAGCAGCCTTGAATGACACATTAGACCAGATAGATTTAATCGATACTTTTAGAGCATGCCACACCAAAGCAGCAGAATATACATTGTTTTCAGGTGCACATAGAACATTTTCCAAGACAGAATACATGTCAGGTCACAAAACAAGTTTCAATAAATTGAAGAATATTGAAATCATATCAAGCATCTTATCTGACCATAGTGGTATGAAACTAGAAATCAATTACAAGAAAAAAACTGAAAAATACACAAACATATGGGGGCTAAATAACATGCTAGTAAACAAAAAAAAATGGGTTAACAATGAGATCAAGGAAGAAATAAAAAGGTAGTTTGAGACAAATCAAAATAAAACACAGTAACCCCAAATCTATGGGACACAGTGAAAGCAGTTTTAAGAGGAAACTCCATAGCAATAGAGGCCTACCTTGAGAAACAAGAAAAACCTCAAATAAACAATTTTACCTTACACCTACAGGAACTAGAAAAAGAACAGTAAATGAAGCCCAAAGTGAGTAGAAGGAAGGAAATAATAAAGATCAGAATGGAAACAAACCAAATGAAGTCTAAAAAAACAATACAAAAGATCAATGAAACCAAGAGCTGAGTCTCTGAAAAGATAAACAAAATTGACAAAACTTGAACCAGACTCATGGAGAATAAAAGAAAGAGGACCTAAATAAATTAAATCAGAAATGAAAGAAGTGACAACAGACACTACCAAAATACAAAGGATTAAAAGAAAATATTGTGAACAATTATATGCCAACAAATTGGACTACCTGGAAGAAATGGATAATTTCTTGGAAACATACGATCTTCCAACACTGAATCAAGGAAAAACAGAAAATGTAAACAGACTTACTACTACTAATGAAATTGAATTAGTAATCGAAAACCTGCCAACAAACAAAAAGTCTTAGACTGGATGGCTTCATACATGAATTTTATCAAACATTTAAAGAATTACCACCTATCCTACTCAAACTATTCCAAAAAATTCAAGAGGAGGGAAGGGTTCCAAGCATATGTTAGGAGACCAAAATTACTCTGATACCAATGTCAGACAAAGACATTGTAAAAAAAGAAAATGATAGGCCAATAGCCTTGATGCACATAGGTGCAAAAACCCTCAAACAAAATATTAGCAAACCTAATTCAGCAATACATTAAAAAGATCAAACGCCATGATCAAGTAGGATTTATTCTTGGGATGCAAGTTTGGTTTGATATTTAAAATTAATTAATGTGATATATCACATTAACAAAATGAAGGATAAAAATCATATGATCATTTCGATAGATGAACAAAGAGTGTTTGACAAAATCCAGCATGCATTTATGATAAAAACTCTAAGCAAAGTGGGAATAGAGGGAACACATCTCAACAAAATAAAGGCCATATACAAGGTCTGACAATTAAATTCACCAACTTGCCACCGTGCGTGCTTACATTGGCAGCACTGTACAAACAGCTCAGTAAATTTCATAACCTTGGCATATCAGTGTCTCACAGCTGTGTTCATGTCAACGTGTGGTGGTGTCTTGCTGAGTGGTGTTCATTATTGTTGTTGCGTGTTTTTATGTGCTTTGCAAGAATGTCTGAGTTTGAATTAGAGCAAAAAAAACAAATAATAAATTTTTTGTTAAACTTGGCAAGAGTGGATATGAAATCAAGGACATATTAGTCCAAGTTTATAGGATAATACCATGAAGAAAACAGCAGTGTACAAACTATTGTCTGTGTCTATGAGTTTCTGTTTCTCATTTGTTTGTCTTGTTCTTTTGTTGTTTTTGGTTTATATACCACATATCAGTGAAATCGGAATACTATTCGGCGGTAAGAAAAGATGATATAGGAACATTTGTGACAACATGGATGGATCTTGAGAGTGTAATGCTGAGCAAAATAAGTCAGACAGAAAAAGCAGGAAAATCTTAACTGAAAATCTTGGCATGACAAAGGTGTGTGCAAAAATGGTCCCAAAGGAGCTTTGCATCATGACAATGCACCAGCTCACACAGCACTGTCTGTGAAGGAGTTTTTAGCCAGAAAACAAATAACTGCATTGGAACACCCTCCCTACTCACCTGATCACCCCAATGACTTCTTTCTTTACCCAAAGATAAAGGCAATATTGAAAGGAAGACATTTGGTGACATTCAGGACATCAAGGGTAATATGATGACAGCACTGATGGCCATTCCAGAAAAAGAGTTCCAAACTTGCTTTGAAGGGTGGAGTAGGTGCTGGCGTTGGTGCATAGCTTCCCAAGGGGAGTACTTCGAAGGTGACCGTACTGATATTCAGGAATGAGGTATGTAGCACTTTTACTAAGATGAGTTCGTGAGCTTAATTGTCAGACTGCGTATGACAAACCCACAACTAACATCATACTCAATGGTGAAAAGCTCAAAGCATTTTCCTTAAGATCAGGAACAACACAGAGATGTCCACTTTTACCATTTTTATTCAACATACTATTGGAAGTCCTAGCCACAGAAATCAGACAAGAAAAAGAAATAAAAGCCATCCAAATGGGAAAGGAAGAAGTAAAACTGTCATTATTTGCAGATGAAATGATACTATATATGGAGAACCCTAAAGATTCCTCAAAAAAACTATTAGAACTGGCAATGAATTCAATAAAGTAGCAGGATACAAAATTAATATTCAGAAATCAGTTGCATTTTATACACAAATAACAAATTATCACAAAGAGAAATTAATAAAACAATCCCACTTAAAATTGCATCAAAAAATAATACCCAGGAATAATTTTTTTTTAAATTTATTGGGGTGACAATTGTTAGTAAAATTACATAGATTTCAGGTGTACAATTCTGTATTACATCATCTATAATTCCCATTGTGTGTTCACCACCCAGAGTCAGTTCTCCTTCCATCACCATATATTTGATCCCCCTTCCCCTCATTTCCCACGCCCCACCCCCCTTACCCTCTGGCAACCACTAGACTATTGTCTGTGTCTATGAGTTTTTGTTTCTCATTTGTTTGTCTTGTTCTTTTGGGTTTATATAGAAGACTTGTACTTGGAAATTTACAAAACACTGAAAAAAGAAATTGAAGGACGGACAGATGGCTCAGTTGGTTAGAGCGTGGGCTTTGGGCAATGGGGCTGCCGGTTCAATTCCCACATGGGCCAGCGAGCTGCGCCCTCCGCAACTAGAATGAAGTCAATGAGCTGTTGCCCAGGTGCCAGATGGCTCAGCTGGTTGGAGCGCAGACTCTCAACCATAAGGCTGCCGGTTTGAATCCTACCAGGGATGGTGGGCTGCACCCCCTGCAACTAAGATTGAACACGGTACCTTGAGCTGAGCTGCCGCGGAGCTCCCGGATGGCTCAGTTGGTTGGAGCATGGGCTCTCAACCACAGGGTTGCCAGTTTGACTCCCGCAAGGGATGGTGGGCTGTGCCCCCTGCAACTAACAACAGTGACTGGACCTGGAGCTGAGCTGCGCCCTCCACAACTAAGATTGAAAAGGACAACAACTTGACGTGGAGGGAGCTGATGAGAGTCCTGAGAAAAACACACCACTGTACCCCAATTAAAAAAAAAACTCAAAGAAAAGAAAGAAATTGAAGAAGATACAAATAAATGGAAACATATATCTTACTCATAGATAGGAAGAATTGACATCATTAAAATGGTCATACTACCCAAAGGAATCTACAGAGTCAATGCAATTCCAACCAAAATACCAATGGCATTTTTCACAGCACTAGAACAAATAATCCTAAAATTTATATGGAATCACAAAAGACCCCGAATAGCCACAGCAATCTTGAGAAAGAAGAAGAAAGCTGGAGGTATCATACTACCTGATATCAAATTATACTACAAGGCTATAAAAATCAAAATAGCATGATATTGGCATTAACAAGACACATAGATCAATGAACCAGAATATAAAGTCCAGAAATAAACCCACAACTATATCATCACTTAATCTATGACAAAGGAGGCAAGAATAAACCATGGGGTAATGACAGTCTATTCAATAAGTAATTTTAGGAAAACTAAACAGGTACCTGCAAAAATGACACTGGACCATCTTCTTACACCATATACAAGAATAAACTCAGAAGGGATTAAGGACTTAAATTTAAGTCCTGAAACCATAAAACCCCTAGAAGAAAACATAGGCAGTAAACCCTCTGACATTGCTTTTAGTAATAATTTTTTGATGTATCTCCTCAGGCAATGGAAACAAAACAAAAAAAATAAACAAATGGGACTGCATCAAGCTAAAAAGTTTTTGCACAGCAAAGGAAACCATCAACACAATAAAAAGACATCCTACTGAATGTGAGATGTTCACCAATGATATATCCAATAAGGGGTTAATATCTAAAATTTATAAAGAACTCATTCAATCAACACCAAAAAAATGCAATTAAAAAATGGTCAGAGGATAAAAAAAAATGAAATGTTACCATTTGCGACAACTTGGGTGGATCTAGAGGGTATTATGCTATGTGAATTAAGTCAGAGAAAGACAAATACCATATGATCTCACTTACCTGTGAAATCTAAAGCACAAAATAAACAAAAAAAACAGACTAATAGATACAGAGAACAAATTGATGGCTGCCAGATGAGAGGGGAGTTGGGGAGCTGGGTGAAAAAGGTGAGGGCATGAAGAAGTACAAGTTGGTAGTTACAAAATAGACATGGGGATGTAAAGTACAGCATAGGGAACATAGTTAAGAATATGTTAATAACTATGTATACTGGCAAGTGGCTACTAGATTTATCAGGGGCTCACTACTTAAATTATATAAATGTCTAACCACTATGCTGTACACCTGAAACTTATATAAAATAATATCGAATGTCAACTGTAATTGAAAAAAAATTTAATGTAAAAAAACAAAGATTTTGCCATGATAAAATTATATATATATATACATATACATATACATACACATACACATACATATACATATACATATACATATACATATATATGTATGTATACTGTGGCAAGCTTCCCTTTCCCTAATAAGAGACCGATTAAAGACATCAGGGATTAAAAAAAAAAAGAAAACAAGACCCATACATATGCTAAGAAAATGCAATAGAAGGGGAGATGTGTTAAGAGTAGGATAATAGGGCCGCCTGAGTGGCTCAGGTTGTTAGAGTACCATGCTCCTAACGCCTGTCACTGGTTTGATTCCCACATGGGCCAGTGAGCTGCGCCCTCTACAGCTGAGACCATGAACAACGGCTCTCCCTAGAGCTGGGCTGCAGTGAGCTGCTGACTGATGAGCGACGACGGACTGCCTCAGCTGCGGGTAGCACAAGGTTCATAATACCAGCATGGGTCAGGGAGCTGGGTCCTACACAACTAGACTGAGAAACAATGGCTTGAGCCGGAGTGGGGGGGGAGGCGGAAGAAGGGGGGAGAAAAAAGAATAGGATAATATATGATAGAAAGTGCGAGAGTGCTTCCTGGGTAGCAAAAAAAAAAAAAAGTATGCTATATGTGTGTGCCTGTGCAGGTGTGTATGTACTGGTGGTGATGTTTAATTTATTACTTACTCTGGGACATGGCCAAAGTCGAAAAACTTGAGGTTTTGCGTCTGGATACTACTGCCCACTACACTCGAGGGCATTGAATCCCCTAATCTGCTTTTGCTTCCTGTCCTCCACTTTGGACTTCTCATCCTCTTCACCCAGATATCTTCTGACTGTGCGTGACTTTTAAAAAATACAGTCCCAGATGTGCAGCCATATGTTCAATGCAGCATTATTTACATAAGCAAAGATGTGGAGGCAGCCTGGGTGTCCCTGAATAGATGAATGGATAAAGAAGAGGTGGTACATACATACAATGGAATATTACTCAGCCATAAAAAAGAAGGAAATCTTTCCATCTGCAACATCATGGATGGACATAGAGGGTATTGTACTGAATGAAATAAGTCAGACAGAGAAAGACAAGTGCCATATGATTTCACTTATATGTGGAATCTAAAGAACAAAACAAACAAAACAGAAACAGACTGATAGGTATAGAGAACATTTTGATGGTTGTCACATGGGAGCAGGGTTTGGGGGGATGAGTGAAAAAAGTGAAGGGATTAAGAAATTCAAATTCATAGTTAGAAAATAGTCATGGGGATGTAAAGCATAAGGAATGTAGTCAATAATATTGTAATAACTATGTATGGTGTCAAATGGGTACTAGATTTATCGGTGTGATCACTTTGTAATTTATATAAATGTCCAATCACTATATTGTATACCTGACTGTAATATAATATTGTATGTGAACTGTAACTGATAAATAAAACATTCATTAAAAAATACAGTCCCAATGCCATAGGTTTTTTTGTTTTGTTTTCTGAGATGACCAAAAGCCTACATAAAATATTTATCATATACTCCTTGTAGCCAGGGGGAAATGCTTGAATTTAAGACACTTTTTTCTACCCCCTACTCATGTGCAAAAGAAAGATTCATTTTATAAAACTAAAAAATTATATTTCTATTTTTTACTTTTGTAGAATATTCACTCTTTAAAAACATGATTTAATGTTGATTGTTCCCAATAATATGCTTGGATTACAAAAAGAAATAGGTTTATGAAGTGACTAGTTTAAAAAAAAAAAAACTAAAGGTATAATTGGATCAAAAGTACAAGAAAAATTAATCTCAGTAAACTATGTCCTGGACTCAGTTTCTGAGCAATTGCCCTATAGTCTATAATTTTGAATAAAATACCCTTTCAAAAGACCTCATCAGAATCTGAGAGAAATGAGAACAATAGGGTATGTATTACAAAAGAATGGTTCTTCTCAGATAATTGTTTTTAATAAAATGGTAAAAGTGTTGAAAACACCAGGCAACTATAATTAGGATAATAATCTATTGTTCTACAGCAATATATATCCTGTTGTATCTTCTATTGAAAAGCAACAAAGATAATGAAATAAAGGATGAGTGGAGACGTTTAAAGGATAGTTACACATTAAACTGTAGAGGTCATTCATTAATCTCTTCTTTATGGCAGAATCAGGTAAATAATGAGAGTGGATGCTGTGTTGCATGCAGGCTCTGAGAGCACTCTACTTTTAGGGAGACATACAAGCCCAGGGACATACAAGACTGCTTTTAGATATGACTGTATGTGTTTCCTATTTATTCACTTAGGTACAGTTGTATTCAAACACAAAGCATCTCCTCTACACTGTTGAATTCTACTCTCTGTCAGTCGTGACTGTGCTATCATTGGTCTCTTTAGTTGGGAGAAACTCCAGGAAGATCTTAATTTGATCCAAATTTGATGGAGCTGTGTTTTCAAGACGTAGGGCCTAAAAACATACAAGACAACTGAGTGAAAAGATCTGTTTTTCACTTTAATTTTCCAGATAAAAAATAAGAATGGGGAAAATCAAATTATCTCCACTGCTCAGGGCTGGGGAGAGAAGGAGCACCTTTGTCCAGGAGTACCCATCCCCTGGCAACTCTGGATCAGAAGACAGCCAGATCTTTCCCTGGTACCTATAAAAGAGTGTGCCCTTACCCATCCTAGAGAGGCTGCCACTATGTGCTGGGCCTAGATACCTGACATGGGAGCTATGCCAAGAGAGCTTCAGGAAGAGGTCCTTGCCTCCTGAACTACACTTCTTCTTCTCACCTGAAGCTGTGGACCCTCAAACAGCTAGGTCCCAACAATCCTGATTCACCTATAAATTTGGCCGTATAGTCCAATAACTAATAGCACAGGTTCTGGAGGATTGCATAAGTTAAAGTCCTCTGCCATCTATAGCTGTGGGGCCTTGGCAAGTCCCTTAACTTCTCTGAGTCTCAATGTTTTCCTCTGTAAAATAGGAGTGAACACAATTCCTACCTTAAAGGGATGTGATGAGAATTAAATAATCAAATGCAGGTAAAAGTCTCAGCCTGGAATATAATGAACAATTAATACTAGCTATTTATATAATTATCATCAACTAGTAGGAATATTCATCTCCCCTATTTTTCAGTCTAATAGTTTTGGAACTGCATTAAGGAAAAACTAAGTGATCATCTCTAGAAAAGAAGTTTAGACTTTTAAAGTAAACCCTGATGATCTAGTATTGCCTTCTCTAAATAATTGTTGTTTTTTTCATAACAGCAGTCTTCTCTGTCCCCTTCTATTAGGTGACTTCTACTACCCAACACACACACACACACACACACACACACACACACACACACACACACACCACAATACATACACCCCCAAGCACACATACATATTCACCTGGTGAACACTTAAACTAATTCTAACTCAGCTTGCTATGAGGACCCTGACGTTCAGGGAAGTGTGTGTGTGTGTGTGTGTGTGTGTGTGTGTGTGTGTGTGTGTGTGTGTTTTTAATGGAGTCTTTCTTTGCCGAAGTCAAATAGATGGATCTTGGCTTTAGGAGAGTCCTTTGAGCTTCTCCGTCCTTAAGTTTGATTCCTCTCCACACCTTACCTGCCAAATGGCATTTCATCTTCTGCTTAGAACACTCCCAGTGTGAGTTCACTGTGCCCTAAGGTCACCACACACTTATCTTTAGCAAACTCTTTCTACTTATAATTTTTCTTATTTTGGTCTGAAATCTGCTTCCTTCTAGCTTCATGTAGATGCTAGGTCAGCCTCCTTGGGGGCCCTAACAATAAAATAAAGCCATTTATATCATGAACATCAGTAAGAAAGATCCTATTCTTTCCAAGGGAGGGATGTTGCATCTCCACATCTCCACTTACAGTCCTTTGAGACGACTGGTATCTTGGGTTGGCATGGGTTTATCTTGGACTTGAATCCCAGCTGTCACGGGCAGCTCCCCTGGCCATCTCCCACCTGCAAGAGCAATTTTCCATCTTTCTTTCCCCTGACTACTCTAGGCCCAGCTTGGGCACATATGTCCTCCACCTCACCTGACCTGACACTTGATTTTAATTGGAGTCCTCTCAGGAGCACAGGTTGACCTGATTTACTTTGGGGTATAAATACTGGCAGTTGAGAGTCTGAAAGCCCAGACTTTGTGAGGAGCAGCAGTATCATCCTTCCTTCCCCAACCCTCACACACAGTTTGAACAGAATCATTTAAGTCTCATGAACTATCAAAAGTCAGGACATTGTTTTCTCTCAACACAAAGCAGATTAAAATAGATGAAGTGGGGAAATAAAGTTAATCAGCCAAAGATACTGTTGGAGGGACTCCAGATACCCTCTGAACTGGATTTCTGGAATATGGTGTGCTGAGGCCAGTACCTTGAGTAGGGTGCTGTGTTCCCCAGGCTGACCCACATATCTTTTGAGTCACAGCCTCATAACATGCAGTTGATTTGGTTTAAGTCCATCAATGATCATTTACCCTTCACTTTGGACTGATGAGAAGGAGGGGAGTACAGGTATGTGCACATGTGTGTGTTTTGGTGGTGGAAGGTGTCATTTGCAACCATGAATGGCTGTACCACATGTACATTTTATGTTACAAATTTCCTTCAAAACTTATTTTTTATCTCTGTACTGATTATATATAATTTACTTATTTCGCACTCCACAAATTTTAAAGGTCATTTTAGATGCACAAAAATATGTTATCTTAGGTTTTCCTATCTTTTACTTAATTAACACAGTGATAGAACAGAACATTGGAAATTGCACAGTATCAATTCCTGCCTGCCCTAGGAAGACTTGATAACTGAGTGTTAAGTGCCATTTTCCATCTCTTCTATCTGCTGTGGAAAGGGAACAAGCTTTCACATAGTTATCCAACTTTCAAACCTAACTTTTGCGTCAATAAAACAGTGTTTTTTAAAAAACACTCAGCGATTTTGTTTTTTACATTAAATAAAGAGGTGGAATAGGGTATTTGGATTTATTGACTGTAATTATGTGCCAGATATTTTACTTGTATTAGTGGTAAAATTATGAGGGAGAGTTTCATTTGTTTAGTAAAAGTAAAGGATTACATTTACTTTGAAATACTAACAAAAGGGAATACATTATTAAACCTAGCTAGTGCTTAAAATTAGTTTATACCACGATTTCCCAGAGTCTGTTTTGATGAACACTAGTATTTTTAAATTTTTATTTTGAATTAATTTTAGATTTACAGAAGAGTTGCAAAGAGTACAGAGAGTTTTCATATATTGTTCACTCAGCTTCCCCTGAGGTGAGCATTTTACATAACCATGGTAAATTTATCAAAACTAAGAAATTAACATTACTACAGTACTATTAACTAAACTCCAGATTTTGCTTGGATTTCACCAGTTTTTCCACTAATGTCCTTTTTCCATTCCAGGCTTCAATCCAGAATTCCATATTATATTTATTCATCGTGTTTCCCTAGTCTCCTTCAACCTGCTGCAATTTCTAGGTCTTTCATGACCTTGACACAGATGAACACTAGTTTTACCGGGTCTTCTGTGGGAGAAAAAGAATTATGTGGTCAGTTAAGTATAAAAATGCTTAATGAAACAAAGGCTTCTTATACACTTAGAAGAATATGCTAATGTGTTTTATGAATATTCAAGAGAGGTCTGCAAAATGCAGTGTTTTCCAAACATTTGGTTACAGAGGCCACTATTCACAAATCCTGTCTCCAGACCGGTGTTCCGGGAAATCCACAGGGTAATTCTGGTTTATATGATTTTTATTACAATTCTCTCCTGCGTGTTCTTCCTATCTCTAGTTCCTTCCATTCTCCAGTCACCATTAGAGTGAGTTTTCCAAACTGCAAAAAAGCTCCAAAAACTTTCCTCAGCCTACTCTTAATTACAGGACTTGAACTCACACTCTTCAGTATGCATTCTAAGTCCACCATAACCTAGTTCTGGCCTACCTTCCCAGCTGCAGCTGTCTCTGCCCCTGCAGTACTTTCTAAACTCTGATCCAGCCACAATAGATGCTCCAATATCTCCCAAACCTGTCTCTTACGTTTCAATACTCACTCTACCTTTCATACCTTCCTCCTTGGTCTATCAAAACCTATCTCATACTTCTAGTCCAGTACAGACACTACCTACTTTCTGAAGTCTTCCCTCTTCCATTCCCCCAAGCCTAAGACCAGAATAAATCACTCTGCTCCTGGGTTCTCATAATCATATAACCTACTTGCATCACCCACAGCACTTATTTCATTTGGCCACCTATTACAGTTAGCTGCAGGTTTGTGCCCCACTCCAGGCCATGAGCTCCTTGAAGATGAGAAATGGACCCTGTTTGCCATTATAAGCCTAGCTTCTCATCTTTTGCCTTGTACAATATAGGGGCTCATTGAATGCTTGACAAATGAATGAACACAAGTCTATAGAACTTTACATTTTATAAGCCTTCCATTTGAGTCTCATAATAATCCCATGAGGAAGGAGTTATAATTATTCCCAGATTACAGTTAAGAAAACTGAGGCATAGATTGGTTAAGTGACGTGCCCAGGTATCATCTAGCTAATCAGGTACACAGTGATATTTCCTGATCCCAGTTAGTAACCGTGCTCTTTTCAACCTTACCACATGGCCTTTTTGAGTAATTTAGCAGTGGACATCAAACATTAAGCATCCAGAGTGTGCTGAGAACTGGGAAATGAGGGACCAGGGAATGAATAAGAATGAAGGAGCATTTCTGCTGGAATAGATAGGAGTGGAATGTTTTATGGACAAAAACATCCTGACCTGAGAAAGGCGGTAAGAAGATAAAAGGATCTGAAAAGGCTTAGAGGCAGGGAGGAGTTGGTGGCAACCAGAGGGAGATGGCTACTGGTTGTCAAAGATCAGGGAAGCTGGGAAGAGCTGTGTCAAGCTGGAAATCTGTTCTGAGACAGTGATGAAGCCAATACTCTTTGATTGCCTAAAATTGGCTGTGCAGAAATGGATGGCAATGGAGACGTTTGCTGCTGGGGAAGAGAATATACTTTAAATTTAATGAGGACAACTCTAGAAGCCCTGCTGATTCCTGATTGATAAGTACTAAGGCGCCTCACTTAACTTGCAGGCACAGCTGTCTGCACTGAGCATTGGTGGGTACTGGGCAGCAGCTCAGCCCACAGGGAAACAGTCTCTGCCTTTTTGCCTGTTGGCAATTTCACCTCCTGGACAGAAAATAGGAGAAGAAGCCAGTGCACAGCCCTGCACCCCCCCAAAGGTTATTTTGCCCAAGGCAAACGTTGCCTATTGAATTCTCACCAGCCTGATTAGAAAGGATTATTCCAGTCTGTGAAGTATCTACTAACCAATCTTCCTGAGTTATTTTTGAATAGCTATTGAATGGATAATTTCCATACCCATTATCAAAATGATATGCTGGAGGTAAAATTTAGCTGCATTGTATTTGATCAGTAATTGCAGAAATGTTTCCCTCAGATTTAATGTCTTATTGGCAGCAGGTCTCCCTACAGGAGCAAAAGACTTTAGGATACTTTTTGGTTGACACAAATGCTTTATTATTGTAATATTTTTGTTGCAGTGGGGGTGGGGAGGAAACGAAAATTTATTTGGGCATCTGAACAGAAAGTTGTTTTTTTTTCATCTCCCAAGAGCAGCATTTGGCAACATCGATTTTTCCACCAGCAACAGCAAGTGAATAACATCTCTGCCCGTTGCCCAAGCCTCACTGCTCTGGAACAAGAGCAGACCCTGAGGCTCCCCGTGGAGCGCAAATCCAATGACAACAGCCAGTCACGCAGGTCCCTATTACCAGAAATAAGTGGAAAAGGAAATGAAGGTTGAAATATTTGACTATGGAAAGAACTTGAGTCCTGAGTTTCACTTCATATGCCTCTGCATTGCAAGATTCTAGATCACCTGCTGCCAATAGCAATATAATGCCAGCCACATATGTAATTTTAATTTTTCCAGTAGCCCCATTTAAAAAAGTGAAAAGAAACAGCTAAAATTAATTTTAATAATACGTTTTATTTAACCAAATACATCAAAAATATTATCATTTCAATGTAAAATCAATTTAAAATTATTAATGAAATAATTTACATATTTTCATGCTAACTCTTCGAAATTGGGTGTGTATTTAATTTACCCTCACGGCACATCTCAATTCAAACTGGCCACATTTCAAGTGCTCTTTAACCACATGTGGCTCATTAGTGGCCACTGTATTGGACAGAGCAGGTCTAGCTTGAGCTACATACCAGAGATTCCATGTTTCCCGGAAAATAAGACCTAGCCAGACAATCAGCTCTAATGCGTCTTTTGGAGCAAAAATTAATATAAGATCTGGTCTCATTCTACTATAATATAAGACTGGGTATGATATGATATGATATGATATGATATGATATGATATGATATGATATGATATGATATGATACCAGGTCTTATATTAAGTTTTGCTCCAAAAGACACTTTAGAGCTGATTGTCCAACTAGGTCTTATTTTCGGGGAAACACGGTTGCAGTTCCCTGATTTGAACTGGTCCTTATGGTTTTCTCTTCCCCTAGGCCAGGGGAAAGCTCAGATTGCTCTCATTTTTTTTATATGGAGCCCTGACCCATTCAATCCTGCCGTCCTATGCAGACCCTGCCAAGGCTGTCAAATCCCAAAATCAAAATCATCTGCTGACAGTCAGGGCAAGTAACATTGCACGATAATGATTTATGCAAAGAAAGGAAAAGGCAGCCTTCCACATCACTTTCAGAAGGAAAAGAAGGTCAATTCTCAGCCAGCTTCAAAGCGATCCAAGTGCACTAAAATCCTCCAAGACATCCTAGCGCTGATCACCTTTCAGCATTAGACACTTCACCTTGGCTAGGATGGACTTTCCAATAGTGATTTTGAACTGAATCTTAGTAGAACCAAAACAAAGATACCTCATTGGGTTGGATTTATACTGCCATGACAGAATTCTGAAATGAATATTGTTAAAAATTAGCAAGGCAAATTTACTCCTCTTGGTTACAGGTCTTTTTAGTTTCAGAATGATAATGCCATTTTTTTAAAAGATTTTATTGGGGAAGGGGAACAGGACTTTATTGGGGAACAGTGTGTACTTCCAGGCCTTTTTTTCCCAAGTCAAGTTGTTGTCCTTTCAATCTTAGTTGTGGAGGGTGCCGTTCAGCTTCAAGTTGTTGTCCTTTCAGTCTTAGTTGTGGAGGGCACAGCTCAGCTCCAGGTCCAGTTGCCATTTTCTAGTTGCAGAGGGCACAGCCCACCATCCCTTGCGGGACTCGAGGAATCGAACTGGCAACCTTGTGGTTGAGAGCCCACTGGCCTATGTGGGAATCGAACCGGCAGCCTTCGGAGTTAGGAGCATGGAGCTCTAACCACCTGAGCCACCGGGCCTGCCCCAATAATGCCATTTTAATTTTCTTTCTGGTGATGTGTTTGGAACCATTGCTGTATACCTAGGCATACTGAAAGAATATTACTATAATACATGGGTCATTCATGGCCACAGTGTACGCTACCATATTTTGGGGAGCTATAAAGCTAATTTTGATGTACGTGAAGTAATTGACATTGATTTCTCTTCTCTCTGATATTGCAATCTAATCCTATCAGTCTCTAATTGTTCCACATTATGAGATTTGACTCTTTCACAATATGACTTAATTACTGGAAGACAAAGTAATACACATTCTACTATGCTTGTCCACCCTCCCCACCCAAACCTAGCAGAGTGCTGAGGATTTGATGCCATTAATGCTTGTCCACTTCACTTGATTCCAAGTTGATCAACAATTTACCTCTGAGAAAGCTACAGTTATTCTTCTGGGATATTGGCAAATTGCTATTAATTCTTACTCCCATTCCTTGAATTGCTTCATTTACATATTGGATGTGTTGTGATTAAAGCAACTAATGATGAGTTTCTATACTGTAGCATAAATGTGAGCAGGTGAAAAACTCAGTCACCTCGTTGATTTCTCTACCTAGCATTAAGAACTGTTGGCTGATCTTTTTCACTGAATTGATTGAAAGAGCTGGGGTTTTTGACATTCTCTATAATGTTTCAACCTCTTTTCAATTCATCAGGTATTTTGTTGAATGCCTACTATGTGCAAAGTCTGGACAATGGTTTCAAAGAGTTTGGCCTGTATGTTCAGCAGTGTCTTGGGGACTATTAAGAATACTGCATTACATTTTTCCTTAGAAAAGTAAATGGAAATTCAGAAAAACAAAAGGATTATTACAAATAACAAGAAACATCACCTCGAACTTAACTGAGACAAACATGGAAATCACTGAATATGCTGTAATATAGCGAATATTTTGTTTCAATTGGACGCTGAGTGGGCTTAAGACATTTATGTCTCCAATTGTGAGTAAAATGATGACAATTTTGGAGCATAAGATTTTGAAAATCTATTTTTGAAAGTTGTGACTAGAAAGTAAGGTATAATTGGGAATTTCCATACTACTTTTTAGCTTTCTGGGAATCAACTCCCTCCCATGTCCCCAGTAACATGTGAATCTACTGTCTGACTCTTACACATTGGATTTTTGCACATATTTTCAGGATTGCTTTCTATTAGAAAGCAGGAAAGTACGTGCATAAATGTTTGGAGTCATCAGCTTTAAGATGATAGTTAAACCCTGAACTAGGTGTACCTGTTTCCTGAATGTCTCACTACTTGGTTGGTGTTCTTGTCAACACCTTATTCAGCCAACTTCCTTGGTTGACAAAAATGTATAAAGATAATTCATTGCTAAGCTTAATCACTGGAAACAGTCCCATTTTTGAAAATTATACTTTCGTAATTTCTATTATTTTCCATTTTATACCACTCAGGATTGAAATGGACAGAGGGTTAAGTAAAGTAATAAAGTTAATTAAAATAAAAGAATAAATGAAAGCTACCTTGTAAGCCTGCAAAGGCAGCCATGAAGAACAGCTTTTCCATAATGACTCCTAATATTTGAACATGTATTTTATGCACTAGCTGTGACTGAAAGTAGCCTAATATGTTGAGAGGTAAAGGAAAATTATTAACCCATAAAAATTCCCTTTTAAAAACGGAAGCTACCCAATTTGCTGGGCAGAAAGACATGGTTGCCGGGCACTTCCACCACTTTGGAAATTATTCCCAGAAGGTGAATTATTACGTTCCTACCTTGAGCTGGGAAAGGTTTTTTAGTATGTGCTGGGTGTCACCAGCCTCATAATCTTGGAATTTATGTAGAATAACATACCCGTGAGCTTTACAAATCAAATGAATGCATTTAAAACATAATTTAAACTCTGCTTTGTTGAAAGAAACAAATGCGAATGGATGGGTGTTTTTTTTTTAAATAATACCACTTCCATATAGATATAAACAAATTGTTTTCTTATGCCAACATCTAGGTCAAAGATCAGCTGATTTTAGAAAAACTATTCATGTCCTATTGAGGACTTTCAAAAGTTGGATTTTATTTGCCCTTTTCTGTTGTGAAACTCACTAAATATTGCAAACAAAACAATGTAGTCATCATCAATACTGTTGCAATCACAGGTGTGATGTTGAGGTCCATTAGTTAAGATGTGCATGAAAAGAAACCAGGTCATGGACTGTTGGGATGGCTTCCTGCTTTCTTCTGAAAAGCAGTACCTAGAGCTGTGCTTCTCTCCAATGGGTACTAGACTTATAGCAGTGATCATTTCGTATGATATATAAATGTCTAATCATTATGTTGTACACCTGAAACTCATATAATATTGCATGTCAATATAATTGAAAAATAATACATATTTTTTAAATGTGCATATGACTCACCCAGGGATCTTGTTAAAACGCACATTCTGATTCTGTGGGTCTGGGATGGGATCTGAGATTGAGAGTTCTTATAAACCCAGGATGATACTGATGCTACTGGTCCACAGGCCACACTTTGAGTAGCAAGGGGCCTAGAATATAGGCTATCTTTATGCATTCAGGAATGCATACTGTCTTCCTTTACAGGATGCAGGATTCACTTAGGAATGGATGAGTTTGTCCCTCTATCTAAATACTTATATAGAGAGTGTCCATCTTTGTGAACATAATTTTTATGAACATAATTCAAGCTGAAAATGTTTTATCTCGTTTCATGAAATGTAATAGAACCCCATGACAGAATAGCTTGCTATTTTGTAACTTTGACTATCTATCTACCAGTCATTTTGTGCCCCAGAAAATACAGCAGTTCTATTCAGTAACAGCCTAGTATCTCATCCTTAAGCAGGAAAACAGGGGTTAGTGTTGTCCTCTGACCCCACATGTCTGCCTTTAGTCATCTCTGGCCAGACCTCCTGAATGCCAAAACAAATCCAATCCATCAGTTGTTTCATCAAAATGAAGTCAAGAAATCAGTTTACATTCACCATTGAACTGTCCTGCCACTACAGCTAAGTCAAGAGGGCATAGAAATGCTGTGCATGAAACACTTCAAACAGACAATGAGCACTTCTCAACTGGTCATGAGTCTAATATGACCCAAGCTGTATCAATAAACAAGTTTCTTTTAAAAAGAAAAAAGGAGCAGGGGACAGAAGGCAGAATGTATACTCAACATTTTGAAGTAACTTGGTCTCTACTGGATCCTAAAAACAGATCTCATTCTGCTTGGGAATAACCGACTTGGTCAGGAGTAAACAGAACAAGCAAGTTATTCTACCAAATTCAGCTCACAAGGCAATTACAACGCACCTGTTGCATGCACTGTTTTGGGTGCTAGGGAGACTGAAAACAATAAGGGCCAAATTCTGCTCATAAGACCTCACAGGCAGGTACACAAATGACTCACACAAGGTCCAGTAAAGCACGTGACAGAAAGAAAATGCCAAGCAAATGACATCAAGATTCAGGGGAGGGAGAGATCATATTCTATCAGGGCCACCAGGAAAGGCTTTGTGGAGAAAGTGATATTTGAGGTGAGCCTGATAGGATGGATCGAATTTCTACATGTAGTCCTGATAAGGAGGGGGGCATCCAGGAGAAGAAGCAAGGAAAGGCATGAAAGCAGAAAAGTGCAGAATATATTCATGGGACTCTGGTTTTGCTGGAATGTAGGACATGCTTACTGCACAGGTAGATAAAAGGAGGAGATAAGACCAGGCAAGTGGTTAGAAGCCAAATTGTAGAAGACCCTAAAAAACCCATCTGACCAGTGAGACTCTTATTATTAAAGAGCAGTAAGATGGTTTATATGATTTATAAATTATACCAACACAAAATATCGTTATCTCCACTAAGATATCACCCAGCTTTGACATAATGCTGCAAATAGGTTATGTCAACGTTGTATGTAAAATCGGTAAACTTCAGTGTCACCCTGACAGTTATTGAGGCATACTACGAAGTGTTAAGAACAGTATGTTACCCGCCAAACAGACCAATAGTCCAGCGGGTCAGAATTGAGCACTCACAAACAAACAGTCTCTCTCTCTCTCTCTCTCTCTCTCTCTCTCACACACACACACACACACACACACACACACACACACAATGTATCAGGTATGTATTGCTACTTAACAAACTACTCTTGCCTCCCTCAGTCTATACTTCACAGAGCAGAGTAATTACTTTAAAACTGTAAGTCACTTTATGTCATTCATGCGCTCAAAATCCTCCAATGGCTTCTCAATACTCTTCAAATAAAATCCAAAGTCACTGGAGTGCCCTATAAGGCCCTTCATATTCTGGTCTTTGTTACCTCTCCAACCTTATCTTTGAACACTTTCGCCTTTGCTCACTTAGCTCCAGCCACATCTTTCCCGATCCTTTAACATACTTACCTCAGGAAACTTGCTGCTTCCTAAACCTAAACTACAATCCCCTCAGATAGCCCCATAGCTCAATTCAGGTGTTTACTCAAATGTCACTGCTTCAGAGATGCCTTCCCTGACCAATCTATCTAAAATAGTACCCATACCACTCTCTGTCCCTTCACTCTGCTTTATTTTTATAACTTAGCACTCACCACCACTTCATGTACCATCTCTTCACTTGTTTATTTCCACCTCTTCCTACTAGAATATAAATTCTGTGAGGGCAAGGATTTTTGTGTTTGGTTCTGTAGCCCTAGTACCCAGGACAGTGTCTAGTACATAACATCACTCAAAAGATAGGGATCCAGGCTACTCCAACAACTAACGAATTGATGCCCTTCCCTCCTGTCTTGCCCATTGCAATCTACTATGCCCCTTGCAGTCATGACTTTCATACTTTTACTCTGATTAAAATTCCCCAGGCGTTCATTATCACTACTTACACAATGAGGCCCACCTCCCTAGACCTACATTCAAGGCCCTTCTTGCTTGGGCCCCAGTCTAACTTTTTCAGTGTCAACTCTGACTTTGTTCTTGCCAGGCAATCTATCTGTGCTTTGGTCCAATTGTTCTAAATTTTTGTTTTTATCAGTGGAATACTTTTTTCCCCAAATAAGATCTTATATGGAACCTCAATGTAAAAAATATGTCAAAGCAGAGGTGCTTTAGTTGAAACTAGGGTAGGTGTCCAGGATTCCTCCATTTTGACCTTCCTTGTAGCATGCCCCCTTGAAAACCCAATTTGAAAACTGTACTCTAACCAAGCTCTAACACTCTGTGTTTCCCAGTGCCTCCGAACACCCCATGTCCCCACCCTGATGTCCTTCAACACCATTTGTACAGATCAAAATCCCACCTATACTGAAGGCCCAGTCAATTATCATATCCTCCATGAACATTTCCCTGGTCTCATCAGACATGACTCTTTCCTCCTCTGCACTTCATTCATACACTTTTTTATGGCCCTTACTTCCTATTCCCTGTACTGGTTTATAAGTTGTTTATCTTACTAGGCTGTAAGCTCCTTTGAAAGAAATAGGCAGTCAGTGTTTGCTAAATCAGTGATTCATCTTTGTAGCCGCAATAGTCCTACTGCACTGTTTTGCACCCAGTAGGTGCTCAATACATATTTTTCTGTTGGATGGATGAATGAATGAATGAATGAGTGAATGAGTTTCCTACATTATATGGAACAAAAACAATTTTTAAATTGAGCATATTTAGCTTGTGGTTTGTTTCTTTTTTCTTTGGTCATAAAAGCAGACAATGCATCCAGTCCCCTGTGGCTCCTGAAGACTTCAGTAAGCTGCCAAATAACATTACTGAATTTATGATTGGATTAATGAAAAGCTTGTAGCAAAATTATCCTAGAGAGGAAATGATCCTTTCTGGGACTTGAATTTAAACTAGCAAGGCTAAAACATTAGTTTTAAATGAAAGAAAACATCTCATTGTGTAGACTTTGCATAGTTGATAAATATGCCAGAAGGAGTTTGTCTCAGGGCACCCTGCAGTAGATGCAAATAGGAAGAAACTCACCATGGCAAACTGAAGAAAGGGGACGCAGGCTGGGTGACCTTACAAAAGTTACTCCCCCTCTTGGGGCCTCCATTTCTCAGTTTTTTTTAGTGTGTAAATGGAGATTTCATTTCAATGATCTCCAAGTTTCCCTCCAGCCCAATCCATTTATGATTCCCCCGGATTGTAAGCAGCCTACCAGTTTCCACTGGACAGAGTCCCAGAGAGCTACTCCCCAGAAGCACCTGGCAGTCAGTCCCACTCTTCCATGAGGACCCCTTCTAGTAACCCTGCTGAGTACCAAAGAAATGGCCAGCTTTGAACCTGTCCCTTGCCAATGGCCCACTGGATATATTTCCACAGCAAGAAAGACAAATGACGATCTGTCCAAGGAGAAACCCTTGTTGGCAAGACATTCTACTGGATAAATAATTCCTCTTGCCCCCAAATTCCATGTGGTTGAAAATAAATAAGACTACCTGCCACAGCCTACACCTAATACTGCACTCTTCACTGGGTGGTCACAACCACATCCTGTAGCAGCAAGGAACCTGTTACAGACTGAATTCTTATATCCCCCAAACTTCATATGTTGAAATCCTAACTCCCGAGGTGATGGTATTAAGAGGTGAGGCCTTTGGGAGGTAATTAGGTCTTGAGGGCAGAGCCTTCATGAATGGGATTAGTGTCCTTATAAAGGAGACTCCAGAGAAATAGCTGCAGGCAAACTGCTGCCACTAAAGGTAGAAAGTGGCAAGAACTGTATTAATTTTCCCTGGTGAGAAGGGAAACAAGTCTTCTTCCATCTTGATTGACTGTGATTGACTGTCTTCACCTGAACCTTCTTTCCATTAATGGTAGACTTTAGCTCAGCACACACAAAATTAAGGCTTTTATTACAAATAACTCTTAGTATATACACACTTTATCAAGATTTGCTCATTAAAGCATTTGCAAGTTTCTTTGAAGCTGTTTCTATATCTTTCTTACTCACTTTCCTCCAAAAAGCAACCAGTATGTTCAGTTAATTCAGAGGGACAGAAATCAAGCTGGCTGTACTTTCATTCATTGAGCAATTACAATATGCCAGGTGCTATTCTCAAGGTATTACATGCATCAGCTCATTTAATTCTCAATCCAACCCAATGAGTTAGGTCCTATTATCATATCTGTTTTGTAAATAAAAAAACCAAGGATTTGAAAAGTTGTTACTTCCTTAAAATCAGACAGACAGGCTATCCTCTAGCTGTGTCCCTCTCCCCAGGCAGGGAATCTGCAGAGCCAAAGGAAATTGTCCACCCAGAGCCTGACCTCCTTCTACCCTACTTATAGACCAAACACAGGGAAACTAGGACCCCAGATTTCCAGATTCACTTATGGGACCCTAAATGACTCCAAACTTACTTCTGGGGCCTGAGGGGGGACTCTTCCTTGTGTCTATCCTCTCTAAGGCAAACAGAAATGCTGCTAGTGTGAGCATCCCCAGGTCTGAAGAATGAAGAAGAAGTGACTGTGAATTTTGTTGTGTGGTGTGTTTTTTGTGTGTGTGTGACTTTGCATATAAAGGCTAAGGTGTCTACTTGCATGTGCATGAAGCCTCCTGTGGTGAGGGATGGACCTATAGGTTGAGGGATTGGGTCTCCATCTGTGGCCATGTTCCAGCCCAGAATTCAAAGTAGTACAAGAAGTTTAAATTCCAACCCTGGCCTTTCAGACTGTTATAAAGGTATATTTGTCAGGATAGGATAGAACATATTTTATTGGCCAGTTTGCTAGTTTGTCCCAGCTAACTTTTGTCCCAGCCTAGCAAATTTTAGGCACCCAGATTTTAGGCTGGCACCCAGATATACACTAGACAATTGAACTCTTCTTTTAGGAGTCACTTCAAATACCACTTCTTCCAGGAATTCCTTCCAAAGTGCATGAACCAGAACTGTTTTCCTCTCTCCTCCTCTTGTGCCAGCCTTTCCCCCAGCCTGCATGGCCATACTGTCTATGCTCCATCTGTCTTCCCTCACAAGATTGTCAACTAAGGACTAAAACTTGTCTATCTGCTTGCCCCTTGGGGCTCAGCACAGTGTCTTCCCCAAGTACATGTCTGGAGATGTTTGCTGAATAAAAAAGATAAAAAGGAAAAGAATGGAGGCAGTATTCCTTGGGGAGAAAGGAAAGAATGTGAAGCAATCAAGAAAGTCCTTGACATAAAGATAGGTGAACTGAGAACAGTTTGCCCTTTTTTAATGGAAAATATCCAACATATAAAAAATAGAGAGTAATGTAATGAACTTCCATGTGTCTTCTCCAGCTACAGCAATGATGAACTCATAACCAACCTTGTTTCACCTATACCCTCACTCACTTTCTCTACCCCAATCTTGGATTACTTTGAAGCGAGCCTGAACCAAGTCATTTCAACTGTAAATATTTCAGCACGAAAAGCAAGAGTTTGTTTATCAAGAATTTGGTATCACCATGCCCAGCTGAGCAACCACTGGAAACAGACGTGACCAGAGCAGAATTAATTTTGGCTACTGCAGAGGCTTGTGGCGCAGGTGCTCATGCAAACTGGTAGCCTGTATGTGAGCACGGAAGGCAGTCTCTGCTCCTTTCCACTGTGATTCTCAGTTGCAAGGAGCTGGGCCAGCGTGAGGCTCATGGCTGTGGCTTCTCACCGAGTTGACCATCTTTCTTTGCTCATTGCAAACCCCATACTTACTGATTTTAGACACCTTTGTGCACATCCATGCTGACTTGTCTTAATTCTGTCAAAGCCTTCTTCCTCTCCCCTGGAGCTGTCTGGGAATTCTGGTTCATTGTTGCTGGCAGTTTTTTACTTCCTTTGTGCTTAACTTGTTGAAATACGAAAGGGGGTTGGACAGTGTTAAACAATATGGCCCCCGTCACGCCACATTTTACATTGAAATCATCTTTAAGGGTTTTGCTCCTAGACACAGATGGTCTCCATATCCTAGGAGATGGTCTTTTGGCACGAAAATGAAAAAGCTGTGCCCCCTGTGAATCAAGAAACTTGGCGAGTTTATTCTGGCTCAAGTCAAACAGACAATTCATTGTCCTGGGGACTCTTAGTTTCTCCTCCTGCAGGGAAACATTTTTGACTCTTCTGTTAAACACTTATATGAGTTTGCACTGCTCTTTCCTACCTAATGGTGAGCCCCCATTCACATTAAGGTTCCTCCCCTTTTCTAAGGCATGAACTGGCCTTTCCCTTGAATACAGGCACGTACAGGATGACCTGCCTGAGTCCATTCCCTGTTTCCCCAGAGTCCTCCTAAGGGAGCCTGTGCTTCTTCCTCCTGTCTGCATCTGGTCCACCCTTTCACAGCCAGCTGCTAATTGTTCTGTTCTTGTCCATTTTAGCTATGCAATTGTGACCTCTTAGAAACCTCACTTACTTCTTTTGTGACTTTTTTTTAAAAGATTGTTTTATCGGGGAAGGGAAACAGGACTTTATTGGGGAACAGTGTGTACCTTCGGGGACTTTTCCAAGTCAAGTTGTTGTCCTTTCAGTCTTAGTTGTGGAGGGCGCAGCTCAACTCCAGGTCCAGTTGCCATTGTTAGTTGCAGGGGTCCCAGCCCACCATCCCTTGCAGGAATCGAACCGGCAACCTTGTGGTTGAGAGGATGCGCTCCAACCAACTGAGCCATCTGGCCACCAGGTTGCTGAGCAGCAGCTCATTGACTTCATTCTAGTTGTGGAAAACACAGCTCGTTGGCCCATGTGGGAATCGAACCGGCAGCCGCGTTGCCCAGAGCTTGTGCTCTAACCAACTTAGCCATCCGTCCGCCCATTTAGTGACCTTTTTTGCTTCTTCAGTAATTACTACCTCTCTTACAGTAAGAGAAGAAAGCAAATCTATAATTGCCCTTTCAGTCTTTTTTCCTGACTTGTTTTATACTTCACCGACTATGAGGTTTAGATAGCACATCATTGTATTCATTCTATTCCCCCCTATTTAGGTCCCAGTAACTCTTTGCTATTCATCTCCCTCTTACAGATTTTCCATCCCCTGGGCCAAACTGACATCAGCCACTTAAATCTCCTGAAAACATTTATTTTTCACTTCATCGATGTATTCTATACATCCCCTTGATAGCATATTTCCAATTGTAATGTGTCCAGTGACTTCAGAATTAGATATTTATTGATATCTCCTTCCTCCTCAATACTAAGCTCCAGGAGGGCAGGGATGGCATCTGGGTCATAGTACCGTAGGTCCTTGATAAATATTTTTTTTAAATTAAAGTTTATTGTGGTGACAATTGTTAGTAAAGTTATAGATTTCAGGTGTACAATTCTGTATTACATCATCTATAAATCCTATTGTGTGTTCACCAGTGAAATAAGTCAGACAGAAAAAGTAGAGAACCATATGATTTCACTGATATGTGGTATATAAACTGAAAACAACAAAAGAACAAGACAAACGAATGAGAAACAAAAACTCATAGACACAGACAATAGATAAATATTTGTTGAAAAGAAAATTTAAAAAAAAAGAAATAGAATCAATGAATGAATGATCATTCTTCCATCAATTTATTTTGGCATTTCTTCTATTCTCCTAAAATTTGACCTCATATTACTCTCTTTCAGTTTTATTTTATTTATTATTACAGAGCAAACCAATTGTTCCTTAGAAAAAAAGTCCTCTTATTCTACAATTCCATATGCTTCAAGCAAGATACTTCTTTTTTCTTTGTTTTTCAACTATTCTGTCTGGATATTGCTTCTTAAATTCTCAGTTTTAGGGGATCAGTGGATTCTTGTTTTCATGGGGATATTTTTTGACTCGACTTTAATAGCATAATTAATTGGATCAAATATGCTACAATATAAAACACTTTATATAAACTGGTCATTCAATGTTAACTACTTTTTAATAGTAATTATAACCCTCTAGGTTCTATTATTTGGTGTCAGGAAATATAATTGTGTGTAGGCATGTTGGTGTATACACGTGTGAGCTGAATTTAAGAATTTATATTTAAGAATTATGAAAAAGACAAACAAATCCAAGTTGTATGAACTTGAGAATAAATGATGTTTGAATTTTTCTCTTGCTCCTTGTCATGTTTTAATATATTAAGTTGAACTTTCCACGATTAAGAGATTCCAAGAGGAATAATTCTGGTGACCTCAGAAGCATCTATTTCAAAGGCTTCTTTTTACAAATAAAGACTAAATTTGGGTGAATGGAATCCAGCCACTGCATTTTATGTTCAAACGTAGTCAGATTTGAGCACAAAAACAAAAACAGCCAGATCTTAAGGCCCAGAACTAGCACCGTATTATTTCAGATGCATTTTATTGGTTAAATCAAGTCCAAGCCCCAGCCCCAACCCAAATGCAAGAAGAGGGAAATATACACAGATGTGAATATTTGCCTATTGCCTCATCCACTCAAGAGAATAGAGTGGGTCCTTGGTGTCTCAAGAGAACAGGGGTGGGTCCTCTATTCTAGCCCCCTGGGTTACTGAGGAAGACAGACTGCAGGCAGCACTGAGCAGAGACTTCCACCATCAGATCATCACCTGCCACTCCACAAGCTCTCCCTTTCACCGCAGGCTCATTGATCAATTACCTTGATTTAGAAACTTTCTTTCAAGTCCATATACATATATTGCACAATCATGGGTACTAGGCACTGTACTGTGCTCTGGGAACTCCAGAATGAATAGCAGAGGTTCACGTCCTTAAGGAGTTCATAGTGCAGCCAACAAAGAAGTGGGGTTAGAACCTATCTTCCCAGCTGACATGAGGTGACCTCACAAACCAAATCAAAAGCTGGGAGACATCCAGGCTAGATGACGGCCACAATAGCCACTTGACCTAACAGGCTGAGCCCTCAGTCACAAAAGGGCATCTGATTAGTCTGACAAGGCATAATTTTTGTAAGGGCATGAGGCTGTTACCACTCTGTGGCTTTATTGTCTAGATCACTATTTTCTAGATTCTGAAACTATAAACTAGCTACCTTTGCCCTGTATGACCTAGTACCATTTGCTTTGTTTGTAATAGGTGCTAAACAAACATTTATTTTTAAGTTGAATTGGATTATTCAGTGATTTTTTTAATGTCTAGGAAATGCTATTTACTACATGTGCTACTTGGAATATTACTATTAAAAAATACCCAGTAAACCTCCAAAGGCACATAGATACACACCCATATACATAAAATAACTATTAGTCCTAGATTATTTTAGTTTGCTTTCAGCCAATTGCATTTTTTAAAGTTCCCAGACACTTCAAGAAGCAAATAGACACCACTTATACTCCACAGCTAATCACTTTTGATTCTTCCAGCAGTCATTTTGATAATACCAGACATAATGAAATCACTTACCAGTAACATGGGTCTAATTCCCCCTATGCAAAATAGTCCATTTTTATTCCAGTTTGGAATCCCTGACAGAGCTCTTGAGGCTGCTCTTTCTATAGGGTCATTATTAAAGGAAATTTATTTTTATGATAATAAATTTTTATACAAATAAATCTCACACAATAACACAGAATCCCAGCTAGTCTTTCCCAACAGTTGTCATGAGGTGTTATCATACTCCATATTACATGAATAAATAAGAAGCTGGCAGTTTCTGAACTACACCAAGTGTACTGATGGGGTTATGAAGGTGACTCCTGGACCCCGGATAATCTGCCATTACAATAAGGGTTTAAATTAAATAAAATCTTATTAAATCAGATATGAAGAAACAGGGCAGAACTGTTACTGTCTCTAACATAAATAAAGATTGAAGCACATCTTTTTTTTTTTTTTTTAAGGCATGATTTGTCTTCTGGACTATGTGGCTTGTCTGGCATCATTAAGGCCCTTTGTGTGGTTTTAATTCACAGTTTGGATACTCAAAAGTGTTATGCCATTTTCACTCTTTAAGGTGACATGAGCTTGGTTAATGGAAGAAAGGAGAACCCCTGAAGATCCTCAACTAAAAACATTACTTACTGGAGAAATCAGTCTTTTATTTGGGTTGAAGAAAATCAGCCAAAGAGAGGTGCTGAGTGGCCAAGAAATGTAAAGAAAATTAAAGAAAGGAAAATGGGAAGGGAATGAGTCAAAGCCATCTCCATGGTCTTGACCATTCTTTTAATGGGATCCTCTCCCTTCTCCAAGCTCTTCCCTTCGAACACAGAACCTGACAGCCTAAAATTGCAGGAAGTAGAGTCGTGGTACCTTAATAGGTAAAGGAAAGAAATATCCAGGCCCACCCCTGATTTGGCGGGGTACCCTATCTTTCAGCATAGAACTTGGAAAATAAGAACACACATGCTATGAAAAATAGCTTTGTCTTAAGGTATCTAGACAGAAAAAAACCGACCAAACTGCAATTTTAAACTTACTGTGAAAGTGTTTTATTCATTCCATTTTCCTGTCTTGGTACATCTACATCCTTACAAATGGATTCGTGCTGTACCAATTTACTCACTATTCATGTCCTAATCCTTGGACCAAATTCATAGAAAAAGATTCAGCCCTAACTCCCTTGCATATTTTTGTTCTTGTTTAAGCCAACCAGATCTGCAATTCATTAACTGCTTGTCATGTTTTGATATGTGGATCAGGAAATAATCAATAGTTGGCAAAATTTAATACATGGAGCTCATTTCTAGAGAAACACACTCATTGCCATGCCAACTATCGATCTTCCCTGATGGAGGCTCGGCAGTCAGTCACAAAATGGGCCCTGCTAGGCAGGCCCTACTATCTGTCAATAGGAAATCACTGAGTCGCCAACTTCAAGTGAGTTTCTATAATCTAGAGGTTCACATTGGAGAGAAGTGAGATACACATGTTTTCAGGAAAGACTGCTTCATGATTGCACAGGACACATCTATTTCATTGAGCACCCAAGAATCTTGTCGTATAGTTGGTATGGAATGCAGCATACTGAAATATAGCATTGCATTCTGCCTTGTGCAGTGCTTAGCATGTTATACCCATGAAGAGAGAATGAACAGCTTATTCTATTACTGCTTCATGTTTATGAAGTGTAAATGCAAAGAAATCTGTTTACTCTGTGTCTTATGTACTCACTTCCCAGGTGTGAGAAAGATTAATATCATTTTTATCAGAGATCTGGATCTGTACTCTGTTGTATAACATAAAGGCTAGAGGATAAAAGAGAGAGAAAAAATAATAATCAAAGAACTCTTTGAACTTTTTGAAACTCTGAAAATTCCCTTAAAGTTAAAAAGTCATCAGAATATTTGAAAATGTCACCGATTCTAATTTGAGAAATTCCATTTGCTTTTACAGGAAAAAAGACATCTTTAAATATAGAAATTACATTTTACTATGTTGTTACCAAGTGAATAAAGTGTTTCTAATATTTGTTCAACAAATACTTATTTGAGTGCCCACAACATAGAAGGGAAAGCTTATGAATGTAACTGCTACATGTTGAACATGTTTTTGGAATAATCTCCCCCACGTATTGAGATGAGAGGGAAAGTTGTTCTGCTTAAGACTTGTTCAGCAATCTTCAAGCCTTGTGGGCATGATTTCTCCCTCCCCAGTCAACTAAACTCAGAAACCGTTTCATGATAGTAAGAGAGGCCCACACTCAAAACAGAACCAACCCTCACATGTATGGCGAACTGATTTTTGACAAGGTGCCAAAACCATTTCATGGGGAAAGGACAATGTTTTCAACAAATGGTGATGGGAAAACTGGATATCCATATGCAAAAAAAAAAAAAAAGCTGTAAAGACCCTTACTTTACACCATATACAAAAATTAACTCAAAGTGGGTCAAAGACCTAAGTGTAAGACATAAAACTATAAAACTTGGAAGAAATCATTGGAGAAAATCTTCATGACGTCTGATTTGGCAATGTCTTCATGGATGTGACACCAAAAGCATTGGCAAAAACAAGATAAAAATAGGTAAATTGGATTCTTCAAGATTAAGAACTTTTTGTGCATTAAAGGATACTATCAAGAAAGCAAAAAGACAACCTACTGAATGGGAGAAAATATTTGCAAATCGTATATCTGATAAGGCATTAGTATCCAGAATATGTAAGGAACTCCTATAATTCAATAGCAAAAAACAAACAACTTAACTCAAAAATGGGCAAATAATTGAATAGATGTATTTCCAAAGTAGATATACAAAGGGAAGCACACGCAAAGATACACATCATTACTCATTAGGAAATACAAATTAAAACCACAATAATATACCACTTCACACCTACTAGGATGGCTATAAATTTTTTTTAAATAAAAAAATAAATGTTGATGAGGATGTGAAGAAATTAGAACGCTCATGTGTTGCTGGTGGGAATGTTAAATGGTGCAGCCACCATGGAAAACAGTGTCAGTTTCTCAAATGGTTAAACATAAAACTACGATAAGACATAGCAATTCCACTTCAAAAGAATTTAAAGCCGAGGCTCAAACAGATATTTGTACATAGGAGCATTATTCACAATAGCCAAAAGGTGGAAAGAGCACAAGTGCCCATCAACAGATGAAATGGATAAACAAAATGTGATATATACATACAGTAGAATATTATTCAGCCATAAAAAGGAATTAAGTTTGTTAAATTGCTACAACATGGATGAACCTTGAGGCATTATCTAAGTAAAATAAGCAAGACACTAAAGGATGAACATTATATGATTCCCCTTATATGAGATAACTAGAATCTTCAAATTCATAGAGACAGAAAGTAGAATAGTGGTTACCAAGGGCTGGGGTGAGGGGGAGTGGTGAGTTATTGTTTAATGGGTACAGAGTTTCAGTTTTCGATGATGAGAAAGTTTCGGAAATGGATGGTGGTGATTGTTGTACAGCAATTTGAATGTACTTGATGTCGCTAAATCGTGCACTTAAAAGTGGTTAAAATGGTAAGTATTATGATATGCATATTTTACCACAATAAAAAAATAAACTTGAGAGATTTCCTGATTTAAAAAACAAAAACAGAGGCACTGTTTGCAAAAATCTTCTCCCATTCAGTTGGTGGCCTCTTTATTTTGTCAATGGTTGTACACCTGAAATCTATGTAATTTTACTAACAATTGTCACCCCAATAAATTTAATAAAATAAAAAAAACAGAATCATCTGCTATCATTTTCTTTTCTAATTAATACCCTCAGCAATGATGTATTTCTCCACTTTCATCCCAGCGTCCCATGGTGTAATAATTGTCTGTTGTTTCCTTCTCCATCTCCCCCACTGCTGTGAGCATCTTGAGGGCAGAGGCTGGCTTTTCTTTATGATGGCGAGATGGGTGGGAACGTTGGCTTTGGATTCAGACAGTCCTTAGAGTCCAGCTTCAAGTCTGCCACTAACTACCCAGGGGCCCTTAAACAAGTTATTTTTCTAAAACATTTTTTCTTTTTTTTTTAAAATTTAAGTATGTAGGTATAGTTGGTATACAATCTTATACTGGCTATATTAGTTTCGTGTGTACTTGAATCTCTCTGTGACTGTTCTTTCTTACCTACAAACTGGAGATTGTTTTAAATGAGATGCTACATGTAAAGAGCCTGGAATCATAAGCATTCAAAACATCTGAGTTATAATAACCACATTCATTTTAATAATTAAAACTAAATGATTTTAATGTAAAAATTAATAACTGTAATAACTATAATAATTTATGTTGTAATTATTATACCCAATATCTAACACAGACCTAACGCATAACTGGATATTGGCTGATAAGTTGCAGGGTACGTGTTTCTACCACACTGTAAGTGCCAATTGTAATGGACTCTTTCCTTGTCTATCTTCCCACTAAATTGGGAGTTCCTCAGCACCATGTTATATAGTACTTGATCTATAGTAGAAAATCAGCACATGCTAATTGAATGAAAAAGTGAATTAATGGTGGACTGGTAGCATCGGGAAGCCAACTGACAGAATCCCAAAGGAGAAGGAAAACGAGGAAGGAGATAAGGACTTCTTGTATGGCCATTCCCATCTATCTGGAATATTTCCTAGAGCTCTCTCAAGACTTGGGAGGTCTTGTGATTATTTTTAATGAGGAATGACATTTCCTTGTTCATGCTTCCTAATTAGAATGTAGCAACGCAGAATGTTGCATTGTATCTGCCTGTTTACTTGTTTACATCCATCCTCCAGACAGTGAGCAGTAGGAGACAAAGAACGGTTCCTCATTCACCTTTGTATCCCAGCATCTAGAGAGTGCCTGCCATATACTAGTAGGTGCTTGGCGCATGTGTAATGTATGAAAGAAGCAGAATAGTAATTGGGTCAGATGTTCACATTTTCCTTTATTAAATAATTCTTATACTGGGGAAGAGGCAGTCCCAACACAGCTGTTGACATAGAGTAGGCATTCAGTGAACACTCTTGAATGAATGAATAAGTAAACTTTATTCCCTATTCAGATGATTGAAGTCAAGTTAAGGTTTTCTTTTCCTGAGAAGAGGGACACAATAGACCATTTCTTACTCAGCATCTTCTAAGTGTGTTTAAGTGATCTCCTGCTTGTCATGAACTTAGAGTTATACAAATAAATGGGAGTTTGTCCATGTTTTCAGGTGTTAGAGGGGAAGAAGTAGGAAATGGTAATGAACTGAGGGAATACAACAGGGAAAATAATAAAAGCCCAAGAATTTTCCATCTGAAAGACATTAAAACAGCAGACAAAGGGGAAGAGAAAGAAAAAAAATAAGGAATGTGAGAGAGAGAACTCATGGACGTTTGCACCCTATAATCTGGAGGGAAGAAATTAATAGAGCATCACTTTTATTTAGAATGATAGTATTGTCCTATAATAATGCTGCTTTCTTCCTACCCTGCAGTCTCCTCCTGATGTAAGCCCTTAGAAAATGTTTTTGAGTTTACTGGCTAGTTCACATCCTCTCACTATTTTCAGTTTGGGGAGTCTAGGTTAAAAACAGTGCAGTGACTTGACTCCATTTTGCATAATTGTCCCTGTCTTCTAAGTTCTATATTGAGACCTCCTGACTTTCTTTTTAAATATCATTACAAGATTGCCGAGAGTGGATGTTCATCCTAGAACATGATTTACCATCAGGATCAATGAATCACTCCATCCCAGAATATGTGTTAGTGCTGGTTCTTCACCACCACCAGCAAATACAGCAACGTGTGGTTTGGCCAGAGCACAGTTCCAATTGGCAGTATTGAGAATGAGAATCAAATGAGAATCAGCCAAATCCTGCTGCTCCTGGTTACACAGGGCTGTCAGCCGTGTCTGCAAGCAGATCTGCACGGCCTCTGTTCTGCACAGCTCATCCTGCACACCATCCATGGTCCAGTCAGGCCTCACAAGGACCCGGAATTTAGCTCCAGTGACAGGTTAAATCCTGCTAGAAAAAAACTGTGTGGGCTGGTGCCAAATTCCTTTGCTGTACAGGAACTCAGCTATAATAAATAGTGCTTGAAATCCAGCCATCAGTGGGACTTCCTGCCATATGGAGGTTTTTTGTGTGTGATGGTATTTCTTGCAACACAAGTTGACCTGCATCATTTGGGGCCCTGCTGGGCTTCCTCTCTAAGCATGAATACCTGAAGAGAGCTGGTTAGTTCCTCAGGCTATCGCTTTGCAAGGGTCCTTCCATTTTTAAATATTTGGTAGCAAAAAGGCAATGTTAAGATCCACAAAAATGGGGCATCTCCATTTTCACAAAGAAGAGGTCTGTAAGTATTTCTAATTACAAATGGCATAGTAGGCTTTGATTTGTTAAATATGCAAACAATAAGACAACAATGCTAGAGGCTTCTGGGGATGTACGAAGAAATTGTATAAATGACATATCCTTATGTCTCATAGTACAGCCTCATATTATCTGTACACACCCCTTTCCAATTCTTTTTGCATTTTTTTTTGAGGAAAGGCAGTTTGAAAATTCCTCCGCATTCAGGTGTGCCCCATCCATACAGTCTTTCAGGACTGCTTCAGCCCATTGCTGCTCTGTTTAGAATTCCCATATTACATGAGAGTCTGTCTTTGTTATATGCCATATAGCGCCTAAAACTAATCTATTGTTCCAATGAGAATAGCTCTTATATCATGACTGCAAGGTACACACTGGGCTATATTCTGAGGAGACAGTGAGGAAAAGGACACAGTTCTTATCCTTCCTTGAGGAGCTCACAGGCTAATGAGGAAGAGAACCAAGGAGTTATAATTTCTTGTGATTCATGGAGCAGAGAGGGGCACACAGCAGATACTCGAAACTGCTCATTGGTTTATTTTCATATACACCACCAAGTCAATAACAAAAAAACAAATTACAACCTTTCTTATCTACTCTGCACTATTTCTTAACAATGGGGTTGATTACAGGTGGGCCCCAACCTAGCCAAAGCCGCCCCTGCATTTTTAGTTCTTAATTTTAAATGTCTGATGAGTTCTGTTATAGACACATAGAAATATTTTTTAAAAGAACTTTAAACATTTACTCAGTGCTAACTAGGTGCCAGACACTGTACTAACCCTTTATTCACCAACATAATTATTTTTACAAATGGGGAAATTAAGGCTCTGGGAATTAAAACAATTTGCCAAAGTGACACAGTTAGTAAGTGTCAGGACTGAGAGGGAGTTTCCACTTCTTATGAGCACATAAGAGTGCCCCTTTTCCATAAATGAGTTAAATGATTACAAATTATTTTTCTTCCTCCTATTACTGAGGTAGGACATTCCAGATTAGAATTTGAAACGCATTTTACCTAAGGAACTATGTTATAGATGGTATTCAGGTGTGGTTGAAATGAAGTAGAAAATAAGCAAGAAATTAAATCACAGAGAAAAAAGCCAAGTCAGAAACCACTGGACAATAAGATGCCTCACACCCCTATACCAACAAAACAGATTTCTTTTTTATAAATCTGATAGATTATCCCAGGTGTCAATGACTATAAATCTTGACCCTGGAAGTTTAAAGAACACTGTTGCCTCTCCAGGCCAGACAGAAAGAGACTGTTAACAACAACATGTACTTCTCCAAAATTACATTCAAAGCAACTATCTGAACTTTATTACAGCATGTGGAGCCATAGACACTAGACTCACATGGCCAAAGCCACATAATTTTACTTGATAGCCAGGGCAAAACCACGGTATTTTTAGAGCCTTTTACCCTAACCACATTGTTTCTTCTCCTCTGAAAATCCAAAGCAGAGGAGAACCCAAGGGTGGATATATTCTACCTGAATCCGATGAGGCTGCCTATCTAAATACTCTACTGTTCAGTTAAACAGAAATATGAACCAAACTACAATCACCTAATGCCAAAACAGTTTAGAATTCTCTTTCCTTTCTTCATACACATGTTCAGACTTTTTGACATGAAGAAATATAATAGCTATTAAAACACGACTAAAAATAAGCTGTGACTCAAGTGAGGATCGTTTAAAGTTAGGGAGTCATTGACTTCTGAATGAGCTGTTTGAAGTGCATATTACAGCGACTTAATAAGAACTTAAATGGTACAAACCAAATCCAAATGTAAGGAGTACACTGAAGTCTTTTTTCTTAATTGAAAAGTATTTCACATGATTCATTACTTGTATGTTAAAAGATTATCCTTACTTGTGAAAATATTACTTGTGGTTGACATTTTAAGTTATGTAAATGGGCATTTGGGAACCCCAGAGTTACTTAGCCCATAACTCATAAACTAAAATGGATGTGATCCTGCCAGAGATATCCATTGGCTAGGGTTGCCAACCTGGTCACTGTCGGATGGCTCTAGGTCTGGGAGACAGATGTGCCCTCCCTTGGGAAGGATAGAAAGAAAAGATCCCACCTGATTTTTAACCAGTGAGCTCCCTAAGGAAACAATACCACTACTTGCAGTTAGGCTAACCAAGGCCAAACAAAACCACGGGAGTTTAAAATAATTTCCCAGAGGCATAAAATGCTCTCCAATATAGGTGTAGTTAAGGAATATAGACTCTTTGACTATGGTTGACAGATCTGGCTGGAACCTGAGTTCACCATGACCCCAGGAAAGTGGTCAGGGCATTCTCCCCAGGCCATAGTAACGTACCTCTATTTTCTCTGTTCAGCTGCCCCTCCCCTTGATCTGGATTCATGAAGTAAAGGATCATAAAGATTTCTTGTCTCTTTCTTAGGAAAAATCCTCTGCTCAGAAATAATCCAAAGATCCTAGAAATGCCATGTCCTCTGGCCTATTCTGGCTCCACCCGACTATTCTCTCAATCCTATCAAACTGGATCTTGACTTTTTACACAGAACTATAGTCATAGATTCTTAGAAGTGGAAGTTTGTAGGAATCATCCAGTCCAACTATCTCAGATTTACACATGAGTAAATGGAAACCCAGATAGCTTACGTGACTTGTCGAAAGTCACTTGGCTAGTTTAGTGCACCCTACTCAGGTACCCAGTGTTGTCTCCACTTCTTTGTCTTGAGATCACATTTCCAGCACTCTGCTACTGGCAGAGCTCAGGCCCCAGGACTCACTGTAGGTAGGCATTGTTAATCATTGTCATGCTTCTGGGCACATTATTTAAGGGTGGGAGTTGAGTTGAGCTGTTAATAATTAGGCAGTGTTAAAGGAGAAACCGATGGAGCTGCAGGAGTTCCACACATTTTCACAACCTCCACCATGCATATAACTCAAGGGCAGCCCAATGGGTCCTCTCTCCCCATCTTCTACTTCCAGTTTCTTTGGTTGCATTTTGTGACTCCTCCCACACATCCTGGGCTGCTACTGATAATCCTCTTATCTTCATTTCACCTAAGAACACATTGGAATGGAAATGAAAGAAAGGACAGAGTCTTTCTGTTGTCCACATCTGCTTGGAGCAGGGTCTTTGGCTACCCTGTGCAGCCATGGGCCACTGGATTAGAGAAGACTTGTCCTATTATAGGACAGGGGTGCCAGTTTGCCTCTGGTTAGATATGGACTGATAGGGGCTTGGTTAGGGCATCTCTGGGTGGAAATGGAATTGCTCTTTGGGGATCTGAGAGACCAAACCATCTGTCATCAATTGGTATGACGGCAGGTAGGATAAGGTGCTGTAATCATAGACTCAAGTCTGGAAGGGATTTTTACAGTAACTTTATATAACACATTTTTCTCCAAGACCTCACAAATATGATGAAACACATTTACTCCTTCTAGTCACTTTGCCTGCTTTGACACATTACAGAGAAAGCCACTTATCAGAGATTATATTATTCATGTTAGTAACTATCACTGAATGACCACTGTTATATGCCACTCACTCTCTTTAATTAATTCACCTGAAAGCCCTAAAGATAAGCACCAGTATTAACCTCCATTCACAGATGTGGAAACTAAGGCTCAGAGTTCTTAAGTCACTTGTCTCAGGTCTGGAAGCTAGTGGCAAGATGTAGAGATTCAGACTTTCCTAAAACTGTTTGACCAAAGCCTGTGCACTGACCACAGGACTTTTGAGAAAGAGAGAGAAGGAGTGAATGCATGAATGAAGTTTTTTTGTGTGTGTGAGAGAGAGAGAGAGAGAGAGAGAGAGAGAGAGAGAGAGAGAGAGAGCAGTGGGGTAGAGAGGTCAGAGTGGATTCCCCATAACCTCAGCTTGCACAGAGGGTGGGAGCCAGTTAAAACTTTGTAAGGAATGGGGAATTTTGAGGTGGGGCAGAATGGGCCACTGTCATCCATGCCAGGTGGACTGACAGCAAAAGCCACTGCTTCCCCCAGGGCACCCTTGAGTTCTTGTCCCAAAGCCCCTCAGGACCTGTGCTGGGCATACTAGTCAAGACTTGAGCATTATTTACTCACTTATTCATTCATTCCTCCACACAGTCCTGAGACACTCCAGTATCAAAAAAGCATCACACTTTTTCTACTTTAACCTTTCCAAAGCAAAAATATCTGTGTCCATTTCCCCATCCAGAGCTAGGGGCCCTCGAGGCTAGGTTGAGTGCTGGCTGCTTGGTCAGAGAGACTCAGGTGCGGTAGTGCTAGCATGCACACGGTGGTAATTCCTTCCCAAATGCTCCCTGTGCGCAAGTGTTCTGGAATGTCTGCAAGGAACCGAGTGTAGGCACTCCTGTTTACACTTGACCCTGTATTTTGCAGAACCAAGCTGGATGTAGCCCCAAGTGAGTTCGAAATACCAAGCAGAATAGCTGGGCACTCTGGAACGCAAGGCATTTTCCAAACAGCGGTGGTCACCAGGAGCTGTGATTCTCAGGCTGCCAGGTGTGCCCTGTAACTCTCCCACAGACTCTCTGCCTGCCCCAGGGGGCTCCCAGACCATGCTGAGGCGGTTTGGGGAGACATCAGGGAATTTCTCAGCCATGGTCCCTGCAAATTCACCTCCCAAGACACAGGCTACTGGAATGATGCACAGTATCCCAGATGGACAAAGACTCTGCATTGTACTTGACGGTATCTCAGACATTTTCTCTCCTGATTCTGACATCAACCAAATGAATGATTTAATGATTATCATTATTCCCAGTTTAAAGATGAGGAAGAAACAGAGAAACGACATGATGTCCCCTGAGGACCAGGGCTGGTCAACAAGGGTCTAGACAAGACTCCAGATCTTGTACCTCATGCTAGGCAGGTGCTGTGGCCAGACTGGGTGGGCAGTTGTTTCTTCCACCCCAAACCTCTCTTTCAATTTTGGCACTTCCTTTCTAGTCTCAGGAGGAAAAGAAGAGGTTAGAGACCACCACTCCGGTTAAGAGAGGAGCCTTCATACTTGGGTCCAGTTCAGTGGGGGAGGGTCCTACGTGACTCTAAACACTTGGAAGTAACTCACTTCAGCCCTGTGCCTCAGTTTTCTTTTATGTAAAATGGGAGATAATAGTACCAACCTCAGAGGGTGGTGGAGGGGATTTCTTGGGAGAATTTACATTCAGTGCCTTATATTTAACAGGTGGTAAATAAATAGCTGGGTTTTTGTTTTGTTTTGTTTTGTTTTTTGCTTTCCCTGAGCACTCTGAACATCTTGTTTCTTGCAAAATTGTGAAGTCATTTTCTAAATAATTGGAAAGTCCAAGGTGAGGTGGGGAAACTGAGAGAGGAGGCAACCTTGATCTGGCTGGAAGCAGATGTTGATGGGGGACAACTAGCTGACAAGAACGGAAGTCTGACATAATTACAAGTGCAGAGGGCAGAAGGGTCAATCGGTGCACTGAGCAAATAGGGTTGAACCAGTGGATGTCTTTTTCATGGCCAAACTGGCAGAGAGGAGACAGATTGGGGGCGGTGTAATGAGGGGTGGTCCTTTGAGCGTCGTCAGACCTCCTGTGCAGAGCACCAAGTGTTTGTCCCAGGCGTGCTTGTTCTCGATGCTCGACCCAGGGGAGAGCAAGAGACATATTCCTCCCACCTGCCTCCTGGCCCCGCATGCAGTGCGCAGCGCCGAGGCAGGGGAAAGCTAGAAGAGAAGACGTGGGCTGGGGAGCGGCGGCCCGGGGAAGAGGCGGAACCGCTGGGTAGCCGGGAACTCTCCGCGCGGAACCAGTATCGCTCTGGGCCAGGGTTCAGCAGATAGCCGAAATCTTCACTTTATCGCTTCTCTAGCGTGTGGGTTAGAGGAGGTACCACCGAGGAAATGGTGACACAGCGCGGGAAAGGAGCTATTTGAGTCTGGTGTTCTCCACCCTTGCGGTTTTATAACCAGACAGCGATCTGAGCCAGGCACGGGAGAGCGAGCGGGAGGGTATCGTCTGCTCGCTCTTGGACGGCCCAGAGCTGCTTGGGCCCAGCCTGGGATCCACCTCGGCTTTTTAGCAAGAGTTCGGATCGCCTTGTTTTTATGATCCCTAAACACATAAAGGCCCCGTGTTTGAAGAGGCAGCCCGGGAGCAAAGTGGCCCTCTGTCATCCGGAAGAGGGGGTGCGGTCATCCCCGTTAGTCTAAGTCCAGGGATGGCTTAGTACCGCTAGATGAGCCGAATGAGCCCCCACTCCACCCCTGCTGCGAAGCAGCCACTCCTATCCTTCTGACAGCCGGGCTCAGGGACTGAGGTGAGGGTCTCTGCCCTGCCAAGTCTCCAGCAACCTCTGGCTGCTGTAGCGGAAAACTTCTCGCGGGCAAGGCTCTGGGGACAGAGGAGGTAATAGAAAATTAAGTCCGTTTAGAGGACAGATAAGCTTAAAGGAAGTTTTTCAAAGACCTTCTGAGAGGGGAGTAAAGGGGATAGGCAGGAGTCCATCCATTTGCCCCAGTCTATAGCAAGAGACCAGGCACTGTGCGGGATGCACCTTTCCTTTTACATTAGGAGAAACTGAGACCTGGACAGGGGCCAGAATTAGCCCAACGTCCGTCAATTTACAGGAGCCTCGGTGAGACTGGAAGCCAGCTCCTAATTCTGATTTTAATGGTGTGTGACACTGTCCTTTCAAAGTTAGACATCACACATCCTGTCACACTCACACCTTTCGCACACTTCAAGCGAAGAGCCAGATCAAAAGGGCGGAGGCGACCTCGCTAGCCATGGTAGCGGTAAATCTTCCGAGCTCCATGCCCTCCATGGCCTCAGGCCTTCATTGCCAGCCGCTCCTCTGAGTTTGGCCTAAGACAACAGCGGGCTCCCATGCAGGGAAGGCGCAGGTGGTCTCTGCCAGCAGGGAGAGTGCGGCCGCCTTCCAGAGATAAACGCTAAGGACCGCCGCTTCGACAGGGGCCTGGGTTCGGTCTGGGTTCCAGGCTTAGCCTAGGACTCTCAGCAAGGACTGGTCGGGTACCCAAGCGGTTGGAGAGAGCCCAGGAGGGACGCACGGTAGGTTGGAGTGGGATGAGAAGGGGACTCAGTCTGGACTCCGGGGGACAGGCTGCAGCGGCTGGGGAAGAGCCGGCGCTGGTGTTTTCTTCAGGCTCTTCCGCCCGGGTTCGGGTAGCCACAAGTCTTTCCAGCAGACTGTGGCTTTGTCGCCCGTGTGAGTGTGAGTGCTCGTCTTCCTGTCATGGCTGTTGGCAGATCGCCTATTACAGCCATCCAGTCCACTGCTTTATGCCTGGAAATAGAAACCTAAACGCACACCCCCATCCCCGGAGCCGAGGTGCAATATAAAAGAAGGCTAATAACCTCTTCGCTGGAGGCAACAAGTAATTCCACCATCAAAAGAATCCATTATTTTCAGGATTTAAAAAAGAAATGGACATACCTATATGCCAAGAATTCACCCTGCTCCCCATTGTACCCAGCATTTCATAAATTTTCGTTAATCTACTGCTCAGAGACAGACACCAGTGTGGTCCCAGAGTCACAGCAAAATCCCACTCAATTTGCTAAACCAAGGCGTGGTGAAAACCCTCGTGCCTACATCCCCTGGTGGACAGGGTCCTGTGGCCGCCGGTGCCTGCAGTGGGGCCACTTTCTTACATGCAAACTTCATCAAAGGCTATAGCAAAACCCCACCCTTTGTCTTACAAAGCTCGGAAGGGGAACACCCCCCGAGACAGGCTTTCTGGCAGGCTCCTCAGGCCTCCCCGTGTGCCCCAGGCTACAGAAACCTTCTTCCCTACCGGAGAGGGGGGCGCCCCTCTTCTGCCCGGCGGCCCTAAGTGCACGAGTCCGAGGAGGGAACTCTGAAGGAGCTACTATCACGTAGGGCCTGCTCTCTATGGGTGGGGGCCATGGAGAAAAGATGAGGGGGGTTCCTGGGGGCTGCAAAGCACTAGGTTGGGAAAGGATTCCTACTGATCAGCATCCCAACCACCGCGTGGGCCCGGATCCGGAGGCAGGGCTGTAAGAGGGACTGGTGGTTCTTCTTTCCTCATTTTAGGGTCATCCTGAGGATCTGATCGTCACTGGAGACCCCTAGGAAGGGACCGGAGTGGCTGCGATTTCCCTTCCGACGAGAGAGAGCTTGGGCGGTGAGCAAAACTTCGGGAGAGCTGAGGTCTCCCCTCCCCTCGCCCTTGGCTCTTGGATGGACCCAGGCCCTTACTAACAAACAATAACTCCTTTGCTGAATGCTAGAAAAAGAGACTGGCAGGTGAGGGAAAGAGGTGCGCCTGGACACTGGATGGGAGTGGTGTCGTAGTCCCATGGAAATCGAACGGTGCACGGAGGACGCATGTAACTGGAAACTAGGTAAAGTATGTATTAGTGTGTGAGGGAGAGACAGAGAAATAAGAGCAGAGGGGCAGAGTGGACGGATGGATCACACTGGGTGACTATTTCGAAATGCACAGTTTGGTCTATTCTACAAACGCATAAATCTCACAGGGCTTTCACTTGTTCATCGCCTGAGACCTTAGCCAAACCGCGCTCTTCTGGTTCAAGTTCGAAATGGAACTGGAAACAAAAGCAGGCAAGATTCCGGCGCTGCCGGAAAGGAGGACCACAAAGCCTCCTCCCTTGTCTCCGCTCCCGGAGCCGGGAAGCCAATGTGAAGATCAAAAGCTTCCACATCACCCTGGCGAGGCGCGCCGCCAGCCTTGAAAGAAGTTGACTAAAGGGAGGAGATGGAGTCGGGGATCTGTAGGACTCTGGAGCTGGGAGGCTTCTGCCAACCTTTCCTCGCATCCAGGGAAGGCGCGGGCATAGGCCCTTTCTCCCTTGGGTTTTCCACACCGGTTTACGAGTTTATATTTGGCCTTTCAGGGCTACCCGCGTCTGCTCCGCAGCTCCATTAGACCTAAGCGTCCCGACTGGGGAATTGTAGGCTCAGCTCGGCCCGGCCCGAAGCCACCAATTCGGTCCTACCGGTGCGCATCTCTAGCTAGGCCTATCAGGGCTAGGGCTCTTCGAGAGCTGCCAGAGTCTACGTCGTTTCGTGGTCCCTCCAGAGCCAGCACGGCCTTTCTCAAAAGTCCCCCGAGCCTCTGGGTATGATGGGGCAGGAAGAGGGAGACAGAAGAAAACTGTTTGCTAGAAACCAAAGCCCTAGCCTATGCCCCGGCAAGACAAGACAAAGCCCTCTTTCGTGGGGGCTACTGGCCCTGACTCCTCTCCCCCACTAGCCTGTCCCACAATTCCGGAGAGGAGGGGCCCCACGACTCCCTGTGGTCCAGGTGCAGCGTCATGCTGCGCTGGGTCTTGCTTTCCCAGAGCAGAAGGGCCAGGAGGGCGGTTTCTGAGCCGATACAGGCCAGTGGCTGCCGGGTGGAAGTGATCGCGCGGCCGTGATAAGCCGGGTTACCAAGCTTATCCCAACTTGACCCAAGTTGACGTCGGGATACCCTTGCGAAGTGACCACCACGTGAGATAGCCAGGGTCGCGCACAATGCGGCGGCGCCTGGTTAGGGCCGGGCGGGCGCTCAGCGAGCTAGGCCTGCTCTGTCCGAGGCCTCATTCATTTCCCTGGACGTGATGGTAAAAATGCATCAAAACAGGCTGCGGAGCGCGGTATAAAAGCACAGCGGGATGAGCTGCTTTCCAGAAAGCATCTCGGTGATTGGACCGGGCTCCGCGTGATTGACAAGAGCTTAGTTTGGTAAAGGGAAGACACGCAAGCTTTCACAGCGGGATCCCTTTTTTAAAATATATCACACTAGCCTTTGAAAAGCGCCGCATACTATAAGGAAATAGCATTTCACGACTCGCTTTACGGTGCGGTGACATTTCTTTAAAACTCAGCGAAGATCAAAAAAGGGAGAGAGAAATAAAATGTGTTGCAAACAATGTTTTAATTAGTTTATTCTGTACGTTTCTTTTATCTGACGTATACATTGCGGGTTCTCCTTTAATTAAACAGCCCCTCTCGAGAGGCGGCGGGCAAGGAAGGGAGGCAAGGCGCTGCTCCCTTTCGTTCCTTTTATGAAAAACGCAAGGGCTGCTGGCCCCAGAGCGGAGCTCTCAGGCCCCTGTTCCCTCTGGGCCAGGATCAGCAGGCTGAGGCTTTGGGGCTTCGGAAAGCGGCAGGATCCGAGTGCCCCACGGAGACAGAAAAGAGGGAGGGGAAGAAGAGGAAAGGAAGGGGAGGAGGTTTGTCCCTCCAGGGAACTGATTATACCGAAGGCCGTCGGAATACCTCGGCTCGGCGCCAACCTCCAATCCCTCCCCCCGGGCGTCCTCCCCCAACCCCCTCAGCCCCCCACCCACCGCCAGCAGCCGAAGTCCCTCCTCCTTGGGTCCTCTTGGGTCTCCAGGTTGGGGGCTGGGAACGGTAGGCACCAGATGAGCTCTGGGGTCTCAGACCACTCCCGCGCTTTCGGGCTCCGACTTCCGCTACTTCGCCCTCCCTGGGTCCCAAAGTAGCGGATCCTCTGACTCCTGACCAACAGGAAGAGACCGCAAGCATCCGTTCACTGAAAGCGCGGGCACCTCAGGCGCTGTCATAAGTGGCGCCTTAAGAAAGGCGAGGGAGAAGCTAATGGTGGGATGTGTTGTGAGCCTAAACAAGGCCTATTCTTACACACACACACACACACACACACACACACACGCACGCACACGCACACACACACAGACACGCACGCAAGCACGCACGCACTCGCGAGCGCTTACTTCTTGGGAAGCTCTACAGACTTCAGCTCCACCTATAACCACCCTCTCCCTCCCACACATGCCGGAGGCCTGGCTTCAGTCTCAGCACAGCCCTCCAGCTTGGCACGGAACCAGCCCATGCAGCACTCTCCAAACAATATTGTGCTCAGGCTGGTAGTAGTCATGGTAGGCATGTTGTAGCCTTACACTCATAGGGCATTGTTTGTTCATTCTGCTGGTAAGATCAGAAAACAAAATATAAATCTGTGGAGTCTCGTGAGGAGAAAGGATAAGAGGTGCAGATTTGGCTTTCTAGATACAACCCAATAAAATTGATGGACTGGCCATAAGACCTCCCTCTCTGTCCAAACGTGTTCCTTTTATTGCAATCGGGAATGAAAGTCAAGGTTTTCAGCTTGGGAGCAGGGATGGCGGTTAGGACAGCCACTACATGGTTTGGATGCCTCCTTTCCACCTTTTGCTCAGAAGAAAATTTTCTTCTGACACCTTTTCACTCAAGGAGATGACAGAAAACCAGGTGAGCTGTGGGATAACTCTACAGCCTGTTAGACTAGGCAAACAGGTCTGCAACGCTGCCTCTCTTGGGGGTAAGGGGAGGATCTATTACTTCTCCCACCAAATATTTTTAAGTATTGGAGTTAAAATATTGATATTTGTGTATATGTCTGAAATTTATGATCTTCAATATCAAGGATTCCTTTTCAAATTGTGTACAGTCTTTCTATGTAATAGTACAGATAAGCAGCATACGATATGTTTGGATAGAACTTTTAAAACAACTGCAAAGATCATTTGATAATAACCAAAATGATTCGTTTAATATGTGGCTAGAAATCACAATTCAGAAAATTCAATACTACAGAGTATATGCATAATATGCTTTCTCCATTGTATTATCCTTTAAAGGCTCTTTTTCTTTCAGTAAATTATCTGTGATGGACTTACATTATACAAAATAATCAGCAGAATTAAATGACATGTGATGACAGAGTAGTGCCAAGCCAGCTTCTGGAGCAGTTTGCTTCCCAACTTTTCTGAGCATTATACTCAAAATAATGATTTGAACCTACCACAGCTGTAGAATGACAACCTAGCTCAAGAAATGAAGCTCATGTATGGAACTGAGCTATAAATCACTTGCCCATAGCTAGTTGTGTGTGTGTGTGTGTGTGTGTGTGTGTGTGTGTGTGTATGCGTGCACACACATTTTGGGGAGTTCTGGAATTGTAAAATTAATAATAATAAGCCTCAAACTGTTACCAAGTGATCTTTAAAATTGCTTTGAAGGGGCCAGCATGTAAGTAATATTAAATGGAGTTCTTGATCTAGAAGACTATGAATTGCAGAAAGTAGAATACAATGGAAGAAGCCACTCCCCAAATTGGGAATATAAGGAACTCAAGCTGATTTCTTTCTTACTCATGAAAAGATAAACTTTTCTATAAAAGTTCCATTTGGGTATTCATCCCAGCAAACTCCAGTAATGTATCTGTCTGGATTGGAAAAGACATAACCAAGAGAGTCATGTTTTTAAAAAATAAAGAAGCTCTGATAGTTACCTCAGACATTCAAATAATCAATATAGTGTTTGTGAAAGATTTATTCTAAAACTTCAAATCTCATCATTTGTTTTCCATGTGTTAAAATGTTTTTCTAGTCCATGTGCAAGACTGAGTCATGATATTATTTACTCATATCCCCCCCACAATACCTAAGACAGTGTCCTGAATGTAGCAGGCAAGCTATGAATATTTTTTGAATAGAGGAAATCAGCTAATGTATTGTTTATGTAAATTTAAAAAAAGTTTTCTAAGGAAAAGTATGTTAAGTTTCAAAGCTCTCTGCAACTTCATTTTGCCGCCATCTCTTTCTGCCTTCCACAACTTCGGGGAGATGTCCCTGGAGCCTGAACCAAATTGTGTGATCCCTGGGCAGCTCTGTTCCTTGTAATTACCTAGAACCTGAGAGGCATACGGTTTCCCTCACCAGTCCTGGTGAGTCCACCCAGGGTGGAATGGGGGCAAAAAAGAAAGTATTCCAAGTGAAAGGAAATCTCTCTCCATTTCCATCCCCTTCTCCTTTCTTCCGGAAGGAGGTTAGGACTGGACTGGGTAAGATGGAGAGACATGGGATCAGAACAGCTCTTTTCCTTCAAATAGCTCCATCCCTCACTATCTTCCAGTGGAAATTTTGTTCTATAATAGCAAAAGTGTAGCTCTTTAGTTGAAATAAAATAAATGAGACTAGGTCCAGGAGCAAACCATTTCTTGACCAGAAGTCCTTGATTTCTTCCACCTCAGACATGGCAAGGGTGCATTTCTAGAAAGCAGGGAGTCAGGCAGGAGCTGAAGGTGAGGTTTTTCTTCATGGGAACTTCTGGCGGGCAAAGGGAACAGAGATAGCAGTCTGCCTGGGGACCCCGAGTTTAATCTCAGAGCACACCAAGTTGGTGTATATTAAACCTAAGTAGTGATGCCAGGGCTAATAATATAAGCCTGGAAAGGTTGCAGACTGGGAACAAAGAGGCTCCAGATCTTGATCTACTCTGGCTCAGTGATTCCCTCATTAGAATCACCCAGGGAGCTTTAAAAAATCATAATATGGCACCCTTCCTTAGATCAAGTGAGTCAGAAGCTCTAGGGTGGGCCTAGGCATCTTAATATTTCAAAAGATCTCCAGGAGATTCCAATGGGGATCCAGGGTTTCCAACCCTGGGAACCCTGGCTCTACTCTCTTGCTTCTGTGGAAGAAGGCAGCCAACTCGTCCTTCTCCCAAATTTGAGGTGTGACATGAGAAAAAGAAAACTAGATATTGCAATTTAACTTTCTAATTGAGAACCACAAAAATACCAGATCATGCTGGAGTTAGAGCTTTTAACTGTGTGAATAAAGGAAATGGGTCCTCTTCCACTCCAAGGGGGTGTGTTAGAAACTGGAGAGGTCAGGCAAGTGTGTTCTGATGTCTCAGTGGTTAAGGGACATATAAACCACTGAGAAGGCTAGTTTGCACCAGTAGACAGTGAGGCTCTCTTGGCTTCAGAAATACTTAGAGGCTAAAACCACTTCAGGTAAGAGATAAAATTACTGACTTTTATGTAAAATGGGAAAGGGGTATTTAGGTGATATGAGTAGAGGGGTCTTCTGAAGTGTTCCTGAGGCCACTGAAATGTGGTGGGTTTGACCCTTGGATCTAGTACTGAGGGAGTGGGGAAAAGAGTGTTTTAGGCAGTGTTTTTTTCCCATTCATTTACTGGGTACATAGATACCGTAAGAACCTCTTTTGAGAACTGTGTGAAAGGGTGGGGAAGCAGAAGAGGAGAAAAACGATGTTTGCTGATAAAATGTGCTTCACAAGGCCCTTGGTCCTGAGGAAAACTTGACCTTTAGCCCTAGATAGCTGCAGAGGGGCTTCTGCACAGTTGGTGTTGATTGAAGTGTGTGTGTGTGTGTGTGTGTGTGTGTGTGTGTGTGTGTGTGTGTCGAGGTCAGAAGGACAGGGCTGGGCAGAGGGACCATAGGCTCTGAGAATTCCTTTTGACTGTTCTCAAGGGCCCATCGGGGAGTTCTTGCTCAAATCAGCCTCTTCGATCCTTAAAGGACTCTCTGTTAAAGTGAGAGAAAGGGGGACAGAGGGCAAGGCACAGAGGTTTTGGGGGGCCAGGTCGGCAGCATGGAACTTGTACCCTGGGGGAGGAAGGGAGGAGGTCCTCAGGTGCACATAGGCTGAACAAATTAGGAAAGCATGCTCAGGGCATACCCCTCCGGTTCCAGCAGGATGGCAAGAGGTCAGTGCACTGGACTTCAAGACCTGCAGTGCATGGGGTCTCAAGGTCCCCAGCTCATGGATTCTCAATGCCTGTATTGTACCTACCAGACCCTGTGGTTGGTAGCACAGGTAGGAGGTTAAGGGCCTACTCTGAGGGAAGAGGCAGGAAGGAGCCCTAGGGAGTGCAGTTTGTGGGCAGGGCAGCATGAGAAGGTTCTAATCTGAGTTCTGTTGCCCCTCCCAACCTTCCAAGAGCTGAGGGTTTTCAAAGCAGGGCCAGGAGGGGGCTCCCTTTAAATTTCACGTCCTCCACAACAGTCTCACCAAGATGGCTCCTGGCCCTCTTGAGGTGAAATGACACCCTCAACTGAGCTGAAACAGGAATGTCACTTGGGCCTTTCTTTCTTGGCCTTGCTGGGGTGACCTGGTCTCCAAACTGGTTTTCCACAAATGGTGCCTGTGGAAAACTCTAGGTGAAGCGTAATCTATCAATGCTGAGTCTGAGGGGACAAGGGTTGAGGGGAGGGAGAAATGTAACTTTAAAGAGAAATTCCTGATAGGGCCAGAGTTCTGGAGGAAAGAGGAGAGAGCGGGAGAAACATACCTAAGAGGACAAGCTAAGACAGTAGCTGACCAACTGGATTGTTGGGAGCGCCCTAGAATCTTTATATTAACCTACCATTAACATTTAAAGGAGGGGGATTCAGGGAGGGACCCTAAAATCCTTGTCCAAGTGTACTGGCTGGTGGCATTTGTCTGTGGGAGAAAGGGAGGGGCGTGTTTCTGGGAGAGAAAAAGGAGAGGGGTGAATTCCAGACCCTCACTGAGGAGAAGCAATTGAATTGGGGAAGAGGTGGTTCTCAGGCCTGAGGAACTGGAGTCACTTCCCTTGAGCTTCCTGAAGGCAGGCTGCTCATCAGCCTTAGCCAGGCCTCACATGCCTTACTTGGTTTGGCTCCTGAAGTTGCCCCTCAGGGCTCAGTCATGCAGAAAGGGTCAATAAACTAGTACCTGTAGCCAAAGAAGAAAGACAATAAAACCACCCTCAGGGTCAGAGGTCGCCTAGTCACGGATAGAGATATTCACAACTCTTTTTTGCCCCCTCTCCTCTTTTCTTGTCCCTTCTTTCTCCTGTCGCCTCTCCTCACTTGATTCTCCTCACTTGATTCTTAACTTTTCGTCTTTCTCCAAAGCTAAAGTTATCCCGGGAAACAATTGAGGTGTGAGGCTGAAAAAAAAATCATGTCATGCAAAATGAAGCTTGAAAAATAGGAGAGATGATGGTGGATAAAACCCACTAGTTAGCAATACCTAGCCTCCGCTGAGGCTGCTGTCCCACCCTAGTCCAGGGATTGGCAAATTTTTTCTGTAAAGGGCCAGGTAGAAAATATTTTCGACTTTGAAGGCCACATTCAGTCTCTGTAATATAACCTCCCCCACCCCTTCCTTCTCCTCCTTTTCCTACTTCCAACCCTTTAAAGATTAAAACACACACACACATTCTTGGCTCCTGGAGTCATACAAATACAAGCTATGGGCCAGATTGGCTTGCAAATGGCCAAATCACATTCAAATTAGAAGTTAGTTTAACTCGCCCCCACTCTGTCCTTGTTTAAGGGTGGGAGAAAGACAAGGGGAAGAAGGGAGGCGCCCATGTTTTGTTTTAATACGAAAGCCCTTTCTTCCCATCCCCACACTAGGAAAGAACTAAATGAGTGACTCCAAACAAAATGCAAAACCAACAGGCAATTCAATTTTACAAAATGCCATTCCTGAACTTCCTTGGCAGATGAGTGGGCTGTAGACAGCATTTCTTTTCTAGGAGGCATTCTCATTCTCAGTTTGGGTAAAACAGAAGATAATTCAGGTAATGCAGCCTCTGCACCAGGAAGGAGGGAAGGAGCAGGAAGGGGAATGGTGGAATAAGCCTGAACCAGGGAAATGGAGCTTGACAACAGATGGATGGTGGGGACCCCAGACCTAGGAACCAAGGATGAGAGAATCACTGCCAGAAGCCATGCTGTGGTTCAGAGGTCATTTTGGGTACAGGATCCTGTCTCAAGGCAGAGAAATGAATGAGCAAATACCTCAGGATAGTCGAATGCTTCTCTGCACTTGTTTTGGAGCTGAAAATATTTACATTTTAGAATTAATGGAGCATTTAGCAGCTAGAAGGAACTTGGGGTCCCAGGTAAACCTGTGCTCCAGAATGTTAGGCAAGCTTCATACCCCAAATCCATTCTCTTTATTCCTTCTCTTCAGATGCCAGAGGAAGGACTTGTAAACACAAATGAAATGCATCATTTCGTATCTGCCTCTGCCTGGGTTTCCCTCTCCCCTTGCCTGGGCACTCCCCACCTACAAGGATTCTGATCCCAAAGGAAAGATAAGTCCTCTCCCAATGTGACTTTCCTTCTGGCACCTAAGAGCCATTGCCAGTGTGCCTTAAGCCTGGAGGCTAACATCTAGGCACTCCCAGAGTAGTAAAGGTACTCACTGGCAGCAGGATCTGGCAGGCCAAGACCACAGCTTACCATGAGCCTTGCACCTAGACTTGGGTGGTGACCCTGCATTGCCCACCACCTAAGGTTTTAATCCATTTCCTGTATTTCCAGGGCTCTCTTCATAATCCTAAACTGGATTCTCGTAGCTCCATTTCAACTCCCTACCTTCCTTGTCCAGGTTCAACCCTATTTACTTCAGCCTGTGTCTCTGAAGTTCAAACACACGCACGCGCGCGCGCGCACACAGACACAGACACACAGACACACACACACACACACCTGTCTACACAGCCTTGATTGACAAGTACAATGAAAATGTCTCATTCCTGTCTGGTTTGCATTTCATTACATTGGGCAGAGAGATATGCCTTGGACTACAGAGGACAAAGGCAAAACAGATTTTTTAAAGGATTGATCAACAATATCTGTTTATTCTGTATTGAATTTTAAAGGTATTTAGGGCATATAAAATATTTGTCAAATGATGGGACTGTATTGAAAACTCTGATGTAGCTAATAAAAGCTAGAGCCCAAATGAACGGTTGGCGAGTGTGTCCGAAGGTTCCGGAGCTCTGGAGATTGGTTTCAGCTCAGCCCCTGAAACCAATTAAGAGCTTTATCTTAGCATAAAAATAGAGGAGTTAAAAACACATTCCTTTCCCAGCTTTCTTCCCCCTTCATTTTTTATTACGATTTGCAGTTTTTCTTTTTAAAAAGATCTGGGACTCTGAAGAGAGGGTGGGGAATTATGTAAAGAAAGTGTCCTTTACCAGGAAAAAATGCCAATAATGATGAGTTTCAAGGACAGGTTTCAACGAGAAACACTTTGTGCTCCACTAGGAAGAGGCAGGGGCACCAAATTCGGTGTCTTGGAATAATTCCCTTCCTGGATTCAAAGATTCATTTCTTGAAATAAATCAGGAAGCATTGGCAGAACGGAAATCCGCTTGCTGGGTTTAAAGGGTCTTTAAAATGTTGCGAGTGTTAGATTGCAAGTCTTTTCTAAATACAAAACAGAAGAAAAGACCCCAGTGTTTCCCCTGGACTTTAAAGAAAATTACTAGGACTCCGACTTAGGATAATTTCATGTCCGCCACAGAAAATGTGTTTAGAAAGAAATCCTGCCTGATAGCACAATATGCTGTACGTGTTTTGTTTTTTAGGAGGCTGGAGTGAAAAGTGCTGCAGAGTGGGGCTCTGGGTTGTTCGGAGAAACCGTCCCTCCTGCCCCTCTGGACGTTCTGTTTCCCTCCTGCTTCTCCAAGATAGATATCAAAATTCAGGGTCAAAAGCTTTGCTCATTTGGCAATGTTTAGTTTCTCTGATTTTATTTATTGCTTTAGATTTGGGCATGAAAATAAATCTTTTTCCTATTTACTGTTTGAACTCAGTGTGAGGGAAAAGATCCCATTATATTTCCTATCCATACAGACATGTGGATATTTAGACCAGACCACATACAACTGGGGGATGCATAAAAGAGATTTATTGGTTAATTTACGCCGCCGAATACACATGTAAACCCCAGTAAGCCAAAGCTGCTGAGGGAGTCTCCGTTATAGCGTAAAACAAGAACTACGACCTCTGGGTTTGAGCTGCCCAGCGCAGTCCAGCCCAGCCCAATGAGTCCTTTCTCCACCTGAGAAAGGAAGAAACTAGAACTCTCATCTGCCTTGCCCTAGCCTGTGCGCGGTGAAAAACTCTTACACGCTTTTTTTCAACCACCACTCTGCTTTCAGATCCAGGTCTCCAAAGCCCTCTGTTCCCCCAAGTTGTTCCTAGGGTCTCCTCCGAAAAGCAAGTCGAGGGGTGGGGGCTACAGGTAATCAGGAAAACTTCAATTATTATAGTCTAACAGGAGTGGTTTGCTTGGGAGTGCTTTGTTTTCTAATGCGGTGGTAACTTGCTATATCTGGAGATATTTCGCTTCCTATCCTGTTTCAAGGTTTAGGGTTCCCACTCCCCCCAAAAGAAACCTGTACCCAAACCAACCGAAATAGAATTTAAAATGGCCTGCCTCTGCCTTGTTTTTCACAAATCCCCCAGCCTCGTCCTTTTGGGGGCATCTGGGGTCCCTGCGCCCCAGCGAGCCACGACACCCCTTGAGAGTGGCACCCTCTGGTTGGGCCCGGCTGCCTCAGGAAGGAATCCACCGCCCAGGGTTTTGGCCTGGCTGAACCGCCTCAGGTCGGCCCCTTAACAAGTATCTCCCCTCCCCACTTCTCGGATGATGATCTAATTGAATTATGCCTTTTTGTTCCAGTGACTACAGAGCACGTGCTGGAGGCAATTAATTATCGGAATGTGGTCATATCAAAACGGACACTGGGCACCGGGTAGGTCAGCGTCGGCAACATCCCCCTATCCTGCGCTCCAGACCCCTCCCCCACCCCCCACCCCAAAGAGGCAGGTTGGACTTCCTCGGCCGCCCTTCTTCCTCAGCCCCTAGCCCGGCTGCCCGCCGTGACTTCCAAACGCACAAGGCCCCTGGTTCTCGGGGTACCTGGCGGGGCTCCCCGGAAACCCTTGCTTCAGAGCTGGCCCGCCTCGGGCTCGACAGCCACTCCCTCCCGGTCCCCGAGCCTCGAGAATCGCTCTCCTCTGAACTGAAGCCGGAGGAAATCCAAACTTTTTAAAACCAACTACCCGCCCCCGGTCCGTAGGGGTTGGTGGAGGTGAAAAGAGGTAAAGGGAAGGAAGAATATAAAGGGCAAAGTGAAATGAAAGGAGAAAAGAAAAAAAGCAATCCTCCCTTTTTGTAAACCTGACTCCAGGGAATTCATTTGCATGATTTAGGCGTATTTGTTCTTCTCTGAATCCCCCTCCCTCCCCCCACCCAAAGTAACCCTCAGCTGAGCGACACTGAAACCAGTCTTGGAGAGCCTGTTCTCAGTAAATGTAATAATTTAAGTTAGCAGTGAACTCACCTTCCAACCTGAAGAGAGCTCTGGAAGTAGAGGGAGAATTGGGGCGAGTTTGATGGCAGGGGCTGACTACGGTAAGTGTGCTACCGGCAGGGTCTCCCCCCAGCAAACTGGTAAAGAAAAAAGGTGAAGTCTTGGCCTGGCCAGGCCGATTGGGGGGCAGGAAGTGAAAGACTGCACTTATAAAGCACTGCCTGAGGCGGTCTCTCCTAGCGCCTCTGAACTTGATCAGATGTTTCCTACAGAGAGATGGCGGCCAGGCTGTGAGGCTGCCTCAAGGCGCACACTTTGGGGCTTGGCTCTGGTTAGGGATGTGACAATCACAGCCATGTTTTTCTAGGCCTTTTCTTTCTACTCTCACTCTCCTGAATTCTTTGCAAATGCCCTGCCAGACAAAAAAATGAGTGGATTTATAGCCCTGTCTAAACCTGGTCATTATTTCCAGAAAGACCTTGCACCGGACGAGAGGGGGCTGTGATCCCACACGCAACCCTGGAAACTAAATCCTTAAGGGGTAAGAAGTCCCCGAGGTCACTACATGCTTCTCCCGGTAGAAATAGAAGAGAGCAAAGCCTTGGCTATTCAGAGGGAGGAAAATTCCACCTCACAGTCAGTTTTCAGTCTTGTCTCCCACTTTCGCGTTTGAAAATGCTAAGAATTCGAAGCTGATTAGCTCTGTGGTTAAGTGAGTTTGCTATGTCTAGTGTCTCCTGTGTCTAGTGAGTTTGCTATGTAGTGTGTTTAGTTTGTTGTATGCATGTTTTGTGTACACTGGCATATTTAGTATGTGTGCTTGTGTGTGTTTGTTGTGTCATGTGGGTGTATTTACTGTGTGTGCCTGTTGACTGTTTTGTGTGGTTTGTTGTGTTACTGGGTTGTGTGCTTACTGTAGTGTTTAGTTGTGTGCGTGTTTAGTGTGATATGTGCGTGTTTCCTGCAGCGTACTTGTGTTTACTGTGTTATGTGTGTTTTGTCTGGTGCGTCGTGGGGGGAGCCGGGGCAGCGGGGAGGATAGCCAGTACTCACAAACTAGGGTCAACCCTTGGCTCAGACAGAAGGAAGATCGGCCCTAACTGTAATCGTTTCTCCTTGTTTGGGCTTCAGGCGGCCGGCAGCAGCTCAGGGCACAGGCGGTGAGCTGGCCGGCCTGGGTCCAGTGTCTCTGAGCCATCAGGGCCTACAGTTGAGTGTGGGGAGGACGCGGCTAGTGGGCTGTGAGTGTGGAACTGCTGCGCTCGCCCCGCGATCGGCACCCTGCGCCCGTGGAGGAAGCACATTCTTGGGGTGGTGAAGCACCGCGCCCACGGGGCAAAGAGTTCATTTGGTCAAAGCGGGTGCAGCGCGCCAGCGGTGCTTGCCTGCTTCGACACCGAGGGAAACCGAGGGTCGCTGGCTGGAGCCTGGCTCTAGTTCCCTACAGCAGCGCAAGCCCGGCGGAGCCCACTCGCGGGCGCCCGGCCGCCGTCGCCTCACCTGCCAAGCTCCGGGTCACGGCCCAATCAGCGGCAGTCGCTCGGTCGCGGCTGCCATGTTCCCCGCACCGCACTGTCAATCAGTGTGGCCGCGACCAATGGGCTGCAGGGCCGGGGGTCAGGTGACCGCGGGCCAGCTGGCTCCCCATTGGCGCGCGCCGCGCGGCCTCCCGCTCGGTTTATGTGAGAGGAGTGAGTGATTGACTTTATCAGTCCAAGGACATTACTCTGGAGGCGAAGAGGGTGGGACTCGCGCGGCGAGCGGCGCGGACCAAACCTGCCTCCTGTCCGCCTGCGGGCTGCGAGCCGGCTCTGCTACTTAGCGCAGCCCAGCCCCGCAGTCCCGTGTGGAGGGAGCCTCCTGGCCCCGCTGTTCTGTGCTCTCGGGGAGGGGTGACCCCGACAAGATTGGCAAACTCCACCCTCCACTTGTTATTTTGCTTATTTTTCTTTGTGCGCGCCTGTTAGTTTGTTAAACCAGATCTAGTCCCAGAGTCTTTCTCCTCCCTTGCCCCCCTCCTCCCCTTCCCCACTCCTCCCCCCACCAGCTCCTTGTACTTCCCCTCCTCCCTCCTACCCCTCTGCAGGAGACTCGCGCAGCGACGGAAAGTTGCAGCCCCTGATACTGCCTTGCGGATCTCCCGGCAGTGTCCAACCACCGTCACTCCTTTCCGACTACCGCACCTCGGAGATCTCTTCCTTTGCCCGCACCCTCGCTCATTGCAGCCGGATCGCCTGTGCCCAGAACGCCCCACTCATGACGATGCTCCTGGACGGAGGCCCGCAGTTCCCTGGGCTGGGAGTGGGCAGCTTCGGTGCGCCGCGCCACCACGAGATGCCCAACCGCGAACCGGCAGGCATGGGGTTGAATCCCTTCGGGGATTCGCCCCACGCTGCCGCCGCCGCCGCCGCCGCCGCCGCTGCTGCCTTCAAGCTGAGCCCCGCCACGGCTCACGATCTATCTTCTGGTCAGAGCTCGGCTTTCACACCACAGGGTTCAGGTTACGCCAATGCCCTGGGCCACCACCACCACCACCATCACCACCATCACCACGGCAGCCAGGTGCCCAGCTATGGCGGTGCCGCCTCCGCTGCTTTCAACTCCACGCGCGACTTTCTGTTCCGCCAGCGCGGCTCCGGGTTTGGCGAGGCGGCCTCGGGTGGAGGGCAGCACGGGCTCTTCGCCGGCTCGGCGAGCAGCCTGCACGCTCCACCTGGCATTCCCGAGCCCCCAGGCTACCTGCTCTTCCCTGGGCTGCATGAGCAGGGCGCTGGGCACCCGTCTCCCACAGGGCACGTGGACAACAACCAGGTTCACTTGGGGCTGCGCGGGGAGCTGTTTGGCCGTGCGGACCCGTACCGCCCGGTGGCCAGCCCGCGCACGGACCCCTACACCGCCAGCGCGCAGTTCCCTAACTACAGCCCCATGAACATGAACATGGGAGTGAACGTGGCTGCCCACCACGGCCCTGGTGCCTTCTTCCGTTATATGCGGCAGCCCATCAAACAGGAGCTGTCGTGCAAGTGGATCGACGAGGCTCAGCTGAGTCGGCCCAAGAAGAGCTGCGACCGGACCTTCAGCACCATGCACGAGCTGGTGACACATGTCACCATGGAGCATGTGGGGGGCCCGGAGCAGAATAACCACGTCTGCTATTGGGAGGAGTGCCCCCGCGAGGGCAAGTCCTTCAAGGCGAAGTACAAACTGGTCAACCACATTCGAGTGCACACGGGCGAGAAGCCCTTCCCATGTCCCTTCCCGGGCTGCGGGAAGATCTTTGCCCGCTCTGAGAATCTCAAGATCCACAAGAGAACCCACACAGGTAAGGGGGGAGGCAGGCGAGTGCGGGATTCACCGCGCCATGGAGCCTACTTTCAGTGCGAGGGAGACGGGTGGTTGCTAAAGAGGGGCGGCGCCCCGCCAGGGCCATTCGGAACAGAAACGCTGTCAGTGTCCCTCCGTCTCACGCCCTCGGGTCCCCCGGCACTTTTGCCCACTTCTAACTACCCGGGGAGACAGCTCTGCGGTCTGAGGAACTAATTGGAACCTTCTCGCGCCCTGGAACAAACTGGCGCCTCCTCTTTTTGTCTCCCTTTCTGGGTTACTGTGAAGCGACTCCGAATGTGTTGAGAGCGTATTGCTTACAAGCGACTTAGCTTTCGGCACACATTCGGGAAAGGCAACCATAGAAATGCTAATGCAAGCTAACTTTCGGTTACTTCCGCTCTTTTTTACCCTTTTTTTTTTTACCCGTGATTGGCACATCTCCCAATTAAATGACTGATACTTTTGTCAAACTATTTTTATTTGGAGTTCCATGTTCAGTCCTTCCGGAGAAAAGCTAAAGTAGAAAAGGCACCACAGTTTCGTGGCTTGTTCAGAACATCTTGTAAAACTGGAGCCCCTGTATTTATATAGTTTTCTCTTTTCGAATTTTAAGTCCGACGACCCAAGCTTTTTAATACTGGACTTGGTAAAACTTGCATTTGAAAGAGGCAAATTAAAAGGTACAAAGAAGGAACCGAAAGGGATTATCCCGTCCACGGTCCATTGTCCCGCTGGGGCTTGGTTGCTTACATCGCCGAGGTAGCCGCGGAACGTGGCCGCGCGTTGGGAGCCCTGGGAGGGGTGGTGTGGAACCACAACTTAGGGGAAACTTTGGAGGACCCAGGGGCTTTCCCATCCTGCGCGAGAACAAAGGGACTGGCAGGTTCGGGGCCGGCCCTGCCCCACCCCCGCCCACCATTCCCCAACCCAGCAGCCTCAACCAGCGCTCTCCATTTTTCTCCAGGGAAAAAGAGATGCCACAGCTGCCCCCAGTCGGCGCTCCCTCTCCGGGAAGATCGCCGGGCGCTCCGTCTCCCGCTGCTCGGCTCTAAGAAGCTCCTGGTCCTGACCATATTTCCCCCCTTTTTGCGTTTTTGCCTTTTGCAGGTGAGAAACCTTTCAAATGTGAATTTGAAGGCTGTGACAGACGCTTTGCCAACAGCAGCGACCGCAAGAAGCACATGCACGTGCACACCTCCGACAAGCCCTATATCTGCAAAGTGTGCGACAAGTCCTACACGCACCCGAGCTCCCTGCGCAAGCACATGAAGGTAATTACCTCTTTATTAGCGGTCGGCGGTTTATAAACCCTCGGCCTGACACTGGGCCGCGGGAACGGAAGCGCCTGCGCTGCCAACCCTATATCCTCCACGTTAAATCCGATTTGCTCCAGCGGTGACACCTTGAACCCATTTTGGGGACCCAAAGGGGGACGGGGGAGAGCACTGTGGAGAGGAGGAGGGAGCGCAGGGAACAATTGGTGGTTTACTGGGAAGCTCTAACCGAGCTCGCCAGGGCTTGAGGTTGCAGTGGCCGCCTCTTCCCGGCTCATCCCTCAGTGGGAATCAAGAGTGCCCGCGCCGAATCTGGGGGTGGGTGGTTCATTTGCTCTTCGGCTTCAGATAAAACAATAGGGCCGAGGAGCGCGGTCTGATTCCCACGCGTTTGTCTGAGACCATGCAGCGCCTAGGGTGCCTGTGGCACCTTTCTCTGTACCTGCTTTCCCAAGTCAAAACGGGCTTGGTGAAACCTGGGCCCGGAGTATTTTAAAGGGCCCTAAAGACTAAGTGCTTAGCCCACTTCATCCGTGGAGAAACCATTTTTGAAGGGGCAGGAATAAAACAGAGTGCTTTATTCCTTTTCCATAATGCCAATATTAGAACTGAAACTGCTTTGTTGGTGAACATCTCCGGGTTTTCTAGACATTGGTAATATGGAAACTAAAACGAAACAAAACAAAAAAACAGCGTTTCTCTTTTAAGTGGGTCACTGGGAGGTCTTGCTCTTACAGCGCTCAAATTCAGCTCTTGTTTTTGCTTGCACAATGCCAGTTGGAATTATATTCATTATAATATATACATGTTAATTTTAGGTTCATGAATCTCAAGGGTCAGATTCCTCCCCTGCTGCCAGTTCAGGCTATGAATCTTCCACTCCACCCGCTATAGCTTCTGCAAACAGTAAAGATACCACTAAAACCCCTCCTGCAGTTCAAACTAGCACCAGCCACAACCCTGGACTTCCTCCCAATTTTAACGAATGGTACGTCTGAGGACAAACACAAACCCTGTTAACCATAGAATGGACCAAATGCATTTTTAAAAAACAGACCAATCAGATGGAAATGGAGTTTTAAGGCAAGAGGCCATGTATAGGGCTACATCTTGTTAATTGTAATTGTCCAGGAAGGTTTCTGGGTAAGATCCAAAAGTAGCTATGCCCTTTTCTCAGGATTAGGAAATATGTTTTGGCATTCAAAGGATTTAAATATATATATTTTTTTCACTGCTTTTTTCCTCCCTTTTTTCTTGTTCTCTGCACACCCCAAACCTAAACTCCTCCAATTCATTTTAACACTTGTCCTGTTTCTTGAGAGGAAGTTACAGAAGGCTTGGTGGTGGTGATGTTAAACTAATTGAAAGTCTTCGCCTTAGTGGTGATTGTTGAAACTCTCAGTCTTAAACCGTGCCAAAGTCCTGTTATGTCTTGAACTTTTCCTCAAAGCATTACTCTTGTGAATGTATTTTTGTTTAATGGGGTCGAAACTGTTGTTCAGTATTTTTTCAGGCTGAGGGTGTGATGTTACTCTACACAGATTGTGACGTTTAGTATACAGTTGCCTTTGTAATAACTTTTTTGTAAATATCCATTGATGCCATATTTATCATTGTAATTTAATTGTTGCTACAAGTGCCGGGAACTGAACAATATTTATGGATAAATGTTTTCTAACAAATTCTGTACAGCTTTTGATTATAACTGCTTTAGCATTAAATTCTATTGTTTTGAAAGAAGAACAAAATTTACAATTTTTGAACGACTGACTCCTTTCTCTTGTTTTGTAACAGCCTCATACAAAGAGGAGACGTGAGCAAATGAATCTTGTTTGTTGGTATTTATAACTCACTCAGATCCCTTTCTTAATTGTTAAATTATTTTTCTATTGCAGTATAGATTCCTTACAGTGTCAGTTTCCATCTGGGAAGACCCTCCTTTCTTTAGCTCAGATGGTTGTTTAACTGCAAGTTTAAATGTGTTTGTCCTGGATTTTCGGCATGCAAATCAAATATTACTGATTAATTCAGTTAGTGGCCATGACATCTCAATCTTGTACTTAAAAGACTGAGAAGCCGGGTTTAATCACCCCTGCCCTACATATATAAACATAAGGTAACCTAATGAGTTTTATGTCCCTTAGTTTTTTATTACCTTACATAAAAATGAACATTGCAGCAAGATGCATGTCCGTCTGTTCTATCGAGAGATCACCCATATACCTATATATGTTTGTATCTATGACTTACCTAATCTGCCTATCAAATCTATCTAGTTACCTATATATTTTCAAAAGTAAGTGTATGTCTGAAACAGTGGTGATGAGTAAGGCCAGTTGAGCCGTGCTTACTTATGGTTAAAGTGCTTCTTAAAAAAAATCATAGTCCATTTACAATTTTGGAAGGCAAAGGCTGATTTGTTTTGCTGTATATAGTTCATGATTTTCACAATTATTCATAACATTTTATAGCAGTGTAATAACTGCAGAGGTTCTGAAATGATACTATGGAAAGAAAAAAACATTTGCAAAATATGTATTTTTAAAGTTCATGGTTTGTAGGCAAAGATGTTAAGAGCATTGTTTCCATTAAAATCAATAACAATGAAAAATGGTTGTTTGCTTTGTGATAAAATATTAACAATCCATTTAATCTTCAGTGAAGCAACTCATTTGGACAAAGTTCTTTTACAGTTGTTATATGAAAAGGAACATTACTTTTTTGGGGAGGGGGTGGAGTGAGTAGAGTATTGAGAGACTTCTTTTTACTAATTTAGGGTGCTGTTTAATATTGAGAGCCCAATCTCTGCATGAATAACCAGCTTGCAAATCAGTAAATAGAATGGTGGAGATAAGGAATTGTAAAGAATTTAGAAACGTAATGAATAGGCTTAAGTACCTCCTCTTGAAGGGGCAATGCTCTAGGTTTTTTGGTGGCAGTCAATTTGGTATTATATATAATCATTTTGCATTCTAGAATTTTGTTTATTGTTATTCTTGAAGAAATAAAGTCTTGGCACATCTTATTTATGTTATAACATTTTTGTATTTGGTGCCTGATATTTTTTTTCATGTTTAAATAAATCAACTTTAAATTGAAATGCTCAGAGAACTGATAATTACAAGAAATTTTGACTCCCTGGATACAGTTGAAGCAGCCTGTTTTAAGTTATCTACTGATCTTTGTCAACAGACAGTTAGTTATTGACAGTTTCTAATTGCAAATTGTTTGCATGAAATTTTTTGTTTTCAGAGATTGGGGGTTTTTTGCACTTTCCTCCACTAGTAGACAAGGCAAGGGCCTGAATGCCTTGAACAGAGATTGGGATGACTTCACAGGTGATGAGCAGGTAACCTGGTCAGTCTACCATTCCTACCCCAGACATTCACATCTTGACTTTGACACTGAGGGTGCTAGACCAAATTCCTGTTTTAGGATTTTTCCTTCAATTCAAACCAGAGTGTTTTAAATGCACATCAAGTTTTGAGAAAGTGTATATTCATAAGATTGGCTCTAAATGTGTTTCAACTGAAGTCTAAATGGTATTTTCCTTCTGAAATATTCATTGAACTTCAACAGTTTACTGTTTTCTCCATGAATTCCCTTTCCGCCCCAACTTAACCTAACCTTAAATGGGAGTAGAGTAATGGATTGGTTGCAAGATTCTCAGAAACTTGTTTCTCCTCCCCCCCGTTACATATATTAAGTATCTCCTTAGGACACATAAAGAAAAGTTTCACATTTCCTTAGTAGGCTTGAAATTGTTTTACCAGAAAACTTTACAGTAAAGCATTGTGTCCTATGAGGGGAAAGTGCCAATTAATGATGACCAATATTAAGATGTTGTAAAAGTTTTGCCCCTCTACATGATTTCCTTTAATTTGGGTATGGCATCATATTTCTCAAATAGTCTATGTCCCCTGCCCTTGTCATTTGTTGCAAAGAAAAGCTTATTTTAGTAAAAAACAAACAAACAAACAAAAAAACACTTCACAGATTTTCTTCCCATAATCTGACTCTGGGAGTGCACATTTTACATTCTTGAATTTTCAGAAAATACCTTACAGAATAAGCACCACCACCACCACCACCCCCAACAAACAAAAAACCTTACAAACCTAAAGATGGGTCAGCTGGGCTCTTAGTGTTATTTTCCTTCTTGCACCTGGTAAGACCTTTATCTTTTAAAAGTCCATTATCTTTTCCAAAATTGGTGGTTTAGTTTAAGATTTCCACTGTTGGGTGTGGAAGGAGGAGGTGTCTATTTCCACTCAGACAGAAGTCTGGCCTTCGTCCAGTTTGAAAGGTTAAAGATCAGGGTACAACCCAAGCATGGCAGTCAGTCTTAGCTACTGCGAAGGTTGCAGAGCCAGCAGACACCGCCTCTGCTCACAAAGCCTCCCAGGAAAGTTGTGTTCAGGACTTCCTTGCCCCTGCCACCTTCTCGCCGCCTGTCTCCTTGCCTCTTACCAACCGTACCCCCCACCCCCCATAAAACCCTCCAAACAAACGAAAAAAGTCTAAGGACCTCTTTCCACTTAAGTTTCTGAAAGAATCGGCACCGGCGTGTCCATTCCCCGAAGAGCGGTTCTCCGCTTGGCAGCTAGGCTGGGTGTATCTCAGGCTGTCTGACCCCAGAGTTTAGTTGCGTTTTGCCCCGGGACGAGACCAGGCGTTTCCGAAGTTAGTGTTCCCGCTCTGCGGTCTTCTGGCCCCTCGGGGCGCCCAGGTTCTCTATGCACACACCAAGTTCTTGGAAGTCCCTATCGAAACTCGGGCGCGGGGGAGGGGACCTCATTTCCTAGGGTCAATTCTCTTGCGGTCTCGGCCCGCTGACCCTTTGACCTCCACCTACAGGGTCCTTGGCGGCCGTAAGCCGGCGGTCGCCCAGGCTCTGAGGACACTTCGCGCCCCATCGCCTCCCGGCCTCATTAGGCTGGCGGGTCTGTAAAGCAGGAATCAGCCGCTGCCTAATCCGGACCTGGGGTCAATACGACCCCAAACAATGGTGAGCTCCGAAGGCCACAGCGTAGCGCTGGCCGCAAACTTTGTGTTCCATTCATTTTCTTAAGGCGGGGGTGGGGGGGCAGTGCGGCGAGGGAGCGAGGTACTCATACACCCAAAGGCCGCTCCTGGTTCACGGGGCTCTTAGCGAGTGTCCTTTCGCTCGGCCCTCCGATCTCTTCGCACTGATAGGGATTGCAAAGGATGGCGAGGCCCGGACCCTGGTTGGCGGCCTACTCGAGGGTCTGCTTCGGCGCGGGGAACAGACTTTGAAGTGGGTTTTTAGCGCGCACTAGTGAGTGCTGGTCCGGGGCCGCAGCGGGGACCCGCTGGGAGGAAAGAGAAGGCCCAGCCCGGGCCCCGACCCCTCCCCCGCTCCCCATCGCTCGGGCCTTTTCAAGCCACGGCTGGGGGCCAGCCGTCCCCCTTCCCGCGCCGCGCGCAGGCGCACACCCCGCAGCCGTCGAGTCGGATTTTGCTGCGAGGGGGGTGGGGGGAAGAGTTGAAAGCCGCTCTGCAGTGCCGCTGCCTCCACTGAGCTGGGAGGGAGGAGAACAGAGGGATGTGGGAAAGGGGGTTGGTTTGGGGGCGGCTCTCGAGTCGTGAACATGGCGGCCGGATGCGAACCCCCGCAGAGCGCAGCAAAGCGCAGACTGCGGGCTGCCGAAGTGTTGTGTGATTTCAACTCCCTTGTTATTCCTCAGCTCTGAGCGCTTCGCGGGAGAATGTAGGTCGTGGCGGCCGAACGCAAAATTGTTTTAGAAAAAACGGAAGCAAAGAAGTTCTTCCAGGGCATTCTGGGAGTGGGAAGTTGACGAGCCTTCTGGGATTGGGGTTCCCGGGGGACTTGAACATGAAACCCGCCAGAGGCCGCCCCACCCTACCGTCCCGACCTAAAACATTTCCCCCGGACCTCAAGGGTGGGGAATGCTCTTTTGAGTTATCAATGCCCTAGTCAGGATTCCACAGCACCTTCCAGTCCCTAAAATGCCAGTGAGTGGACACTGTATTCTCTACTAGGACAATAGCGGGGCCCATGAGGGGAGCACTTAAGCACCATTTTCAAATAAAATGTCCCGGCTTATCGACTGAGACGTGCCATTTGGAGTTCGAACCCAACACGTTGCTCAAGCCCCGATTTCTGCATATCTCATTTAAACGTGTGCATATGAAAAATGGCACTGTCGTAGCTTTTGTGTGTGCTTTAACAGCTGGTGGTCTTACGTTAAGGAAAAAAGAATAAGCCACAACCCAAAAAAACTTTAATTCGGCTTTTGCATTAACTGCTGTAATACTACATGTAAAAAACCCCTGATAGCTCTGGGATCTTGAGCTTGTTTTCTCCGCAGAAAAATGCTGCAGATTCACCGTCGTCAGATGTGTCTCTCGTGAGGAAAAAAAAAATGTAATAAAAGAGTAGTTATTGACCCCTGGCTCCTCTAGAAAAATAAGCGGCACGAATTCTTCCAGATTGCATGTTCTTGAAAGCCAACAGCTAAACGAAAAGGCCACCTCAGGGCTGCCCACTGTCAAGCATTTGGGCTCCTCAAGGTGTGGGGTTAGTTACTGTGGACCACCTTGGGGAGGGCCCCAGGTGGGTGGGCAGGTCATTAGCAAAGCTGGCCCAGATCTGCGGGAAATCTGCAAAAACAGTGCCTTTATCTGCAGAGAACAATTGATGGGGTTGTCTTTCCTCCTTTTCAGTGCACAAAGAATACGGCTTTGGAGCAAGAATTTGGAATATGCATTTAAGTTGTCGTGCTTTGCGCTGGAAACCCCTGGGCAATTAAAATAAGCATGTACTGTAGTAGTTTCTGCCCTTTCCTTATGTGTGATTCCTTCAAGTCAAGGGGCTGTAGACAGTTTGGAAACTTGTTTTGAAATTGCCACCAAGCGATCTTTCTCTTTTTTCCCCTTTGGGTGAAATTTCCTTCCTGGGCTCAGCCACTCCCCTCTACCCCCTCACTGGACTATAGTATTGACCTCTTTGAGAGATCAAACAAAGTAGATGGTGCTTGCTGTATACTTCATTTTTCCATGCTGTAGTTTGAGCGTTTTCCTGGTTAAAGCTCTTGGTACCAAAAGTGTGGAAAGTAAAAAGTTCATTGACTTGAAAAAGCTTTAGCTAATGGTTAAGCAGTTTGTCTCTTTAAGAACTACAGAGCCCAGATTGTCTCTTAAGTTGACTTTAAAATAAAGCTAAAGATGCACTGGTGAACTGTCTCTCCTGGATACCTGTGGTGTTCTTTGAGTTACTTGATACGGTAAAACTCTGGTTGATTTTCGTAGGAGTTATGTGAATGGAATTTCTGCAAAACCGGACGAATGATAAATTAGTAGAACTCTTACATTTGTTTGATCATTCCAAAGGCCACAGCTTTTCCCACTGAGGTTTGGTTTCTATAATAACTCCTGAAATTTACACCTTGAATAACAGTTTGCAGAAATCATTTAAAGTGAGGGAATGTTCAGAGCATTTAGACTAATAGTAACTTAACACAGGAGCAAAATGTCTTTGAATAAGATTTGAGAAACTCCTGTTTCAAAAAGGCAGCTAAAACTAAAGAAAATATCTTTCTTTAAAAGTCATCTACCAAAGCATACAATTTTGTATACTTTTAATGTGATGGCAGTTCAACCTTTTTACAAATCTGATGAAATGTGAGCTTTACAGTAACTATAAGAATAGTCTACACCAGATGGCAAGTTTATAATGTCTGGTCTCTAATAGGATGTATATGTTATCTGATGTGTTTTATTAAGACACAACCTATGTAAAGACCATTTGAACATAAGGTGTTAAAAACAAAAGATTCCATCATGTTTCTTATAAACTAGCATTTAAAAGAATATCCAGTAACATTTTATGAAAATATTTTTGGTAAATGTAGCCTGTTTTGACCTATCTGCAGTTCACTTTTTGTTTTTTTACCAGTGTTGTCCTGCTTGGTATCCGGGACAGTCTCTAATTCCTGACGAAGAACTTGATACTGACGTTGGTATGCAGCAGCCAGCCTTCCATAGCACTACCTATGCTAAATGCACGGTTAGTGCCGAACCTACTGTGCAAGAAATGATTTACTGATGAGGTTTCAAAGAAAACCACATCAATTTGATTGTCTGTTACTTTGAAGTGAACATTTTAAGAGTAGTAGCTTCTTCCCTACGTGTAAGAAGATTATTTCCTTCTTTTGGTGGATTTCATTCTGTGTTGAGCAATCATATGTGAAATGAAAAAGCAACAAAGTCCCCCACCACCACGTGATTATAAATTGAAGGATGGAGGTGAAGACTGGTCTAATTTATAACCCAGTGTGTATTATCTCATGCATTGTGTTGACCTTGTTGAAAATCTCTTTCAAATATCTGTATTCCACATGTAGAATTAAAGAGTTTAAAACTAGAAACATGAATGCTTGTTTTATTAATTTCATTTTTGTGTGCAAAAACCAATACCCAGGATCCCTACAACTGTTGTGTGACCTAAATAAAGCCATTTAAGTTATTTTTCATGATCATTGTTTTATTACAGTGACAACTATATCCCCTAAACAACCTTGATTAACCTGTTGAATTAGGACAATTTATATTCTATTCACATTTCTCATGATATAGCTGGGCTTTCACTGAGCAATAAACTTGGGGGGAAAAACAAGCCATTGAACAAACCCCAACCAACTGTTTTGCGCTCACAGTGTTCTCCTGGAGGGAGTCATAACCAGGTGTTGGGGAGGTCAGGAGAAGAATTCAGAGTCAGGTTGACTGGAGTGATTAGAAGGAAAGATTGGAGGAAAGAGTTTGGAGAAAAGAGCATTTGAACACCACTACTTGGGCGAGAAAGGGGAAAAGACAAAGCTGAAGATAACCTCAGTGGAGAAAGGAGGGCCTCTGGAGATGAGACATTGAAGTATAGCACATTATGTGTATGTTATTCAGAAGCCCCAAAGTGGTTCTTGGTGCAGACAACTTGCAACCATTGATTAGAACACTTATAGAATCATGGAATATAGGTGTTATTAAAACACAACTTGTCATAAATTAACTGTAGTGTTAGAGAAGATGAAGACACTTCAGAAAAATTCTTGAAATTCTAGATACTTGATTTCTCATTTTAAATTTAACGTCTGTAATATAATCTAATCTGAGTGGCCATCATTCTATGTTTTGATGTGATTATGCCCTTATGAATTATTGTAAAATTGCAGCCTGATAGAGTATATTGCTATTGGTTCTTTAGATCTAGTTTTATTAAAATTTCTGCTAAGTAGACCTATGATACTGTAAGTTTTAAGTAAAGGGAAAACTACTCATCTTCCTCTGATTTTTGTTGTTCATTTACAGTGAACAACAAAATGAGTTACAGACCAGTCAAGAAAGACTATGATTCTTTAATTCTTAGCTCCCTAAAACTTGACATTTTTATATCCCCCATAATGATGTTGGTAGAATTTTTTGTTTGGTTTTTGTTTTTAAGAACAAGAACTGTGTTCTTTCAGACAGGCAGTGGAGTATTATAATGGGATTATTTAAAAAGCCTTTGGAAAGGTAAACTACAAAGTTGTGCATGAGTCAGCTGCACTGTGATAATAATACCTCCTAGGGTTATTCTGAGAATTAAACAAGAAAATGTCTATAAAGAGCCTGGCACAGTGTGTCCCTAAACAAATGTTAATTCCCTTCTTTTACTCTTGCAGGTAGTTTTTGTTTTGTTGCTTTTGGGTAGTTTCTTATTTTTAATGTTATGGAATATTTTACTGAAAACATAGTGATTTGTACTGGGGTGCAAATTAATACAGTTTTCAGAAAACAGATGGAGACTTAAGGGCATATAAGAAATACTGCATTTCATAAGCATAATCACTAGATCAGGCATGTGGGTTTATGAACATAGCTATGAATATTTAAACACATAAAATTAAAATGTTATTAAATGCCTGTTGTTCATTATCTTCCAATGAATACACTTATTCTTAGATCGAAATAAGTTGTGTACTTAAAATCTGTAAACATAGTAACTTAATGGTTTACTTTTAATTTGATAAAATTTTTACTTTAGTCAACAGCTTGATTCTTACTATATTTAAATTAAATAACAATTTTACAATGTGAAAATTGACATTCGCATTTAATAAAAAGATTAATTCTTACGATATCTTAAATTATTCAGTTTCCCCCTACTAAATTTATGTTAGTATTATGCGGGTGTGACTATAGAGTAATGAGACTGATTTTCTTGTGAGGCTTGGAAGCTAGCTCTGAAAGCAATTCCCAAAGAGGAGTCCCTGAAATGTTTTGACCAATGTCAGCATCCTTAGAATAAGTTTACAGACTCCCTAGGTGATGGCCTCATTTAGAATAAGAAACAAAACAAACAACAGCCACCAGCCTTAATAGTTTACAACCATACTATTGGTTTTATTATTTTTTAAAAGGTTACCCTGATTATTTTATGTTAATGAAAGTATAGAAATGCTGTATTACATTATAATAAAATGTATTTTTTCTCAGTGATACCGGTAGGTCTATTTATGCAGGAGAACAAAACAAAAACATCAACACACTAAGCTCATCCCAAATGAACTGTCTGAGTGGGAAGTATTTCTTTCCTTTCCACTGATTTTGGGGACCTGGAGCTTCCCAGAGTCTGTACTGTTGAATGATAATGGCTTTTGTATTGAGGCCAGGGAGACTTATCATCATTCCTTTCTTCACTGGTTTATCACCTTTGTCTATCTCTTTCTTCCTGACCCTATTAAATGCAGGGGTCAGCCATGTTCAATCTAAATTTTGAGTATTGGTTTGCTGTTACCGAGTAAGAGCAAGGTTATGTTTAAATGACCAATTTCAAAACTGATCTCTAATGCAGTGCTGTAGTGCCTCTCATGGCCAGATTCTCCTGTGGGTGCTCTCACTCTACAGCCCAAAGGATCAAGTCAGCCAGCACAGTCTTTTCCCATGGAACAGGGAGGGAGGTGTGGGGTGGGGGCAGGAGAACAGATTTGTAGATTCTTAGAGAAGTGTTCCAGGTCCTATTGCCTTTTATTGTACTTTCCTCAGGGGGGAAAACATCTTTTTATTTTTTAAATCAGGTCATCAGAAACTCCATTGGTGAAATGAGAAAAACGTTATTGCCAACAATTCCCTCTGTAAATGGGCCAGAGACAATAATAGAAAGCTATTTGTGGTGCAGATAAATAAATGCACTTTAACATCTTGATATAAATCCAGTGCATAAAAATTGTTTACAAATGATTCTCTAATATTACCCAGCCAGAACTTCCATGGAAGAGATACACTCATATTTTTGCAGCTCATCATCAACAGAGTATGTAATTGGTTGGCCAGCTGATAACATTTCTTTGGAGACTTCACTGTTCTTTACCAAAAATATTTAGCCAGGGTATCGACTGAGATGTGACATGTTATTGGTTGTAGAGATAACCCAAAGCAGGTGTTTCGTTAACTTCTGACTATTGACATATTAAATGAAGACGTTCAGTTGAGCAACATCAGTGATTTCAATTGATTCATCAGTCGCCAGTATCTAGCAGCCTTCATGTTTCACTTTGCTAACAAGCTGATATCCCACATCTGATGCCAACAACTCTGGTCTTGCAAACAAATGACATGTTTGATAAATCTTTTCAAAATCATTATGCACTTCAGCATTTGTCTTTTCCTCCAACACAGCATCTGTACATCTGTTCTAGCAGGCATCTATTCCTTGATCATTTCTGAGCCCTCCACGATTTTTGAAACTGATTTGCAGGTACATCAATGATGTGAAATGAAGCTTCTTCCATTGAATATTATGTTGTTGAACACTGAAACACAACGTTTATGTCCAAGGCACTGGATTTAATTTTGTGAATGAAACTGCCAGGAAGTGTTCTCACAAGACTTTCTGATAAGACACTGCTGTGGAAGAAACTGAAGGGAGGGGAAGAAGCCCTCATTAAGGAAAAATATTAAGGACATCTTTTTTATTGTCTTTGCTATGGGTACTTGAAACCTTACATCACCTTTACAGTGTTGAAAAGCTTCAGAGTTTTCAGGCATCTCTTTGAATTGCTGAAATGAAAATTCACATGGTCCAACTGATTAAAAATAGATACAATTCATTCTTTAGTGAGCCCTGTTTAACTGCATAATTTGCTTATATGCATAAAACTGAGGCAGTCAGTCTCTAGTTTGCGTGTGTCTGGATTGCTTGCATCTGGCTCCATTAGAGTCCCTGTAATTGCATATTGACTAATTGTGTAATATAGCTATTTGAACACTGAATTTATTTATTTATTTATTTATTTATTTATTTATTTTCATTGATTATCCTCCTTTCATATGTATTTTTTAGTTCTATTTTCTTTTTTTTTCTGAACACTGAATTTAAACCCAAATGCTTCTATTAACACTGGTAATCAGTTTGGATAAATGAATAGTTGGAATATAGTACTCAAAAAACAGAACACAGGGCAATAACCACTTCCCTATTTAAAAAAAAAAAATCTAGAAACAACTTTGAATTTATAATTAGCCAGTATGGTTTTCTATTAGGCAAATATTAAATCAGAAAATAAATTGGTAATCGACAAATGCCAAATCTTGATACAAAATAAATATTTTATCAAATCTATCCTTGTTTAAGTGTTTTAAATTGAGCATCCACATACATATAAATATGTTAAGATTAAATAATTTTGAAAAGGTAATTGTGCATTTGTTTTCAATTTGCAATCAGTTCTTTAAATGTATGGCTGCAGGCATTTATTGTTGGAGTGGGGGAGGATTGCTTCTGTAGCCTACACAAATTGAAACTTATTTGGTGCATATGTGGTGTTTAATAAAGGAATTGTGGCTTGTGTGTACACACCTATACATTAATTTCTATTAAAACTGTGTGTTCACAATATTCTGGTGTTTGAAACTAAAGTTCCTGGTAGAATCAGGAGAGAGCATTCTTTAGCTAAAATAGATGATATAACCCATTTCTTTAGTTCTATAAAAGTATTACCATTACAGTGCTAAGTGTAAATTGAGTGCCTCAAATATTATGTTTGATTTTAAATGTATTGTCTAGAATGAAAGAAGTGGGAAACCCCACTGATCCTCAAGTTGAGCATTAACTTCAGTCATATGTGGTGTGTCACAGGTTTTTCCTCCTCTTAAATGGTTAAATTCAGAGCACAATCTGAGGACCATTTCAGGAACTTTCCTACTTTAATCTTCGAAGAATATTCCTTGATTTCATTAAGCATTCTAAACCTCAGAGAGTAGCTATATCTAATAGAAGCCCCAACTTCGGTTTTTCAGAAAACATTCAATATTAATGGAGAAGTTATTATGTACATTTAAACTGGTTGATTCGTTAAATCAGCTGGATGTTCTGGCGCTGTGCAGGGACAACTGTGTTTATAAGGACAAAATGAAGTGGGGAGTCTGGAAATTATATAGATAACTGGGTGTTAAAAAACTTACTGTCATGCAGGGTGTCATGCGGGGTTTCTGGTCCTGCTCCCACATAAGAATGCAGGACATGGTGAGGCCAAAAAGGAACACCCACGGAGCCATAGATAGGGGAGTCATACCACTACAGTCTTACTGGCGGCTGGGTTGGAGACACAGGAAGCAGGCGCCACACGATCCGCAATCCACACTCCGCCCTTGCTAGCCCCCATTTGCTGGCAGCGTAGCCATGGCAGTTATATTAGTGGCCAATGGCTCACTGGTTACAGCTGTCGGCCAACTAGCCACAGCTGATGGCCATCCAGTCACACTTGATGGCCATTTACTACCTGAGCCAGCACCTTTCCACGTGAGGCCGAGAGCCTGGAAACTGCCCTCCTGGCTCTGTCCCCACACCTACTTTTGCACCTACTATGTGCCTGGTTTAGCACAATGTCCACCAATAAATGAAGTTGAAGAAATAGGTGAATAACTCAAAGTTTGTTTACATGAAATATACTACATAACTTAATTGACATTCTACCTTTTGCTTATTTAGTTATTTCCACAGAATTAGGAGGGTCAGGGAGTCACCTGATGTGTGGCTTGTGAGTCACCTGTATCAAAATTTCTTGGAGCCAGCTCACATAAATGAAATGAAACCTCTCAGTGTCAGGACCTCGGGATATATCTTTTAAACAAGTGTTCTGGGTGAATCTGATATTTATGAAAGTTTGAATTACTTGTCTTACAGAGAATGACAAAAGTTGAAACTCTTTACTACCAATTTATCTACTTGATCACCAGTGGCCTTTTAAGAGTCAATATATCAAAATGGCCTGCTCAATTAATAAACTTCAAAATGATTTTTGTCTAAGGCATTTTTTTTCCAGTGTGGACAATTGTCTCAATTCTCTCTACTTTATTTTGCCAACATACAACTGCCAGCCATTCAGACACATAGATGTATATCTGAGAACAAATTGGTATCCACAAGCAGGGGTAGATTCCTCAGCTTGTGTTTGTTTGATTTAACATTTAACTTAAATGCAAAACCCACGCATTTTTGTATTTCCAATAATTTTCCATTCATTATGCCAAAAGTCCTCCTCCAGATTTCTGCAGCTTTCTGTGTCGATGATCATGACATATTAAAAATGCTAACATTATAAGTACTGTGCTGTCTTAAGAATTCTAGCACTTCCTGAATCAGAAAATAATGCCCTTGCTTTTTCTGTAATGAGTAAGAACAATAATTCTTTCACCTTCCCTATATTTCTATTAGACAGACATTACAACAGCTTCAGTTGGAAGGAAAAGCCAACTTTAATGTTAACTTTTAGCGTTATGGATGCTAAAGGATTGTTTTTTTCATTATATTAAAGAAAATACTGGGATGACCGGTTAGCTCAGTTGGTTGGAGCGTGGTGCTAGTAGCACCAAGGTTGCCGGTTCGATCCCCGCATGGGCCACTGTGAGCTGCACGCTCCTTAAAAACTGTAAGTAAATAAATAGAAACGAAAGAATGATTCTTAAAAAAAAAAAACCCTGTAGGAATGCAGGAGGTATAGATATTTAGTTCATCGGCATTTTCTAAGTCATAGAGTGCTCTGTGCTGAGTCTTTTCAGTACAGGCAGTTCCAACAAATAATGAGTTACTCTCCATAATTTGCTTTTGAAGTTTCAGGTTATTTTAAACTCACAGTTTATTTCTCTCTAGAATCAGTATAGAGAGCCTGGATTACCTCACAGAAAGTTTTTAGAAAATTCTTCTATTTGAACTTTAATTTACAATGTAGTAAGATGATAGAACCATAACAGTGTTTAGTGACTCAACTACATTTGGCTCTCCTCCTCTGGCTGCATAGACAAAATGGGGACAGCTATGGTGGAAGTAGGAAAAGAAGAGACCATCCCCTTTTTTTCTGTATCATCCCCTTGGGGTTTGGGTAGGGCTGACGAAAGTTCTAGAACTGGAGTGTTCATTGAATTAGGTTTCTGATGTGTGATCCAGCCGTTAACTACAGGTAGGGAGTGAAGAACAGAATGGGAATAAATTGGCATGTGTGTTGGAATTTGTAAGGCAAGGACTTTGTAGGGAAAAAAGAAGGAAGGCAGCATCTTCCCTCTTTTCAGAACCACCCCCTTGCTCATTTTACTATTCTGCTTTGAAAAGCTCTCCCTTATCTCAGTTTAAAGATTTGTTTTCCAAGTCAGATGAAAAGTAAACCAACTGAATCTACCCAAATTAGACGATAACGAAAGAGTAAAGGCAAAGCATTTTAGCAGTAATCGATTATTTTTCATTTCACAAGAGGAACCGTACCATTGATTGAATTTTCATATTTTTGTTTTAGCAGAAACCAATTGTCTCATTCCAGAAACAAAAACTGCATTCTCAACTTTGTATTTTTGTCCCATGTGCTTTCAAAACATGCCCATTTCCTCAAAACAGCATATTAATTCATATCAAGCCTCTTCCATCTTGAGGATAAACTACAATAATGTTTACATAAATAGTGTTTGCAGAAAAGAATTGTACAAAATCAGAAAGAAAGCCCTATTTCTGTCTGTGGCTTCTGCCATTTTTAGCTTTTTTTTTTAAAGTTACCATTTCCTGAGAACTTTTTGAGTGCATTAATTACTTAAATGTCAAGTTTGCTACATTCAGCTCATCTAATAAAAGTAGCTCAACCTGTAACATTTTTAGTTGTGTACTTCCTAATTTTATGCTAATTTTTCAAATCTTCTAATTTCTTACTTTTTTTAGTACTGATTTTTGCATTTTCCAAAGTCAAATTTTCTGCTAAAGGTGTCAGAACAGAACAATTTTTAGTGAGACAAATAATGAAATAAATATAATAAATTTGCAAACAGTTGCAATAAATGTTTGTCATTTAGCTTAACCTGATGTTAAAGAGAAAACAGGTATGACAAACCAGGATCTTTCTAACAGCTTTAGAACTCATCTCTAAATTCCTACATATTAAGAGATGTAATTGAAAGGCCGCCCTTACAGGCTGGTCTTATGAAATGTCCTTATTCTTTCTTGTCCCTTGGATTCTGGAGAGGATTAGGGAGGTAGCTGATTGCTAACGTTGTATACTCAGTAAACGGGCCCCCTTCTTAGTGGTGCTGCCTCCAAGTAGTTTTCATTGGCAGTTTGTGAACTTCCCTGGATTTTTAAAGACTCTCCTTATTGTTCCATAAAATGCAATTTCCTTTGTCTTTTCAGTTCCTTTTCTGTTTTCAGAATAGGGCTTAAAAGTAAGATAAAAGGCCTGATACTTTCCATCATAAAAAGTTGTAATGACAGGTCTCACTAATTAAAGTGTAACAATGGGAAGATTAGCCTTTCAGTTAGCTTTGTGTCGAATCTATACAGTATTTTCAAAAGTTCTAACTCAGAACATATTTGGAGCACAACATCTTTAAAATATAAACATCCACACATGGATTTTATTATCATATTCACACTAAAAAGAGTCACAGTACAGTAAGGCTTTCAGAATGCAGTAAATAGGAGAACTTCCCATTTAGGTGTAAACCTTTTTGGTACTAACCATTCTACTACTAAAATAGGAAAGACCATTGGGAGAGTTCCAGGGGCAACTCTCTGTTGCTCCTGTGGAGCAAGGCCCTATGCTAATTTTGTATGATGATATTTCCTCTAGATTCCTTGGTATCAGAGAAGTAGAGCACGTGTGCTTTTTACTGTGTGTATTTCCTTCCCTCAGTGAACGAATGCAACTTAACTCTGGATTAATAAAGTAATATGCCTTTGTTGTGGCTTCGGTACCATCACAATGTGTCTAACGCATTATTGGAACATTAGTAATCCCAAATATTCAAAGCTATAGAAAGGCATTTGATGTGTAAAACATGGTATCCAGTGGGTCTTTGTCATTGTGGGTCATAGGATAACATTTGTCTGAGTAGCATATAACCAAACACTTTTCTGGAGATATAAAAATAATCAAATGAGATCTAGAAATATATAGTTGGAAGAGGGCTGTTTTGAAAGGTCAGGGAGTGACTAGGAGAGAAAATACTCATGTTTGCGTCCGTTTTCAAAAACAATTTAACTTAGCATTGAAATATTTTTAAAATTAATGATTAGGTCCTTATTAACAAAAAACATATATGTAATTCTTTTTGTTTAAACATCTAGGTTTGGTACAAATTCCTGACTTTAACACAAGTTAAAAATCGCTTATTTTCCATAACACACTGGTTTTTTTTTTCCTCGCTGTTTTAAAAAGAGGTTCCCAATTCATACATTGTCATCTTTAATTTCAGTATATTTGTCGGATGCATTATCCTGGCTGAAGTGTCTGAACCAAGCAGAAACATTGTACATGTTTTACTACTTTTACTGTTTTACTAATATATTTCAGCCCTGAAGATATAATATTGTAGCTTTGCTCCAATATTCCAAGTTGGAATAAAAATCAATTCTACCTTTTAAATGTTTGTGTTCCTTAGAAAAAAATTAAACACCTAACAGAAGAATCCCATGTAAGGTGACTGTAGTTCAGTCACAAGGGGAGAAAGGAGACAAGAATCAGAAGAGCCAAGAAAAAAGTGGTGCCAAGTAAAACTAAGTTCATTTTGTATAATATTGAGAGATTACCCTTTTCTTCACATCTTTGGCTCCAGAAATTGACTTAGGAGAATTGTGTTGACATTCCTTCTCAATGTTTTTTATAATCAGTCCCTTCTTTCTGACACATCCACCTCCTTCCTTCAAGTTCTAATTACTCTTTCACCTGGACTATTGTCTTTCCTTACTAACTGCTCTTCCCCTTTCAGGCCCTCCCCACTCTCATTTTATACCCTACTGTCAGATTAATCTTCCTAATACCTAACACTGATCCTGTCATTTCTGTGCTCAAGAGCTTTCAATAGCATCCTATTGCTTATCAAATTATGTACAAATTTCATATCTTAATACATAAAGCCCTCCTAAGGCCCAACCTTATTTTACCACATTCTTTTCCACACATTTCATGGTCCAGTCAAAATAGACTCCTTGGGGAGTAGTTTAAAATAATAGCTAGGAGAATATTCTTTGGGCATCAGATCAGAATTGTGTCTGTATAACCCAGCTGTGTGACTCCAGGGCATCTGCTTACCTTTCTGAATCTCAGTTTCCTCATTGATATAATGGGGATAATGCCAACACCTGCCATATAGAGTTGCTGTAAGGACTGAAAAAATGATGTAAATTTCACAGACATTTTTGGGAGCAGCAGGATATTTTCAATTATTTCTATCAACCACTCAATCGTTACTTGTTGTGTGACAAGTACAGATACAGGTAGTCCTGGAGGGGAATACAGAACTGGCTCTGAGATACTCTAAAGAAGCCTGGGAGATGCTCTCTCGTTGACACTCTTTAAGTAGCTCATGATCAAATGGTGGTGGTGGTGACAGATATTTATACTCAAAGTTAAATGATAAAAGAACTCAAATGTTCAGGGAAATATTAAAAGAATCATCTCAAGACTATGTGTGAACAATTGCCAGGTGAAGAGGATAAATAATAACTTTTGCCATTCATTGGAAGAAGACATATCGGGGATTCAGTATGGTCGGGGAAGGCTTCCAGGAAGAAGAGGGATTTGAGCTGAATAGGTTTTAGATAGGAGGAAAAGTGTGAGGGGGCTGGAAGAGACACACTTCAAGGGTAGCAGGTCCTGGCTTTGTTTGGTGGAGCTCCGCCTCAATGGCCTCAATGAGTTCCTTTTTTCATAAAAGCTTTCAGTCTTTGTTGAAGAGGAAACTTACTTCAGAGTGAGATGCTAATCAATCTGTTTGGTAATGTAAATTGGGTTTCAACAAACTATTCTCCAATTGAGTTAGAGAATTTCCCTTTTTCTAAAGATGGATTAAGCTTGGATTCGCACCCCTCCTCCCCAGATGGATGTGGCTTTTTGCTCTGGGATCCCCTACCCCCAATAGATTTGGAATTGAGATTAGTCTGTGGCCAGAGAGATGTGCAGATTTGACTTTTTCCTTAGCCTTAAATTGGAGGAAAGGCTGCAACAAGGAACTAAGTTGGACCTGGCTTAGTGCTGGCTAGACTAAATGAAAGATGGCCTCGCTTAGTATTATTTGAAACTAAATATGTCAGCCTTTGGGAAATGGACTATGGATTCCTGATTATCTATCTGGGTCACAGTATCTGGAGATGAGGAGTGGGATTTCCCCAGGAGGAGATGGAGAATCTCAGTGTCAACTACTCCAGAGTGAGAAAGTGGACCAGTGATCTTAGATGGCAGGACAGGAGGAGTTTCTCCTTTAGCTGGAGCCAACAGGAGCTGGAGCTGGAATCCTAGGCATGGGAATTCCCGAAGGTTCCTGTTGGTGTATATTTTGAGCTGGTACCTGCTATGAAGATATGCCAGAAGGTGGGCTGGAAGTTGAATGTGGATTGTAAAATATAAAATGACAGTTGTAAGCTACTACCTCAGTTGCCTCTATGCCACCCTCCATGCATTCTTTAAAGTTCTGTTAAATATTACATCCTGAACTGAAGGATTTAGGGAGAGCAGAGTCCTCTCCTTGAGGTAGGAATAGGTATGCCATCTGAAATAGGCTCTCCCAAAGTATGTTACTGCCAGAGATTCTGATTCAATAGATCTGGAATGGGGTTCTGCAATCCATAGTTTTAGCAAATTGAGGTGATTCTGATTACAGTCAGATTTGGGATCCACTTCAGTAGGTTGAAAATATTACTACCACTCCTTAGTGGGTTTTTATATGAAATGTTAGAATACTTTTAACTTGATGGAGAGAAGTTGTGAAAGTGATGTGCAGGATAAAGAGTTTTCTATGTTAGACTTTGAATCAGTTTGATATTTTACAAGAATATGTTCATGTTGTAGTAAAAAGAAACCACACACGCACACAGTGAAATTGAAACAAAATAGAAGTGGGAAATTCTGCTCTGGCTCCCTCCCTCACAGGGCTGCCAAAACCAAATGAGGGGTAGGTAGGAGAGGGGAAAGACTTGAACAGCACAAACTGTCATACGAATCTCATGTACTCTTTAGTGATGAGCATTACATTTGTAATCCAAAAAGAATATGAAAGTGGCATTGAAAGAAATAAAACCAGAAAAAAAGAAAAGTTATGAGAAAAAATATTTTTGTAAATTAATCTCATATTACTCTATAGAGGACGAAGACCCTTTTGTTAGGCAAATAATCACTCCCTGTGTTTCCTGTGTATAGAGACAGAATTATTTACAGTATTATCCTTCAGTGAGACCCATATAACAGGGAATGTCCTAGAAATTCCAAAAGTGTTTATATGAAAACAGGTTAAGAAAATTTGACGCCTACTACAAAAAGTTCGGAAAATTCTAGTGTTATATCTGCCACTAAAGTGCCATGCATTTCAGACCATCAGCTTTTTTCTTTTCCTTACATATGTCACATCTTATCAATGACTACATGTGACAGGAAGTTACTAACCTATTTTATGTGATTTGAAAGTGTTTCTTTTACTAAGACTATTGAAGAACATGTAGAGTTACCTTTTACCTTTATAAAGTTAGAGTATTTCCATATTCTTTCAGGTATTTTAAAAAGAAACCCCTAGATTTTCTACCATTTGAGTCTCTATTGTGAGCCTTTCACACCACCAGATTTACTTGACCTTGGGTCTAATGGATAGAAACCCCAAGTGTGAACACTTCTCTTTCCCAGGAACTTTAACTTCAAAGCCTCCAGGAACCATTTGAATGGTAATATTGTTAAGCACTAACAAACAAACATTCACAAAACTATCTTCTGAGCACCCTTCCACCACACTTTTGCATGCAGAGCATTTGTCCATTCATTCCTAGCTGCACTTCCCTATGCCACCCCTGGCAGGGAAAGCATTTCTTTGATTGTTTTACTTCCCCAATTCTTCCCTTATGAGAACTGCATCAGGGAACTAGCTCTTTGGCCTAGCAGATGGGCACAAAGAAACTTTGTCTGAGGTGTGAGCCGAACTTTCTTGAAATTTGACACCAACTCCTACTTGGATTTGAACTTTGAAGACCCAGAGATAGGAAGTTTCCATATAAGGATCAAAACACGTCAGAGTAGGATGGATTGATTTGGGCTGGCAACCCTGGCAGGTAGGATTACTTTGCTCAACAGCTCAGAACAGTGTACCCTGAGCTCTGAAAACCACCTCACAAATGTCTGCTGACAGGTCCTGATGGTCACTGGAGAGAGCGTGAGGATAAATCACTGCAACCTATCTTCACCACTGGAAAAGCAAATCAAAGCATGTCCTAGTGAATATCATCCCTCATTCAAAAGTAATGTCTGTGAGAGGCTGTTAGGTTCACAGCAGTGTGGCAAGCACAAAGGAATATAATTGTAGTGGTGCCTGCAGGAGGCTGGTGCCTAGTGAACACGGTGGTGTCCAGAGGAAGCAGCAGTGGTGCCCAGTGGGAGGCACTGGTCCTAACAGGAGTCAAGAGCAGGAAATGAGGAAAGAAATGGTGTATGCCGTATAGTAGTGGACCTGAACAACTGACAGGGGCTTGATCATGAGCAAAGGTGGGATGCTACTTGGAGCCTCGCAGAAATACCTGAAGGGTACTTTGTAGTACAGGTTCCCACAAAGGCAGAAAGGGACAAAAGTCAGAGAAGTGTAGATTCTCATGACCCTATTGTACTCACGGTCTGGCAGAGCCTGAGGAAATTTAGGTTATGTAATCTATTAATCGGTGTTAAGAGACGTGATTTCCACTCTTAGGGAGCTTCCATACACATCTTAAGGGTTTATGCACATGGTAATAAAAGAAAGATTGTAAAAAGTGACAAATGACGAGTTTGGTGAGGAAGGCTTTGCTGGGGCCCATGAAAGTGAGTTCTTATAGTGGTGCAGGTAAGTACTGAAGAATAAGTAGTATTCAGAAAGCTGGAAAGGCAGGCGGGCCTTCCAGATAGGGATCTTCATGACCAGAGAAGTTCAGCACATTACCATGTGGAGCCCTGAGAGTTATACAGGGAACTGTAGACTGGGCCAGGCTGTGGGAGGGTGTCCGACTGCTCAACGTTTCTCTGGAGTTGGAATGTGTAATTGGAAAAGCACTGAAAATGGAAAGCACTGAAGGCTTTGGACTGGCACACTGCTGGGGATTAGGAGGACCCTGTATAGGTTAGAGGGAGGGTTTGTGGGCTGGGAAGAGAAACTACACGCTGGAAGATCCGCCAGGAGGCAACTGCAATAATTGAGAGATAAAGTGTTAAAGGTCTGCACTACCAAGTAAAGAAAGTGGAAAAGAAAAGAAAGGAACACCAAGAGAAGTAGGGAGATAGAACTGATGACTAGCCAGAATTGACAGACTGGCAACTGGCACCCAAGAAAGAGGTCAGTTAGAGAGAATGGAGATTTAAGCCTGACCAAATGGGAGATAGATTGATAGAAAAAAGGAGGAGTTCCTTGACATTAGAATTACATTTTTGAGTAAGATTAACAACACACTTTGTTGTCAGAACTACTAAATATAGCCCAATCTTCCCTTCCACCTTCCTTTTTTCTCCCTCTCCCCCACAATACCACAACTCTGGTCCTGATAAATTTTTACAATTTATAGTCACATGTTGGTGTTTTCGTTTTTAACACAATGGGAGCATTACATACATATTGTCCTGCAACTTGCTTTGATTAACAATATATCATGAATATCTTATAGAGTTATTGCATATAGATTTTCCTCAATCTTTCTAACAGCAATATAGCAATCCACTATATGGCTGTACCACTGTTTATTTCAGCAATGGTCCACTGGTACACATTTATGTTGTTTCCAAATATATATTCTTATAACTGATGCTTCATTTAATATCATGTTCATAAACTTTGAGCAAGTGTTGAAGATAAATTCCTAGAAGAGAAATTGCTGGGTTAAAGGATATGCACAATTTAACATCATTTGACACATATTGCAAAATTGCTTTCCAGAACGTTTATCTGATTTAATTCTTCCACTAACAGGTTAATCAAGACCTCTTTGTGGATGTCTGTGGCAATTTGTCAACCTGCTCTTCCTATAACTGCAATAAATACTAGTTTGCCCCATTGGAAGGGATTATATTAGTCAACAGAATTCTAATGAATGAAGGGTTTCTTAATTAAAATAACCAGAAAGTCATTACTTGTAAATATATAAACAAGTTGATTATAGTAAAGGCTGAATACTTCTAATAAGCATGTGTGGATATTAAATTAACCATGGTTCACAAACCATCCATGGATGCATGGTTGATTGGAAATAACCACTTCACAGTGGCTACCCAATTCCTCTTCACCAACTGCCAAATGGTATTCCTGCTTGTTTGATTATTATGGTTTGGCATAACTCATGATACTCTCAAACACATAAAAGTGTCAAGTAAAAGTGTGGGGTGTTTTTAGTGGATAATTTAAAAAGTTAAAATACTTAATGGAGGATTAGGAAACTAGCTTTTCTTTCCTTTTTTGATGCAACTGATATTTGTTCAGTGTGTACAATATATTAGGAAGTTACCTTATTAATTGATTTAGAGCATACATGTATGAGTAAAACCTGGTTCTTGCTCTCAAATTGCTCATAGGGAATGGACAGGAACATAGGATGAATATAACTATAAATAGAAACAGAAATACAAATATGGCTATAAAACCAAGGCAAAATGAGAAAAGTGCTTAAGGAGAGATGCAAGGAAACTACTATGAGAGCAAACAAATCTGGTTAAGGGAGTAATAGAGTAAGGCTTTACATGAAGGAGATGCATTTGAGAGCGGCTCTCAAGAATGGGTAGGATTTTTTTGCTGAGACACCCACATTTGTAACCTCATGCCACCATGCTGTGGGAAACCAAGGCCACACAGGGGAGTCCATGTATAGCTGCATCTGTCAACAGCCTAGTTGAGTGAAATTTTCTAGTCAACACAGCCCAGGTGCCAGATGTAAGTGAAATTACCAGCAGGGTAATTTCCAGGGAGTTAAGATATCTCTGGACATTTCCAGCCTCTAGCCATTGATTCATCCCAGCCATTCAAGTCTTCTCAGCTGAGGTCCCTGACATTGCAGAGCAGAGATAAGTCATGCCTGCTGTGCTCTGTCTGCATTTCTGCCTCACAGAAGCATTAAAAATGGTTGTTACACACACACACACACACACACACACACACACACACACACACACACAAATGGATAAGATTGCACAGGTAAGCTGGAGATAGGGAAATTATTTCCAGCAAAAGAAGCCATATGAACAGAATCCCTGAGCTGGGAAAGCATGACTGTCCACAGAACAAAAGCAGCCCAGAAGAGTCCAGGTGAGTTGGCACCAAGGATTTGAAGAGGGGAGTAGTAGATCAGACTAGATCTGAGAATGGAGACAGTTAAATGGCAAGCATATGTAGCCTATTTGGTAAGCAAGAGCAATCCAGCAAAAGTTGAGCATCAGGCTGTTGTTTTTAATCAGGAAGAGAAACATATTAATAAATGCTTGGCAAAAATCAAATTTTACATTACCTTCTCCTTGCAGTTCATCTTTTAAATTAATAAAAAACATTCAACCTGTCATTCATTCAACAAATACATGTTGAATGGTTCTACAAATGTAAAGTTACTAAATATATTAAAATTACAATGTAAGTTTAAACAAGCGATTTGTTTCTTATCTCTAATATTAACTTATGTGATGCCTATCATGTCTTCCATGGTTTTGTGTCTTCCACTTAGCTTTGTACAGAAAAAAATGGTCATACCACTGGGATTCTGGGTAGGTTCTGTTCATGACACACGATCAGCCCTTGTTAGTAAAAATAAAAATACTATTGTTTAAAAATGAAAGATTAATTTTTTCAGTTCATTTTCTGATTAGTCAGATTTTTCACTGTTGGGACTACAACATGCAATTTAACTAAATTTCAAAAGAAGCTATGTGAAAGTGCTTTGGAAATTATAACAATTATTTACAATTTTTACAAAATTATAAAATATTCAAATGCAAGTTATTATTATTACTATTTCTGAGTTGTATTTCAGAAGCATAGAGATCATATTGCCTATATCTCTTCTTTAAATCACTTTGGACTTTGTGCCTTGCTAAAAAGAATACTGAATCAAAATAAAAAAATAAACATACACATGAATAAATCCTAAGTAACAATTAAATATACTTAGTATAATCATGATTATAAATGTGCAATATCTACAAAAATAAATGTTGATCAGTAAAATTCATATTTCTAAGCGCAGTGAATACAAATAAAATAGAGTCCTACTCTATTCAGACTCTATACTTTTGATTTGACACTTAATTTCAACTCACACGTTAAGTAGAATACATGTGTGCTGGTGTGTATAAATATTATGTGGTTGTTTAAAGCCATGTTAGAACTTTTGAAATTCATCCCAGAACAACAAATTTTCTTCTTAAATTACAAAACTAACAGCTCCTGTTTACTATGGGTTTAGTATTTTTTTTTAATTAAAGTTTATTGAGGTGACAATTGTTGGTAAAGTTACATAGATTTCAGGTGTATAGGTTTAGTATTTTAATAGTCAGGAATTGTGCTAAGTGTTTTATACAATATCTCATTTAAAACTCACAGCAACCCCAGGAGGTAAGTACTATTAAGAGGAAAGTAAGGTGCAGGTAATTTAAGTACTGTTTCTAAAGTCACCCAGTTAGTAAAAATGGGGTCCAAACAAAGGTGTCCTGAACCCAAGGTACTATTAATATTTTGGATTGTTTAAAATAAGAACATCTCACTGTGGGAAGGAACTTTGTAAGTCATCTAAAATAACTTAAACTAGAGGGACAGGTGCTAGTAAAATGGTAGGAGGATGCCAAAGACAGCATTGCCTGTTTTGAAAATTGCCCAGGTTCAGCCCTGCACCAGGCAGTATGGAGGAACTATGGTCCCAACAGTGTAGAGTAAATAAACATTATTTATCTCTCTCTGCCCTCCTATCTCTAGACCATTGACGGGGCTCAGGATATACTATCTCAAAATATGGTACTTTGGTATATTGAGTATGTCAAGCTGAAGGAATTTGAGAAATGGCAGGTGCAGGAAGGACTTTCTGACCTTCCCCTGTAGCACGTCATAAGATCCTCATATAAGAGGTGTCCTCCCTATACCTGGAGGAAAGGAGCATCCTTATCTCCAAAGAGAGAAGGATTCTGAAAGGAATCTGAATGACTGGATCTGGCTGCTTCCCCCAGTTTACTATACTTAGCTCATAGTCTTTTTTTGTCCTTTCACATTTTTCCATGCTTCTCTATTCTTCATCAAACCTAGCATAAAAGCATTCAGGTTTAACTGCTTTTTTTGATCCTCATTTCCTTATGAAGACTCCTGCATCATGTAAAACTTATATTAAATAAATTTGTATACTTTCCTCTTGTTAATCTATTTTTTGTTACAGGGGCCCCAGCCTATAACTTAGACAGGTGGAGGAAACAATTTTTCCGCTCCTACATACCATATGCAGACAATAGGAAGTGTTGCATCAGAACAGGAAAAGGAACGCCTTAGCTTTCTGGCCAAAGGACTGTAAAGGAGGGCCCCAGAGAGCCAGAAACTTATCAGTGAGAGAGTCTGTAAAGTGGTTTGTGAACTCCTAGGCACACCTTTGAGTTGCAAAGCAAGGACCACTACACCTAGTCTCAGAATGGTCATTGAATGGTGCATATGCAAGACAGAGCCAAATAACGCTGCAGATGCTCTGAAAACTAAATTGACATTGGAAACACAGCCCACAGAACTTGGGTCAGAACTTTCAGCTTGAAACTAATCAGTGTATTACTTTCTAAAGCAAAAAACACAACAACACGCAAAGAAGAAAACAAACACAAAATCACAGCATTTTCCTTAGAAATCAAACAAGACCAAGATAATCCTAATATAATATTCAAAATGTGCATGATGCAATCCAAAATTACCCAGCATACGAAAAATCAGAACCCTCAACTTGCAAGGGGAAAAACAAAATGATTATCAGACTCCAACTCCAAGATGACACATATGTTGGGATTATGACAAATACTTTGAAGTATCTATTATAACCATGACTCAATAAATAAGGGCAAATATTCTTTGTCTTCCTCTCCTTTTCTGTGTTTTCTGGTTTTAATTAAGCACTTTATGTGATTCCATTTTTTTCTCCTCTCTTAGCATATCAATTATACTTCTTCTATTTTTTTTTTTTTTTTTACCTTTTTTAGTGGTTGCCCTAGAGTTTGCAATGTATATTTACAACTAATCCCATTTCAAATAACACTATATCACTTCACAGGTAATGCAGGTACATTATAACAGAATATTCCCTATTCCTCACTCTGTCCCTTATAATATTGCTGTCATTCATTTCACTTATCCATAAGCTATAATCATCAAATACATTGTAGCTATTATTTTAACAAATGGTTATATAAATTAAGAATAAAGAAGGTTTCTGATCACGATGAAGTAGGAAAATTCTGGACTTGCCTTCTCTCACAACAACATCAAAATTACAGTTAAACTACAAAACAACCATCATTGAGAATCGCCTCAAGTCTATCTGAACAGAAGTCCTACAACTAAGGATACACAGAAGAAACCACCTTGAGACAGGTAAGAGGGGTGGAGACATGGAACAGGCAGGTTTCACCCCGATGTGTGGTGGTTAAAAATCAGGAGGAATATCTGGGCTACGAAGGTCGCCCCTTACAAGGGAGGGGTCCCACCCCCACAGCAGGCTTCCCAGCCCAGGGTTTCAGGGACAGGAAGAGAAGTTCCTAAAATTTCTGGCTGTGAAAATCAGCAGATATTGTGGCTGAGTGAGATAGAGGGCTGCTGGAGTCCCAAGAATTCCTCTTAAAGAGCCCATGCATGACTTACTCCCTGACAGACTCACTTGCTCTGAGCTACAGTGCTAGGGAAGCAGTTTGAAAGGCAACAAGGACATATGGGGAGGAACTGAATTGTCTGGCTTTAGGGCAAGGGCTGAAGGGGCAACTTTCACCCAGACAGAAGTCCTGGCAAAAGCCATTGATTTTTGTAGAGCCCTTACCCCACCCAGAGTGCTGACAGCAGGGAGCCACCATAGCTGAATCTCTATCAATCCGGCTAACACAATTCACCGCAGGGATTCCCTGAGACCCTGCCCCACCCAACTTGTGGGCCTACCCAAGCCGCTCATAGTGACTTTTCCATACAAACAGTCTGTCTTGGCTAATGCAGTGGCCTTTCCTAAAATCTCTCAAAGGTTCACAAAACCCAATCAAGCAGCATCTGGCTTCAGTGTGCCCCATGTTTCTTGTTAAGCAGCCTCAAACCCAGCATTAGAAGCAGCCTCAGTTTGCAGTTTAGCCTCACCCAGGCACCTCCAAGCCCAGCAGAAGTGGCAACCACCTACAGATCACTTTGTAGCTCATACCAAGTGTCCTTGGACTGGGCACAGGCAGTGGCTGAACTTGGGCTGCAACAGATCCCCGCCTTAGAGGCCCCAGAACCAACACACCAAGAGGCCAGCTTTAGACCACAACAGGGCACCACCAAAACACATCAACAAACAAGACACCCGAAGGGCACACTGGGCAGGCACCAGAGAACAGCTAAAGTGAAGCCTGCTCCATAGGGTCAGCCCCTGCACAACAGCTCCTATACTATAGTCATGACCAGTCTTCACAGGTAATCATCCCGAGGGTCAATCCCTCCCACTAATTTGCAAATAGTAACCAAGGCTCAACTACAACAGGAGAGCACACACAACCTACACAAGTGACACACCTGGAACACCTGGCTCAGGTGGCCTGGGAGACTGTGCTCCTGGACCCCACAGAACACCTACTACATAAGGCCATTCTACTAAAAATGGGATATAGCAGCTCTACCTAATACATAGAAACAAAAATAGGGAGGCAACCAAACTGAGCAGACAAAAAAAATGTCCTAAATGAAAGAATAGAAGAAAGCTGCAGAGAAAGAACTAAGCAAAATGGAAACAAGCGTCCTACCAGATGCACACTTCAAAATATAAAGAAGAGGTCACATTGAGACTGGTAGGAGGGCCTGAGATGTGAAATAGTCTGACCCCCAAACTCACCGGTAGTAGTTGAACTCTTGGAGGGACACCTCGGTGGCAGAGGAGCCCCTGGAAGAGGGAGAGGTCACAGCCCCACATAGGGCTTCCCAGTCTACGGGTCCCGTGCCAGGAAGAGGATTTACCACAACATCTGACAGTGAAAACTAGTGAGAACTCAGTCTGCCCATCCCAGTGAGACAGAAGGTGGCTAGAAACACACACGCCCTCTTAAAGGGCATGCACACAGACTCACTCACTTGTAAACATACACCTGAACTTCAGAGGAAAGTTGGCAACTTGAGAGGTTCCAGAGACATACGGGGAAAGAATGAGTTGTGTGGCCTCGGGGCAAGGGCTAGAGGGACAGGAGCCATTTTCCCTGTGTGGAGTCCACCTAATGTGTAGCCTACAAGAGGGTGCCATCTTTGCTATGTTGAACTGTCCTCCAAAGGGCCAAATCTGAGACCCCATTGGTCTGGTAAAATCTGCTTGAGCTTAACACCTTGGTGATGCCCTGGGTTCCACCCTGCACAGATAGTACTGCATTGCCCAGGGCACTCTCGCATATTGAGCAGTTGACCACACTCCACAAGCTGCAGAAGCCTTTTATACCACTGGATGGCCCAAGGCAGCCTGGGAAACTTTTGGTGGTGAAAAGTGAGCCAAAACCTGTGTTGGGTCCTCTCTTGGGCAGCTCTTGGGGACCTGCAGTCCTGGGGCAGGCTGTGGCAGGCTGTGTCATTCTCAAGGTGTTTTTGCAGAGTGTTCAAGGGCCTGGCATCAGTTCAAGAACTGAAACTGGAGACTTCCGGAAAAATGGTGGAGTGAGGTGAGCCTCTGTAAAGCTCCCCTGGAATTTACAAAGAATAGAACAACAAAAACTCCACAAAGGACTCCCTGCACAGCAGACAGGCAAGACGAAGAGGCCGACTACCGACTGAAATCACCCACAGGTGGGAGATTCGCGCGAGTGGAGGGAGGAGGAAAGGGAGAAGTGAGCAGAGACGGAGCCGCGCGGGCGCAGGACGCAGACCTCGCTCAGTGCACCGAGCTCGCTGCTTCCCGGAACTACCGCAGCTTCAGGAGATTGGACTGCTAGGGCTCCGCCAGGGCTCCACAGGGCTGAGGGGACAGCATATAACACGGCTGAACCCAACGCTCACGGCAGAGACCTCGGAGAAAAGACTGAGGGGAAAAAGGCTGAAAACGGTGGTTTAAGCCCGCACTGCCGAGCAGAGAACGGAGCCTTAGGCACTGAGACTAGCCGCCCCTCCCTCCCCTCCCAGAGCTCGCCCCGCCCCCACCTGCCCGGTGCTAGAAGCGAAACAGTAGCAGTGTCAGATCAAAACAACAGAAAATTTGCTGTTTTGAGATCTGTGGACCGCAAACACAAATTCACAGCCCAACTAGTTCCAGCAAAGGGGAGAGCTGTGGAAGCAGGACCGGCTGTGGTGGTGGTCGCCGCCATTGCTCTGGGCCACCTCTCACAACTCACCCCGCCCCTGACCCCACCTATCTGGGCGGATCCCTGCAGGAGTAAACAGAACTGCTGAAACACACGGGCTCTGAATCAGGAGCTGGAAGAGCTTTGGAACATCAAAAGCTCTCCGCATACCCACCGGGACACTGCGCCCTGTGACCTAGACGAACTATTAACAGAGGAGAAGCCCGTCTCCCAGGGAATTCCCCCATTGCGTGAGAAGTTGGAATAGTGCAGAGAAAACATAGCAGTACTGTGTGGGAGAAGAAAAATAAGTTGCAGTTGGAGAAATAATAAAACATTTTACCAACAAATACTGGCAAACAAAAGAAAGACCGCTTCCTATCAACCTGTTGCAGAAGTCACTCCTGTAGATGTCTAGGAAGAGAAATAGTAAACCAGTAATCGCCATGAATAACCAAGGCAACAAGATAGCTCAGAAAGAAAGTGAAAAATCTCCAGAGAAGGCACTTAAAGATACAGAAATATGTGACTTAAATGACAGAGAATTCAAGATTGCAGTTCTGAAAAAACTCAACGAAATACAAGAAAACACAGATAGGCAGTTAAAGGAACTCAGAAACTCAATCAAAGAACAGCATGAACATTTTACGAAAGAGATTGAAATCTTAAAAAAGAACCAAATAGAATTTCTGGAGATTAAGAACTCAATAGAAGAAATTAAGAATGAAATAACCAGCTTAGGTAGTAGAGTTGACCAGATGGAGCAAAGAATTAGTGACATCGAAGACAGAAACCTGGAAATGACACAAATTGAAGAAGAAAGAGACTTGAGACTTAAAAGAAATGAAAGAACTCTACAAGAACTTTCTGACTCCATTAGAAAGAGCAATATAAGAATAATGGGCATACCAGAAGGAGAAGAAAGAGAGAAGGGAACAGAGAATATATTCAAACAAATTGTCGATGAGAACTTCCCAAATTTGTGGACAGAACTGGACCCTCGAATCCAAGAAGCAAATAGAACACCTAATTACCTCAATCCCAACAGACCTTCTCCAAGGCACATTGTATTGAAGCTGTCTAAAATCAACGACAAAGAAAGAATCCTCAAGGCAGCCAGGGAAAAGAAGACGGTAACTTACAAAGGAAAGCCCATTAGATTATCATCAGATTTTTCAGCAGAAACTCTACAAGCCAGGAGGGAGTGGAACCAAATATTCAAACTATTGAAAGAGAGAAACCATGAGCCAAGAATAATATATCCAGCAAAGATATCCTTTAGATATGAAGGAGGAATAAAGACCTTTCCAGACATACAGAAGCTGAGGGAATTTTCTAATACACGACCTGCACTACAAGAAATACTAAAGGAGGCTATTCGACCACCATCAACAGGGACAATTTGTGGCAACCAAAACTCAAAAAGGGGGAGAGTAAAGGCCTGAACCGGAATATGGGAATGGAGAAAGTAAGCGTGCTGAAGAAAATGGAATACTCTAAATATCAAACTTTCTTTTACATAAACTTAAGGGTAACCACTCAAAATAAATCCAGAATTGAAATATGTACAGAAATAAAAGAAGAAACAGAGGGAAACATCATAGAATACCACCACACAGAAATAATAGACAACAACTAAAAGGCAAAGAAACAATGGAGACACAACCTTACCAGAAAACTAAGGATAGAATGACAGGAAATCCTCACATATCAATAATCACCCTAAATGTAAATGGACTGAACTCACCAATAAAAAGGCACAGAGTAGCAGATTGGATCAAAAAACTAAAACCAAACATATGCTGTCTACAAGAGATACATCTCAGCTACAAGGACAAGAATAGACTCAAAGTGAAAGGGTGGAAATTGACACTCCAAGCAAATGGTACCCAGAGAAAATCAGGTGTAGCCATAATGATATCAGATGAAACAGACTTCAAGGTGAAAAAGATAACAAGAGACAAAGATGGACATTTCATAATGGTGAAGGGGACTGTACAACAAGAAGACATAACAGTCATCAATATTTATGCCCCCAATCAGGGAGCACCGAAATACACCAAGCAACTACTAACAGAACTAAAGGGAGAAATTGACCAAAACACAATTATACTAGGGGACTTAAATACATCATTGACAGCTATGGATAGATCATCCAAACAGAAAATAAATAACGAAATAGTAGCCCTAAATGACACATTAGATGAAATGGACATAATTGACATTTATAGAGCACTTCATCCTAAAACATCAGACTATACATTCTTTTCTAGTGTACACGGAACATTCTCAAGGATAGACCATATATTGGGACATAAAATCAGTCTCAACAAATTTAAGAAGATTGAAATCATACCGTGCATATTCTCTGATCACAAGGCTTTGAAATTGGATATCAACTGTAAAAAGAAACCGGGAAAAAACACAAATACATGGAGATTAAACAACATACTTTTAAAGAAGGACTGGGTCAAAGAAGAAATTAGAGGAGAGATCACAAGATACATAGAAACAAATGACAATGAAAATACATCCTACCAAAATTTTTGGGATGCAGCGAAAGCAGTTTTAAGAGGGAAATTTATCTCATTACAGGCCTATCTCAAGAAACAAGAAAACTCCCAAATAAATAACCTCATGTTACACCTTAAAGAACTAGAAAAAGAAGAACAAGTAAAACCCAAGGTCAGCAGAAGAAAGGAAATAACAAAAATTAGAGCAGAACTAAATGAAATAGAGAACAAAAAGACAATAGAAAAAATTAATGTGACAAAGAGCTGGTTCTTTTAAAAGATTAACAAAATTGACAAACCCTTGTCTAGACATACTAAGATAAAAAGAGAGAAGACACTGATTAACAAAATCAGAAACGTAAAAGGGGAAGTTATCACGGACACCACAGAAATACAAAGGATCATCCAAGAATACTATGAAGGACTATATGCCACCAAATTCAACAACCTAGAAGAAATGGACAAGTTCTTAGAAACATATAGCCTTCCAAGGCTGAACCATGAAGAACTGGAAAATCTAAACAGACCGATCACCAGTAACGAAATTGAATCAGTCATCCAAAACCTTCCCAAAAGCAAAAGTCCGGGACCAGATGGCTTCACTAGTGAATTCTACCAAGCCTTCAAAGAGGATCTAATACCAATCCTGCACAAACTCTTCCAAAAATTTGAAGAAGAGACAGTACTCCCTAACTCATTTTATGAGGCCAACATTACCCTGATACCAAAACCTGGTAAGGACAGCACAAAAAAAGAAAACTACAGACCAATATCTCTCATGAATACAGATGCAAAAATCCTAAATAAAATTCTAGCAAATCGAATACAACAATGCATTACAAAGATTATTCATCACGACCAAGTGAGTTTCATCCCCGGGGCACAAGGTTGTTTCAAGATACGCAAATCCATCAATGTGATACATCACATAAACAAAATAAAGGACAAAAATCATGTGATTATATCAATTGATGCAGAAAAAGCATTTGACAAGAAACAACATCCATTTATGATTAAAACACTTAATAAAATGGGTATAGAAGGAAAATACCTTAACATAATAAAGGCCATATATGACAAGCCCTCTGCTAATCTCATAATTAATGGTGAAAAACTGAAGCTCTTTGCTCTACGTTCAGGAACACGACAGGGCTGTCCCCTATCACCTCTGCTTTTCAACATAGTGTTGGAAGTCCTTGCCAGAGCAATCAGGCAAGAGAAAGAAATAAAAGGCATCCAAATTGGGAATGAAGAAGTTAAATTATCACTCTTTGCAGATGACATGATGCTATATATAGAAAACCCTAAAGACTCCACCAAAAAGCTATTAGAAACAATCAACGAATACAGTAAAGTTGCCAGCTACAAAATCAACGCACAAAAGTCCATTGCCTTCCTATATACGAACAATGAAATCTCAGAAAAAGAAATACAAAAAACAATTCCTTTTGCAATTGCAGCAAAAAGAATAAAATACCTAGGAATAAACTTAACCAAGGATGTGAAAGACCTATATGCTGAAAACTATAAGACATTTTTGAAAGAAATTGAAGAAGACACAAAGAAATGGAAAGACATTCCGTGCTCATGGATTGGAAGAATCAACATAGTTAAAATGGCCATATTACCCAAAGCAATATACAGATTCAATGCAATCCCCATCAAAATCCCAATGGCATATTTTAAAGAAATAGAACAAAAAATCATCAGATTTGTTTGGAACCACAAAAGACCCCGAATAGCCAAAGCAATCTTAAGGAAAAAGAACAATAATGGAGGTATCACACTTCCTGACTTTGGCTTGTACTACAGGGCTACAATAATCAAAACAGCATGGTATTGGCAGAAAAACAGACACATAGACCAATGGAATAGAATTGAGAACCCAGAAATAAAACCACATAAATATGGACAGATAATTTTTGACAAAGAAGCTAAAAACATACAATGGAGCAAAGACAGCCTCTTCAATAAATGGTGCTGGGAGAATTGGATAGCCACGTGCAAAAGAATGAAACTGGACTGCTATGTGTCACCATGTACCAAAGTTAATTCAAAATGGATCAAAGACTTAAGCATAAGACCTGACACAATAAACTGCATAGAAGAAAACATAGGTACTAAACTTATGGACCTTGGGTTCAAAGAGCATTTTATGAACTTGACTCCAAAGGCAATGGAAGTAAAAGGTAAAATAAACGAATGGGACTATATGAAACTTAAAAGCTTCTGCACAGCAAAAGAAACCATTGACAAAATAAAGAGGCCACCAACTGAATGGGAGAAGATTTTTGCAAACAGTGCCTCCGATAAGGGGCTAGTATCCAGAATATACAAGGAACTCATGCAACTCAACAACAAAAAAACAAACAACCCAATTGAAAAATGGGCAGAGGACTTGAAGAGACATTTCTCCAAAGAGGACATACAAATGGCAAATAGACATATGAAAAAATGCTCAACATCACTAATCATCAGAGAAATGCAAATCAAAACCACAATGAGATATCACCTCACCCCAGTCAGAATGGCTATCATCAACAAGACAAACAATAACAAATGTTGGAGAGGCTGTGGAGAAAAAGGAACCCTCATACACTGTTGGTGGGAATGCAGACTGGTGCAGCCGTTATGGAAGGCAGTGTGGAGGTTTCTCAAAGAATTACGAATAGAATTGCCATATGACCCAGCAATCCCTCTTCTGGGTATCTACCCAAAAAATCTGAAAACATTTAGAGATAAAGACACGTGTGCTCCAATGTTCATTGCAGCTTTGTTTACGGTGGCCAAGACATGGAAACAACCAAAATGTCCTTCGATAGATGAATGGATAAAGAAGTTGTGGTATATATACACAATGGAATACTATTCGGCAGTAAGAAAAGATGATATAGGAACATTTGTGACAACATGGATGGATCTTGAGAGAGTAATGCTGAGCGAAACAAGTCAGACAGAAAAAGCAGAGAACCATGTGATTTCACTGATATGTGGTATATAAACCAAAAACAACAAAAGAACAAGACAAACAAATGAGAAACAGAAACTCATAGACACGGACAATAGTTTAGTGGTTGCCAGAGGGTAACGGGGGCGGGGGGTGGGGGGTGGGAGATGAGGGTAAGGGGGATCGAATATATGGTGATGGAAGGAGAACTGACTCTGGGTGGTGAACACACAATGGGATTTATAGATGATGTAATCCAGAATTGTACACGTGAAATCTATGTAATTTTACTAACAATTGTCACCCCAATAAATTTAATATAAAAAAAAAAAAAAAAGGCAAGCAGTGGCTGGCTGCAGTGTTCTCAGGGTGTTTTGCAAAGTGGTCACAAGCCAGGCACTGGCTCAACAACTGAATCTGCATTGACCTTGTAAAAATCACCAGCCACCCTTGGTGACTCCCTGGTTTCCTACCCTCTCCAGCTGGTAGTGAACCATCTAAGGCATTCTCAACACCAGGTCAAAAGCCTGGCCTGTGCACCTAAGGAAGCTCTTTCAGTGGCTGAGCTTTATGGGCAGCCAGCAAGTGGCAGTAGGCCTAGGAAACCCTGGGCCTATTGCTAAGCTGCCTCAGGCCCAATAGAGGTGGCAACCAGCCTTGTTTCTCAATGAGGCCACTCCCACATACCTCCAGGTCCAGCACAAGCAGCAGCCCACCACATACAGGTTTGTAGGTAGTACCAATTAGCCATGGACCAGTCACAGGCAAGGCTGAAATTGGCCTGCATGGGAGCCCCTCCCAAGAAACATCAGAAACAACACACCCAGAAGCCAAGTTCAGACCACAATGGAGCACTACCTGGTTAGCTCCACAAGCACCACAGTCAAAGTGTGGTCTCATCAGGCACAAGAGCCCATGGTGGGGGGGATACCCTTCAGCAGCTCATACACTGAGGGCATAGCCAATCCTCACAGTTAGTCAGTCAGTCTGAAAGTCAATGCCACTCACTGATGCACCAAAGCAATCAAGGTTCAACTACAACAAGAGAACACACACACCACACACAAGGGACACTCCTGGACACGCACACAGGCAATCAGGGAAAATACGCCATTGGACCACACAGGACACATATTACATAAGGCCAACCAGGAAAGACTGACAAGCACAGGAGATCTACCTAATATATAGAAGCAATACAGAGAGGCAACCAGAATCAGGAAACAAAGAAACATGTTCCAAATAAAAGAACAGGAAAAACCTCCAGAAATAGAACTAAATGAAATGGAAGCAACCGATCTACCAGAGACAGAGTTTAAAATTCTGGTTATAAAAATGCTTAAGGAACTTAGTGAGAATTTCAACAAGGAGATAGTGAGCATAAAGAAGGACACAGAAACCATTAAAAAGAATCAGTCAGAAATAAAGAATACAACTGAAATAAAGAATGAATACACTAGAAGAAATCAACAGCAGATTAGATGAAACAGAGGATCAAAGCAGTGATTTAGATGACGAGGTAGCAGAAAACACTCAATCAGAACAACAAAAAGAAAAAAGAATAAAAAAAATCCCCACAAATATAGTTTCAGAGACTTTTGGGACAACATCAATCATAACAACATTCGCATCATAAGAACACCAGAAGGAAAAAAGAGAGAGCAAGGAATCGAAAACCTATTTGAAGAAATAATGACTGAAAATTTCTCTAACCTGGCAAAGGAAATAGATACACAAGCCCAGGAATTGCAGAGAGTCCCAAACAAGATGAATGAAAAAACAGGCCCACACCAAGACACATTATAATTTAAAAGGCAAAGGTTAAAGACAGAGAGAGAATCCTAAAAGCAGCAAGAGGAAGATAATTAATTACTTACAAGAGAGCTCACATAAGACTGTCGCTGATTTCTCAACAGAAACTTTTCAGGCCAGAAGGGAATTGTTGGAAATATTTAAAATAATGAAAAAGAAGGGCCTACAACCAAGACTATTCTACCCAGCAAGGTTATCATTTAAAATTGAAGCAGAAATAAAGAGCTTTTCAGACTATGAAAAGCTAAGGGAGTTCATTTCCACCAAGCCAGTATTACAAGAAATGTTGAAAGGATTTCTTTAAGCAGAAGAAAGGAGAAAACAAACAAACAAATGAAGATTAAAAATATGTATAATAAAATGACAATAACTATGTACCTATCAATAATCACATTAAATGTAAGTGAATTAAATGCTCCAATCAAAAGACATAGAGAGGCTGAATGGATAAGAACACAAAGCCCTTGCATATGTTGTCTACAAGAGACCCACCTCAGATGTAAAGGAACACATAGGTGAAAGTAAAAGGATGGAAAAAGATATTTCATGCAAATGAAAATAAGAAAAAATCTGGGGTAGCAATACTTACATCAGACAAAATAGACTTTTAAATGAAGACTATAATAAGAGACAAAGAAGAACATTACATAATAATAAAGGGACACAATAAAGGAATAAATTCAACAACAAGACATTACCCTAGTAAACACTTATGCACCCAACATAGGAGCACCTAAATATAATGCAAATATTGACCAACATAAAGGCAAAGATTGACAGTAACACAATTATAATACATGACTTTAACACCCCACTCACACCAATGGACAGATCTTTCAGAAAGAAAAATCAACACAGAAACAGTGGCCTTAAATGACACACTAGACCAGATGGATTTAACTGATATTTTTGGAGCATTTCAGCCAAAGCAGCAGAATGTACATTCTTCTCAAGTGCACATGGAACATTTTCCAAGATAGACCACATGCTAAGCCACAAAACAAGTCTCATTAAATTTAAGAAGACTGAGGGGCTGGCACAGTGGCTCAGGTGGTTAGAGCTCCATGCTCCTAACTCCGAAGGCTGCCAGTTCGATTCCCACATGGGCCAGTGGACTCTCAATCACAAGGTTGCCAGTTCAATTCCTCGACTCCCACAAGGGATGGTGGGAAGCACCCCCTGCAACTAAGATTGAACATGGCACCTTGAGCTGAGCTGCCGCTGAGCTCCCAGATGGCTCAGTTGGTGGGAGCGTGGCCTCTCAACCACAGGGTTGCCGGTTCGACACCTGTAAGGGATGGTGGGCTGTGCCCTCTGCAACTAGAAATGGCAACTGGACCTGGAGCTGAGCTGCGCCCTCCACAACTAAGACTGAAAGGACAACAACTTGAAGCTGAACAGCACCCTCCACAACTAAGATTGAAAGGACAACAACTTGACTTGGAAAAAAGTCCTGGAAGTACACACTGTTCCCCAATAAAGTCCTGTTCCCCTTCCCCAATAAAATTTTAAAAAAATTTAAGAAGACTGAAATCATATCAAGCGTCCTCTCTGGGCACAATGGTATAAAACTATAAATCAATTACAAGAAAAAACAAACCCTGAAAAACACACAAACATATGGAGGCTAAATAACATGCTACTGAATAATGAATGGGTCAACAATGAGATCAAGGAGGAAATCAAAAGATGCCTGAGACAAAGGAAAATGAAACACAGTGACACACTAAAAGCAGTCCTAAAAGGGAAATTTAGAGCAATGCAGGCCTACCTAAAGAAACAAGAAAAATCTCAAATAAACAGTCTAACTTTATACCTAAGGGAAGTGGAAAAAGAGCAGCAAACAAAGCCCAAAGTGAGTACAAGGAAGGAAATAATAAAGATCAGAGTGGAAATAAACGAAATAGACACTGAAAAAAAATACAAAAGATCAGTGAATCCAAGAGCTGGTTTTCCTAAAGAAGATAAACAAAATTGACAGACGTTTATCCAGACTCATTAAGAAAAAAAGAGAGAGAGAGAGAGAGCCCCAAAAAAATAAAATCAGAAATGAAAGAGAAGTGACAATGGACACCACAGAAATTAAAAATAAATAATTAAGAAAATACTATGAGCAACTATATGCCAACAAATTGTACAGTATGGAAGAAATGGATAAATTCATAGAAGCATACAATCATTCAAAGCTGAATCAAGAAGAAATAGAAAATCTGAACAGACTGATTACTACCAGAAAATCAAATCAGTAATCAACATACAAAAGTCCTGGACTAGATGGATTCAGAGGTGCATTTTCCCAAGCATTCAAAAAAGAATTAACATCAATTATCCTCAAACTATTCCAAACAATCAAAGAGGAGGGAAGGCTCCCTAGCTTATTTTACAAGGCCATAATTACCCTTATTTCAAAACCAGACAAAGACATTAATATATATACAGAAGGTGCCAAAAAAAGTATACACATTTTAAGAAAGGAAAACTGTATTAAAATTGTAATACTCAATATATACCAATAACAAAAAATGAATACAGGTCATGTTTGACTTCTGCAATTACAAGAGGTGCTCAAAGTGGTTAACATCAGCATCCAGACACTTCTGATTATGATGAGCTACTGCTTGAGCAACGTTGACAAAAGTGCCCACTTGTATACTTTTTTTGGGATATATCTATATCTATATCTATATAGCTCTAATGAACATAGATGCAAAAGTTTTCAAATTATTAGCACACTGAATTCAGCAATACATGAAAAGATGATACAACCACGGTCAAGTGGGATTCATTCCTGCTATGCAAGGTTGGTTTAATATCCACAAATCAATTAATGCGATACACCACATAAACAAAATCAAAAATCAAAAATCATGTTGTTATATCAATAGATGCAGAAAAAGCATTTGATAAAATCCAGCAGCCATTCATGATAAAAACCCTTAAGAAAGTGGGAATAGAGGGATCATATCTCAACATAATAAAGGTCATATATGATAAACCCACAGCTAACATCATACTCAATGGGGAAAAGCTAAAACCATTCCCCTTAAGATCAGGAACAAGGCAAGGTTGCCCACTTTCTCCACTTCTATTCAACATAGTGCTGGAAGTTCTAGCCACAACAATCAGACAAGGAAAAGAATAAAAGGCATCCAAATCAGTAAGGAGGAAGTAAAATTGTCATTATATGCAGATGATATGATACTATATTTAGAGAACCCTAAAGACTCCACCAAGAAACTATTAGAGCTGATAGATGAATTTAGTAAAGTAGCAGGATACAAAATTAATATTCAGAAATCAGTTGCATTTGTATATACCAATAATAAAACATCAGAAGGAGAAATTAAAAAAGCAATTCCATTTACAATTGCTCCAAAGACTATAAAATACGTGGGAATAAATTTAACCAAAGAAGTAAAAGATCTGTACTCAGAAAATTATAAGACACTGAAGAAAGAAATGAAAGAAGATACAAATAGATGGAAACACATACCCTGTTCATGGATAGGAAGAATTAATATAGTTAAAATGTCCATACTGCCTAAGGCAATATACATATTCAACGCAATTCCTATCAAACTACCAACGACATTTTTCTCAGAAATAGAACATATAATCCTAAAATTTATATGGGTCAACAAAAGACTCCGGATATCCTCAGCAATCTTGAGAAATAAGAACAAAGTGGGAGGTATAACAATACCTGACATCAAATTATACTACAAGGCTACAGTAATCAAAACAGCATGATACTGGCATAAAAACAGACCCATAGATCAATGGAACAGAATAGAGAGTCCAGAAATAAATCCATGCCTATATGGCATTTAATCTATGACAATGGAAGCAAGAATGTACGGTGGGGTAAAGACAGTCTATTCAATAAATGGTGCTGGGAAACCTGGACAGACACATGCAAAAAGATGAAGCTGGATCACCTCCTTACACCACATACAAAAATAAATTCAAAATGGGTTAAAGATTTAAATGTAAGATCTGAAACCATAAAATTCCTAGAAGAAAATATAGGAAGAAACTTCACAGACATTACCCGGAATAAGATTTTTACTGATATATCCCCTCGCGCGAGGGAAGTAAGAGAAAAAATAAACATGTGGGATTACATCAAACTAAAAAGTTTTTTCACAGCATAGGAAACCATCAATAAAACAAAAAGGGATCCTACTGAATGGGAAAAGATGTTTGCCAATGATATATCTGATAAGGGGTTAATATCACAAATTTATAAAAAACTCACTCAACTCAACTCCAAAAAAACAAACAACCCAATTAAAAAATGGGCAGAGGACATGAAGAGACATTTTTCTAACAAGGACATACAGATGGCAAACAGACATATGAAGAAATGCTCAACCTCACTAACCATCAGAGAAATGCAAATAAAAACCACAATGAGCTACCACCTCACCCCAGTCAAAATGGCTATCATCAATAAATCAACAAACAACAAGTGCTGGCCTGGATGTGGAGAAAAGGGAACGCTTGTGCACTGTTGGTGGGATTGCAGACTGGTGCAGCCACTATGGAAAACAGTATGGAGGTATCTCAAAAATCTGAAAATGGAACTACCTTATGATCCAGCAATCCCACTCCTAGGTATCTATCCGGAGAAATCCAAAACTCCAATTCAAAAATCTTTATGCACTCCTATGTTTATTGCAGCACTATACACAATAGCCAAGACATGGAAACAACCAAAATGCCCATGGGTAGATGACTGTATTAAGAAACTGTGGTACATTTATACAATGGAGTATTACGCAGCCATAAAGAAGAAAGAAATCTTACCATTTGCAATAACATGGATGGACCTAGAGAACATTATGTTAAGTGAAATAAGTCAAACAGAGAAAGACAAATACCATATGATCTCACTTATATGCAGAATCTAGAGAAAAGAATAAGTGAATGAACTAATCAGAGACAGTTTTGGAAACATGGAGGAAAAACTGAGGGTTGCTAGAGGGGCAGGGGGGTGGGGATAAGGGGAAGGTGAGAGGTTTAGAAAATAGTTGGTAACCACAAGATGGCCACGGGGTTTTGAAAATTAATTTGGGGAATGTACAGAGGGATAGTGGATGGGGGAAGGGGGGTTCACACAGTGTGAGGGATATAAATGATAAATGTCTAAGTTTTGCTTTGTCTTGTGCACCTGAAACTAATAAAAAAAATCATGTTGTTATATCAATAGATGCAGAAAAAGCATTTGACAAAATCTGGCATCGATTTATGATAAAAACTCTCAGGAAAGTGGGAATAAAGGAAACATAATACCTCAGCAGAATAAAGGCCATATATAACAAACCCACAGCTAATATCATACTCAAAAAGAAAAGTTAAAAGCATTCTCCTTAAAATTAGGAAGAAGACACGGAGGCCCACTTTCACCACTTTTATTCAACATAGTACTGAAAGTTCTAGCCACCGAAATCAGACAAGAAAAATAAAAAAGGCATCCAAATGGGAAAGGAAGAAGTAAAACTGCCAGTATTTGCAGATGATATAATACTGCATGTAGAGAACCACAAAGAGTCCACCAAAAAATTATTAGAACTGATAAGTGAATTTAGTAACATACCAGAATACAAAAATTAATATTCAGAAATCATTGCATATTTATACACTAACAACAAACTATCAGAAAGAGAAATTAAGAAAACAATCCCATTTACAATTGCATCAATAAAATAAAATGCCTAGGAATAAATTTAACAAAGGAAGTAAAAGACTTATACTCAGAAAATTATATATATGAAAAGAGAAATTAAAGAAGATACAAATATGTGGAAATACATACCATGCTCATGAATAGGAAGAATTAATATTGTTAAAATATCTATACTACCCAAAGCTATCTATAGATTCAATGCAATCCGTGTCAAAATACCAATGGCATTTTTCACAGTAATAGAACAAATAATTCTAAAATTTATATGGAACCATAAAAGACCCTGAATCACCATGGCAATCATGAGAAAGAACAAAGCTGGAGGTATCACACTACCTGATGGCAAATTATACTACAAGGCCATTGTAATTAAAATAGAATTGTATTGGCATAAAAACAGACAGATAGATCGATGGAAATGAATAGAGAGTCCAGAAATAAACCCATGCCTATATGGTCATTTAATCTATGACAAAGGAAACAGGAATTTACATTGGGGTAAAGACAGTCTATTCAGTAAAGGATGCTGGGAAAACTGGACTGATATATGCAAAAAAAATGAAATTGGACCACCTTCCTATGCCTTATACAGGAATAAAGTCAAAATAGATTAAACACTTAAATGTAAGAAATGAAACCATACAACTCTTAGAAGAAAATACAGAAAGTTAACTCTCAGATATTACCCTTAGTAATATTTTTACTGCTCTATCTCCTCAGGCAAGGGAGACAAAATAAAAAATAAACAAATGGGACTACGTCAAATAAAAAGTTTTTGCACAACAAAGGAAACGATCACCAAAACAAAAAGACATCCTATTGAATGGGAGAAGATATTTGCCAATGATACATCTGATAAGGGGTTAATATCCAAAATTTATTTTAAAAACTCATGCAAGTCAACACCAAAAAACATAAACAATCCAATTTAAAAAATTGGTAGAGGACTTGAATAGGCATTTCTGCAGAGGACATACTGATGGCCAATAGACATTTGAAAAGATGCTCGACATCGATAAACATCAGAGAAATGCAAATAAAAACCACAATGAGATAACACGTCACTAATGTCAGAATGGCTATCATCAATAAATCAACAACTGTTGGCAAGGATGTGTAGAAAATGGAACCCTTGTGCACTGTTGCTGGGATTGCAAATAGGTGCCACTATGGAAAACAGTATGGAGTTTTCTCAAAAAGTAAATATAGAACTCCGTCATGACCCAGAAACTCCACTCCTGGATACTTATCCAAAGTAATCTAGAATATTAATTCAAAAACATATACGCACCCCTATGTTTATTGCAGTGCTATTCACAATAGCCACGATATGGAAACAACCAAAATGTCAATGAATAACAAAATCAGATAAAGAAAATGTGGTACATTTTTGCAATGGAGTGTTACTCTGCCATAAAAAAGAATGAAATCTTACCATTTGCAACAACATGGATGGACCTAAAGGATATTATGATATATGAAATAAGTCAGACTGAGAAAGAGAGAAATACTATATGATCTCACTTTTATGTGGAATCAAAAGAACACAATAAACAAACAAAACAGAAATAGACTCATAGATGCAGAAAACAAACTGATGGTTGTTAGATGGGAGGGGGATGGGAGGATGGGTGAGAAAGGTGAAGGGATTAGGAAGCACAAATTGGTAGTTACAAAATAGTCACAGGGATGTGAAATACATTATGGGAAATATAGTCAATAATGTAAAAACTATGTATGGTGTCAGATGTGTACTAGATTTGTGGGGGGATGACTTCATAAATTATATAAATGCCTAACCACTACACTGTACACCTGAAACTAATATAAAATAATATTAAATGCGTACTATAATTTTATATATATATGTATATATATATATATATATATATATATATATATATATATATATATGTACATATAGTCACTGGATGTAAAGTACAGCATAGGGAATATAGTCAATGGTATTTAATAGCTATGTACATTGTCAGATGGGTAGTAGAATTGCTGGGGTTATCAATTTGTGAGTTGTGTAAATGTTTAATCATTATGTTGTTTTGTATACCTGAAGCTAATAAAGAAAACTAGTTCCATAATAATAATGGGTAAATTTTCATACAGCAATAGATAGATAGATATTAAATAGATAGATATAGATAGATGATAGATAGATGGATGGATAGATAGATAGATAGATAGATAGATAGATAGATAGATGATAGCTAGCTAGCTAGCTAGATAGATAGATAGATAGATAGATAGATAGATAGATAGATAGATAGACTGAAGGGATATGAAAATATTGGCTGTGATAGAGTAGCAGGCTTAAAGATGTTTTTAATTTTCTTTCTTGTGCTTTTAAAATACATTTTCTATAACAAACATGTTATTTAATATAATAATTAAAAATAAAATAAAATAAAGATAGGATTGCTACATGGATAAGAAAACAAAACCCTGCCTACAAGAGACTCACTTCAGATTGAAAGACACACACAAACTGAAAGTAAAGGAATGGAAAACAATATTTCATGAAAATGGAAACAAAAAAAATTAAAAAGCTGGTATAGCAATACTTATACCAGATGAAATAGACTTTAAAACAAAGGCTATATAACAAGAGACAAAGAAAGACCCAGTAATCCCACAATCTCTGAAGAAAACCAAAACTTTCCTTCGAGGGGATGTGTTCATCCATATGTTCATTGCAGCATTGTTTACAATGGCCAAGATGTAGAGGCAGCCTGGGTGTCCATTGATGGATGAATAAATAAAGAGGAGGTGGTACATATATACAATGAAATACTGGTTGGCCTGGAACGGAATGGGTTCTTGACATCTCGGGCATGGATGGACCTGGAGGGTATTGTACTGAGTGGAGTGTGTCAGACAGAGAAAGACAGCTGCAATGGGGCTTCACTTATATGTAAAATCTAAAGAAGAAAATAAGGAAATAAAACAGAAACAAATGCATAGAGAACATATTGATGGTTGCCAGAAGGGAGGGTGTTTAGGGGTGGGTTTAAAAGGGGAAGGGATTAAGAAGTACAAGCTATTTGTTGCAAAGTAGTCATGGGATGTAGGGTATAGCATAAAGATTATAGTCAATAATATGGTAGTAACTATATATAGTGCCAGGTGGGTACTAGACTAGTCAAGGGGGATCACTTCTTAAATTATATAAATGTCTAACCACTATACTGTATACCTGAAATTAATATAAAAATATATTGAATGTCAACTGTAATTGTGAATTTTAAAAAGGGGAGGAAAAGATGAAGGGGAATAAGAGGTTCAAATTTGTAAGTACAAAACTAATAAGTCATGGGGATGTAACGTACAGCATAGGGAATACAGTCAATAATATTGTGATAGTGTTGTACGGTGTCAGGTGGTTGCTGGACTTATCATGGTGATCACTTCTTTAGGTATATAAATGTTGAATAGCTATGGTGTACAGTTGAAACCAATATAATATTGTGGGTTAGCTATGTTCTAATAAAAACCTTTTAAAAATTTAAATCCTAATAGAAGCAGAGCTTATATCTTCTTGACACACCACCAGAAATCATTATATGGCTAGCTCTATTGGATGTTCAAGTATTGCTCAATTTAGGTGCTTGGACAACATGGGAATGGTTGGTCTCGTGCAATGAAACTAGAATTTTGAGAGTGAGATGTGAAAACCCTTTGGCATAGAGAACAAGCCAAGTGTGTAAGCTGGACCAGAATTTTGCTGCATCAAATATTTCAGGAAATAAATTGATCGATCATGGGCTGGGTCTCAGATATTGTTTTCTTATAAAGAGAGTTTCATTGGAAAGGCATTTTTATGTTGGGATTTAGTGCCAGGACTAAAATTTATACATGCTCAGTCAAGTGTTTAAAGTTGGTATATTTCTTATTGTACTCGTATTTGTTATCTGAGTCATTCACTAAGATAATATAAGAACATCTTTGGTTCCATATGTCTGAACTATGTTAGAATTTTGCAGCTTTAAGAACACTGCAAATATATAGCAGCTGCCCAAACTTAATTATAGTGGTGTTTCTTAAACCTGGTGAGAAATTCTATACAGCCTATTTTCCAGGGTTGAAATTTAGATATATACTCTGAAACTTTTAATATAAAATCTACACTTGGAGAGATTTTTGTATATATATGTGAATATTAAATTTCTTTAAAATTACTACTTACAATTTTAGACTACAGAGCCCTAAAAGTTAAAATTATTTTTTTAAATACTCCAATTTATGGAAGGGTGGGGAGAGATTTTACATTGATATGAATTATCACATATTGAAAGTCTTGCATTTAATATTTTTTCATTAATATTTGCTGATTTGATTTTTATTCCTCATTACAATATAATACAAACAGAAAATTTTGCCTAGCAGTGATTTTAATCATTAGAAAAATTTGAAGCATGAAATCAGATATTTAAAAATGTATCTTAAAATTAGATTTGTATATACAATATTTTTTAGGGATGATAAAGAACAATGTGTTGTTATGAGAGAATGTCTCATGGTGTAAGCATCAGTCAGTCATCCATAGTACAACACAAAACATTTCCCAAAGAAACACTGTGAACAAGCAGATCATTGGTTCTGACTTTGTAACTTGGGATTTTCTCATAAACAAATTCTGAGGTTTGTTTTTCTTTCTCAATAACCTCTTATAACAATGATATTAAAGTTGGCCTTCCAGTTCCTAACATGATGGAGAATTGCACAACTTGCTGGTTCCTTCTCCTAAGCCCAACCCTGGAAATGATCCAGAAGTGTGTATGTGTTGAGGAGAGGGAGGTTGGAAAATCACAGAATCCAAAATGAAAATTGGGAGGAATTCCTAGGGACAGAAGAAATAGTTGGATTCCATTGTCAAGGGTGGAGGGTGGGTTGGGGGTATTGAGTCTAGAGCCATCCATTGCAGAGAGAGGAATGGCTGAAGATAGCTTTCCAGTTATACTTTTCAGTCTCACCAACATTTTGCTGGAAAGATGTTTCTTGATCCTGGCACTATTGCAGGATAGGAAACAATAGGAACAGCCTCAGAGGATGCAAGGTAACATCTGGGTAGCACTCAAGCTCAGCTGTCATGAGGAGCAGATAACCACAGCCATTGGGAATAGTCTAAGGATTACCATATATATACTTTGCACAGTCTATGCAGAATCAGTATTTTACCACTTCAAGTGAAATGTAGAAACTTTACAGCTATACAGGTCCCTTTACCCTCCTCACTTTATGCTGTACTTGTCTTACACATTTCACTTATATACATTGAAAATCATATCAGTCAATGTTATAGTTTTTGTTTTCAACCTTCATAATTATATATATATATATAATTAGTTTCAGATGTACAAAACAACGTAATAGTTAAACATTTATTATTTATATCCCTCACACAGTGATAACCCCCGTCCCCCATCTACTACCCCTCTGACATCGCACACAGCCATTACATTTCTGTTGCCTCTATTCTCTATTCCTAATGCTGTACTCCACTTCTTGTAACCATATATATATATATATATATATATACACACACACACACACACACACATATATACATATACATATACATATACATATACATATACATATACATATATATATATATATATATATATATATATATATATATATATATATATTGTAGTTGACATTCATTATTGTTCAGCTTCAGCTAAAGAACCTAACAGAAGAATCATTTATTATATTTACCCAGATATTTACCATTTCCTTGCTCTTCCTCTTTTCCTCTTATTCCAAGTTTTCCCCTGGTATCATTTTCCATATGAAAAATTTCTTTTAGCATTTCTTTTGGAGCAGGCATTCTGGTGATGAATTCTCTCGGTTTTCATTCACTTGATAATATCTTTATATTACTTCATTCCAGAAGGATATTTTCATTGTATATAAAATTCTGCATTAACAGTTTATCTCTGTCTTTCTTGCATCCATGGTTTATGATGGGAAATCTACTGTCATTGTACACTATGTGATGGTTTTATCTGGATGCTTTCAATATTTTTCTTCATCGTTAATTTTATATAGTGTGATTATGATAGGTCTGCATGTGAATGCCCTTAAGTTTATCCTAGGAGGCATTCACTGAGCATCTTGAACGTGTAAGTTCATGTCCTTTCCTAAATTTGGAAAGTTCTCATCCATTATTTCTTCAAGCATTCTTTCTGTACCACAATCTTTTAGTCTGCTCTCAAACTCTGATGAAACAAATGTTAGATTTTTTTGATACTGTTTTACAGATCCCTGACTTTCTGTTCATTCTTTTAAATCATCTTTATTTTGTTCATTTTAGATAAATTTTATTGATCTATGTTCAAGTACACTGAACTTTTCCTCTTAAAACTCCATTCTATCACTGATCACATCCAGTAAATTTTTTATCTGATTATTGTATTTTTCAGTTCCAAAATTTGCATTTAGCTCTTTTTAAAAAGATTTTTATTAAAAATACAGTTAGCATACAATATTATATTAATTTCAGGTGTACACAATAGTTATTAAACATTTATACACCTAAACAAGTGATCACCACGATAAGTCCAACAACCATCTGACATCGTATCTCACTATCACAGTATTATTGACTATTCCCTATGCTGTACATTATATCCCCATGACTTATTTGTTTTATACCTGGAGATGTGAACCTCTTATTCCCCTTAACCTCCCCCCCAGCCTTTTAAAATTTTAAATTAAAGTTGACATTCGATATAATTTTATTTTAATTTCAGGTGTACAGCATATGGTTGGACATTTATATAAATTAAGAAGTGATCCCCCTGACTTGTCTAGTACCCACCTGGCACTATATTCCTATATAGTTATTACCATATCATTGACTATATTCTCTATGCTTTACTTTACATCCCCATGATTATATTGTAGCTACCACTTCGTACTTTTTAATCCCTTCCCCTTTTTCACCTACCACCCCAAAACTCCTGCCATCTGCAACCATCAAAATGTTCTCTGTGAGTTTCTTTTTTGTTCGTTTATTTTGTTATTTAGATTCCACATATATGAAAAACATATTGCATCTGTCTTTCACTGTCTGACATACTCCACTTAGCACAACACCCTCCAGGCCCATCCATGACTCTGCAGATGTCAAGAAACCCATTCCCTTCCCTGGCCAAGCAATATTCTACTGTATACATGTACTACCTCCTATTTATCCATTTGTCTATCAATGAACACCCAGGCTGCCTCCACATCTTGGTCATTGTAAACAAAGCAGCAATGAACATATGGATGTACACATTCCCTCAAAGTAGCATTTTGGGTTTCTTCAGATAAATACCAAGAAGTGACAGTAGTGGGTTTTTCTTTGTCTCTTGGTATAGCCTTTGTTTTAAAGTCTATTTTGGCTGGTATAAAAATTGCTACCCCAGATTTTTGTTTGTTTGCTTTCATTTCTATGAAATAACTTTTTCCATCTCTTTACTTTCCATCTTTGTGTGTCTTTCGATCTGAAGTAAGTCCCCGTAGACAGCATATGTAAGGGTTTTGCTTTCTTATCCATTCAGCCACTCAATGTTTTTGATTAGAGCATTTAATCCACTTACATTGAAAGCAATTGTTGATAGATAGGTAGTTATTGCCATTTTATTTTTCATATTTTTTATATATTTTTTCCATCTTAAAGAAGTCCCTCTAAAATTCCTTGTAATACTGGTTTGGTGGTGATGAACTCCTTTAGCTTTTTCTTGTCTGGGAAGCTCTTTATCTGTCCTTCAATTCTAAATGATAACTTTGTTGGGTAGAGTAATCTTGATTGCAGGTCCTTGCTTTTCATCACTTTGAATAATTCGTGCCAATGCCTTCTGGCCTTTAAAGTTTCTGTTAAGAAATCAGCTGACAGTCCTATGGGAGCTCCCTTCTAGGTAACTAACTGCTTTTCTCTTGCTGCTTTTAATATTCTTGCTTTGTATTTAACCTTTGGCATTTTAATTATGATATGTGTTGGTGTGGGCCTCTTTGTGTTTTTCTTGTTTGGGAGCCTCTGTGCTTCCTGGCCTTGTATTTCTGCCTGGCCTTGTATTTCTATTTCCTTCGCCAGGTTAGGAAAATTTGCAGTCATTATTTCTTCAGCTAGGTTCTCAATCCCTTGCTTTTTCTCTTTTCCTTTTGGTACCCCTATGATGCTTGATGTTGTCTCAGAGGTCTCTTAAATTATTCTCATTTTTTTTTGGATTCTTTTTTTTTTCTGTTCCAGTTGGGTGTTTCTGCTACCGTATCTTCCAAATTGTTGATTCAATCCTCTATTTCATCTAGTCTGCTGGTGATTCTTTCTAGTGCACTCTTCATTTCTTTCTAGTGCATTCTTCAGTTATTGTCTTCTTCACTTCTGACTAGTTCTTTTTTATGGTTTCTATGTCCTTTTATATACTTGCTATCTCTTTGTTGAAGTCCTCAGTAAGTTCCTTGAGCATTCTTATAACCATTGTTTTGAACTCTGTCTCTGGTAGGTTCCTTGTCTCCATTTAGTTTGGTTCTTTTTGTGGGTTTTTCTCCTGTTCTTTCATTTGGGACATGTTTCTTTGTTTCCTTATTTTGGCTGCTCTCTGTTTCTATGCATCAGGTACATCCGTCATCCCCAGAGTCACCATCCCTCCACCCACTGGAGCCTGTGTGGGTCCTTTAAGTGGATGTCTGGGTTTCCTGCAGCCTTCTTTCCCACCCAGATGGTCGGAATCCCCACCATTTTTCACAGCCAATTGTTGTGGGGGCTTCTCTTCCCAGCATCTGTACTCCAGGCTGGGGAGGCTGTTGAGGGGCTGCGGTTCCTCGCTCCTTCATGAAAACCTCTGTGGCTGAGGTATCTCTCCCTATTTTCATGCACCACACCGAGGTTTGGGCTGTTTTGCTTCTTTGCCCCTCTTACCAGTCTGGGCATGGCTTTCCTTTTACATCCTTAATTATAAAACTTCTGTTCAGCTAGACTTCAGATGGTTCCCCAGGTTGATTATTTTATAATTTAGTTGTAATTTTGATGTGCACATGAGATGAGGCAAACACAGTGTTTCTCTACTCCACCATCTTGGATCTCTAGTGTGTGGCCTGCATTTAGTTCTTTATATATTCTATATCTTTGCTGAAACTTTCTATCTTCCCATTTGTTTCAAGAGTATTTTACTTTCTCAGACAAACAAAAATTGAGGATATTTGTCACAAGTAGCCTATATTGCAAGAAATTATAAAAGAAGTTCTTCAGAGAAAAGGAAAATTATTTAGGTCAGAAAGTCAGATTTTTATAAAGAAAGGGTATTAAAGAAGAAAATAATGAATGTAAAATAAAATATTTTATTTTTCTTATTCTTATTTTAAATGATTTTTTATTTTTCAATTACAGTCAACATAAAATATTATATTAGTTCAGGATTACAACATACTCATTAGACACTTTTATAACTTGTGAAATGATTCCCCTGATAAATCTAGCACCCATCTAATTACATACATAGTTATGATAATATTATTGACTATATTCCTTATGCTATACTTTACATCTCCATGACTATTTTGTAACTATCAATTTGTACTTCTTAATCCCTTTACCTTTTCCACCCATCCTCCCAACACCCCTCCCATATGAAAACCATCAGTTTATTCTCTGTATCTAAGAGTCTGTTTCTGTGTTGTCTTCCATTTATTTTGTTTTTACATTCTATGTATATGTTAAACCACATTGCATCTGTCTTTTTCTGTCTGATGTACTTCACTCAGCACAATACCCGCCAGGTCCATTCATGCCACCAATATGGCAAGAACCCATTCCTTTCCATGGCCAAGAATATTCCATTGTATATATGTACTATCTTCTCTTTATTCATTCATCCATTGACAGACACCCAGGCTGCCTTCATGTCTTGGCCATATAAACAATGCTGCAATGAACATGTGGATGCACACATCCCCTTGAAGTAGCATTTTGCGTTTCTTCAGATAAATACCCTGAAATGGGCTTACTGGATCCTTCTTTGTGTTCGTTTTAGTCTATTTTGTCTGGTATAAGTATGGCTACTCCAGTTTTTTGTTTGTTTCCATTTTCATGTAATACCTTTTCCCCATTTCTTTACTTTAAGTCTCTGGATGTTTTTTGATCTGAAGTAGGTCTCTTGTAGGCAGCATATCTAAGGGTCATGTTTTATTACCCATTCAGCCATCCTATGTCTTTTGTTTGGAGTACTTAATCCATTTACATTGAAAGTAACTGTTGATAGATATGTAGTTATTGCCATTTCATTATTCATTTTTTTATCCTTTTTTTTTTTTTTTCTGGTCTTAAAGGAGTGCTTCTAAGATTCCTTGTAATTCTGGTTTGGTATTAATGAACTCCTTCAGGTTTTTCTTGTCTGGGAAGCTCTTTATTTGTCCTTCGATTTTAAATGTTAACTTGCTGGGTTTTAGCAATCTTGGTTGTAGGTCTTTACTTTCCATTTCATGCCCATCCCTCTGGCCTGCAAAGCTTCTGTTGAGAAATCAGCTGATAGTCTTATGGAAGCTCCTTTGTAGGTAACTAACTCCTTTTCTCTTGCTGCTTTTAAGATTCTCTCTTTGTCTTTAACCTTTGGTATTTTGATTATGATGTTTGTTGGTGTGGATCTCTTTGAGTTCATCTTATTTGGCACTCTTTGTGCTTCCTGGGTTTGTGATTTTATTTCCTTCACTAGGTTAGGGAAGTTTTCCATCATTAGTTCTTCAAATAGGTTTTCAATTCCTTGCTCTTTCTCTTTTCCTTCTGGTACTCATATGGTGCAAATTTTGGTAAGTTTTACTTTTGTCCCTGAGGTCCTTTAAATTATCCTCATTTTTTGGATTTTTTTTTCTGTTCTGACTGGGTATTTTCTGCTACCTTATTTTCTAAAACACTGATTAAATCCTCTGCTTCATCTAATTTGCTGTTTGTTCCCTCTAATGTCTTCTTTATTTCAGTTATTGTACTCTTTATTTCTGACTGGTCCTTTTTTGTGTTTTCTACCTTCATTTTTATGTTTCCTACCTCTTTGTTGAAGTTCTTCCTGAGATCATTGAACATCCTTATAAACAGTGTTTTGAACTCTACATGTAGTATATTCCTTGTCTCCATGGTGTTTAGTTCTTTTTCTGGAGCTTTGTTCTGTTCTTTCATTTGGGACATGTTTCTTTGTCTTGCCATTTTTGCTGCCTCCTTGTGTTTGTTTCTATCTATTAGGTAGAGTTGCTATGCTTCCCAGTCTTAGTAGAGTGGCCTTATGTAGTCGGTGTCTTGTGGGGCATAGTGGAGGAGTGTCCCTGGTCACCAGAGCCGGATGCTCCAGGTATGTCCCTTGTGTGAGTTGTGTGTGCCCTCCTGTTGTAGTTGAGACTCGGTTGCTGTTTTTAGGTCAGTGGGAGGGATTGACCCTCAGGCTGATTTTTTGTGAGGATTGGCTGTCTCTACAGTGGAGGCACTGTTGTGTAGGGGCTGACCCTACAGAGCAGGATTTGCTTTCGCAGGGCTCTAGTGCCTGCCATGTCTGCCCTTTAGGTGTGTCATTTGTGGAGGTGGTTTGGTGGTGCTCAGCTCAGTCTGAATCCATCCACTGGGCATGTCAGCTCCAGGGCCTCTCCTGGGAGGGGACCTGTCTCATGCCAAGTTCAGCCACAGCCTATGCTCTGCCCAGGGCCACTTGGTATGAGCCAGAAAGCAATCTGCAGATGGCCACTGCCTGTGTTGGGCTTGGTGGTGCCTCAAGAGGCCAAGCCATTAACCAACGCCCTCTGGCATTAATACCAGGCTTAAGGCTGCTCAGCCAGGGGTAAGAGACATGCCAAAGCTAGATGTTTCTTTTGGTTCTTTGAACCTTTGTGAGATTTTAGGAAATTCCACAGCATGAGCCAATCAGGCTGTTTGTACATAAAAACCAATGAAAGTGGCTTGGGTGGGACCAAAATTTGGTTGTGGTGTGATCTCAGGGCATTTCCAGGGCAGGGTCAACAGTGTTAGCCAGGGTGATGAAAACTTGGAAATGATAGCCACCTGCATCTGCATGCTGGGAAGGGGGTAGGCTCAGCAAAGAAACAATGGCTTCTGCCAGTTCCTCTGTCTGAGACAAAGCTGCCACTCCAGCCCTCATCCTGAATCCAGATAATTCAGTTCCTCCCTGTATGTCCCTGGCACCTTTTGAGCTGGTGCTCCAGTGCTGGATCTCTGAGCAAGTGAGTGTATCAGTGAGTAAGCCCTTTAAGAGGAGCCCCTGTGACTGCAGCCACATTTATCTCACTCAGCCACAATATCTGCTGATTTTTCACAACCAGAAGTAATGGGAACTTCTTTCCTGAGCACTGGAACACTGGACCAGGGAGTCCGGTGTGGGGCTGGGACCCCATTGCTCTTGAGGGGGGGACCTCCACCACTGAGATAGTCCTCCCGATTTTTATTGGTCACCTGCAGGTGTGAGACCAGCCCATTCTGCATCTCTACCCCTCCTACCAGTCTCAAGGTGGCTTCTTCTGTATATCCATAGTTGTAGGGATTCAGTTCAGCTAGACTTCAGGTGATACTCAATGATGGTTGTTCTGTAACTTAGTTGCGATTTTGATGTGGTCATAAGAGAAGGTTATCACTGCATTTACCTACTCTTTGTCTTTCCCGGGCAGGATTTGAATTTGGTCATATGTCTTTAGAACCCAGAATCAGGCAACCATAAAATAAATGTGAAATTAAGTAGTTACAACAGAAAGAAGGCCTCATTCTTGGGAGGAAATGTTAACCTAGAAAAACCTGGATAACCACCATAATTCTTTGGATATTTGGCAATTTAGCTTTATACTATTACCTTTGTCCATATTGGCTCCTTTAAGACTAATACTACTTTATGACTTATGATTATGATTGGGGATATTTTATTTAAAATTGATTATTTTTTATTTTTATGGTAATTTCCATAGTTTGTTTAGAAATACAATCTGGTCCCCCATTCTTCAATCTAGAAAGCTTCAAGGTGGTTTAATGGACCACTAATAGCTCTCCAAATCAGCCTTTGATTTTTCTTTGCTTTGCTTAAGGAGACTCAGAATCATAAAATTCTGGAAGAGATTTCTTAATGTTTCCATATTTCACCCCACCCCCAAACTTTCATGGAGGAATATCCAAAACCTTTTTATACTTAAACTAGATCCGAGACATGGATAATTCTTAAATATAGATCAGGAAAATTCCCTAGCTCTGTAATATTTCTTGAACTTCTCTTCTTTCAGCCCTCATGGTTCAGTTATAGCTCATTTATTTAGAAATATAGTGGTTGGTGGTTATATGATTCTTCAATCTTGTTCCTTTTTTGGACTATGTACCTTTAATATGATTTTGAGACTCTGATCACAATCTTTACCCCAGCCATCTGGTGAATGACTTGAAATTGGAGACTTTGGCTTTTCACCACTCCATTTCTAGAGCTTAGCACACTACCTGCATGTAGTAAGAATTCAATAAATGTTACTTATAAGAATAAATGCATGTATGGCTCAATAAGTAGTGTAACTCCAAGAGTAGAGTGTTTTGGAAGATTAACCTGGCTTTGAGAAGCATCACAGATGGGAGGAAAGAACCAGTGACATACCTGTTAAAAAACTATTTCAGTAAGACTAGCTGAGAGAAATAGTATGGACAAAGCTGTGGAGGGTGAAGAGAGTTGAAAAAAGGAGAGGGAATTGTATAGGAATCATTTAAAAAAAAAAAAAATGACTAGGTAGGATTTAGTGTAGGGGAATAGACAAAGTTAATTTTAAGACCATGGTGGTACCACTATCAAAGAAGACATTCATTCCTAATGTTGTGTTTATGTTTATCGTTTTTGGGTAGCTTCATGGTTCTAATAGTGGTTTTAAAGCCTATCCTTAATTGTACATTTGATTTTTAGTCAGAAGCTAAAATAGCACTTTTAATCAGAACAGTTATAATTTCTGTGTATGTAGGTCAAAGGCAGTTATATTAATTTAATCCTATAAAGATGTACACATTTTCCAAGCAAATTCTGTTCATTTGTTTGCTTTGTGTTTGTTTGTTTGTTTGTTTTTTGGGGGATTTAACTGTAATTCAGAGTCCTATCACAAAATAATCAATCTTGCTGAATACTTTGGTATGTGACTTACTCCTGTAGTATAGTATTTCCTGTCTTATTCCTACCAATTATATTATAGAAAAATTTTTTCCTTATTATACTTTTGAAAATAATGTGTACGCAGTATAGAAGAATTGTTTCCAAAAATCCTAGAATGGAAGCTTTTAAATTACTTTTTTTTCACCTCTCCCTCAGCACTAGAGTGATCTCAACTGGCTGGCAGTGTTGTGATTGCCAGAGTAGTGTATGGCTGGAGCTGCTACCCTGACAAACTGGCAGAATGGGAGATATCTTTTTGGTGACAAAATTATACCATGCTCCTGATCACCAAGCGCTGTGTACTCTGTGGCTAGGTGGGCTTATAAACGGTACTGAAAGAGTGACTAGATTTCGATCACTCCACGGCAAGACATGGTGTTAACTTAGCTATGTTCTGCCGACTCACAAAGGAGTGGGCTTGTAGTGGTAGGTTCTTTAGTTAACTTCTATTTATTGAGCAATTACTACTTGCCAGAGACTGTCTTAAGTACTTTATATGAATTACCTTATTTGATCCTCACAGCAAATGTATAAAAGTTACTGTCATTATCTTATTTATAGATGGCAGAATTGAAGCTCATAGAGTTAAAATAATTTTTTGAAGGTGATATAGCTGGAAAATAGCAAATCTAGGATTTAAACCCAAGTCAGTTTGATTGTGAGGTCCCTCTTCTCAATCCTAACACATGAAGTCTTTCCAGGTGTTTATTAACATGTGTTTAAGAGTGGGGCAATCTAGTTTAAGGGACTGTAGCTAGAGAAGTGAGGCCCAATTAGTAGAGAATGCAGGTATCAAACCAGTAACCATTAAATGTTGGAGTTCCTCAAGCCTTAGTCCTAGATCACTTTCTTAGCAACATTATCTAGCCTCTGGGGTCTAGTTCCCGTCTATATACCCATGACTCTTAAATTGTATCTGTAATATAGACTTGTCCTCAACGTTCCAGACTCAAATGCCTAATTGCTTATCTACTAGCCATCTCTGCATCCACTTGTACATTGTCAACTCCTGCCTATCCTTCAGATCCCAGCTTAGTCATGACTTCTTAAGGGATGCCTTCTCTGGCACATTTCTGCCCTTTCTTCATCACTGACCTACATCAGGCTTCTTCACTACATATTTTCATGTATTTTATTCTTTTCCTTCAATGCACTCATGTAGGTTTGTTGATTGTTTAACATCTGTTCCTCCCACTAGGCAGTATGTTCCTTGAGGACAGAGACTTGTCCTGTTTTTCTCATCATTAGATCCCGAATATCTAGCATAATGCCTCACATATAGTAGGTACTTGGTTCATACTAATTTAATAGAGAGGGGGACAATGGATAGATGTATATAAGCAGAAAATATTCAGAAAAATAAGCATAGACTTTTCAAGCCAGTATCATTCCCTTCTTTCTTTCTTCCTTCCCTTTTCCTCCTGTCTCTCTAGTAGGAGATAAACTATATCAATGAGGGGCATCTGGGGAGATGCTCTGCAATAGGCACAATAGTTCTGAATTTTGACATTGGACCATGCTAACTTTGCTAATCATGAGGTGGAAAGTCATAGTGTTGCTTAGAGACTTTGGTATGTGATTTACAGTGTCTTTGTCAGGAGAATTAGAAGCTATAGCTATAAGTGGGAGTGAAATAATAAAAATAATAGTAACAACATTGATGATGATCATCATGATTGTGATAAATATACTGTATAATAATAATAGTCATGGTGATTTTGATTTACAGAAGAGGAAAGTAAAGCTCATAGAAACTAAGTGACTTGCCATATAGTCATATAGTTATAATCGGTGGTGTGCTGGAGCCAGCTTGTAGTAGTTTGCAAGAGCCAATAGTTAAAATTTCAAGAATCTAGTGAGATGGTTGATGTTTTTTGGAAACTTGAAATTGGCATGGTGGGTGTATTTACACCATGGAAATTGGCAAATTCTATAAATCAGGATTCCTACTCCCCCTCATTTACCAGTTCAACACTGGCTATATCTGTCTAATTTAACCATTGTTATTTATTATCAACAAATTAACCGCTATGCTTTATTATCTCCTCATTTGCTCTATTTTTATTTCTTGAAGATTTTCTGACTCAATTGTACACCTGAAATCTACGTAATTTTACTAACAATTGTCACCCCAATAAATTTAATAAAATAAAATTTAAAAAAAAAAGATCACTATATGGCAAGGGGACTGAGATAACTACTTGATGACACTTTTCTCCTGACTATCCCTTCTCATTTTCAAGAGCAACAATTTTTTTTTAATCTTGCAAACAAAGATTTGTCATAAATGAAATGAACAAGTATTGGGTGAGGGTAGCTACATCTCACAAAATATTTGTCTATGATCTAAGTTTGGGGATGAGTGGTGAACAGAAACGTGTGTGTGTGTATGTGTGTGTGCACGCATATGCATGTGTGTGTGTGTACCTGCAATATAGGGCAAGAACAGTATTTGATAAATATCCCCATTCAATAAATTTATTTTTTCTCCTTCTCCTCTCTTTTTCTTAATCTGGTCTTTCTGCTGCTCTTTATTGTCCCTTCACTTATGGAATGTTATTGCTAGGGTCATATGAAAGACCTAAACAAATGTCACTAATGCTGATACCATTTGCTTCATCCACATAAATTCTGTTCTAGCCACCTTCATCGTCATATCAGCTCCTGTTGCTATAGTACAAATCTATGATTCTTGATTAAAGAGCACGTGCCAATAAAATATTTAAAAGTGGGAATATTGGTATTTTGCCACTGATACAAAGGGAATTCCACATGAAACAACTCACCAAGCCACATAGATTAATTTGCTATAGTGCAATTACTAAATTCAATAGAAATCTACTTCATTAAAAGCCATTTCCTTTATTCTGCTGAAACATATGGAATAATTTGGATCAGTTCATTCACATCTGAAAGAGGTTAGGTTTAATATGTGGGAAGAAGACTTAAATTCTTATTATCCATATAATACAGAGGTCTCTCAGCAATATTTTTATTATTCATGAATATAGTAGCAGAAAGAAGAAGCTAACATTTATTGAGTACTACTATGTGCCACACACTATGCTCAGTGTTTTCATTCAATTCTTATAACAACTCTATGAAGGAAGTGTTTATCTCTCATTTTAGAGATGAATAAACCAAGTCTCAGAGTTTAAGAAACTTGCCCAGGTATAAATGGAGACATGATTTGAACCTAGGCAATCTTCCTCCGGAATACTGCTTCATTACTACTATATTCTCCTGCCTTATGTTTCTATTGTTCTTTTCTTTTTAAGGCTTAAGCCTTTCATTTGTATTTTTTTCATTTATTCTTATCTTTTCCATTGAGACATTTTGTCATTCCCATTTCATGCTTAGGGAAAGTTTGCCAAAGGTTTATTAAATGAATGGCCTCCACAGTTAATTGGTAACATGCCTGACCTTCTGCTGCTGCCTTCTAAACGCCCAATTTTGAATTCCTTAAGAATTGACTAGATGGGCTATGACCATAAAGTCTCAAGATGCATCTATAAATGTGGCTTAAGGGAGGTAGTTTTATCACCTCCTAGTCACGTCATATCTGTTGTCATTTTCCATATTGTACAGAGCACCACAATCTCTCACACAACGCTACTTTCTGAATGAAAGCATTCTTATCTACACATTGTAATCAGAAATCTTGCTTCCATTTAGTGTCAGTTTCAGGAAAATATGTTATTCCCTAGTTGTCCCCAAAGAAAAGTGTGTCATCATTTATTCTTTTGAGAATTCACATAACTGCATGTACATTTTCAATTACTTTTCCTTTTCTGATATTATGGTCCTGTAGACTTCTGGAGATCCCAGATCTTTTTTCCTGGATAATTAATATTTTTCAGTAAACTTATTTAAAAGAATTATCTTCTTGTGCACCTGCTCTGCTGAAATTTCCTTAATCATTTTTTTGTCTACACCCTTGTGTTGACAATGTATAGAATCATGACATAAACGTCTGTATGAAATAGCTTTACTTCATCTGTGTGTTTTTCTGTGAATGAACTGCTCACTGATGATTAGTCAATCTGGATGTTGACATCATGCTGTTTGCTGTTGTGTTTATCCAAAACAATAAGTTTTAGACACTGAAAACCAGTTGGAAAATGCCTTTCTACATTTAAAAATAATTTTCTGAAGTATATGCTTTTCAATTAGTATGTCACCTTTTGAAAGAGGAAGGAAATATGCTGACTCCACTTCAGTTTGGCTCCCATCTACATTGTACAGTCTCATATCATTCCTGAAACTTTTTGCATTTTTCATAGACCAAAATGATGGCAAAATAATATTAAGTGCCATGAGGAGCAAAATCTAATGCTAGGATAATGAGAATTATGTTATCTTCTTTCCATAATTTGTTAATCTTTAAAAATTAATTTTTATTTTTCAATTACAGTTGACATTATTATTTTTATTAGTTTCAGGTGAACAGCATAGTGGTTAGACATTTATATAATTTACGAAGTGATCCCCCTGATAAATCTAGTACACACATGACACCATACATAGTTACTACAATAGTACTGACTATGTTCCTTATGCTGTACTTTATGTCCTCATGACTATTTTGTAACTACAAACTTTTACTTCTTAATATCTTCACTTTTACAGCCAGCCCCCCAACCCTTTCCCAACTGAAAACCACCAGTTTGTTCTCTGTATCTATGAGTGTTTCTATTTAGATTGTTCATTTGTTTTGTTCTTTAGATTCCACAGATAAGTGAAATCATATGGTATTTGTCTATCTCTAGCTGACTTATTTCATTTCGCACAATACCCTCTAGGTTCATCCATGTTGTCACAAATGGTAAGATTTCATTTTTTTTAAATAAATTTTATTGGGGAATATTGTAGAACAGTGTGTTCCTCCAGGGACCATCAGCTCTAAGTCGTTGTCCTTCAATCTAGTTGTGGAGGGCGCGGCTCAGCTCCAAGTCCAGTTGCCATTTTCAAATTTAGTTGCAGGGGGTGCAGCCCACCATCCCATGGGGGAATTGAACTGGCAACCTTGTTGTTGAGAGCTCCTGCTCTAACCAACTGAGCCACCCGGCCACCCCTCTGGTAGCTCAATGGCAGCTCATTGTCTTCAATTTAGTTGTGGAGGGTGCACCCACTGGCCCATGTGGGAATTGAACTGGCAACCCTGTCATTCAGAGCTTGCACTCTAACCAACTGAGCCATTGGGCTGCCCCTAGATTTCATTCTTTTTATGGCAGAATAATATTCATTGTATATATGTACCACCTCTTCTTTATCCAAATTGTCTATTGATGGACACTTAGGTTGCTTCCATATCTTGGCTATTGTAAATAATGCTGCAATGAACATAGGGGTGCATATGTCTTTTTGAATTAGTGCTTTGGGCTTCTTTAGATAAATGCCTAGAAGTAGAATTTCTGGGTCATAAAGTAGTTCTGTTTTTAAGCTTATAAGGAAACTCTATACTGTTTTCCATAGTGGCTGCCCCAATTTGCAGTCCTACCAACAGTTCACGAGTATTCCGTTTTCTTTACATACTCACCAATACGTGTTGTTTGTCGATTTATTAATGATAGCCATTCTGACAGGTGCAAGATGCTATCTCATTGTGGTTTTTATTTAATTTCTCTGATGATTAGTGACATTGAACATCTTTGCATATGTCTATTGGCCATCTGTATGTTCTCTTTCGAGAAATGTCTATTCAGGTCCTCTGTCCATTTTTTAATTGGATTGTTTAGAGAACCCTAAAGATTCTACAAAAAAAAGCTATTAGAACTGATAAATGAATTCAGTAAAGTAGTAGGATACAGAATTAATATTCAGAAATTGGTTGCCTTTTTATATACAAATAATGAACTATCAGAAAGAGAAATTAAGAAAACAATCCCATTTACAATTGCATCAAAAAATAAAATACCCAGAAATAAATTTAACCAAGGGAGAAAAAGACCTGTATTCAGAAAATTATAAGCCATTGAAGAACTTGAAGAAGATACAAATAAATAGAAGTGTATACCATGCTCATGGATAGGAAAAATTAACATCATTAAAATGTCCATACTACCCAAAGCAATCTATAGATTCAAGGTAATCCCTATCTAAATATCAATGGTATTTTTCACAGCACTAGAACAAATAAGTCTAAAATTTATATGGAAGCACAAAAGACCCCCGATAGCCACAGAAATCTTGAGAAAGAAGAACAAAGTTGGAAGTATTATGCTACCTGGTATCAAACTATATCACAAGGCTAAAGTAATCAAAACAGCATGGTACGGGCATAAAAAACAGACACAGATCAGTAGAACAGAATGGAGAACCTGGAAATAAACCCACACCTATATGATCATTTAATCTATGACAAAAGAGTCAAGAATATACAATGGGGTAATTACAGTCTGTTCAATAAATGGTGTCAGGAAAACTGTACAGATACATGCAAAAATATGAAACTAGACCACCTTCTTATACTGTGTACAACAATAAACTCAAAACAGATGAAAGATCTAAATGTAAGACCCCAAACCATAAAACCCCTAGAAGAAAACATAGGCTGTAAGCTCTGACATAGCTCTTAGTAATATTTTTTCTGATATATGTCCTTGGGCAAGGGAATCAGAAGAAAAAATAAACAAATGAGACCACATCAAACTAAAAAGTTTTTGCACAGCAAAGGAAACCTTCAACAACACAAAAAGACAACCTACAGAATGGGAGAAGATATTTGCCAATGATACATCTAATCAGGTGTTAATATCCAAAATTTATAAAGAACTCCTACAACTTAACTCTAAAAAACACCTCACAATTTGTTAATTTATTCACTAATTTATTCATTCATCAGATATTTTTTCAGTGTTTACCATGTGCAAGTGTTTGTGTAGGCTCCAAGGAAGATACAAAAATACACAAGACAAAAAACAATCCATATTTTTAAAATGGACTTGAATTACTGAAAATCATTAGTGGAATCTGTTTTATGACTCAATTTATATTCTTGGGCTTATCAAGCCCTAATTGTCAAACTTACAGCAGGAGTATTTTCCTCATTCTATGTGTTGCTTATGTCATCTACACCTGAGAAAGAAAATAATTGCCTGAAACAAAATTTTCTGGCATAGGCACTTTTAATAGCACAGCATAATTAAACCACACAGGGCACGTAACTGGCTCTCTATATTTCCTATACTGCGGGTGTTTGTTGTAGATACCAATATGTATTCATGTATTCTACGTCGTCTACATATAGTGCTAGAAATTATACTGAATGATATATTTTGGATTATATTTGCCCATTTTCTCTCCATGCTCTAGATCCCAAAGTGTGATCCATTAATCATCTCATTGTTGAAGACTTCAGTGCCATCATCATAGCATTATCATCAGCTGCTACTGTAGGTACAGCCATTCCTGAAAAGCTCAGCTCCTTTCTCCTTGGTAGATCCCATGGTTTCTTCCAGTGTTCTCTTTCCCATACACTTAGGAAAAGGGATCCCTTTCTCAGCTCTAAGGGGCTGACTCATGACAGGTCCTAATCTATCATGCTCATTCTACCCCCCACAGCTGCCACCTATCAATGGGTCTAAGTGTGTGCCTGAGGCTGATTCAGTGAATTTCATTTCAAAGGCACCATATTGTGACACTTTGGACAAGAAACATCAGTGCTCTCTCAAGGAGTTTATTACTTAATTGGTAGATGAAACATGTGTACATGAAAAAATAATAAAATATAAGTCAGTAATAATGCTAAATACCAAATAAGCTATACAAACAATGAGGTCCATAGAAATGAAAAGGAGGGAGAGACTACTAATTTCTACCTTGGAGGCCCCCTGTAAAAATATGTTGTTGATGATGGAAATAACTGTTTTATCTGTATTGATAAAATCAATTTATAGACTCCAAATTGCTGTGAGCAATTTGGAATAAATAGGCTCTGAATCTTTGAAGACACTTGAAACCATAAATCACTACTACCTATCAGCAAAACCAAAAAGTGTCCATGGAAGCACTTTATAGCAATTTTTTTTTGTCAAAAAAGTGACCTGGCTATAAATACATAGCTGTTTTCTCTATGATGTAAATAAACAAAATATTCAGAATTTAGTCTTCCATTTAGAGAAAATGCATACTCATTAAAGAAAATTAGAAAAGGAATGTTGAGAGAAAAAAACATTTTTCACAGTCTCAATCTTAACATTTTGATACCTATTCTAGTTTCTTGTGTCCGTGTGCATGTTTCCTTTATTTTTCTTCGGAACGTGCTGAGTGGGATCAACGTAGTTTTTTAAACCACATTGGTTTAGTAAGCTAACTGTCCAGTGCTGTTTTGTAAGAAACAAGTCTCATTATCTCATCCCTTGGATGTTTTCTTAGCATCTGGCCCTCTCCTAAATATCCAAGGAAGACAGTGCAGTGGAGATGAGAACAAGGCCACCTAATGAGATTTTAAAAGAATGCAATATGACATCTGGTTGCCAGAGAGAGTTTTTAGCATACAAAAATATCCTGAAGGAAATGAACATTTGAGTTAGGTACTTTAAAATACAAAGTGCTGAAAACACCAATAATAGTAATTTAGTATCTGACCAACCTAAATTTCTTGTTGTGTACATTAGGTTGGTTGCCTACACCAAGAAAATGATTTTCCCTTGAGTTAAACACACACACACAAACACACACCCTTCACACAAATGTACTTAGTCATCCCTTCTCACAGGGAGCTTGCTCTCTAAGCAGGAGAAGGGTATGATAAGTATGGGAAACATTTGTCAGGTAATTAAAGCTGCCTGTGGGAGGGACTTCACAGCTAACTGGCTTTTAAATTTTTCTTTTTAAATTGAAAAAACAAAACACCTGTGAAAGCAAACTAACTAAAAATGGGCTCAAAACAGTGTTAAATGAGCATTCAAAACACTTAAAAGTCAGGAAGTTTTCAAACATAGTGTGAACTTGGTTGTTTTCTTCTGTGACTTTTAGCTGTTAAAGAAATAATTTGCAAATTGCCCTGTAGACCAGGTAGGCCAAAGGGTTTGCACAGTTGAAAATTCAGTTGCTTTGAAATAGACCTACTTGTTGAACATAATTATGAAGCTGTAATGCTGCTCCTACAGATCCATGTGGGAAAAATCAAAGAGTGTACATAATCACACACGATGCACATGTTTTATTTCCAAAAAATTCATTCAGGATTTTTCATTCCCTTTTCCCTTAGCATTGCATCTAGAGAACAGTAATTAGTTCTGATCAGTCTTACATAAACATTTTGTTTAGCAATTTTGGGTTTCAAATTCCAAAAGAATATTAAGAGCCAGCATCTGCTAGTGTCATGCGGGAGACCCTGCTCGCTGCACTATTTGTCGTGCAGGGCGTCCGGCGGGGTCTCTGCTCCCGCTCCCCACATAACGCAGGATATGGTGAAGCCAAAAAGGAACACCCACGGAGCCATAGGTAGGGGAGTCATACCACTATATTCTCTCTGGCGGCACTATACTCTCACTGGAGGCTGGATCCACACTGTCCGCAAACCGCCATCCACACTTGCCAGCCCAGCCGCCATCTTCTTGCTGGCCCCCATTCTTTCTCTCTTCTCTTCTCCCTTCTCTCTGCTAGCGTAGCCACAGCGTTAGGCCCCGGAACACCGCCCAGCTGTCAGTGCAAATAACTAGGGGCCCAGGCTCGTGGCTGATCACCATCCACACAGCCCGTAATTCAGCCCACTGGCTACTCTGGCCCATCCCAGTATCAAACCAAATGGTGTCTGTTTTGGGCTGCACACCAATAGCCGTCCAAACAGCTGCAGCCCCTCGGCTAGAACCATCGGTAAACCAGGCATCCTCAGGTACTGGGGACTGTCCTTCTTTGTAGGGCGAGGGCTCCAAGTCCTCCCCTCTAGGCAGAGTGTTTGGCTCTGCCTGGGCTACAAGCTCCACAGGCCCCAGGACCTGTTGTAGCTCTGTGCTCAAAGGGCTTGAACTAAGGGTGCTACGTTGCTCCAAGTAGGCACCCCACTTGGCGAGGGTGGTGGTCTGTGCCACCCCCGTTTTGGGTCCCTGGGTCCACGTATGGACCCACCCCTGGACAGGATACGTTGTTCTAACCAACACGCGTGCCGTTCCTGTGATGGATTCTGTGGCCACTAGGGCTGCATACACAGCAGCCAGCTGTTTCTCTATTAGAGAGTAGCGGACCTCCGCTCCTTTCCATAATTGGGACCAAAATCCCACTGGCAACCGGAGACGCTCCTGCCATTGCCAGAGGCCCCATCCATACCCCTCTTGGGTTACATGAACATCAAGTTCAAATGGGCGACCAGGGTCCACTACTTGCAGAGCCTGTGCCTGCTGCACTGCCCGTTTTGTGGCAATGAAGGCTTGCTCTATAGCCTCTGTCCAATCCCATGAGGCCCCCTTTTTTATCATATTGTACAAGGGCCTTGCCATTTGTGCTAAATGGGGTACAAACGCCCGCCAATATCCTAGCAGACCCAAATACGTCTGCAGTTGGGAGACCTTGGTCGGCCGGGGAAAGGCTTATATTTTGTCAATAATTGCCTCAGGTATAACCTTTGTCTTACCCGACCACACAACACCCAAAAACTTGACGGATAAGCCAGGGCCTTGGACCTTTTCCTCATTCACCGCCCAGCTGCGTGTCTTCAGGTGGCGGAGAAGAGAGGGAGCTGCTTGCTCTAAATCAGAAAGAGAATCTGAGGTTAACAGAATGTCATCAACATAATGAAACAAGGCCACAGAGGATGGGTGATCCCACTGTGCCAAATCCTGGGCCACAAGCCCGTGGCAGATAGTGGGGCTGTGCAAGTATCCTTGCGGAAGGACTTGAAAAGTCCACTGACGCCCATCCCACGTAAAAGCAAACTGCTCTTGACACTGGGGTGCAATGTCAATGGAGAAAAAAGCATTGGCCAAGTCCACTACATAGTGATATGTCCCTAGGCGGACAGTCAGACGATCCATTAAATCATGAATTGAAGGCACTGCAGCGTGCAAGGGTGGCGTCACCTTATTTAACTCCCTATAGTCCACAGTCATTTACCAGGGCTGTCCTGGGGGTGAGGGACGACCTTGACCTCACCCGCATCTCCCACGGAGGACTCAGCAAGCGTTACCTCCTGGGACTATAAGTCCCGCATCCGGGCTGCCTGAGCAGGAACTTCCCCGGCCCACAGGGCTGCAAGGACCTTCGCTTTCTCCGGCCTGTGCTGGTTGGGGAACCGTCCACATCTTTCCACCTCTCCACGGGGCTCCATCTCTGCAGCAGCTGCATGGCTTTTCCTGTGCTGGTGGGAGAACCGTCCACGTCCTCCCACCCCTCCACGGGTGTCCAGCTCTCCGTCAGCTGCTCCTCCTGGTCTTCCAGAGACTGAGTGTTCATACACACAAACTGCTCCACCGTCCTTTGGAGAGCTTTGGCCGGCACCATACCCTGCTTGCTGCGCCATTTGTCATGCGGGAGACCCTGCTCGCTGCGCCATTTGTCGTGCGGGGAGGCCTGCAGGGTCTCTGGTCCCGCTCCCCACATAACGCAGGATATGGTGAGGCCAAAAAGGAACACCCACGGAGCCATAGGTAGGGGAGTCATACCACTACGGTCTCACTGGAGGCTGGGTTCACTGGACGTGCGACCTGCTGTCCGTTTTGTCTGCAACCCACCGACAACTCTCTTTCACTCTCCTCCACTCTCCTCCACTCTCCTCTCCTCCGTAGCCGCAGCAGTTACATTAGCGGCTAATTGGCTAACTGGCTACAGCTGACGGCCAATCAGCCACAGCTGACGGCCATCTACTACCCGAGCCAGCACTCCTCCACGTGAGGCCGAGAGCCTGTAAACTACTTTCTGGGGCTCTGTCCCCACAGCTAGGTTTTGTGTTAATAGGCTCCTATGGTATGTCCTTCTGACACATTTCAAACAAGCAATTTTCAGATAAAATATATAATTTAGTTTGCAAAGACAGTTACTCTGTTCATTACAAAGTTTAGGAATTTGACTTGATTTTAAAATGCTACGGATTTCAGTAATACCCTGAAATAAAATACCTTAAGATTTTAGGAATACACAGATGGAATAAAAATCCTTCACTCTGTAAGGATTTTATGATTTAGACTACTGGATAATTTAAAAATTTACCTGAGCCACTCTTCTCTGCACAGGGAAAGAGTTCTTAGTACTACAAGAAAAAGGCAGTTTTGTTCTCTTGAATTTTTTAATCACATGAGGAAAAGAAGGGAAACAATTTGAGAAAGCATTCTTTTTCATACTGTAATGTATGTTTTGTGTGTGGCCACTTTCTGTAAGAATATGCATGCTTGGGACTTTCTGTGAATGCTGTCTTCTCCCCACTTATCTGTGTTACTTCTTTGCCTGAAGTGTGACAGGTATAACACTGAGCACTATAAGGGTGTCTTTAAATAAATGTTCTGTCTTTTTCCTTTCCAAACACATCATTAAACAACATTCAAATGCCGACTGTGTCTGCAGGCTTCGAAAATTAAAGATCTTTTCTAAGACCCTGTGAAATGCAGGGAATCAATTAGAGATGGGGAAAAAATAGATGAAGTTAGGATGGTCAAACCCAAGAAAAATCCTTAAATAAAATGTCTTGAACTAATGAAAAGTTCTTTGACTATATTTGGAATCAAATACTGGTGTTCCAACTTTATAGTGTAAATCTTTAATAGTCTCCAGCCCATATCATCACCCAGTGGATCCTACAACAGCCTGATCATTGCTCAATTACCTTAAAGTGGCAACTCTAGCTTTTGAGGTAACAGACTTGGGTTGGAATCAAGATTGTACCATAAGCTGGCTGGGTGATTTGGGACAAGTCACTTGATCTGTTTCAACCTTTCTTTTCTTATCTATAAAATAAAGATAATCACATTTACTTAGCAAAATTGTTTTTTAAATGAAATGTGATAACAAAGAGCCGTATAATTCCTGTCACAGAGTAGGTGTACCATAAGTTTTTGTCCCCATTATTTTAGCATAATTTTTAAAGTTCTCAGTATAATAATCAGAATACTAATAAAAGTAGAATAAAATGAAGAAGATACAAATAAATGGAAGTACATACTATGTTCATGGATAGGAAAAATTAACATCATTAAAATGCCCATACTACCCAAAGCAACCTATAGAGTCAATGCAATCCATATCAAAACACCAATGGCATTTTTCACAGAAGTAGAACAAATAATTCTAAAATTTATATGGAACCACAAAAGACCCCTGATAGCCACAGCAATCTTGAGAAAGAAGAACAAAGTTGGAGGTATCATGCTACGTGGTATCAAACTATATTACAAAGTTATCATGATCAAATCAGCATGGTACTGGCCTAAAAACAGACACATAGATCAGTGAAACAGAATGGAGAACCCAGAAATAAACCCATGACTATATGGTCAATTAATCTATGACAAAGGAGGCAAGAATGTACAGTGAGATAAAGACAATCTATTCAATAAATGATCTTGGGAAAACTGGACAGATGCCCAAAAATGAAACTAGACCATCTTTTTATACCATATAAAAGAATAAACTCAAAACAGATTAAAGGTCTAAATGTAAGACCCCAAACCATAAAACTCTTAGAAGAAAACATAGGCAGTAAACTCTCTGGCATTGCTCTTAGTAATATTTTTTCTGATATATGTCTTTGGGCAAAGAAAACAAAAGAAAAAATAAATAAATGGTAATACACCAAACTGAAAAATTTTTGCACAACAAAGGAAATCATCAACAAAACAAAAAGACAACCTACTGATTGGGAGAAGATATATGCCAGTGATACATCTGATAAGAGGTTAATTTCCAAAATTTATAAAGAACTCAAAATTTATAAACAACTTAACACCAAAACAACCAAACAATCCAATTTAAAAATGGGCAGAGGACCTGAATAGACCTTTCCCCAAAGAGGACATACAGATGGCCAATAGACATATGAAAAGATGCTCAACATCACTAATCATCAGAGAAATGCAAATTAAAACCACAATGAGGTATCACTTCCCAACTGTCGGAATGGCTATCATCAATAAATCAACAGACAACAACTGTTGGGATTGCAAATTGATGCAGCCACTATGGAAAACAGTATGGAGCTTCCTTAAAAACTTAAAAATAAAACTACCTTATGACCCAGCAATTCCATTTCTGGGTGTTTACCTGAAGAAACCCAAAACATTAATTTGAAACCAGGTATCTCCAACTTTGTTTTTCTTTCTGAAGATAGTTGTGGCTATTTGGGGTCTTTTGGGGCTACACATAAATTTTAGGATTTTTGTTCTACTTCTGCACTCCTATGTTCATTGAAGCATTATTTACAACAGCCAAGATATGGAAGCAACCTAAGTGCCCATCATCATACAACTGAATAAAGAAGAGGTGGTACATATATATAAAATGGAGTATTACTCTACCGTAAAAAGTATGAAATCTTACCACTTGTGACAACATGGATGGACCTAGAGTGTATTATGCTAAGTGAAATAAGTCAGACAGAGAAAGACAAATACCATATGATTTTACTTAAATGTGGAATCTAAAGAACAAAACAAACAAACAAACAAAACAGAAAAGATTCAGATGCAGAGACCATTTTGATAGCTGCCAGAGGGGAGGGGCAGTTGGGGACCAGGGTGAAAAAGGTGAGGGGATTAAGAATTACAAATTGGTAGTTACAGAATAGTCATGGGGATGTAAAGTACAGCATACAGAATATACTCAATAATATTTCAATAACTATGTACGGTGCCAGGAAGATACTAGACTTACTAAGGGGATCACTTTGTAAATTATATAAATGTCTAACCTCTATGCTGTTCACCTGAAAAAGTGTAAAATAATTTTGAATGTCAACTGTAATTGACAAAGAAGTAGACTAAAATATTGGTTTATGAGAAATATAGTATGATCAAATTGTAAAAAGTTTTTAAATGTCACATTATTGATGCTCAGTATACCATAAATAAGAAAATTTAATCTAGATTTGGATATATATATAATCTCATATTATAAAAGACCTACCTCTTTATAGTTCATTTGGAGGTAAACTTGGGTCATTTTTACTTAGAGCATGTAAGTGAAACTGTTAGTGTTATAATATTTCCACTGGGACTTTGTAATATTTTTTGGTGAAAAAAATATTATAAAGGTTATTGTAATGAAATTTTGCTTCAGAGCCCCTTGTGTTAGAATAATTCCAATTCATGAGTTGGTTTTATATAATGATATTAGGTGTGATTTGTTGTAAGGCTATAATGAGACCTAAACCTAAATTACCACCTAAATTAACAGTGTGGGTTTTTCTAGAGGGAGGGAGTAAAGAGTAAGTTTTTTTAAAAGGCAGGTGTATTGACATAATTTATATACAGTAAAATTCACCCTCTTTCTATGAGTTTTGAGAAATGCCTAATTACCATCCAAGTCAAGATACAAAGTATTTTCATCACCCCCGGAGTTTCCCCATATCCCTAAGTAGTCAGCTACTTCCTCTCCACTAATATGTGTCAACCACTGATCTGTTTTCTACCCAAAGTTTCATCTTTTATAAAATGAGATGTAAATGTAGTCTTAAAATATGTGGCCATTTGAGTCTAGTTTCTTTCCTTTAGCACAGGGGTGTCAAAACTTTTTTCAACGTTTTTCACCAAGGGCCATACGCGGTAAAATACACAAACAGCCGGGCCACTCACTGGAGGTAAAGTATGTATTGCCTCACCTGGTTTATTTAAGTAAACTAAATATATTTTTGGAATTTGCTGCGGGCCAATTAACAATGGATCGCGGGCCACAGTTGGACCGTGGGCCGCAGTTTGGACACCCCTGCATGTTTAGCATAATGCTTCGAGTGAGATTCAACTATATTATTTTCCTTTTTACTGTTGAATAATATTCCCTTTTATGGATATAGTACCACAGTTTGTTTAACCATTCATTAGTTGAAGGACCATCAGTGAGGGTTTTTTTTCCAGCTACAATTGACATTCAATATTATTTTATATTTGTTTCTGGTGTACAGCATTATGCCATAAACGACTTTTTAATTAAGTAGGTAATTTTGTGATGACTAAAGAGAAGGATTATCATATTTAATCTTTTCTGTAAGAGCAGGTATTAAGAGAATTAAAGACTAATATTTGAAAGTTTTATAATAATTAACTTGATAGTTTCTCTTCTAAGGATTAAATTCGAGACACTCTTGGTTTAAGTAAAATGGAATATCTTAAAAACATTTCAGAATGAAGTGTGTATTTTCAATTAGGCTTTCCCTACGTATGTCTTGGTATTTAAGAATCTATTCTTTCTTTAGTATATTTCCAAACAAGTGTGTCACATGATTTGGAACCTTCATAAGGCACAGACATTATTATTTCAGCTAGTGGAAATGAAGAAGTGTGACAGCAGAGGCAGAGGAGAAGGCTACCAGACACACAAAGCCATTCTGTTTCCTCGACAACTTCCAGAGTTCTATACCTGGCCACAATCTACTGAACTTCTGAAGCTAATGCCTAAATCTGAAACTATTCTTCCTTGTTCCCTTTACTTTATTATCTGGAAACATATTTCGATAAAATCAGTTCTTTGTATGAAATTATTAAGAAGATCTGCAGAATAAATGAACAAACAAAACAGAAAGAGACTCAAGAGATATAGGGGAAAAAAACCTGAGGGTTGCTAGATGGGGGGGGGGGGGTTGGGGAGAAGGTGAAGGGAATAGAAAGTACAAATTAGTAGTCACAATGTAGCCACGGGGTTATGAAATACAGTATGGGGAATATAATCAATGATGCTGTAAAGATTTTGTAGGGTGTCAGATGGGTACTGGACTTATCAGGGGAATCACTTCATAGACTGTGTAGATGCCTGACCACTGCAATGTACACATGAAGCTGAAGTAGAACAATACTGAATGTCATATATATATATATATATATATATATATATATATATATATATACACATATATAGTCACAGGATGTGGAGTACAGCATAGGGAATAGAGTCAATGGTATTGTAACAACTATATATGATGTCAGAGGGGTAGTAGATTGGGAGAGGTTATCACTTTGTGAGGGGTATAAATGTCTAACTATTATGTTGCTTTGTACACCTGAAACTAATTTAAAACAATGTTCTGCAAATACAATAGTCATGGGTTAATTAGGAATTAGTTTTAAAAAACTATGTTTTGATAACTATATATATATATATAGCTATCAAATATACATATATTTCCAATCCAGAGTTTATTTAATTGCTAAAGTAGCTGCAGTCTTCTTTTTTAGGGGGTTTAGAACAGTTCCTGAAGATGGATCCATTGTATTTTTGTATGGATTTGGCCTGGGGCACAGAAAATCTATTCTTTCAAATAAGTCTTTTGACATGCTTATTGAAGTAGGGTCCAATGTAGCTTAAAAGCCTTAAAAGTGGAAGCACAATTTTATTTTCTGTGGGGGGTACTGTTCTCCTTTCCCCACACAGTCCTAAATAAGTAGCTAATTGTTAAAAGGAACAGACTAAAGTGGTTAAAAAAGAGGTCTCAGTCTGCAAAACACTTCAAAACCAATTTTAAATTCCCTTCCTTCAAGGTGTGAAAAGTATGTCTGACAGCAACAGAATGTAGACTTTGAACTTTTCTTTTAAAATGAACTGAGGAAAAGTGCAATGACTGGAAAACGGAATAATCGTACAGGGCATTCACCACTCAAGATAGTTGATCAGTCTGGAGAGAGATTATACTTTTGTGTTTCCATTTCTTTCTAGGAGAAGTATTTTTGGTCTTTTCCCAGTTTAATTACTCCCCAGGGCTCAACTTCTGGTTTGGCTTTTTCTGGGATTGGCCACCTTTCATTAGTCCGTGTGCTTTCAGGCCAGCTTACCCAATTTAAAACTCTTGGTCCCAGAGCTCAGACATCAAATTATCAGATAGCTTATTTTCTTGTTTGTACTTTTCTGCATTCAAATTTTTAAAAGGAAGAGCAAAACAACCCAAAGAATTTTTTATTTCATTGTCTTGATGTTGTTCTTTCTGTAAAAGAATCCAGGCTGCAGCTGACTCCAGAAATTGAACATAGATCATGTAGGAGACCCGGGAACTGGGGGACAAGGGCTTCTCATCCTTTTAGAGGAAACACAGTAACCAAGAGAATTAGAAACCACATGTTTACTGCACAATTTAAACAAGATGTTTCCAGACAGCCCCTCCCCCACGTTATTTAATTGGTTTTCATTTTGTCACTTTTTGCTGTAACTGAACTAAATCCCTCGACTGTTGATAATAAAAGTGTTAAGACGTAATTTTGAAGCTGCTCACATAAAGACGTGCAGAAGCTGTACTCTGGAATTCCTTTTCTCATAGCTTCACAGTCAGTTTACTAATAATAGTGTAGTATAATTCTCAATGTTGCTCTCCAATATTTTAGAATTTTAAATTACAGACTATATACCAAAGTGCTTCTCCTATTTGCATTGTTTAGTGATCACTCTGCATATTTGACAAATGGGGAAAATCACCTTATAACACGGAAACTGCTTGTAAACATGAAAAGACTTCTGAGAATTTAACTGCTTTCCAATACGAAGTATGAAATTTAAGTAAGAAAGAAGGATATTTTGAGGTCAATTTAATGCACTAAGACTTTCCTACTCCTGTAGGACGAGTTCTGCTTTATCATCTACAAAATGAGGATGACGCTTACTTCATAGGAATGTGGTGAGGATGAATTAATGATGTCTGCCAAGTGCCTTTTCCATTTTGAGGATAAAATTATCTGTTGATTTTTACTATTATATAGTGTGCTTTTCTCACCGTTTGAAAGGTTACGGAAACTCAGTGCCATATGAAAGTGTAGACTGGAGTGGGGAGGAGAAAATACTGTTCGTGAGCACCTGAGAAACTGGAGAAGACAAAGAGTGTCAGTATCAACCCACAATACAATCACCACCATAACATATGCTGCATCTCAACCCAAATATAACACAACTCTGACACATGTAGTATATTTACTTCCTTTTGGGGCTTTATGGTTCCTATGCTTTTGAGACCACTTCGGCTACAGGGGCTGGTTTTCATTCTTGTGGGCGCAGATACATATTTTATCCTTTTCACCAAGGGGTGTTCTGGTTCCAGTGAATGAATGCACTCTTAAAAGAAAAACTCACAAGAGACTAAATGTAAATCAGAAAGTTAGTTAATTAGTTTACTATGAGAGTGGCCCTAGGCTGATAAATGGGACCAGTTGAGTGATAGGCACCCCACTTGGTAATATAATCTATCCACCATTCAGAAGCTTCTTGAGCAGTGAATCACAGCAAAGGGAAAGGAAAATTGTGTTTCTAGGATGTTTTTATCAGGCTCCAGAATCCTAAAGACTCCATATTCTTCATTCTTGGCACATTTTTGGCTAAACAACTAAAATTCTACCTAGAACAGTTCACTCTCTCCTGATTATGATGTAGAAACAGTGATAAATGCTTATTCTCTTATATTAGGTTAGTGCAAAAGTTACAGCGGTTTAGAAAGTTAAAAATAATTGCAAAAACCACAATTACTTTTGCACCAACATAATACTATAATTTCATTTTTCTGGATTACATGTTGACTCTACAACTCTTAATTTCCATGTTTCCAACTCTTGTGTGCCTTGACAATATATAATTCAAAGAAATCATTTTATGGTGAGTGTATTTCTTATTGTCTTAGGAGAAGCTTGTTATCGTAATCTAATTCTATCCCTAGACTTGACACTCCCAGTTTGACTTTGTCTGATGTAGACTCACAGAGTGTTGAAGTAGAACAAAATCTTAGAGAACATTTAATCCAATTAATCCAACCCCCTCATTTTGTAAATGTGGAAACTATGGCCCTGAAAACAAAGAGACTTTTGCCTAAGGTCAAAAAGTGAATGTGTGGCAGAATTGAGACTGTAACTATTAAGTACTTTAAACCTAAAGTACGTTGTCTATTTTACATGCCATGTTATTTCACCTTTTTTTCCTAATTCCTGATGTTCAAGCCTGCATCCAACTTAATTTTGCATGTACTGAAAGATTTGTCTGATGTAAATATCATTTTAAAAACTTATTTTTCTCATCAAGAAGTATGTTACGTGACCCTGGACTTTCCTTGGAATTCAAGTTAATCTCTCCTTTATCTCCTTTACCCAAGTTTTCAAAGAAGATAGCTGCACACTATCACTTTTCATCATTAGGATGGGCCTGTTACCAAGTCTGCTGTGGATATGGCTATGGCTATGGTTTAAAGTACAGATTAGAGAATGAAAATAATTACAGTCTAGTTAACCAACCCACACACTCCGCTTTCTTCAACCTTGGATACCTGTCCCTAGGAACAATAAAGGCCTTATTTTTTCTTGTTCCTTGTACTACCCAGATCATTATCCTTTTTATGTTAATGAGAGAATATAGCCTCCACAACTACAGTGTTAATTTTCACACGGACTTCACATCCTTGCTGTAGGTCATGGAAAATGAGCTTATTCAGATTTTCTTCCCAAGCTACTAGTACCACTTTACACACCTGAGGCTTGAGTGGTAGGGATGGATGGATTCATCCTGGTGTAACTAAAGCAAGTAGATCCCATAAGTGACCTAAAGCTTCACTATTCAAATCACAAAGCCATCTCTAGGACTGGGCCAGGAGAAGGCAACCTTGTTTTGCATGTCTATTGTTAGTTAGGGCTCTAAAGGTCACTGTGATTTTGTGGGCCAGGCTTCTCTGGCATGGATGTGGGACTGTTGTCCTTTTCCTTTTACAGTTGTTTTTGACTCTATTGTTTTTTGTTTTTTGTTTTATTTATTTTTTAAATTTGTTGGGGTGACAATTGTTAGTAAAATTACATAGATTTCAGGTGTACAATTCTGTATTACATCATCTATAAATCTCATTGTGTCTCTCTTGTTTTTTATGCTCAAAAAATGGTGATGGCTTATGGAAACTCTTCAATTAATATTCCAGTTGAAGGAAATTAATTTGTCTATTTTTAACAATAAGGCATCATATTTTTTTTTAAAAAACAGAACTATGATACTTGATCCAGAGTATCACTTCTGCATTTAGAAGAGTGCCTTGTTCTTTCAAGTTGTGTACTGCCAATAGAAATGCTAGTTAGTAAAATGATCACTAGAAAAGCCCTGGTTTACTTTTTCGAGGTTGTAGTTTTCCCTGACATTGATCATGGGCAGTGCAGGCCACACAGTAGACCTTCCTTCAATAATTCTTAATGAATTCAACATTCACTAAGAAGGGTGAGCTAAGCCAGCTGGACTGAAATTAATCCTAGATGCTTTAGCACAGAGATGAGATTTGATAGCCTCTTAGTCTACAAACATCTCGCAATTGAAAAGTACCCCAAAGTGCTATTTTGAGTCTCTAAGGTTGCCCATCTCCATGTCATGACCACCTAACTAGCTACTAAAGCCCATACACTGGAAGAGACCCTTCATACTTCTTTTTCACCTTTCACCCCTTGCACCCTGATCATCAACAAGTCCTGGCATTTTTACCTCCAAAATGTAGTAAATCTGTTTACTTTTTATTACCTCCACTGCCGCAGCACTAATCTAAGCTACAATCATCTCTCACCTGGACACCTCAATAAGCTAACTGGTCTTGTTTCCACTCTTATTACCACCTATCTGTACTCTAAACTGCAGCAGGAATGAACTTTTGAGAAAACAAATAAGATCATATTGCCCACCTCATTCCACCTCCATCTATGCCCCCAATATATATTTTCAATTACTTTCTAATACTCCTAGAACAAAGAATGCCTCCTTTAATGTGCCAGTCCCATTTGCTCCCACTTACACAATTGCTCCCCGTTTTCCAACAGTAGCAACCTCCTTTCAGTTCCTAGAACAAGCCAAACTCTTTCCCATAGTTGGACATTTGTTCACTCTATTCTCGCTTCCTGGATGGTCCTGTTGGGAGATCCTGGAAGGCTTCATAAAGTCAGCATCTGAGCTGGGATTTGACAGATAGGTAAGATTCCCCCTGAGAGAGATGATTCACTTTAAGATTACTACATGTAAATAATTTCCTGATTGATTGAGGGATGTGCTCAAACGATTAATTTGAATCTGAAAGGACTTCGTGTTATTATCCACTCTGACTATTCACTTCAAGCTATATCATCCTTTCAATAAATATTCTTTCTTACATATTGAACCTAATCTGCTGCACCAATACTTTGCTCTCCATGTTACATTTGAATATGTAGTCAGGCCCAAGTTATTAATTTAAATCATTGAGACTGATAGTTAACAATGATGGCAAATTCACTTCTTTTCAACAGCTTCATAATAGCATTCAGCCAATTAAACAATGGACCTAATATAGTATAAAACATAGAAGTGATTGCATGCTAATTGTTGTCAACCTGGGGAAGCTATTCCTCTTAGTAAACTGGCATTCTCAGAGAAACATTTCTTCATTAGGGTTACCAAGGCTCCGTTTAGTGGACTGCAATAGTAATTTATAGAGCGGTACCTTATTGGCTTCAGAAATTTAAAACAACTCCCAAAGTGCTTGGCACACTTATTTTGTTTTCATTACCTCATATACAATCAGAACAGTCCAAAGCCAAATGTTTGATTCGATCATACAAGTTTGGGGCAACAGATTTGACACCCAGTTATTTTTTCTTAGGTTAATGATAAAGTTGATTTGTGTTGCTTGAGGTCATACCAATGAAAAGAAAATAGGTAAGGGGTGTGTGTGTGTGTGTGTGTGTTCAGGTGGAGGTAGTTGGAAGGTTGAAGAACAGGCAGAAAGCCATCTTAGAATTTCACACTTTCTGTAGATAATCCACTGTTTGAATAATTCTCATTTAGAATTGACTACATTAAGTAAAATCCTAATTTAATGAATTGCAGTTGCTCAGTTGATAGAATAATAGGTTATGTACTCATAATCCCACTGGCTCACTGCCTGACAACCCTCCTTGCCAAGACCATCACAGAGAACCAGGAATTTACAAAAAGAGCCCGAGAAGCACTGGAAGAGCTTACAAATCCCTGCAAAGAACAGTCAGCCACTTCTATCATAGGTTCTAGACAGATGAAGTTTCATTTTATTTTTATTTATTTATTAATTTATTTATTTTATTAAATTTATTGGGGTGACGATTGTTAGTAAAGTTACATAGGTTTCAGGTGCACAATTCTGTATTACATCATCTATAAATCCCATTGTGTGTTCACCACCCAGAGTCAGTTCTCCTTCCATCACCATATATTTGATCTCCTTTACCCTCATCTCCCACCCCCCTGATTTTACTTTTTAAATAAAGAATTCATTGACTGATGGATTAGTTCATTCACTCATTCCTTCATTCCACAAATATATATATATATATATATATATATATATATATATATATATATATATATATATATATCAGAACATTTTATTCTTCGCTGTGTCCTCAGGACATCAGATTGCCTGGCACATAAAAGATGCTTTTTTTTTTTTTTTTTTTTTTTAATTAAATTTATTGGGGTGACAATTGTTAGTAAAATTACATAGATTTCAGGTGTACAATTCTGTATTACATCATCTATAAATCCCATTGTGTGTTCACCACCCAGAGTCAGTTCTCCTTCCATCACCATATATTCGATCCCCCTTACCCTCATCTCCCACCCCCCACCCACCACCCCCGTTACCCTCTGGCAAAAGATGCTTTATATATGTATATCTTTTATGTGCCAGGCAATCTGATGTCCTGTGGACACAGAGACAAATAAAATGTGGTCTCTATTCTGAAGGAGCTCCTACTCCAGTGGAATGTAGGTAAGTTAATAGATGATAACTATACAGAGACAAAGGTGAGCTCTGGTTCTCTGGTAGAGCAGTGAGGGAGAGAACTTCTGTGAGAATGCCTGTGAGGGAGCCAATGAGGGCTCTGGACACATGGACAATGAGAATGGGAACTCTTTGCCTCACCTGAACACTGTAGGGAAATTAAAGAAAAATGCTGATGGACAAGAACCAATGAACTCAGATTAAGTGACAAGAAGAGTGAAAAATGGTGGCGTATTTTTGCATGATTTATTCATAAAGGAAAGTAGGAAAGAAACAAGAAAGTCTTGGGGGTTCATTGCTGACAGAAAAGGAAATCGAGGATCAGGAAACCTGGGTTAGAAAGTATGATGAAGCTTCTGAGAAGAGATGGAGGCCTGTGACCAGCCTAAGCAGTTCTACTGCCTGCTCAGCCTGGGGGAGTCAGTCCTGGGGTGTCAGCAGAGGGGCTGCTCTGGGACCTTTCTGAAATGTGTTTCTCTTTAGTCCCAAATTACTTGGAAGCTTTTTGGCTTGTTTGGACTCTTACAAAAAATAAAAGGTGATCTCCATGACAAAACAGTGCATGTGTTTTTGAGAACGCTGCAGCAAGTCGTCAAGATGATTTAGCAGATTCAGAGGAGTCTGATAAATTCCTCATAGCAAGTATCAAGGGAGAGGTACCTTTGAGTTTCCAGCTTTATGTTACAGATGCTCTGAATGGTGAGCTTCCAAAGAAACTTTTGGAGTATCTAATACTTCTGAGAAAAGCATTCTGGTTCCCATTTTACAGCAACACAGAGGCAGCCTTAGCAACTAATGGATTTTACATCTGGAAGGGGAGAATAGAACAAAATATTTGGCCAATGACTAAAATATTTCCACATCATCTAGCCTTCGAAAGATCACCTATGAGACACTTGAGTTTTAGAACCGTAGAAGTTAAATAAAGTAAGTAATTAATTCAAACTCTAGCTACTTTGGGAATACTTTTCAATATTCTGCCTAGCATAGATTACACCGGGGAAAATGTGAAGTTGAATCAGGTGGCTCAGCCACGTAGGCTTGCCACTGAATCTGCTTTTGGAGAGAAAGGGAATTAATTTAATTTTAGGAAGGCCTCCCAGGGCTCCAGAAGGAGTAGAGCAGAAGAGACCAGCATTTTTGTTGTTTTCTGAAGGATTTTAATTTGTTTCCTTTTCTGAATATCCAAAGGGGCTCTGGTGGGGGGTGGGGGGTGGGAGATGAGGGTAAGGGGGATCGAATATATGGTGATGGAAGGAGAACTGACTCTGGGTGATGAACACACAATGGGATTTACAGATGATGTAATACAGAATTGTACACCTGAAATCTATGTAATTTTACTAACAATTGTCACCCCAATAAATTTAATAAAATTAAAAAAAAATCACCCTTTTAATCTTACCTTTTGCTGCTTTCTTCTTCCAGGCGTCCAGGGAGTGAAGACCACAAGCAACAGAATAAGCATGGAGCACAATGATTTTTATCGATGACTTTGTGTTGATATATATGGGCATGGGAGTTAAGGAAGAAAACTATTGAAATGATTTATGTGCAATTTGCTAAGCACTGAGATTCAGGTGCTCAACCAACCCTCAGTCAATGTGGAATGTGGCTCAGTGTGGCCGTCTTTTCTCAGGGCATTATTCACCTGACCTGTCAACAATTTTTGGCTAACAAGTAGAGGGGCCCAGGTGGATTACTGCTAGGTACCAATCCAAACACCAGAAGGATGGTCAGTGAGGATTATGTTTTAACATTAAAAATGACCCATTGGGGGCTCTTAAGCTATGACTTGTGCACCAAAGATATTCACTCAACAAGCCTTGTAGATGACTTTGAAACAGATTTACCAAGCATTAAATGTCAACTCTACAATTTATTATAACCATGTTGTACTTGAGCTAGTTTTGTGTGACTGCTTTTCCCAGGGCATTATCTAGTCACAGGTAATTAGATGACTGTCACAGTCCTGCTACATCTTGTCTTGTCCTAATCTTAATTTTCCTTTCCTTTGAACTTCTTCCTTCTTCTCGTGCTTTCTGAAGGAATCTTATGACCCTTTAATAATAATTGTGAAAGTTTGCTATGTGCCAGGTTACATTCTAAATGCTTTAGATGCACGGTATAATTCAACCCTCTAAAAACCCAATGAATATGGTCCTATTTTCCTTCCCATTTAGCAGATGAGGAAACTGAGGTTTGGTGAAGTTAAGTACTTTACTATATTAGTCATCTTTTCCTGAGGTTACAAACAAATAACCCCAGTATCTTGGGGCTTAAACCAGAGTTTGGCAAAAATTTTCTGTAAAGGGTCATACAGTAAATATTTAAAGCTTTGTGGGCCATATGGTCTCTGTCACAACTACTCAACTCTGCTGTTGCAAAACAAAAGTAGCCAGATAAATTGTATAAACAGGTAAACATGACTGTGTTCTAATAAAACTTTATTGATGGACACAAAAATTTGGATTTCATGCAACGTTCACATGTCATAAAATACTATTCATGTAGTTGTAAGCATTTTAAAATGTGAAAAATAGTCTTAGCTCACAGGCTATACAAAAGCAGGTAGTGGGCTCTAGTTTATGGATCCTTGATTTAAACACCTCTTTATTTCTTGTTCACATTATATAAGGGCTACAGGTCAACTGTAGCACTGCTGGGCTCTATCTAGCTTGGCTATGCTTAGCCCCACAGTTCTTCTCATTCTGGAACCCAGGTTGAAAGAGCAGCCATAATGTGGGGCATGCTGTTCTCATAGGCAGAAGCAAGAGGGGCATAGCCAATTCGCACAAGCCCGTTTAAAGCTCGCTTGTGCTTATATTGTGTCCACTCATATTCCATTTGCCAAAGCAGGTTACATGGCCAAGTCCAAAGTAAGTGGGGCAGGAAAGTATTTTCTGCTTTTAGGGATGTCATGTTCACGGAGGGAATGAATCATTAAACTAGTAATATAATTTATCATTCTATCTAAGATTGTATGATGGGACTTGAGGTTCAAGGTGTCTTGCTCCAAAGCCTGTGCTCTGAACCACTATGCTCTGTTGTCTCTACCTCTAGTAGGACTTTTCTCACCCTGCCCCCCCCCAACACTCAGTTGACCATTCTTTTTCCTTTTTTTTTCTTTTTTACCATTCTCTTGATTACATATTCAGCTGCTGTCTGTTGCAGCTCTCCAATACAAGTACTCCTTTTCTTCTGAGTTGTTCTTACCATGGCCTCAGATTTTGCGACACTGCATGGATTTCCTTGTATTTTCCACCCTCCCTCAGACCACAGCAGCAGGCTTCAATGTACCCAGCAGACCAATGAAAGCACCCACTGCGTGGCCAAACTGGTCACTTATCCCCTCTCACTCTCTGCATGAGAGTGTATCTCCCTCAGGAAGCCTGCTTGTTTCATTGGGAAAGTACTGGCTTCCTGGCAGGAGACACCAGGAATAAATCCCAATTGCTCCCCCAACCTCCTGCCGTCACTCCCCTTCCAGGAAACAATAGCTGACATTTGTATCAGGCTTTATAGGTTATAAAGCCCCTTCCCTTTCTTTATCACCATACTTGATCCTCATAACCATACTAAGAAGCAGACATGATCATTACCATTTTACAGATAAAAAACTGAGTCTGATAGAAAATCAAGTTTCCTTGAAGATTAAAGAGTTAGTTAGTTAGTTAGTTAGTTAGTTAGTCAGTTAGTTAGTGGTGGAGCCGGGACTCAAACCCAGGGTTCTTTCCACTCATCCAGAAACACACCCTGTCTTTGATGTTTTCTAATTTCCTCCCTTTAAAGCATTCCTACTACTATGAGGCAGGATTAGAGTTTTTCCTCCCCTGGGATTTCAAGAACCTTAAAAGACTGTCAGAAGTGAGTTTTAACTCTTTACTGTTCACTGTGTGGGAATTATATCAGTCTTGACTCAAAGGTCATAGTCACTTGAAGGTGGAAAATTGTGACTGTTAGTGCACTGGAATCCTAGAACACCTGATTCTTCAACTGTTTCATCCTTCAGAACCTGGTTTAATGGCACCTCCTATATGAAACCCCTTCCTATCTTCCCCAGAAGAATGAGTTCTCTCTTCTGTGCTCCCGCAGTCTCTGAGCTCCCTTTTCCCGTAGATTATCACTCTGTGTTGTAATTGATTATTTGCTATTGTTTCTCTCACTAGGCCCTGAGCTCCCTCTGAGCACAGACCATGTTTGCTTCACCTTTGTACTCCCCACCTCAAATTATCCTGCTGCCTTACACTCATCTTGTTGCTTGCTTATCTGCTCTACTGAACTCCGTGAGGACAGACACCCCACCTATCTTCTTTACTACTATACAACCATGCTCATATCAGCATGGTACGTGGCACATGGCAGATGTTCAATAAATGGCCAATGAATGTTAGGATTTGGTTATCTTCCACTTAGATGCACCCACCTGAGATAGAAGTCGTTGAGAGCTGTCTTGTGCAGTTGTAATCAGACATAGTAAAAACCATCTTCCTGTCCCAGAAAGTAAACAACTAACCAAATTCAGTGGGCATTGGGAAAATGGCACCATTGTTATTTAGTTGGTAGTGTGTTTCTTCTCTCATACTCTATAGTCCTTTGAGGCAAATAAGAGGACCAGTTAGTAAAAGCTGAGAGGGAGAAGAACACCATTCCAATTCCTTTTGTTTCCTTACTCAGATTCCAATCATCTGAGCAATACACTATTAAAAACCTCAAAAATCTGAAACATAGCACTGAAAAGGTAAAAGAGGAAAAGCTCCTTTTGTCAGCCTGTTTCTCCATGTTCTCACTCCACAAGCACTTGAGTTTTGAAGCAAAACTCAGCATGATATGAAAAAGTTCCAATCACTCTGATTTGCAACTTTGCTGGACCACGGAAAACTATTTACTTGTCCATGAAAGTCCATTTTTTTGGCCAACTATATGTGAACTCCAGTTAAAATTATTAGGAAACTCTTTTAGCCTGCTGAGAGTAATCTATTCAAGCTCATGTTTGTCATAAGTTACCAGAAGCTTTGCATCTTCTAGAAGACCCCCAATGTAATTCAATATGTAACGAACAAAATCATGTTGCTTAGCCATGGTTAAAATTGTGAGAAAGCAGCTTTTATCGAATATGGTCAGAAATGTATCTTGCAGATGGAAGCTATGACGAAATGCCGCTTTAAATAAGTAGTCCCTATATTGTGAAAAACACCCACATCCACTCCATCAAACCTCAGTATACTCCACTCCCTCTGTATTTTGTCATCATGGGCAGACAGAGAAATTTTAGCCAAGATGCATGATTTAGCAGATGTTTTGCAAAAGGTTCCAGTCTTCTGGCCATCAGCACATGTGGAGCTGTCAGGAGCCCTGTAAAGATTTTACAAGCCTTATAAGTCATAGTTTATTGAGCCTGGAATGGAATTTAATATATCATCATGGTTCTGGAAGTTCCCTCCTTTTTGTCTGATATAGTCTATAGCTTTATTTGCCTTTAAACCAAAAATGTTGGATATAAAAATGTACAGGCGAAGCTCGCCAATGGTGCCCCTGTGTCATCACCTTCTAGGTCTGGCTCCTTGTTTGCTTCATGATGGCAACACTCTCATTTTCTTCCTTAGGACTGTTGGTATCAGCACACCTAATCAGCATTTTAGCCAGCTTTTCGTTCATTTTATTTTCCTTTGGAGGAAATCTTTCCCAAAGCTTTTTAATGACCTTAAATCCTTATAAAATTATCTAGCAACCACATTTTACTGAAACTGTCATATGCTGTATGAAGTTCCAATCATGCCAAAAAGAGTTAGGATGTCCCAGATCTTATAGCTCTTATTAAAACTAGGACTAAAAAGTGACATACAAAGCTTAATGCAAAATCTAATATTCCAGGCAATTGGCATGCCTCACCAGCTCAGTACATCTATATGTCTGGCTTGTTTTGCCAAACTTGAAGAGTGTGTGAGCAGATTCATTCACAGCACTGGGAAGAACTTGCAGCTACCATTTGGTGAGCACATGCCTCTCAACAACTCTGTGAAACAGATATCTTTTTCTTAAGTCACCATTTTATAGATGAGCAACCTGAGGCTTAGAGAGATGACGTGTGAGGCCTACGATGACACAAAGAGTGTTTGGCCGCCTAGGACTTGTGTTTCTTGGCTTTTTACTACACTATGACTTTCTGCTTTCACTATGGGAAGGACCATAATGTCAGTTATGGTCTGGTATAAGCCAGGAATGACTGGGCCATCGAAACCAGATAGATGTGGGTTCAAATTCCCTTCGGCAGGGATATTTTTCCATGTCATTTCTTCTTATCAATATCTCTCTGTTCCTTAAAGCTTTTCCTGACCTTCTTTTTTCTCTCCTGTCTTCAACAAATGTGTTACTATCCTTTGAATCCCTAAAGCATTTTGTTTGTAATTATTTTGACCACGAATTACCATACTTGAACTACAATAATTTGTTCATTGCTTGATTCTCTATACAGCTATTTTTGAGAGTCTCTTATGTGCAAGGTCATGTGCTCAATATTCTAGGGACACCAAGATTAAATATATTTGGACAATGCCTACAAGGATCTTACGCTCTATAATAGGAGGTAAGACATGTTAATAAGAATAATAAGTGGTGCTCCTCATTGAATACCTACTAAGTGTCAGGTCCTATGCTAGACATTTTATAACATCTTTTCAATGGATTCTTTCCAACAGTTCTATGAGATTGATATTTTAAATCCCATTTTCCAGGTGAGGAAACTGAGGTCAGGGGAGATTAAATGACTTATTCAAGGTTACCGAGCTGTTTAAATGGAGGAGCTGGTATTTAAGGCAAAGTCTGATTGCCAAGCTCAGTGCTTGCTACTATACTACACTGCTTTTCTACAGAACACCAGATAGAAAGTAAGTAGAAGTATCATAAGAGAGGTACAGCAAAAATACTAAGAGAGTTCAGAGGTGGGACAAAGTTTTTCTACTGGTCTTTTTTGCACTGCTATTTTTCTCCTACCCCCACCCAGGCCCTCCCCACATCCTCAGTGCATGGCCCAGGTGTTCAGAGGATATGGATGGAGTCGAATACAGTGACTGTTTTCAGGAATGGGCATGCCTGGGATTTGCTCTACATCATGCAACACTCGCTCTCCAACTGTAATCTTGCTGGACAGCCCTACTTGACCTCCCTCCCATGTGTGGCCTTAGGTAGAGATACAGTCACATAGGCAGAGAGGATTGAAAACCCAACATTTTATTGTGGGCTTGTCTATATTTTATTAGCTGCATTTCTATTATTTGGGAGAGGGGTGTTGGTGTTGAACTTCCTTTGTTCATGGAAATTTTAATATATCAATAAAGGCGTGCTTGGGTGGGATTTTAAGGAAGTCATTCATTTTCATATTCTTTTTTCTAAGGTAACTACTGGATATTTGTCAAGATTTTGACTGTTGAATGTAGTTATAAGGTAATGCAATGTAGAATAGGGTAGGAGAGCATTATGGTTAAACACATAAGCTTTGGAATCAGGTTGATCTGGGTCTGAACTCCAGCTATGCCAACTTGTATAAGTCACTTAACCTCCGTGAACCTCAGTTCCCTCACTTTTAAAATGGGAAAAATTTTAGTTCTTGTGAAGACTGAATGAAGTGATGCATGTAAAGTATCTTACACATATGAAACTCTCAATGATTATTAGTGATTACAACAATAACCAGACTACTTAACCGAGACAAAAATTGGACTTATATTTATCATCTTCTAATAGTATTCAACCAATGTTTCTTGTCCATACATTATGCATTAAACAGATGAATTCCTTCCCATATGTCTTATTGTAAAATATGTTTTTCAGGGAATGTAATGCATGGAAAACGCAAGTAATTGCCATAATGAAAATGGTGTGTCAAAGGATACACTCACAATTTCTATCTTTTTTTTTTCATTTTTCTTAAGAGTGAGAGAAATGGCACTGTGAGTTCTGGAAAGTCAAGATGTGTTGTCAATATAAATTACCCAATCCCCTTTAAAATTACAAGTTATAAGAGAAAGAGTGCACTATTAATAATTAGGCTGAGGAAACAGAAGTAAATCAGGATTGTCCCAGACAAACCTGGATGAATGACACCCTACACTGAGCTTATGAGCACAAGCTTTGGTTTCGGAAACATTTGAGTTAATCGAGGGTCTATTATGCTCTCCTTCTCTATTCCTTTTTTATTTCTTCCATGCTACCTAGTCTGTTAAGTTGTTGGTATCATGCAGTATTTAAAAACATTGGCTCTGGAGTCCAACTAGATCTGAGGTCCAATCTTGCTCCAGCACTTGTTGGCTGTCTGACTTTGGACAAGGTATTTAACCTCTCTGAACCTCAGTTTCATCATCTGTAAAATGGATATAATGATAGCATTTATATCATAGTGTTTTACAGATTGTGGCAAGTAAGTATGGAAGACTTTCCAAGTGAGAATGTGTGAGACAGTTCTGATTAGAATGCAGTGTGTCCTGGTGGAGGGGGTAAGTGAGAAAGAGGTTTGGCTAGGTTAGGTGGGTCCAGGTAGTGAAAGGCTTTGAAAATCAGACACAAGTGTTTGACCTCAACATGTTAGTGCTAGTAGTGCTAGCCTCTTCTTCAGATCTTTGGTCAAATTTCACCTTCTCAGTGAGGCCTTCCTTAACAATCGCAGGGGTGAACAAACCAGACAAAATCCCTGCCCTCATAGATATTTCAGCCTAAAGTTGTGGGAGAAAGAAAATGAACAAAAACCCAGTACAGTATAATACTGAAGGCTGCCATAAGCGTCAGGAAGGAAATGAGCAGGATGCCAATTGGGCCTGATGGTAGTGGAGCAAGTCGTGATCAGGAAAGTTTTTTCTTTTTTTTTTTTTTTTTTTATTAAATTTATTGAGGTGACAGTTGTTAGTAAAATTACATAGATTTCAGGTGTACAATTCTGTATTACATCATCTATAAATCCCGTTGTGTGTTCATCACCCAGAGTCAGTTCTCCTTCCATCACCATATATTCGATCCCCCTTACCCTCATCTCCCACCCCCCACCCCCCACCCCCCTTACCCTCTGGCAACCACCAAACAGGAAAGTTTTTTCTGAAGGGGTGAGACGAGCTGAGATCTGAAGGTTGAGAAAGAGCCACATGAAAAGAAGAGGAGGAGTATTCCAGGAAGAGTAAAGAGCATATGCAAGGACCCAGAGGCAGGAAGGACAACTTGAGAAGAGGTCTTTTTGGCTGGAGAGTAGTGAGCTATGAAGACCAAAAGGAGGGTGATGTGGTAGAAAGTGACAGGAGTAGGGGAAGGGACAGTTCCTTTAAATAGGGGGTCAAGGAAGGCCTCTCTGAGGATTTGAATTAAGACCTGAGCAGAGACAAGGAATCAGCCATGGAAAGATCAGGGGAAATTTTCCGGACAGAAAAAAAGGCCACTACAAGGGCTCCTAGGTATTGCATGCCTGGCCTGTTGGAGAGAAAGCAAGGAGGCCATCGTGGCTAGAGTCGAGTCAGAGGGTAGGGAGTGAGAGGAGATAAAGCTGGAGAGCTGGGAAGGAACCAGATTATACAGAGCATTGCAAGCCATGGTGAAGATGTTGGATTTGACTCTAAGTGAGATGGGAAGTGCTGTGGGGGGTGAGAGGATCTTTGAGCCAGGGAATATTTCAGTCTCTGTTTTTTTAAGCCCTGTCGACATCTTCATTGGCTTCAAGGGTACACTAACCTACTCTGAGCTATTGTTTGCTGAGCATATCCTGTCTTGCAAACTGGACAGGAATCCCCTTAAATCAAGGACCAGGGCTCAGGTATTTAGGAATGAAGTGTCCAGCACAGTGATAGAACCTCAGTGTGTGTGTGTGTGTGTGTGTGTGTGTGTGTGTGTGTGTGTGTGTGTGGAGGAGGAGGAGGAAGAAGAGGAGGTATGACTTGATAATGTTGATAAAGTGATGAAGCCCCAAGCTAGAAATGCAGGTGGAGAAGATAAAATGTATTGATAGCATAATTCATATTTTAGATGTTTCAAGAGTAATGCTAGAGAAAATTTGTGGGAGTACTTATTAAGTTATTGTATTTGAGTTTTGATGACTGGAGTGAATTCTACTGGGACAGACTCTTGGGAGCACCTCTATTTAAATGATTAAAAAGGCAGTGCCTTCCTCTTTGGGCCTTCTGGGCCTAACCTTAATTTTTAGGGACAGCTACTTCCAGACTATTTGATAAGACTCTCCTGTCTTCCTATTGATAGCGATGTCTCAGAAACAAGTCTCTCCTTTTGCTGAAATGAGCTTTTAAGCAGTAAACCTTTTGTCCAGAAAAAAATTAATAATGTTAATAATAATATTAATAGTTAATACTTTTAAGCACTTATTATTATGCTTTATTTGAATTATTTCATTTAAACCTCACAACAACCTTGTGAAACAGGTAATCATATTATTACTATTACTATTTTACAGAAAGATTACAGGCTTGAAGAGGTTGAGTCATCTGCTTAAGGCTATACAGCTAGTAAGTGGTATAGCTGGAATTTGAATCCAGGTCTGCCTGATCCCAGAGCCCCTCTTCTTATCACTATATGTTGCCCCTAAAGGATAGTTTCCACACTGGCAATCCCTACTTATCCTGCAATATGATTGGATTTGTTTAGACACATCTGCTGTCTTTCCATTTTGCCCCCATACAGAGGATTTTAGGGCTCAAATACAAGTCAGCTAATCGAGGCAGGAACAGTGCATTCCTGCTCAAGTCAAAATCCATTTGTCATATTTCTTGAAGGTAGTGATCTTATCTTACATAGCTTGATATTACGCCCCCCCCCCCAGTTTAAAGCCCAGAATAGCCTTATAGAGTGTATGCTCAATAAATGATGAATTGACTTGAACTCAATTTTTAAAGCCCAAAATATTATGCGATTACTCCCATTCCAGTCAGACAGGGCTACATAATCTCTTAGGGGGCAGGGGTTGGTTCAATGGGGTCCATGAATATGTTTGGGGTGGGTGGAGGGGAATTGCCATACATTTTCTAAGTCTTATGGATGATATAGGAAGGGAAATGTGAGCCACCTACCCCTCTACTTCATTCAGTAATGCATTTAGTTTATGAAAATATGTAGTATTTTCATAAAAGCAAGGGAGGTAAGGGGGAGCTAGATAATTTATACTTTGCCAGTCTCATCAGTGCTTTAACATAACTCCCTATTCAGGCAGTGAGGGAGAACTGTATACTCTCACTGGGATCTGGGACACATGCCAATGGTTGCAAAGAGCTCAGCTTCTTTGCCTGTATACTTAGGTCTGAACTGGCCAGTCTAGCATGTGGATCAGATAAGAAACTAGTAAATGCCATTTTGTTTTGACACTGAATTGAAATGAGGGGAAAGAAGGTCTCTGTTCCATGAGATTAAAAGGAAAAGAATGCATTGGAAAATTTCGAACTTGATGCACCATTAACAGAAGAATATGTGATCCATCCAGGCTGGGTTTAAAAACATATAGGATTGTTTAAAACTAGGGTTGTCCCAAACAATGCTAGAACTACGATTGTGCCAAATCTGGCAATAAGTTTAGTTGTGGAGTAACGAAAAGGGACAGAAAGTGTACAGGAGCAATATACTAAGAGAGGTTCACTTTTATATAGAGAAAGGTGTTTTTACATGTAGGTACAAATCCATACTGTAGAATAGATTTGTTTACTAGAACTCTATTTTTCTCTACAATAATGGTGCGGTTACCAATTACTGAGCCTAATTTATTTGCCAGGCTTTGTAATAAACACTTAGCATACATTGTTTCATTTAATTCTCACAACAACCTTATGAAGTAGGTGCTATTATCTACTTTTTACTGATGGGGAAACTAAGGCTCAGAGTGGTCAAGTAACTTGCCCAAGGTCACACAGCTAGTAAGTGGAAGAGCCAGAATTCTGAAGCAAATCCCAGGCCTGAGAAATGCTTTTAATAAGGCTAGAGCCACCAACTCTAAAGATGCAGACCTGAACATTTTCTAAAATGAGGTACTGTAGAGGATTACATTTCAAGAACTCTGTTCTACGTGTGTGTACATATTTTAAATTCTTTAACAGAGAAAGTGAGTAATTTTCATTGTGCTTCTTAAATAACGATTGCCTAATGGTCTTTAACACTCACAGCCACTTAATAGTTAAATTATGTTTGCTAGGAAGTTCTCTTGGCAGTCGCTTTTTGAGAAAGACGATCAAAAGCACATCAAGAGTGCCAGTCAATGCCATCTTTATTTACTTAGTATAAATTTACAATAACAGGAAAATATGTTCATGGAAATAAAATATCATCTAAAGAATTTAAAGAATTGAAAATGATTCTCATCTTTGTTGTTTGGCCTTACCTTCCTTTAAAAAACAAGCAAAACTGTTTATCACTTTGTCATAGGAAACAATGACTGTGTTGATAAAAAAAAAAGAAAGGTAGGCTTAGGTAGGAATAATAAATATCATCTTTAATGAAAAGCTTTTGTAAAATGCTTTTTTTCAATCCTTGAAATATTCTTTTGAAGAAAGGCATATGGCTTAAGGATTAATTGATAAATCAGACACCAAGGAACTGCACCTATGTCTACCCACAGCCAAAATAACATCAAAATTGATAGTTAAGCTGCTCCCAAATTAGATCAATTTAGTTGCTTTCACTTTCTCTTTTAAGGACCCTTTGCTCCCACTAAATCAGTTGCTCCTTCAGCTATAATTTATGATTTCCTAATTTGCTGCTTTGCTCATGCTTGTCTCTCTTCCTAAAATCCCTTCTTCTTCCATCGTTATATATCCAAATTCCTACCCATTCTTCCAGACTAGCTCAGAGGTCACATCCTCTTTGAAGCTTTCTTTGATCTCTTTACAGAAACAATATCTCTCTTCTGTTTCTCTATCCCCACTTTTCATTACCTTAGCAATCCCATAGCATTTTGTTTTTATATTTCTTGAGGCTTCTTTCCACCTTAAAATTTAGTTTTTAATGTATTTCTCTTAAGTCTTCTACTAATCTCTAGATTTCCTGGAAGCAGAACACATTTTCACTCAGATTTGGGTGTTCCTCAACTGCTAAACACAGGGCTTTGAATATAAAAGTCACTCAGAAATATCCATTCAGATTTGAGTGCCTACCATATGCCAGAGTCTGGGTTTGCAGAGCAAATGAAACAATTACTGTGGGGACAGAGCCAGGAGTGCAGTTTACAGGCTCTCAGCCTCACGTGGAAAGATGCTGGCTCAGGTAGCAAATGTCCATCAACTGTGATTGGATGGCCATCAGCTGTGACTAGTTGGCTGTCAGGTGTAACTAGTGAGCCATTGGCCACTAATATAACTGCCATGGCTACGCTAGCAACAAACCGGGGCCTAGCAGGAAGATGGTGGCTGAGTTAGCAATAGCAGATTGCAGTTAGCATGGCGGAGTGCAGTTAGCAAGTGAGGTTGGCTGGCAGAGATAAGTGGATGGCAGTTTGCGGATCGTGTGGCTCCTGCTTCCTGTGTCTCCAACCCAGCTGCCAGCGAGACTATAGTGGTATGACTCCCCTATCTATGGCTCCGTGGGTGTTCCTTTTTGGCCTCACCATGTCCTGCGTTCTTATGTGGGGAGTGGGAGCTGAGACCCCTCCTGACACCCTGCAGGACAGTTACATTCCTCAAAGTATTCATGGGAGACAGACATGTCAGCAAAGAGTTTCAATATGACCTAGCAGGTAATAAGATAGAACCACAAATAGGGAAGCATGAAAGCCCAGAGTTGGAGCTTGACCAGGAAGAAGGCCTAGACTAGAAGATGAGTGGCCTTGGTCAAGAAGTATATAAGTTTATGATTTCAAGGTGAAGCCATTCTAGAAGCTGACACTATTCAGGATGTTACCATGAGAGCTGAATAAGCCAACAAATGTTGTGCAGGGTGGCATGCTGGGTCTGTGGTCCCGCTCTCCACATAAGAACACAGGACATGGGGAGGTCAAAAAGGAACACAAATGGAGCCATAGATAGGGGAGTCACACCACTACAGTCTCTCTGGCAGCTGGGTTGCAGACACAGGAAGCAGGAGCCACAATATCCACAACCTGCTGTCCACTTCTCTCTGCCAACCAACCTCACTTGCTAACTGCAATCCGCCATGCTAACTGCAATCTGCTCTTGCTAGCTCAGCCACCATCTTCTTGCTAGCCCCCATTTTTTTTCTAGCATAGCCACGGCAGTTATATTAGTGGCCAATGGCTCACTGGTTACATCTGATGGCCATGCAATCACAGTTGATGACCATTTACTACCTGAGCCAGCAACTTTCCATGTGAGGGCAAGAGCCTGGAAACTGCACTCCTGGCTCTGTCCCCACACTCCACCCCTACAGGATCTCGCCTCACAATCTACGTGACAAACATCTTCCGCGAGGGGCCCTGTGCGAGGAGCCTGGAGGTGAATGCAATATCCTGGACACAGCCAGGCTCTCTGGGCACAGCCAGGGTTTCTCAGGGCACCACCAGTCCTTCTGGGCACAGCCAGACTTCCTGGGCTTCTTAGGGTACCACCAGTCTCCCCAGGCACAGCCAAGGCCTCTCAGGGCACTACGACTCTCTCTGGGCACAGCCAGACTTCCTGGACTCAGCCAGGGCTCTCAAGGCATTGCCACTCTCTCTGGGCACAGCCAGACTTCCTGGGCTCAGCCAGGGTCACTCAGGGCACTGCCATTCTCTCTGGGCTCAGCCTGACTTCCTGGACTCAGCCAGGGCTCTCAAGGCACTGTCACTGTCTGTGGACACAGCCAGACTTCCTGTGCTCAGCCAGGGTTCTCAGGGCACTGCCACTCTCTCTGGGCCTCTCAGGGTACTGTGCTGGAACAACAAAAACTCACAGTCAAGGTGCTTACATATTCTCGATGGCGGCCAGTGGAGACACAAAAGCAAACATTCTCCAGTTCCACTACATGGTGGTATGTTCCCAAGAAAACAGTCAAGCTGTCCATTAAATTAGGGATGGAAGGCAATTCCCCATAGTCCATAGTCATTCACCAGGGCTGTCCTGGGGGTGAGGGATGACCTTGACCTCACCCTCAACTCCCACGGAAAACTCAGCAAGAGTTTCCTCCTGGGACTACAAGTCCTGCATCCGAGCTGCCTCACCAAGCACTTCCCAGCTGGCAGGGCCGCAATGACCTTTGCTTTCTCCGGCCTATGCTGGTTGGGGAACCATCCACATCTTCCCACCCCTCCACGGGGGTCCAGCTCTCTGGCAGCTGCTCCTCCTGGTTTTCCTGAGACTGAATGTTCATATGAACAAACTGCTGCACCGCCCTTTGGACAGCTTTGGCCGGCACCGTACCCTGCTCACTGCCCCATGTGTCATGTGGGGTGTCACACGGGGTCTCTGGTCCCGCTCCCCGCATAAGAATGCAGGATATGGCGAGGCCAAAAAGGAACACCCACGAAGCCATAGATAAGGGAGTCACACCACCATAGTCTCGCTGGCGGCATCCGCCTTTCTGCAGTCCGCAATCCACACTCCGCCCTTGCCAGCCACCATCTTCTTGCTAGCCCCCATTTTCTACTAGCATAGCCACAGCAGTTATATTAGTGGCCAATGGCTCACTGGTTACAGCTGACGGCCAACTAGCCACAGCTGATGGCCATCCAATCACAGTTGATGGCCATTTACTACCCAAGTGAGCACCTTTCCACATGAGGCCGAGAGCCTGGAAACTGCACTCCTGGCTCTGTCCCCACACATGGCTTTTCCAACTTGCCGGTGATGCCAGGAATTGAGGTAGAGAGGATGCCAGTGAGCCAGATTCCAGAGTCCTGTGTGAATGAAACAGAATGTCCAGGAGAGGGGTAAATATTCATACCAAGAAAGAGTGGAAGATGGTATCTGCAGATAGTGTGAACATTATAGGTAGAGGGATTTTTCATGAAGCTGAAGCGATGGTCTGGTGAGGAAATGGGGAGGCAGGAGGGTGCTCGTTCCCTATTCTATCCCACCCTCCCCACTCCATAATTTGGATGTTTAGAGATCAAATAGCTTTAGTTCATGAGAGTCGGATAGTGAGGTTCATTGTCTTTGTAGAGAGCCAGGTCTTTGTTAGGACAGGAAGTAAAAGGTGCTCTTTGAAAACACTGAGGGTATAGAGGTGCTCATTTATAAGTTGAATAAATGTACATAAAGCTAATAAAATGGGAGCACTAGAAGGACCCTCACCAATAACCTAGTCCATCTTTATCATTTTATAGTTGTGGCCCAATGAGAAGAAGTAATTTTTTCTCCTTGGAATTCAATTACTAAATTTATTTTTCAAGCAGTTATTTTGATACATAGGTCAGTGTTTCTTAGAGTATTCTTGAAGCACATGAATGGTCTCTAATGGCTTCCCTAGGTAGTCTGCACTCTATTTCATAGTACAGTGTTTCTAATATGATAAACCTATGAAAGCATGCAAGTACGATGTTTTGATATTAAGACCCTTCATATGAAATTCTATAAACATATGTCAATAACTCATTGACATTTTCCACAGTGGCATGATCTTCCTAGGTATTTATGGCTGATTCCTTCCCTTAGTCCTCAGCCCTAAACCAATAATGTGTCTTTTGACTATATGGTCCTTGAAGCTTCCACCCATACCACTCTACTAAAACAGCTCTCACTAAGGTCACCAATGACCATCAGGTTATTAAATCTAACAGATACTTTTCAGTATTCATCATATTCAACCTCTCAGCAGCATTTGATACTGACAATCATTCCTTCCTTTTTGAAATACATTATATCCTCACCTTCTATGAAACTATAGTCTCCAGGCGGGGGTGGGGTGGTGGTGGCCACATTTTTGTCTTCTTTGCAGGTTTATCCTCCTTTACCTGGATATTAAGTACTGAAGTTTATCAGGACACTTTCTAGGTACTCTTACCATCTCACTCTATACTCTTTACCTGAGGAATTTAATCTATTTTCACGGCTTGAAATACCAGCTTTACGCTGTGGATAGAAAGATGCATATCCTGTACACCTGAAACTAATATAATATTGTATGTCAACTGAACTGAAAAATAAATTAAAAAGAAAGATTTATATCCCCAATTCACGTTTCTTGTCTGAGCTCTAGACCCCGACGTGCAACTCAACATCTCCACTTGGTTATCTCAAGGGCATCTCAAGTTCAACTTTCCTGAGAGTGAACTCATGATTGCTCCATTCATTCTTGCTCCTACTCTAGTGTTTAGTATCATAGTGAGTGATAAAACTATCTACTTCAATGTCCAAACAAGAAATCAGTAACTCTCATTTCCCTTTCTCTCAAAATCCACATCAATTTCATCAGCATGTCCTGTTGATATGACTTCTGAAATATCCCTCAAATTCATCCACTTATCTCCATTTCTATTAACAACACATTTAGTCAAGCCGTTGCAGTAGTCTTTTTGGCAACAGCTTTGTCAAGACATAATTCACATACCATAAAATTCATTCATTTAAAGTGTACAGTTTGGTGATTTTTAGTATATTTACAGCATTGTGCAACCATCACTAGTAAATACACTCCAGACTTTGCTTTTTAATACTCTACACATCGTATGATGTCTAAACTTTAAGGAGGGAAGTTTCCTAGGTGGTAAGTTTTCGCTGGTCTTAGTAACTGCTGCCATTTATATGTGCAAGAATACAAGTCATAGAGACCAACTACGCTTGGCCTGTTACGTGATATAGACATCTTTTCAATGCTTAAATTAAGGGATAGTGTTTGGGGGGTAACTTTTGCTTTGTTTTCTCAGAACTTATTGGCTTAATCAGTACCTGGTTAGGTCTTCTGACTATAATTCCCAGACACCAGACAGACAACTAAAGATAAACAACCATGTTAAACTTAAAGAGCACAAGAACACAGATGTAGCAAAATGGGGTCTTACTATAAAATAAAATATTTAAGAATCATAATACTCTGCTTCATATCTTAGTTGAGCTTTTTTTACACATACAATTTCTAATGAAAAGATACTGAAAAATATTCTGATGAAGAAAAAAATTTTGTATGATAATTTCTAACCAATGGAATACTATTTGGTGGTAAGAAAAGATGAAATAAGACCATTTGTGACAACATGGATGGATCTTGAGAATATAATGCTAAGCGAAATAAGTCAGACAGAAAAAGCAGAGAACCATATGATTCGACTGAGAAATTGCTGATTTCAATGATATTCACTTAAATTTTTCTACTTTAGACAGAACGAGGTAAATAGAGTAGAAAATATTTTCCTTGTCAACTCAGAATTAGTTGATCATGGAACAGAGTTGTGACACATTTGAAATATCTGAATATAAAACATTTTTCAATTCCTAAATAACAAACACAATACCAAATATCTTTAAATTTCAGGTTAGAGTAAGTAGAAACTCAACATCTAGGGCACAAATTTTCCCAGTTTTGTCCATAAGTTATTTACTACCTTGTTCTTAAGATGGAGAAGTCCTTAGAGACCTTTGTATTAGAAGATCAAGAAATTTGGGTTTGGCTCAGACGTCATCAAAATGGCGGTGTGAGGTGAGCCTCTGGAAATCTCCCCTGGAATTTACAACAAATCGAACAACTATAACTCCACAAAGGACTCCCTGCACAGCAGACAGGCAAGACGAAGAGGCCCACTACTGAATTCACCTAAAGATGGGCGAATCGCGCGAGCGGGGGTGGAGGGAAAGGAGAAGTGCAGAGACGGAGCAGCGTGAGGCAGGACACAACCTAGCTCAGTGCTCCGAGCTCGCTGCATCCTGGAACAACCAAAGCTGCAGGAGAGGGAAGAACTCGGACTGCTAGGGCTCCGGTTATGGACCACAGGGCTGAGGGGACAGCATATAACACGGCTGAACCGAATACTCACGGCAGAGACCTCAGAGAAAAGACTGAGGGAAGAAGGCTGAAAACGGTGGTGTAAGCCCTTACTGCCACAGAGAACAGAAACCTCAGTCACTAAGACTAGCCGCCCCCTCCCTACACTCCCAGAGTGCACCTCGCCCCCACCTTCCTAGTGTTAGAAGCGGAAGAGCAGCAGTGTCAGATCAAAAGAATAGAATATTTGCAGTTCTGAGAACTGTGGTCTGCAGACACAGGTTCGCAGCCCAACTAGGTCCAGCAAAGGGGAGGGAACTGTGGAAGCAGGACCAGTTGTGGTGGTGGTCACGGCCATTGCTCTGGGCCAATTCTCACAACTCACCCCGTCCCTGTACCCACCTACCTGGGTGGATCCATGCAGGAGTAAACAGAACTGCTGAAACACACAGGCTCTGAATCTGGTGCAGGAAGAGCCATGGAACTTCCAAAGCTCTCCGCATCCCCACAGGGACGTGGTGCCCTATGACCCAGGTGAACTGTTAACAGAGGAGAAGCCTGCCTTCCAGAGAATCCCCCCATGGTGTGAGAAGCTGAGAGTGCAGAGAAAACATAGCACTACAGTGTGAGGGAGACAAAAAGGCTGCAGTCAGAGAGAAAATAAAACATTCTACCAGCAAGCACTGGAAAACAAAAGAAAGACCTCTTCCTGTCAACCTGTTGCAGAAGCTACTCCTGTAGATGTCTAGGAAGAGAAATAATAAATCAGTAATTGCTATGAATAACCAAGGCAACAAGATAGCTCAGAAAGAAAGTGAAAAGTCTCCAGAAAAGGAACTTAAAGATATGGAAATATGTGACTTAAATGACAGAGAATTCAAGATTGCAGTTCTGAAAAAACTCAACGAGATGCAAGAAAACACAGAAAGGCAGTTCAATGAACTCAAAAACACAATCAAAAAACAACATGAACATTTTACAAAACAGATTGAAATTTTAAAAAAGAACCAGATAGAATTTCTGGAAATTAGGAACTCAATAGAAGAAATGAAGAATGAACTAGCCAGCTTAGGTAGTAGAGTTGACCAGATGGAGGAAAGAATCAGTGACATCGAAGATAGAAACCTGGAAATGACACGGATGGAAAAAGAAAGAGACTTGAGACTTAAAAGAAATGAAAGAACTCTGCAAGAACTTTCTGACTCCATCAGAAAGAGCAATATAAGAATAATGGGCATACCAGAAGGAGAAGAAAGAGAGAAGGGAACAGAGAATATATTCAAATAAATCGTTGATGAGAACTCCCCAAACTTGTGGAAAGAACTGGATCCTCGAATCGAAGAAGCACATAGATCACCTAATTACCTCAATCCCAACAGGCCTTCTCCAAGGCACATTGTATTGAAGCTGTCTAAAATCAACGACAAAGAAAGAATCCTCAAGGCAGCCAGGGAAAAGAAGACAGGAACCTACAAAGGCAAGCCCATTAGATTATCATCAGATTTTTCAGGAGAAACTCTACAAGCCAAGAGGGAGTGGAACCAAATATTCAAACTATTGAAAGAGAGAAATTATGAGCCAAGAATGATATATCCAGCAAAGATATCCTTTAGATATGAAGGAGGAATAAAGACCTTTCCAGACATACAGAAGCTGAGGGAATTTTCTAATACACGACCTGCACTACAAGAAATACTAAAGGAGGATATTCGACCACCATCAACAGGGACAATTTGTGGCAACCAAAATATAAAAAAAGGGAGAGTAAAGGCCTGAACCGGAATATGGGAATGGAGAAAGTAAGCGTGCTGAAGAAAATGGAATACTCTAAATATCAAACTTTCTTTTACATAAACTTAAGGGTAACCACTCAAAAACAATCCAGAACTGAAATATATACTGTAATAAAAGAAGAAACAGAGGGAAACATCATAGAATACCACCACACAGAAATAATAGACAACAACAAAAAGGCAAAGAAACAATGGAGACACAGCCTTACCAGAAAACTAAGGATAGAATGACAGGAAATCCTCACATATCAATAATCACCCTAAATGTAAATGGACTGAACTCACCAGTAAAAAGGCACAGAGTAGCAGATTGGATCAAAAAGCTAAACCCAACCATATGCTGTATCCAAGAGACACATCTCAGCTACAAGGACAAACATAGACTCGAAGTGAATGGGTGGGAATTGACACTCTAAGCAAATGGTATCCAGAGAAAATCAGGTGTAGCCATACTGATACCAGATGAAACAGACTTCAGTGTGAAAATGGTAACAAGAGACAAAGATGGACATTTCATAATGGTAAAGAGGACTATACAACAAGAAGACATAGAAGTCATCAATATTTATGCCCCCAATCAGGGAGCACCGAAATATGCCAAGCATCTACTAACAGAACTAAAGGGAGAAATTGACCAAAACACAATTTTACTAGGGGACTTAAACACATCTCTGACAGCTATGGATAGATCATCCGAAAATAAATAACAAAATAGCAGCCCTAAATGACACATTAGATGAAATGGACATAATTGACATATATAGAGCCCTTCATCCTAAAACATCAGATTATACATTCTTTTCCAGTGTACATGGAACATTCTCAATGATAGACCATATATTGGGACATAAAATCAGCCTCAGCAAATTTAAGAAGATTGAAATCATACCAAGCATATTCTCTGATCACAAGGCTTTGAAATTGAATATCAACTGCAAAAGAAAGCAGGAAAAAACACAAATACACGGAGATTAAACAACATACTTTTAAAGAACGACCGGGTCAAAGAAGAAATTAGAGGAAAGATCAAAAGCTACATAGAAACAAATGAGAATGAAAATACATCCTACCCAAATTTTTGGGATGCAGCGAAAGCAGTTTTAAGAGGGAAATTTATATCATTACAGGCCTATCTCAAGAAACAAGAAAACTCCCAAATAAATAACCTCACGTTACACCTTAACGAACTAGAAAAAGAAGAACAAATGAAACCCAAGGTCAGCAGAAGAAAGGAAATAACAAAAATCAGACCAGAACTAAATGAAATAGAGAACAAAAAGACAATAGAAAAAATTAATGTGACAAAGAGCTGGTTCTTTGAAAAGATTAACAAAATTGGCAAACCCTTGGCAAGACTCACTAAGATAAAAAGAGGGAAGACACTAATTAACAAAATCAGAAATGAAAAAGGGGAAGTTATCACGGACATCACAGAAATACAAAGGATCATCCAAGAATACTATGAAGGAGTATACGCCACCAAATTCAATAACCTAGAAGAAATGGACAAGTTCTCAGAAACACATAGCCTCCCTAGACTGAACCATAAAGAACTGGAAAATCTAAACAGACCAATCACCAGTAACAAAATTGAATCAGTCATACAAAACCTTCCCGAAAGCAAAAGTCTGGGACAAGATGGCTTCACTATTGAATTCTACCAAACCTTCAAAGAGGATCTAATACCAATCCTGCTCAAACTCTTCCAAAAAATTGAAGAAGAGACAGTACTCCCTAATTCATTTTATGAGGCCAACATTACCCTGATACCAAAACCTGGTAAGGACCACACACAAAAAAGAAAACTACAGTCCAATATCTCTCATGAACAGATGCAAAAATCCTAAACAAAATTCTAGCAAATCGAAAACAAAAATGCATGAAAAATATTATTCACCACGGCTAAATGGGGTTCATGCCAGGGCACAAGGATGGTTCAACATCCGCAAATCCATCAATGTGATAAAATCACATAAACAAAATAAAGGACAAAAATCATATGATTATATCAATTGATGCAGAAAAAGCATTTGACAAGATACAACATCCATTTATGATTAAAACACTTAATAAAATAGGTATAGAAGGAAAATACCTTAACATAATAAAGGCCATATATAACAAGCCCTCAGCTAATCTCATAATTAATGGTGAAAAGCTGAAGCCCTTTGCTCTATGTTCGGGAACACGACAGGGCTGTCCCCTATTACCTCTGCTTTTCAACATAGTGATGGAAGTCCTTGCCAGAGCAATCAGGCAAGAGAAAGAAATAAAAGGCATCCAAACTGGGAATGAAGAAGTTAAATTGTCACTCTTTGCAGATGACATGATGCTATATATAGAAAACCCTAAAGACTCCAACAAAAAGCTATGACAAACAATCAACGAATACAGTAAAGTTGCAGGCTACAAAATCAATGTACAGAAGTCCATTGCATTCCTATATACTAACAATGAAATCTCAGAAAAAGAAATACAAAAAAACAATTCCTTTTGCAATTGCAGCAAAAAGAATAAAATACCTAGGAACAAACTTAACCAAGGATGTGAAAGACCTATATGCTGAAAACTATAAGACATTTTTAAAAGAAATTGAAGAAGACACAAAGAAATGGAAAGACATTTCGTGCTCATGGATTGGAAGAATCAACATAGTTAAAATGGCCATATTACCCAAAGCAGTATACAAATTTAATGCAATCCCCATCAAAATTCCAATGGCATTTTTTAAAGAAATAGAACAAAAAAATCATCAGATTTGTTTGGAACCACAAAAGACCCCGAATAGCCAAAGCAATCTTAAGAAAAAAGAACAATAATGGAGGTATCACACTCCCTGACTTTAGCTTGTAGTACAGGGCAACAATAATCAAAAAAGCATGGTGTTGGCAGGAAAACAGACATGTAGACCAATGGAATAGAATTGAGAACCCAGAAATAAAACCATATAAATATGGACAGATAATTTTTGACAAAGAAGCTAAAAATATACAATGGAGAAAAGACAGCCTCTTCAATAAATGGTGCTGGGAGAATTGGATAGCCACCTGCCAAAGAATGAAACTGGACTGCTATCTGTCACCATGTACCAAAATTAATTCAAAATGAATCAAAGACTTAAGCATAAGACCTGAGACAATAAACTGCATCGAAGAAAACATAGGTACTAAACTTATGGACCTTGGGTTCAAAGAGCATTTTATGAATTTGACTCCAAAGGCAAGGGAAGTAAAAGCTGAAATAAATGAATGGGACTATATGAAACTTCAAAGCTTCTGCACAGCAAAAGAAACCATTGACAAAATAAAGAGGCAACCATCTGAATGGGAGAAGATTTTTGCAAACAGTGCCTCCGATACGGGGCTAATATCCAGAATATACAAGGAACTCATGCAACTCAACAACAAAAAAACTAACCGAATTGAAAAATGGGCAGAGGACCTGAAGAGACGTTTCTCCAAAGAGGACATACAAATGGCAAATAGACATGAAAAAATGCTCAACATCACTAATCATCAGAGAAATGCAAATCAAAACCACAATGAGATATCACCTCACCCCAGTCAGAATGGCTATCATCAACAAGACAAATAGTAACAAGTGTTGGAGAGGCTGTGGAGAAAAAGGAACCCTCATGCACTGTTGGTGGGAATGCAGACTGGTGCAGCCGCTATAGAAGGCAGAGTGGAGGTTCCTCAAAAACTTACAAGTAGAATTACCATATGACGCAGCAATCCCTCTCCTGGGTATCTACCCAAAAAATCTGAAAACATTTAGAGATAAAGACACATGTGCTCCAATGTTCATTACAGCTTTGTTTAGGGTGGCCAAGACATGGAAACAACAAAAATGTCCTTAGATAGATGATTGGATGAAGATGTTGTGGTATATATACCCAATGGAATACTATTTCGCGGTAAGAAAAGCTGATATAGGAACATTTGTGAAAACTTGGATGAATCTTGAGAGTATAACGCTAAGTGAAATAAGTCATACAGAAAAAGTAGAGAACCACACGATTTCACTGATATGTGGTATATAAACCAAAAACATCAAAAAACAAGACAAACAAATGAGAAACAAAAACTCATAGAGACAGACAATAGTTAGTGGTTACCAGAGGGTAAGGGGGTGGGGGGTGGGAGATGAGGGTAAGGGGGATCAAATATATGGTGTCGGAAGGAGAACTGACTCTGGGTTGTGAACACACAATGAGATTTGATTTATAGATGATGTAATACAGAATTCTACACCTGAAGTCTATGTAATTTTACTAACAATTGTCTCCCCAATAAACTTAGAAAAAAAGAAATTTCGGTTTGGAGAGCTTAACAAAAAGTCAAAGGTCACAGAGGTAGTTATTGGCAGACTCTGGATTTGAACCCATGTCTCTTCACTATTATTTTTGTCTCTTTTAGACAGGATTCTATAATATGAAAGATCAACGTGCACACATAGACATATATTCTCAATATGTATATTCTCTATTTTGTTCTGATTATAAAAGCAATCATTGTAAAAATATTCAAACAGACAAGTGCAGAAAGCAGAATGAAATTTGAACTTCCAATCCAGTCAAAGGCTAGGTATTTCATATAGATCAAAAGGAAGACAAGTCACCCTAGTGTAGCTTAGAGCTTAAAACTGGGAAGTCTAATTTTTTTGAACTTGTGCTTCTTTCCCATACTGTAGGAAAGCATTCATTCAAAGTCTGTCATTACTGCAGACCCAAATTTAGAAAGTTATGGCTGTGATATTGCTACTCTTGAAGGAAGACATCATACAGAGCAGTTTTGTCAAATGTTGTGAAATTGAATGCTATGGAAACAGCACACCACCCAATTCCTCTTTGAAACACATGAGGTAATCATTTGAATTATACCTTTGCAAAGGCATGTTAGAATGCATTTCTAGATCACTGTTTGAAACAGTGATTAACATGACCCTTTTTTGGGAGGTTTGATATGCTTGTCAGCTGCCTGGAAACACAACAGGCTCTAAAGGAGGGTTTATTATACAAGTGATACACCCCAAAAGGCAAGGCATACGCAGAAAGAAGAGAGATTTTATTCTGTCCTGGTGTGTCTCAGATATTTATTAATCGAGATGGCATTTGCAGTGGCAAATCCCATTTCCCCTTTCACACCCCCTCTGGCATATGATGATAGCATTAGAGCTGATGTCACTTGGCTGATCATGCATTGCTGATCACCATTCAAGGCAACGGGAAGAGACAAAAGAGAAGCCAGAGCAGTCCCCAGAGTACAAATGTGAGGACGAAATTGCTCGTTTGAAACGTTTTAAAATTTTATCCTATTTCTAAACAATAACAAAATGTATTTCTTTCCTTTTATTCTCATATGTTGTTAGATGGGATACAGTCCATTATTTATGAAATACTTCAAAGCTGCTCCTCCCATCTCTCCACCCCCTTTTGAAAGCTAGCTTCTAGTCCCCATCCTAAGTACTGCACTGTCTTATTTAGTAATCTTCTCTTTGTTCTACCCTATGCTTCTAGTTTAAATATGATTGAGTTATATGAGCTGGGTCACATTAGTAATATCAGGTGCCAGAAAGAAAAAGAACTGAAATTCTTATTTATTAATAAAATTTGCATTCTGTGAGTTTCTCATGGTTTTACTAAACATTCTATTGCTTCATGTTTAGAATTCATTTGACTTCATTTAGAATTCATTGCTTGATATAATTAGGTGGTATATAAAAGACATGATTAGACATTTTTCCTAATTACTAGTTGTACTGTTTAAAGAGACAGATAAAATATTTGTGTGGAAGGTGTGAGTTTATGGACAGTCCACTTCTCATTGACTGGAATTTCTGTTAAAGGGTCGTAAAAGTACTAAGTGTTAAGAAAGTTCTGAAAAGATTTGTATAACTGCTATGAGGAGTCAAGAATTTCATGACAAGTTGAGAAAATCCCTAGTATATAGTGCCATCTTGGATAGTTTGCTAATTTTTATGCCATAATTATTTTATAACCTCATTTAAACATTATTGAATTAAGTCATGATTAGAAGGAAATCTAAATTTAAAAATTGGTATCCAGAAAATACCACTCTCACTTCTTTCCATAAAATCCAGGCATTGTTGGACTTCCAGTCAAGATAGCGGAATAGGTAAATGTTGTGCTTGCCTTGTCTCAAGACCACATCAAAATTACAACTAAACTACAGAACAACCATCATGGAGAATCACCTGAAGTCTAGCTGAACCGAAGTCCTACAACTGAAGACATACTTAAGAAGCCACCTCAAGACTGGTATAGGAGGGACAGAGGTGAAAAACAGGCTGGTCCCACATCTACAAGTGACCGTTAAGAATTGGGAGGGAGTGGCAGCTGGATGGCTCAGTTAGTTAGAGTGCGAGCTCTCAACAATAAGGTTGCCGGTTCAATTCTCTCATGGGATGGTGGGCTGTGCCCCCTTCAACTAAAGATTGAAAATGATGACTGGACTTGGGGCTGAGCTGCAACCTCCACAACTAGATTGAAGGACAATGACTTGGAGCTGATGGCCTCTGGAGAAACACACTGTTCCCCAATATAATTTTTTTAAAAGTGTACTTAAAAAAGTATAAGGAGGGATATCTCAGCTGCAGAGGTCCCCCCAGAGGAGTGAGGGGTCCCATCCCCACACAAGGCTCCCCAGCCCTGGGTTCCAGTGCTGGGGATAGAAGTAATCATGACTTCTGGCTATAAAAACCAGTGGAGCATGTGGTTGAGTGAGACAGGGGGTGGCGGGAGTCCTAGGTGTTCTTCTTAAAGGGCCTACACATGGACTTACTTGCTGACAGACTCACTCACTTTGAGTTCCAACACAGGGTCAGCAGCTTGAAAGGTGCCAGGGACATATGGGTAGGAACTGAGTTGTCGGGCTTCAGGACAAGGCCTGAATGGGCAGCTACCTCCCAGACAGAAATGCTGGCAGAAGCCATTGTTTCTTTGTTGAGCCCTCCTCTCTCGGAGCATGCAGACTCATGTGGTCACCATATCTGTGTCTCCATCAATCTAGCCAACACCGTTTCTTCTCCCTGCCCTGGTGATTCCCTGAGACCTTGCCCCACAATGTGGGGGTCTATTCAAGTTGATTCCAGGCCTTTTGCATTCAAATGGCCTGTATTAGCTAATGCTGCAGAGTTTCCTAAAATCTCTCAAAGGTTCACAAAACCCAAACAAGCAGCATCAGGCTTTGGCGTGTCCCTTAAACTTGGTGGAGCAGCCCCCAACCCTGGTACAAGAGGCACTGGCCTTGATTTGTGGCTTACCTTCTCAAAGCACCTCCAATCCTAGTGCAAGTTGTGGCCATCTAAGGATTGCTTTGTGCTTCATGCCAGGAGGCCCTGGGCAGGGAACAGGTTATAGCTGAACTTGGCCTGTGACAGGGCCTAGCACAGTGGCCAGCTTCAGACTGGCTTGGCTGCCTCCAAGGATGACATACCCAAAGGGCAGACTGGGCAAGTACCAGAGCCCTGCTAAAGCAAATTCTGCTCCGTAGGGTCATTCGCTGCACAACATCTCCTCCAGTGTATTCACAGTCAGTCCTCAAAACCAATCAGCTTCAGGGTCAGTCGCTCCCATTGACGTACCAACAGCAATCAAAGCTCAACTACAACAGGAGGGCACATACAATTCACACAAAGGACACACCTGGAGCACCTGGCTCAGGTGTCCAGGGACACTGTGCCACTGTGCCCCACAGCACACCTACTACATTAGGCCACCCGGACAAGACTGGGAGACTTAGCAGCTCTACTTAATACATAGAAACAAACACAGGGCAGTTCAAAATGGAGAGACAAAGATACATATCCCAAAATGAAAGATTAGAAGAAAGCTCCAGAAAAAGAGCTAAACAAAATGGAGACAAGCAATCTACTATACGCAGAGCTCAAAACACTGGTTATAAGGATGGTGAATGATCTCAGGGAGAACTTCAACAAAGAGGTAGGGCAACATAAAATTGGAGATAGAAAACGTAAAAAAGAACCAATCAGAAATAAAGAATATAATAACCAAAATGAAGAATACATTAGAGGGAATCAACAGTAGATTAGATGAAGAAGATGATTGAATCAGCAAATTAGAAGATGAAGTAGCAGAAAACACCCAATCAGAACAGCACAAAGAAAAAAGAATCCAAAAAACAATGAGGAGAGTTTAAGGGGCCTCTGGGATAACATGAAGCATACTAACATTCACATCATAGGGGTACCAGAAGAAGAGAAAGTAATCGAAAACCTATTTGAATAAATAATGATGGAAAACTTCCCTAACCTGGTACAGTAGGTAAATATGAGTATACAAGACCAGGGAGCACAGAGAGTCCCAAACAAGATGAACCCAAAGAGGCCCACATCAAGACACATCATAATTAAAATGCGAAAGTTTAAAGACAAACAAAGAACCTTAAAAGCAGAAAGAGAAAAGCAGTTAGTTACCTACAAGGAAGCTCCCATAAGACTGTCAGCTAATTTATCAACAGAAACTTTATAGGCCAGAAGGGATTGGCATAGATTGTTCAAAGTGATGAAAAATAAGGACCTACAACCAAGATTACTCTACCCAGAAAAGCTATCATTTACAATCAAAGGACTTATGAAGAGCTTTCCTGACAAGAAAAAGCTAAAGGAGTTCATCACCACCAAACCAGTATTAAAAAGAATCTTAGAGGGACTTTTTTAAGATGAAACAAATTATTAAAAAACATAAATATGAAAATGGCAATGAGTACATGTCTATCAACAATTACTTTATTTTTTTATTTTTTTTATTAGTTTCAGGTATACAAAACAACATACTGTTTAGACATTTATATGCCTCACAAGCTGATAAGCCCAATAAGTCTATTACACATATGATACTGTACATAGTTATTACAATATTATTGACTATATTCCATATGCTGTACTTTATATCCTCATGATTTCTTTTTTAAATCATAGTTGTCATTAAATAGTATTTTATATTCATTTCACGTGTACAGCACAGTGGTTAGACATTTATGTAATTTCAATGTAAATAGATTAAAAGCTCTAATCAAAAGATAGGGTGGCTGTATTGACAAGAAAACAAGACCCTAACATATGCTGCCTACAAGAGACTCACTTCGGATTGAAAGACTTACACAGATGGAAGTAAAGGGATGGAAAAAGGTGTTTCAGAAAAATGGAATCAAACAAGGAAACCAAAAGCTGGGGTTGTTATACTAATACCAGACAAAATAGAGTTTAAAACAAAGGCTATAACAAGAGACAAAGAAGGACGCAGTAATCCTACTTCTGGGTATTTATCCGAAGAAACCTAAAATGCTTTAAGGGGACGTGTGCATTCATATGTTCATCATAGCATTGTTTACAAAGGTAAAGATGCGCAGGCAGCCTGGATGTCTGTTGGTGGAAGAATGGATAAAGAGGAGGTGGTATATATATATACAATGGAATATTACTTGGCCGTGAAAGGGAATGGGTTCTTGCCATCTGTGATGGCATAGATGGACCTGGAAGGTATTGTGCTGAGTGAACTATGTCAGACAGAGAAAGACAGATGCAATGTGATTTTGTTATATGTGGAATCTAAAGAACAAATTAAGAAACGAACAAAACAGAAACAAACTCATCGATACAGAGAACATTTTGATGGTTGCCACAAGGGAGAGGGAGGGGGGTGTGAGTGAAAAGGGACAAGGGATGAAGAAGTACAAATTAGTTGTTACACAGTAGTCATGGGGATGTGGGGTATAGCATAAGGAATATAGTCAATAATATGGTAATAACTATGTATAGTGCTAGGTGGGTACTGAACTAGACAGGAGGCTCATTTCTTAAATTATATAAATGTCTAACCATATGCTGTGCACCTGAAATTAATATAAAATAATATTAAATGTCAACAATAATTGAAAAATTTTAAAGGGGGGAAGGGTAAAGAGAAATAAGACGTCCAAATTTCCAGGTATAAAACAAATATAGCATGGAAATGTAATATACAGCATAGTGAATATAGTCAATAATATTGTGATAGCGTGGGACTGTGTCAGATGGTTGCTGCACTTATCATGCTGATCACTTCTTTAGGTATATAAATGTTGAATTTCTATGGTATACACCTGAAACTAATATAATAATGTATGTTAGCTATATTTTAATAAAAATCTTTATTTAAAAATTCAGGCATTGTTCTAGGCAATGCAGCAGTAAACAAAATGGAAAAAATCTCTCCTGTCATGGAACATTCATTCTAGTGAAAAAATCCTAATTGGATAGACTTAATGATATAAATGTAGGTGTCTGATATTATTACTGATTTAATAATGAGAAAACGGGAGGCTGCCTCCATGCTAGGATAGGTTATGCACAATTCTCTACATACATTTGATTCATCACTAGCACATGGATTTGACAGCTAATATCAATAATTTGGGATAAGTTTCCTACAAGACCTGCCTACTATGTTACATAATTCCGATGAGAGAGATGTGAGAAAGGTCATTTAGTTGCAAATGGTAGGCATTAATATCAGTTTTATTTCCTTCTTATAGGTTTGATCCAATGACTGACTGCTCATGAGCATATGGAATTGGCTAAAGAATTGTGATTTTCTTGGCATGTTCAACATCAGGTTACACATTTTAAAAACTTTTTCTAAATCTTATGTCATATACAGCCCTGAAAAAAGAATGGTATCTTTTGCAGTAGGAGAGAGTGTAATAGAAAGAAGTATGAAAAATCAGGAGATGGAGGTTCTTGTCCTGGCACTTTTCACAAACGGAGTAACCTTGCACTATTTCTCTTTTCTTGGTCACAATTTCCCCATCTGTAAATTGAGGAGTTTAGCAGATGATCCCTAATAGTACTTTCAACTAATACATGTCATGCTTCTGTGACTTGATGAGTTAGAGTCATATAGAAAATCCTTTCCAGACTACAAATACAGTGTTTAATTTTTCACTTAAAATCATATTCTTTTTCTAGGAATCAATTTGAACAATTTCTTTAAAGCTAAATGACATGTACACAATCCAAAAGAGCTATTTTATTTGATTCTCAAAGTTTCAAGTAAAATAAAATAATCTTTAAAAATAACAATCAAGAGTTTTATAGAGTCCAGAAAAATGGTGGCGTGAGGTGAGCCTCTGTAAAGCTCCCTTGGAATTTACAACTAATCGAACAACAAAAACTCCACAAAGGACTCCCTGCACAGTAGACAGGCAAGACGAAGAGGTCCACTACCGACTGAAATCACCTACAGGTGGGAGATTTGCGCGAGTGAGGGGAGGAGGAAAGGGAGAAGTGCGTGGAGACAGAGCCGCGCGGGCGCAGGACGCAGACCTAGCTCAGTGCGCCGAGCTCGGTGCTTCCGGGAACTACTGCAGCTGCGGCAGAGGGAAGAACTCGGACTGCTAGGGCTCCGCCAGGGCTCCACAGGGCTGAGGGGGCAGCATAAAACACGGCTGAACCCAACGCTCACGGCAGAGACCTCAGAGAAAGGACTGAGGGAAGAAGGCTGAAAAAAGTGGTTTAAGCCCTCACTGCCGAGCAGAGAACGGAAGCCTTAGGCACTGAGACTAGCTGCCCCCTCCCCCCCCTCCCAGAGCTCACACCGCCCCCACCTGCCCGGTGCTAGAAGCGAAAAAGTAGCAGTGTCAGATCAAAACAAGAGAAAATTTGCTGTTTTGACAACTGTGGACTGCAGACACTAATTCACAGCCCAACTAGTTCCGGCAAACGGGAGGGAGCTGTGGAATCAGGACCGGCTGTGGTGGTGGTCGCTGCCATCGCTCTGGGCCACCTCTCACAACTCACCCCGACCCTGGCCTCACCTATCTGGGCGGATCCCTCCAGGAGTTAACAGAACTGCTGAAACATACAGGCTCTGAATCAGGAGCTGGAAGAGCTTTGGAACATCAAAAGCTCTCCGCATACCCACCAGGACACTGCGCCCTGTGACCTAGATGAACTATTAACAAAGGAGAAGCCCGTCTCCCAGGGAATCCCCCCATTGTGTGAGAAGCTGGAATAATGCAGAGAAAACATAGCACTACCGTGTGGGAGAAGAAAAATAAGTTGCAGTTGGAGAAATAATAAAACATTCTAACAACAAGTACTGGAAAACAAAAGAAAGACCGCTTCCTATCAACCTGTTGCACAGTCACTCCTGTAGATGTCTAGGAAGAGAAATAGTAAACCAGTAATTGCCATGAATAACCAAGGCAACAAGATAGCTCAGAAAGAAAGTGAAAAATCTCCAGAGAAGGCACTTAAAGATACAGAAATATGTGACTTAACTGACAGAGAATTCAAGATTGCAGTTCTGAAAAAACTCAATGAGATACAAGAAAACACAGACAGGCATTAAATGACCTCAGAAATTCAATCAAAGAACAGCATGAGCATTTTACGAAAGAGACAGAAATTTTAAAAAAGAACCAAACAGAATTTCTGGAGATTAAGAATTCAATACAAGAAATTAAGAATGAAATAACCAGCTCAGGTAGTAGAGTTGACCAGATGGAGGAAAGAATCAGTGACATCGAAGATAGAAACCTGGAAATGACACAAATGGAAGAAGAAAGAGACTTGAGACTTAAAAGAAAAGAAAGAACTCTACAAGAACTTTCTGATTCCATCAGAAAGAGCAATATAAGAATAATGGGCATACCAGAAGGAGAAGAAAGAGAGAAGGGAACAGAGAATATATTCAAACAAATTGTCGATGAGAACTTCCCAAATTTGTGGACAGAACTGGACCCCCGAATCCAAGAAGCAAATACAACACCTAGTTACCTCAATCCCAACAGGCCTTCTCCAAGGCACATTGTATGGAAGCTGTCTAAAATCAACGACAAAGAAAGAATCCTCAAGGCAGCCAGGGAAAAGAAGACGGTAACTTACAAAGGAAAGCCCATTAGATTATCATCAGATTTTTCAGCAGAAACTCTACAAGCCAGGAGGGAGTGGAACCAAATATTCAAACTATTGAAAGAGAGAAATCATGAGCCAAGAATAATATATCCAGCAAAGATATCCTTTAGATATGAAGGAGGAATAAAGACCTTTCCAGACATACAGAAGCTGAGGGAATTTTCTAATACACGACCTGCACTACAAGAAATACTAAAGGAGGCTATTCGACCACCATCAACAGGGACAATTTGTGGCAACCAAAACTCAAAAAGGGGGAGAGTAAAGGCCTGAACCGGAATATGGGAATGGAGAAAGTAAGTGTGCTGAAGAAAATGGAATACTCTAAATATCAAACTTTCTTTTACATAAACTTAAGGGTAACCACTCAAAAACAATCCAGAACTGAAATATATACTGAAATAAAAGAAGAAACAGAGGGAAACATCATAGAATACCACCACACAGAAATAACAGACAACAACAAAAAGGCAAAGAAACAATGGAGACACAGCCTTACCAGAAAACTAAAGATAGAATGACAGGAAATCCTCACATATCAATAATCACCCTAAATGGAAATGGACTGAACTCACCAATAAAAAGGCACAGAGTAGCAGATTGGATCAAAAAACTAAAACCAAACATATGCTGTATCCAAGAGACACATCTCAGCTACAAGGACAAGCATAGACTCAAAGTGAAAGGGTGGAAATTGACACTCCAAGCAAATGGTACCCAGAGAAAATCAGGTGTAGCCATAATGATATCAGATGAAACAGACTTCAAGGTGAAAAAGATAACAAGAGACAAAGATGGACATTTCATAATGGTGAAGGGGACTGTACAACAAGAAGACATAACAGTCATCAATATTTATGCCCCCAATCAGGGAGCACCAAAATATACCAAGCAACTACTAACAGAACTAAAGGGAGAAATTGACCAAAACACAATTATACTAGGGGAATTAAATACATCATTGACACCTATGGATAGATCATCCAAACAGAAAATAAATAACGAAATAGTAGCCCTAAATGACACATTAGGTGAAATGGACATAATTGACATTTATAGAGCACTTCATCCTAAAACATCAGACTATACATTCTTTTCTAGTGTACACGGAACATTCTCAAGGATAGACCATATATTGGGACATAAAATCAGTCTCAACAAATTTAAGAAGATTGAAATCATACCAAGCATATTCTCTGATCACAAGGCTTTGAAATTGGATATCAACTGTAAAAAGAAAGCAGGAAAAAACACAAATACATGGAGATTAAACAACATATTTTTAAAGAATGACTGGGTCAAAGAAGAAGTTAGAGGAGAGATCAAAAGATACATAGAAACAAATGACAATGAAAATACATCCAACCAAAATTTTTGGGATGCAGCGAAAGCAGTTTTAAGAGGGAAATTTATCTCACTACAGGCCTATCTCAAGAAACAAGAAAACTCCCAAATAAATAATGTCATGTTACACCTTAAAGAACTAGAAAAAGAAGAACAAGTGAAACCCAAGGTCAGCAGAAGAAAGGAAATAACAAAAATTAGAGCAGAACTAAATGAAATAGAGAACAAAAAGACAATAGAAAAAATTAATGTGACAAAGAGCTGGTTCTTTGAAAAGATTAGCAAAATTGACAAACCCTTGGCTAGACTTACTAAGATAAAAAGAGAGAATACACTGATTAACAAAATCAGAAACGTAAAAGGGGAAGTTATCATGGACACCACAGAAATACAAAGGATCATCCAAGAATACTATGAAGTAGTATATGCCACCAAATTCAACAACCTAGAAGAAATGGACAAGTTCTTAGAAACATATAGCCTTCCAAGGCTGAACCATGAAGAACTGGAAAATCTAAACAGACCGATCACCAGTAACGAAATTGAATCAGTCATTCAAAACCTTCCCCAAAGCAAAAGTCCGGGACCAGATGGCTTCACTAGTGAATTCTACCAAACCTTCAAAGAGGATAATACCAATCCTGCACAAACTCTTCCAAAAAATTGAAGAAGAGACAGTACTCCCTAACTCATTTTATGAGGCCAACATTACCCTGATACCAAAACCTGGTAAGGACAGCACAAAAAAAGAAAACTACAGACCAATATCTCTCATGAATACAGATGCAAAAATCCTAAATAAAATTCTAGCAAATCGAATACAACAATGCATTAAAAAGATTATTCATCACGACCAAGTGGGGTTCATACCCAGGGCACAAGGATGGTTCAACATATGCAAATCCATCAATGTGATACATCACATAAACAAAATAAAGGACAAAAATCATATGATTATATCAATTGATGCAGAAAAAGCATTTGACAAGATACAACATCCATTTATGATTAAAACACTTAATAAAATAGGTATAGAAGGAAAATACCTTAACATAATAAAGGCCATATATGACAAGTCCTCTGCTAATCTCACAATTAATGGAGAAAAACTGAAGCCCTTTGCTATACGTTCAGGAACATGACAGGGATGTCTCCTATCACCTCTGCTTTTCAACATAGTGTTGGAAGTCCTTGCCAGAGCAATCAGGCAAGAGAAAGAAATAAAAGGCATCCAAATTGGGAATGAAGAAGTTAAATTATCACTCTTTGCAGATGACATGATGCTATATATAGAAAACCCTAAAGACTCCACCAAAAAGCTATTAGAAACAATCAACGAATACAGTAAAGTTGCTGGCTACAAAATCAACGCACAAAAGTCCATTGCCTTCCTATATACTAACAATGAAATCTCAGAAAAAGAAATACAGAAAACAATTCCTTTTGCAATTGCAGCAAAAAGAATAAAATACCTAGGAATAAACTTAACCAAGGATGTGAAAGACCTACATGCTGAAAACTATAAGTCATTTTTGAAAGAAATTGAAGATAGCTCCGGGAAGCAGCGAGCTCGATGCACTGAGCGAGGTCTGCGTCCTGCGCCCACGCGGCTCCGTCTCCGCGCACTTCTCCCTTTCCTCCTCCCCCTCTCGCGCGAATCTCCCACCTGTAGGTGATTTCAGTCGGTAGTGGGCCTCTTCGTCTTGCCTGTCTGATGTGCAGGGAGTCCTTTGTGGAGTTTTTGTTGTTCGATTTGTTGTAAATTCCAGGGGAGCTTTACAGAGGCTCACCTCACGCCGCCATTTTTCCGGAAGTCTTGATGTAATCCAGAATTGTACACCTGAAATCTATGTAATTTTACTAACAATTGTCACCCCAATAAATTTAATTTAAAAAAATTAAAAAAAAAAAGAAATTGAAGAAGACACAAAGAAATGGAAAGATATTTCGTGCTCATGGATTGGAAGAATCAACATAGTTAAAATGGCCATATTACCCAAAGCAATATACAGATTCAATGCAATCTCCATCAAAATCCCAATGGCATTTTTTAAAGAAATAGAACAAAAAATCATCAGATTTGTTTGGAACCACATAAGACCCCGAATAGGCAAAGCAATCTTAAGAAAAAAGAACAATAATGGAGGTATCACACTTCCTGACTTTGGCTTGTACTACAGGGCTACAATAATCAAAACAGCATGGTATTGGCAGAAAAACAGACACATAGACCAATAGAATAGAATTGAGAATCCAGATATAAAACCACATAAATATGGAAAGATAATTTTTGACAAAGAAGCTAAAAACATACAATGGAGCAAAGACAGCCTCTTCAATGAATGGTCCTGGGAGAATTGGAGAAGCACGTGCAAAAGAATGAAACTGGACTGCTATTTGTCACCCGGTACCAAAATTAATGCAAAATGGATCAAAGAGTTAAGCATAAGACCTGACACAATAAACTGCATAGAAGGAAACATAGGTAGTAAACTTATGGACCTTGGGTTCAAAGAGCATTTTATGAATTTGACTCCAAAGGCAATGGAAGTAAAAGCTAAAATAAACGAATGGGACTATATGAAACTTAAAAGCTTCTGCACAGCAAAAGAAACCATCGACAAAATAAAGAGGCCACCAACTGAATGGGAGAAGATTTTTGCAAACAGTGCCTCCGATAAGGGCCTAATATCCAGAATACACAAGGAACTCACTCAATTCAACAACAAAAAAACAAACAACCCAATTGAAAAATGGGCAGAGGACCTGAAGAGACGTTTCTCCAAAGAGGACATACAAATGGCAAATAGACATATGAAAAAATGCTCAACATCACTAATCATCAGAGAAATGCAAATCAAAACCACAATGAGATATCACCTCACCCCAGTCACAATGGCTATCATCAACAAGACAAATAGTAACAAGTGTTGGAGAGGCTGTGGAGAAAAAGGAACCCTTATACACTGTTGGTGGGAATGCAGACTGGTGCAGCTCTTATGGAAGGCAGTGTGGAGGTTCCTCAAAGAATTACGAATAGAATTGCCATATGACCCAGCAATCCCTCTCCTGGGTATCTACCCAAAAAATCTGAAAACATTTAGCGATAAAGACACGTGTGCTCCAATGTTCATTGCAGCTTTGTTTACGGTGGCCAAGACATGGAAACAACCAAAATGTCCTTCGATAGATGAATGGATAAAGAAGTTGTGGTATATATACATAATGGAATACTATTCGGCGGTAAGAAAAGATGATATAGGAACATTTGTGACAACATGGATGGATCTTGAGAGTGTAATCCTGAGCGAAATAAGTCAGACAGAAAAAGCAGAGAACCATGTGATTTCACTGATATGTGGTATATAAACCAAAAGCAACAAAAGACCAAGACAAACAAATGAGAAACAGAAACTCATAGACACAGACAATGGTTTGGTGGTTGCCAGAGGGTAAGGGGGGTGGGGGGTGGGGGGTGGGAGATGAGGGTAAGGGGGATCGAATATATGGTGATGGAAGGAGAACTGACTCTGGGTGATGAACACACAATGGGATTTACAGATGATGTAATACAGAATTGTACACCTGAAATCTATGTAATTTTACTAACAATTGTCACCCCAATAAATTTAATAAAGTAAAATAAAATAAAAGAGTTTTATGTGTATAGATGGAATTTATTTCTTATGACTGTTCTGATCCTATAAATGGTTACAAACTTTAATATGGAAGATTTTTTTGAATTCAGTAGAAATGAGTAAATGATGTGGTGTGCCCAGAATAGTTAGTTATTTGCTTCCATATCAAACAATTGTGTGAATATTAATAATGAATAATAATCTCATGTTCATGGCACTCTGATCACATTCATAATACCCATCACTTACTAAGCAATATCAATATCTCTGGCAGTGTGTCCTCCTCACATAACAAGTCACTATACTTCATACCTCAAGTTGCTATGATACTGAGATTTAGATCTTATTGTGCCTATGTTTGCAAATGAATAAACGGAGGTACAAATAACTTAAGTGATTTGATAAAGGTTACATACTCAGTAAATGACAGAATCTGGATTCAAACCTAGTCTCTCTGATTGCAAAAGTCAAATGCTTTTATGTTTATGCTATACTATCTCATTTGATTCCCACAGTAACCATGTGAGATAGCCTCACTGTAAAGGAAGATGAGAAATCCAAATCTAAGAGTTCACATGACTTGCTTCAAATCACAAAAACAGTAAGTGGTGGAGCAAGGACCAGAGCCTGATGACAAATATCCCACCACGTGTAAGCTTCCTTTTGGTTCTTTTATATTAAGCCAACATTTGTGAGAACAATTAAAATACTGTGCCTATTCATTATATCAACCATGAAAGCATTGTAGGTTTCAGAGTGGTGGTTACAAACACATAAATTTAGGCCATAAACTTAACTTATAGAAGACAATGTGTGTTATAATCATTCTATCATCTGAGAAGTTTTGAGGGAAGATCTGCTTTATGCCCAGCATTCTTCTAAGAGCTATGTGAGTATACAAAAATATATAACATATCATTGATCCTCAAGGAGTTCATAATTTATCTGCTATCTTATTCTGCTCAAGCTGCTAAAATAAATTATCATAGACTGACTGGCTTTAACAACAGAAATTTTTTTCTTACAGTTCTAGAGGCTGGAATTTCCAAGATTAATGTGCTGGCAGATTTGGTGTCTGGTGAGGGCCCTCTTTCTGGTTTCCAGACAGCTGCTTTTTCATTATGTGCTCAAATGGCCTTTCTTTGGTGCATGCTCCTGGAGATCTCTCTCTCTCTCTCTCTCTCTCTCTCTCTCTCTCTCTCTCTCTCTCTCTCTGTCTCTGTCTCTCTCTGTCTCTGTCTCTCTGTCTCTCTCTCTGTCTCTCTCTCTCTCTCTCTCTCACTCTTCCTCTTCTTATAAGGGTACTAATCCCATCATGAGGGTCCCTCTCTCAAGATCTCACCTAAATCTAATTACCTCCCAAAGTCCCTACCTCCAGATATCATCACATTGGAGGCTATGGCTCAATACACAAATTTCAGGGGGCACAGACATTTAGCCCATAACATTCCACCTCTGTCCCCCCAAAATACATGTCCTTCTCACTTGCAATATACATTCATCCCATCCCAACTGTCTCCCAAATCTTAACTTGTTCCAGTAGCAACTCTAATGTCTAAAGTCCAAAGTCTCATCTAAATATCATCTAAATTTAAACCAGATATGGGTGAGACTCAAGGTATGATTCACCCTGTGACAAAATTCCTCTCTACCTGGGAACCTACAAAACCAGACAAGTTGTGTTCTTCTGGGTGGCCGGATGGCTCAGTTGGTTAGAGTGCAAGCTCTCAACAATAAGGTTGCCATGCGGGTTCAATTCCTGCATTGGATGGTGGGCTGCACCCCTTGCAACTAAAGATTGAAAATGGTGACTGGACTTGGAGCTGAGCTGTGCCCTCCACAACTAGACTGAAGGACAACGACTTGGAGCTGATGAGCCCTGGAGAAATACACTGTTCTCCAATATTCCCCAATAAAATTTTTTTTTCAACTTGATTCCTCATTTAATTAAGAAAATATGATCATTTGTGGATAACTATACTTTTTAAAAAAATTTTTTTATTAAATTTATTGGGGTGACAATTGTTAGTAAAATTACATAGATTTCAGGTGTACAATTCTGTATTACATCATCTATAAATCCCATTGTGTGTTCATCACCCAGAGTCAGTTCTCCTTCCATCACCATATATTCGATCCCCCTTACCCTCATCTCCCACCCCCCACCCCCCTTATCTTAAAAAAAAAAAGCGATGTGCTTCCAATATACAGTGGTGTTACAGGCATAGGATTTACATTCCCATTCCCATTCCCAAAGGGAGAAATTAAAAGGAAGAAAGGAGTGATAGGTACTAAGCAAGTCTACAGTCTAGTAAGGCAAATTCCATGAGATCTTAAGGCTTGAGAATTATCCTCTTTGGTCCAACGCTCTGCCCTCCAAGACCAGTGAGGTGGCAATGTCAATCTCAAGGCTCAATGGGGCACTGTCCACACTGAAGCTCTCTGTGGGGGGCCTTGCCCATGAGGCACTGGGCAGTGTCATGCTTGCCTGCCAATCTGGAGAGGTGGCCCCACTCTTTGAAAACTAAGAGGAACTAACTGTTCCCTGACCGTTGGTGGGAGTGGCAGCCCTGACTACCTTTGGGGTCATTCTTCTGTTTTCTTTCTTTCTTTCTTTCTTTCTTTCTTTCTTTCTTTCTTTCTTTCTTTCTTTCTTTCTTTCTTTCTTTCTTTCTTTCTTTCTTTCCTTCCTTCCTTCTTTCTTCTTTCTTTCTTTCTTTCTTTCTTTCTTTCTTTCTTTCTTTCTTTCTTTCTTTCTTTCTTTCTTTCCTTCTTTCTTTTTTAAGAGATTTTATTGGGTGAGGGGAACAGGACTTTGTTGGGGAACAGTATGTACTTCCAGGACTTTTTTCCAAGTCAAGTTGTTATCCTTTCTGTCTTAGATGTGGGGGGCGCAGCTCAGCTCAAGGTCCAGTTGCCATTGCTAGTTGCTAGTTGCAGGAGGCGGAGCCCACCATCCCTTGCGGGAGTCAAACTGGCAACCTTGTGGTTGAGAGCCTGCACTCCAACCAAATCAAACTGGCAGCCTTCAGATTTAGGAGCACGGAGCTCCAACCGCCTGAGCCAATGGGCCGGCCCTCTTCTGTTTTCTTAAAGGGAATGGGGGTCTGAGAGATGCTGGGGTCTCTTTGATTATTTCCTTCTTCTCCATCCCTACAGCTATGACCTTAGTCCAGAACTGCATCACTTCCCTCCTGGACTCCCACAATGTGCTGCCAGTTAGTATGGCATTCCCTCCAGGTCATCCTCCAAGCCACAGCCAGACTATTCTTCCAAAACACCAATCTCAGATTCCCACTCAAGGACTGACAATGGCTGCCCAGGATGAAATACAAACTCCTTACCTTTAATTCCAGACCAGCTCTGTCCAGTCAGTATGTAAGGCAAATTATTTATGTAACCCTAAATTTTCTAGCCACCATATTTTAAACAGTAAAAAGAAACAGGTAAAATTCATGTTAATACTATATTTTACAGTTTTCATGCTATGCCCTCCAAATCCAGTGTGTATTGTACACTTAGAGCATATTTCAGTTTGAACTATGCACACTTAAAATGTTCAATAGCCACATTTGGCCAGTGATGACTGTATTGCACAGTGCAGATCAAATTCAAATTTTGCCAGTTGTCTCACTAATGTCACTTTTCTGATCCAGGATCCAATTTCAGAACCCACATTATATTTGGTTCTTTTTTCTTCTTATTCTTTTGTTTTAACATTTTTTTTATTAGTTTCTGGTACACCAAGCAAAGTAATATTTAGACATCATTTATATCCCTCACACAGTGACAACCCCTCGCCCCCATCCCCTCTCCCCCATCCACTACCCCTCTGACATTGCACACAGCCATTACATTTCCACTGTCTCTATTCGTAATGCTGTTCCTCCATTTCTTGTAAATATATATATATATATATATATATATATATATATATATATATATATAATTGTAGTTGACATTCATTATTGTTCAGCTTCAGCTTCATCAGGGCTGGTGTAGATGCCTGATCACTGCACTGTACATTCGGTTCTTGAAGGGGTTCAGGATATGCTACCCCAAATTACAGTAGTACCTTGGTTTTCAAACGTCTCCGTTGACGAACGTTTTGGTTTACGAACGCTGTAATTTTTATGGATCTATGGTATCATTAGATAGTAAAATTCATGCTAAATTTGCAGTTTTAGGGGTTGATTTTAAAGATCTGGAATGGATTAATCCATTTTGCGTTACTTTCTATGGGGAAACCATGCCTCGGATTTCAAACGTTTCCGAACTCGAACGGACTTCCGGAACGGATTCCGTTCGAAAACCGAGGTACCACTGTATGCTACTTTGGCATTAGGATTATTTTGAGCTGAAGGTAACTGAGAATCAACAAATGCAGGAAGAGTTCTCTGCCCTCTCTTTATTTGCCTGAAAGCAGAGCATAAATTGCCCTTTGTGAAGGTGCCCCCTCTCCTATATCAGTAAGAGAAGAACTTATCACCAGAGCTGAAAAGTTGACACTGAGATCAGTCTGCATAAACAATCCTTACTAAAATAACCCTTATCTTCCATTAGTTCTCCCTTATACTGCCTGGGCATTTCTCCACAATTTATTGTTCCTTGAAGCCTAAACCCCTTTTCCTTTATTAAAATGGTATATAATCCCTAGAGTCTAGCCACTTCTTTGAGTTTCACTTTTTGTGAACTCCCATGCGTGTGAAATATTAATAAAAACTGCATGCCTTTACTCTTGTTGTTTGTCTTTTGTTAGTTTAATTCACAGGCCCCAAAGGAGTAACTTGAGAAGATATAGAGAAACTTTTTCCTCCTTGACATTGTCATGTCTCCTTGGTCTCCAATCTGGCACAGATAAATTAACTTCTGAATTAACTGAGGTAGTGCAGCGTGAGGCTTAGAAGTAGTAACAGCGCAGGTAACAGGGAAGAATCCACATTAATAGCCTATAGAATTTGGTATGGTGTATGCAAGTAAAAGTTAGTTAACTTTGTTACGAACATTGATCTTTTGGACATCTGTAGTACATTTCTACATGACATGTATATATAAATTAGGAATTGAATTCAACACTAATAAAATCAAAATTGTTTAACTTGAAATAATCTTTTGTAATAGTTGAGAGAAATTACCAAATTTGTGGTTACAAATATTGCTTTTTCTTCCTCTTCTCTAATTTTTTCCCACTTTTGCCTTTCCCTCATTTCTCCTGTCTGCTGAATTCCCTCTCTTTCTTTTTTCTTTATGGTGACCATTTGGCTATTTATTCAAATTTTATTGAGCACTTACTATTTAGCCCTTACTTTATTCTTTAGAAATATCTTAATTCTCTCATATTTTTAGGTAAATATTTACCAGGAAATTAAATCAAATTATATGGATATTTTGGTTTGTGTAAATTCATGAAAGATGTTGCTAATATTTGATTTATATTTACACTACAAACATTTATAGAAAATACTGTTGAGATTTTTAAATACCCATATCTATCTTCCTGAATTATACATATCTGTAGGTGTGTTAAAATACCTGAATCACTAGCATTAATTCAAATGGCAGGTTCTAATTAGTAGGATGATTTAGTGAAATTTCTTTATACTGTCTTTTTTTTTCCAGGGGAAGAAGCTTGAGTTTACTCTGAACTTTAGCCTTGTCTCATTTTGAAAAAAAATTTGGTGAGGAAGACTTAGAGTTAATGAACAAAAAATAACTTAAGATCTGCATTCTTTTAGCAATGGAATAAATGAGCAAAGTTTGCAATTGAAAAGACACTTTACACCTTTTGTTGTTGTGGCCCATAGAAATCCTATTATAATTCAAGCATAGTTCTAAAGAATGTGCAAACAAGTACTAATTAGATCAATGACATGTCTTTGTAGTTTCTTTTGTCAGGACATTTAAAACTGAATACTCAAACCTTCATTCATATTTCATACACCTGTCTCACCAGAACAGTTACACTCTAGTATAATTAATTGCTAAATGTTATTTCCCAGGCAATGATCCTAAATGCGTTGAAACCTAGGTTAGAAAGTCAGCAGTGTCCTGCCAAGGTGTTTGTGATGCAAGCAGCCACTCGCTTTAAGCCTTTTAGTATTTGAAATTATTGTCTGGTATCTACCACAAATGATGTCTGCGTTCAAAGGAATTCATTGAAAGATATTCCACAGAAGCAGTTTATTCTAATAACAGTAGCGAAGATGCATGAGAGATTCATAAAACGTGATTGGACTGCGTGAAAATAAAACAGTTGGGTTTCCAAAAACATTCACAATCTAGATGGGAGGTTTTTCTTAAGCCTCTGAAATATATACCTACTTTCTGCGTAACTTCTCTTCTGTTAGTCTTTTTGATCCAGAAAAAATGTCCTGCATTTGTGTTAACAGTTTAGCCTTGATTATCTTAACCTGCACTTTTACAGGCAGATCTGAGACAAATCTGGTTAGAAGCTTGATCCTAAATTTGCACAGATAAGGCATTTTAGGCAAAAATACAGAATGTTTTAGTAAGCACTATGTCATTAATCATATCCATCTATCTATTTATCTATCTAATCTATCTATCTAGTTTCCTACATCATATACCTCTTGTTTTGACAATAAATACAAGTTTTCTCTGTTTGAGTATAAAACTACATGCATTATGCATTAAATTAGACCAACGATAGGTAAATCTCCTGTTTTAGTATAGTTCTTTTCAATTTCAAATTAACGTTTTCCTTTCTAAAATAGAAACATCTGAAACGTTTTCTAATGGTCATTTCCAGAGTAATAATTCCTACTAGTAACTGTAGCATATTTTCTGTGCAAAGGGGAATGGAAAGTGTAATGTACAAAAGTAAAGCAATAGAGAGCATAATGCATTTTTAAAAGAGTTAAAGGTAGATCTTGGTTTATATTATATGCTCGAATGTTACATTGGAAAGCTTTCTCAGGAGTAAATACTGAAATAAAACATTCTGCTATTTGATGTATAAGCTGAATTGAAAAAAGTTAAGAGAAAACATATAAATATATATGTTTAAGTGTTGCCTATAGGGTTATTTTAGTTAGAATGATTATAGACATTCAATCTGAAATAATAAAATTATATTGAAACATAATTACATTGAACCGTTTTGTAGTTTCTTACTCCGGGAAAGAAATTGCATTCCCAGCTGTTTCTCAACTCCTGTAATTTAAAGAAGTAAACCTTTTGTTTTTAAAACTTACCTAATTCCTTCTAATTCTGTTGATGGACATCAATTTCTACTGCCTAATTTTATGCTAATATCTAACAAAAGAATGCTGTTAGTCTCCTGCCAGTAGAGGCCCTGCCTTCTTTGTTGGGAGGGGTAGAAAGGAGGGGGATTCTTTTTCAGCCTTTTGCTTTACAGAAGACTTTAAACTTCCTCTCTCCACCTCTAGTCAAGAAGAGAATTTCTGCATGAGCTAAAAATTCCTAGAAAAAGGCTATAGCCCCCAAGTGTGGAAGGTGGTTCTTAGCTGTCAATTCCCTTTTGTTATTCGCTCAAACGGAATTATGAAATGTTCGTGGCTTTGTAGGGCAGAACGCATTTCTCCTGAGCAAATGCAAATGCATTAGGTGTGCCCAGGTAATTTGAAATGCTCATGCTGGCAGCTTTTCTGCATGAGTAAAGCTGTTTAATTAATGCATTTTTCCCTTCTTTCCCATTCGTTGATTCTGATTTTCTTTGAATAAATTAAACTCTCTGTAATGTGCTTCCTATAGCTTCTTGGGCTACCCTTGGCCTGATACCTCCCACTAGGAGGGCAGATGCAAAGAAATGAAATGATTCCTCTACATATTTCTCACAGAGATTTTTCTCGTATACAAAAGACTCTGATTTTCCTTGTTGTATGGCTTCATGAGTGATGTGTTCAAAGAGGATCTTAGGGTTTCTGTTGATGTTGCTCATTGGTAATAGTCCTTCCAACTTGAATTCCGAAAATGGGTGGTGGTTCTGTTTAATTTGTTTTATTGAGATTTTGGGAGTAAACATTCAGTTAAGTAAGAAAGAAGTGGCATAAACACTTTCCTTAATAACAGTTCTGTCACTGCTTAGTACATGTGCCAGCTTCTACATATGCTATGAGAAGTTATAACTTTTCCGTAGGTACCACAGATTTCTAAAGGTAAGTTTTGATTTGTGAAAATAATTTATTTGCATCAGAAAGGTAGAGTGGCATAATAGAAAGAAGGCTAGACTTGGGTTTGGGAATGACTGTGTTTGAAGCCCTAACTCTGCCAGTACCCAGTGTCGTGCAGGGTGTCATGCGGGAGTCCCTGCTCGCGCCACCATTTGTCGTGCGGGGCGGCCTGCAGGGTCTCAACTCCCACTCCCCACATAAGAACGCAGGATATGGTGAGGCCAAAAAGGAACACCCACGGAGCCATAGATGGGGGAGTCATACCACTATATTCTCACTGGCAGCATCTGCCTCTCTGCAATCCGCTCTTGCTAGCTCAGCCACCATCTTCTTGCTAGCCCCCATTTTCTGTTAGCGTAGCCACAGCAGTTATATTAGTGGCCAATGGCTCACTGGTTACACCTGATGGCCAACGAGCCACAGCTGATGGCCATCCAATCACAGTTGATGGCCATTTACTACCTGAGCCAGCATCTTTCCATATGAGGCTGAGAGCCTGGAAACTGCGCTCCTGGCTCTGTCCCCACACCCAGTTTCTGTAAAATCAAGGTAGCAGACTTAATCTCTTAGGTGGGACCCTCCCAGCCCTTATATCCTCAGTATCCAAGAGTCAGGCATCTTATCAAGGGTTGATATAGTGTCTTAAACTGCTGACCCATATTAGGGTTTTGCTTCTATAACTAAAAGAGAATCCCCTAAAGAGATTTTCTTGTTCTCCTTACCCCATTCCACACAGATATACTGCAGATGCAATGCAATCATGTTCTTCAGAAAATTATTAATGAGCTTAATGACAATAGTCAGAGGATAGCTAGTTGGTATCTTGTAGCCCTTTTCTCTTAGAAATTTAAGACCTGTTGGAAGCCTTTAGAGAGATTTTTATATATTTATGTATTTAACAAACATTCCTTGACTTTATTTTTTAAAGATTTTTATTAAAATATATCTGACATACATTATTATATTGATTTCAGGTGTACACCATAATTATTCAACATTTATATACATAAAAAAATGATTGCCATGTTAAGTCCAGGAATCATCTGACACACTATCACAATATTATTGACTATATTCCCTATGTTGTGCAATACATCCAGTCTGCCCTTTCGGTGTACCTCCTTGGAGGTGGCTGGGTGATGCTCTGGCTTGGTCTGAAGCTGGCCACTGGGCATGCTGGCTCTGGGGCCTCCTTGGAGGTGCCCAGCCACAGGCCAAGTTCAGCTGCTGCCTATGCCCTGCCTGGGATCACCTGGCATGAGCCACAAAGCAATCCACAGATGGCTGACTCCTGCACTGGGCTTGGAGGTTCCTGGAGAATCCAACCCACAAACTGAGGCTGGCTGCCACTGGTGTTATGCTTGGGGCAGCTCAGCAAGAGATACAGGAAATGCTGAAGCCAGATGCTGCTTGTTTGGGTTTTGTGAAACTTTGAGAGATTTTAGGAAAGTCCACAGCATGAGCCAAGACAGGCCATTTGTATGCAAAAGCCACTGGAAGGTGGACTCAAAAATTGGGTGGGGTGGGTCTTAGGGAATCACCAGGACGGGGTGAATGAACGGTGTTAGCTAGGTTGGTGGAGACTCAGATATGGCACCTGCCATCATCTGCAGACTGGGTGTGGGGAGGGCTCAACAAAGAAACAATGGATTGTGCCAGCACTGCTTTCTGGGAGAAAACTGCCCCTCCAGCTCTCATCCTGAAGCCAGACAATTCAGTTCCTCCCCAAATGTCCCTGGCACTTTTCAACCTACTGATTCAGCATTGGAGATCAGATTGCGTGAGTCCATCAGCAAGTAAGACAGTGCGCAGGCCCTTTAAGAGGATCACCTGTTTCTGCAGCTGGCCTCTGTCTCACTCATCTATAATCTCTGCTGTTTTTCACAGCCACAAGTTATGGATACTTCTCTCCCTGGCACTTCAACCCTTGGCTGGGGAGCCTGGTGTAAGGCTGAGATCCCTTGTTCCTCTGAGGAGGGAACCTCCACAGACAAGATAGCCCTCCTGGTTTTTAATGGTCATACCAGGATGTGGGACCAGCCCGTTCCACGCCTCTGCCCCTTCTACTACTTTTGAGTTTGCTTCTTCTGTATGTCCTTAGTTGTAGGACTTTGGTTCAGCTAGATTTCAGGTCATTCTTGATGATGGTTGTTCTGTAGTTAGTTGTAATTTTGATGTGGTCATGAGAGGAGGCAAGCACAGCATTTACCTACTCCACCATCTTGACCAGAAATTAACTTAACTTTGTTTTTAAGACTCTTGTCAATGAACACTGGAAGTGAATGCCAGTGCAACTGTTGTAATCACATTCTCTATTTTTTTCTGTTTACTTTGTTCATTTGTTCATTTCTTTAGATTCCACATATAAGTGAGATCATATGGTATTTGTCTTTCTCTGACTGACTTATTTCACTTAGCATAATGTTCTCTAGGCCCCTCCATATAGTTGCAAATGGTAAGAATTCGTTTCTCTTTATTACTATTTTTCACCTGTCTCCATTGTTCACTTAATAAACCCAGTACTTCTAACTCAGGGTAATTAACATGGCTGATTTCCAGAAATAGGTATAGCTCATTTTACACTCTAGAATTGTACTTGGAGAAGTTCTGTATGATTAAAATTTGATCAACAAGGGAATTGTACTTTTACACTGACCCTTATAATTATGTCAAGCTCCTTTATGTTCTGAATGGTTTTCCTTGAGGTCTTTCAACACTCAAGGCAATAGTGTTTAAAATAGACAAGTTCCATTCAGTAGACAATCCACTCCTTGTGGTAATATTTTGCAATGCACATTCAACTGTTCTTTTAAATTTTATTTTGAAATAATTTCCAATTTACAGGAAAGTTGCAAGAATAGTACAAAGAGCTCTCATACATTTATACACTGACATCCCAATTATTCTTATTTGCTGTATCATTCTCTTCTTAAATAAATATATATTTTATTGTTTTCCCCTTAAAAATTGAAAATAAGTTACCAATATCATACCCCTTGTCCCTAAATATTTCAGTGTGTATTTCCAAAAAAACAAAGATCCTCTCCTATATAATCATAGTGCTACCATCAAAATCAGAAATTAACATGTATACAATACTACCATCTAATCTATAGAATGCATCCAATTTCACCAATGATTCAATAATGTCCTTTATCAATAAGTCAATTAATAAAATATATTTTTTCTTCTAGTCCAGGATCCAATCCAGGATCATACATTACATTTAGCTGTCACATCTCTTTAGTTTTCTTTAATCTGGAACAATTTCTCAGTTTTCCCTTGTCTTTTATGACCTAGACACTTTTAGAGTATGGTTCAGTTGTTTTGTAGACTGTCCCTCAGTTTGGGTCTGTCTAATGATTCCTTACGAACAGATTCAGTCATACATTTTTTGGCAAAAATATCACAGAAGTAATGCTGTGTTTTTTCAATGTATCATATCAAGGGGCACACTGAGTTTTCCATTACTAGTGATGTTCACTTTAATCACTGGTTAAGATGGCATGTACCAGATTTCTCCACTGAAAAGTTACTATTTTCTCTTTGTTATAAATATGTTGTGAGGTGAATCTTTGAGACTATGTAAATATTCTGTTCCAATGGTGATTTTCTAATTCCACCATCCTTTCTACATTTATCAGTTGGAATTCTGCTGTAAGAAACAAGCTTCCTTATTTATTTATTTATGTACATATTTATTAATTTATAAAAAGAGTCTCATGAATTCCTATTTTATAAAATGGTTTATAATGTGTTACTATCATTATTTATTTTGATGTTCAAATTAGCTCAGATTTGGTTAATGGGAACCACTTCAAGTTGGCTCCTGTGTCTCTTTGACATGCCCCCATCATTTTGGGGACACATTCTTAATTTCTGGCACACCAAGATATCCCAGACTCATATTGTGCTTTTCCCTTTCCCAGCCCTACAATCAGCCATTTTTCTCTGTTTATTGCAGAATGCCATTTAAAATAGCAAGATCTGGGAACTAGATGTACTCACTGCTGCTGGGATGTTAATGTTTGTAGGCCTTCTCAGTGGACAGAGATAGAAATTTTTACATATACAGTAAGCAGTAGCAGATTTATCATAAAGCAAATTAGGAATAAGCTTCAGGCCTCATCATTTACATGATCTCTCCCAAAGCAATGTGTTTATGTGGTTTTATGTTTTTATGAAATTTGAAAATGGTTAAGGCCACTGCCTCTTTCCATTTTAACTTCCTCTCCATCACACTTGCCTTCTTTTTTTTCCTCCTTCTTCTGCCTCCCCACCCCCTACTCTGGTTCAAGCTATTGTTTCTCAGTCTAGTTGTGTAGGACACAGCTCCCTGGCCCATGCAGGTATTATGAGCCTTTCGCTCTTCCCGGCTGAGGCAGTTGGTCACTGGTCATAGGTCAGCTGGTCATAGGTCAGCCGCTCATGGCAGCTCTCACTGCCTGCCGGCTGCTCACACTGACCACCAGCCACCGGCCGCTCCTGGCAGCACATGATAGCCCATTGTAGCTCGCGCTGATCTCTGGCTGCTCACAGCAGCCCAGCTCCAGGGAGAGCTATTGTTCATAATCGTAGGTGTGTGGAAATCGAACCGGCGACCTCGATGTTAGGAGCATGGCACTCCAACCACCTGAGCCACCGGGCCGGCCCCATACTCCCCTTCTTGATAGAGTGGTATCCGAGTAACTGCAGGCAATCCCTCTCCTGGGTATCTACCCAAAAAACCTGAAAACATTTAGAGATAAAGACACGTGTGCTCCAATGTTCATTGCAGCTTTGTTTACGGTGGCCAAGACATGGAAACAACCAAAATGTCCTTCGATAGATGAATGGATAAAGAAGTTGTGGTATATATACACAATGGAATACTATTCGGAGTTTTGGTCTTTTCAAAGTCAGTCATGTTTGCCTATATTTTTTCAGAGTATTGTTTAGAGTATTTAGAGTCCTTGAGGGGAAGACAACAACAAGAAATTAGGCAAAAGCCTTGCATCTTCATTTTCAATCACTTAATTTATTTTTCAAATATCCATAAATGAAAAGTACTCCACAATCAGCCTCTATCTAGATATACTGAAAATAAAGAAAATGTTTTCCATAGAAGGTGACATAGATGGCTGCACAGGATAAGACATTATGTTTCACTAATGATTTTTGCATAAAAGAAATCCATGAAATCATCACATTTGTATTGTTTAATTTAACATTGGGTAATCAATCACTGTGCATTTTTTAAATTACGAAAGTGCTTCCTTGGGATCATTGGAATAAATATCACAAACACAGATAACTCCCTTTTACATTTGAAATATTTATAAGTGAAAAGATGATAGGAAAATATGCAGGACAATTTCAATTAAAAAAAATACTCATAATCCCTGCAACCTATGACTAATACTTTAATTTTTTTCTGTTATCTTTGAAGACTTTTTATTCATATGTATAAGTTTTTACATCATTGCAATTATTAGGTAACTACTATTTTATAGTCTGAATTTTTCACTTAGTATTCTGTTTTAAGTATACATGCTTCCATGTTTCTGTAGTCTTCAAAATTATTGTATTAATGGCTGTGTAATCTCCCAATGAGTAAATGTATCCTACTTTATTAAGTCATTCTGATATTATGGTGAGTGGTAGGTAATGGGAGATCTCAGGATGGCCCGTCCCCTTCTCCTGGAGGAAGAAGGTGAGGAGAGTAGGAAAAGAAAAATTGAACATAATGAGAAAATTATTATATTATAACTTGAATTGATTTCCTCCTATTATGAAAGTAATACATGGTAATTATGGAAAAATTAGGAAATCCCAGGGTATATTAATAGGAGAATGAAAACCACTTATAATGTGACTACTCGGTGGTCATCCTAACTCCAACAGCAAGGATGACCAAGTCTTGATTATTCAGGAACTGATATATTTTGGACCATCACATAATATCACTTTTTCAGCTTTTTCTACTTCTCAGCAAGTTTACAAGCCACAGGAGAGGGAAAAAAAACAATCTTGTCATTTTTTAGACATATTTCATTTGGACCCCAGTCACCCAGCTTTATCTCCTGGTGTTTGGAATGGAGGTTGAATATTTCCAGAAATTTAAGCCACTCCCAAAGCATGAATATTTGCTAACCATTGAGAGGAATGAAAAAAGAAAACAGAAAGCCATAGAAATTCTTGAGGGAGAGAGGCATTAATTCCAAAAGAAACATTTTTTAAAAGGTTAAAATTACTGAATTTATAGTTGGAATAAGAGCGCAACTTCCCAAAGGGACTCTGTTGAAGAGGACAACTCTCTTTTGGATGCTTGAGTTGTGGTAGACACCTTACGAGGAAAACTTACCTCTCCTCTTCAGGGTGGGTAGAGAATTTTTATGAACTGTTGTAATTTAGGGTGGACAGTTTTTCATTGTGTGTGACTATCCTGCTCTTTGCAGGGCATTTAGCACTGGCCTCTGTCCAATAAGCTAGTAGTGTCCCTTGTTCTGACAGACAAAAATGCCCTCTCCCTATTTCTACAAGCCCCCCCTGGGGATAGGTGGGATCAACTTCTTCTACCGAGGACCACAGCTTTGGTTTCTGAAATACTAGACAAGATACATCTACCTTAATGGACAGCTGTAAATTGAACAACTTTAATTTTTCCAGCAAATAATCTTGTCTGCAATAGAGGTATCATGATAAACCTCTATAGGAAGGAAATTAGGCCACTCTTCACCCCAGCTACTATTTGGCTTTACTGTCACCTGACCTCGAAACTGAGGGTTGGAATATAAGCATTTTTGAATGTAGAAACTGTCATGTTCACCACCATATCTCTTGTGCCTGTCACATAATAGAACCACAATAAATTTTTGTTGAATGAATAAATGATGCTATAACTTCTTAGACGTGATATGAAAAGGATGATGAAGTTGCTGGGGCTTTAATAAATAGCTCATTCTATATTTGGAAAAAAATTGAGCAAAAAGACAAAAATGGCCAGATAGAGATGATAATATCACCTTTATTACCATTAGCAATTAAGTTAGAGGACATGGCTTATATTTGAAGGCACATGGAGCTATGAATGCTGAACCTCAGAACTAGGTATATTTACTGTGCTAGATTATTGCGGTAATGGCCCCAACTCATTCATACCTGCCTGGGCAGTCCCCTCCCACACTAACTCTGGCCTCAGCCATGTGATATTGTTTGCAACTTTTTATTAGTTTCAGGTGCACAAAACAACATAGTGATTAGACATTTATATACCTCACAAAATGATAACTGCAATAAGTCTACTACCCATCTGACATTGTACATAGGTATTACAATATTATTGTCTATATTCCCTATGCTGTACTTTATATCCCTGTGACTATTTTTATAGTTGACCTTCACTATTATTTCATATTAGTTTCAGGTGTACAGGGTATTGGTTAGACATTTATATAATTTATGAAGTGATCCCCCTGATAAGTCTAGACTGAGAAAGACAAATACCATATGATCTCACTTACATGTAGAATCGAAAGAACAAAATAAACAAACAAACAAAACAGAAACAGACTCATAGGTACGGAGAACAAATTGATGGTTACTAGATGGGAGGAGAGTTTGGGGACTGAGTGAGAAAGGTGAAGGGATTAAGAAGGAAATATTGGTAGTTACAAAATAGTCACAGGGATGTAAAGTACAGTATGGAGAATATAGTCAATAATATTGTAAAAATTATGTATAGTTCAGATGGCTATTAGCCACGTGACATTCTTTGGTCAATGGAACATTAGAAAATATGACAAAGCAGATACTTGGGAAAATTTTTGCATATTGAAGCTTCACCCCTCTTACTGCTGGGAAACCTTCCATCAACATGAGAACAACCACATGCTAGACTCCTGAAGGATGAGAGATCATGTCGACAGAGGCTCCAGATGTTCCTGTCATCTCAGCTGTCCCAGATGAGACCCAAAACATGTGAGTGAGCCTACAGTAGAATAGTAGACCATCTAGCCCCATTTGAGCCAACCTAGATCAGAAAAATCCTGTCCAGGTAACCAATAGAATCATGGAGAATAATGTTTACTGTTTTAGCTACTGTTGTGAGTTGAATTGTGTCCCCTGAAAAGATATATGGAAGTCCTAACCCCTAGCAACTGTGTGTGACCTTATTTGGAAATAGGGTTTTACAAATATAATTAATATGTAAGTTACAGTGAGGTTATACTGGACAGGGTGGGCCCTTAGTCCAATATAGCTGGTGTCCTTAGAAGAAGAAGAGAAGAAACAGAGACAGACACACAGGGAGAATGGATGTAACTATGGAAGCAAGATAGGAGTGATGTTTCTACAAGACAAGGAATGCCAAGGATTGGTGGCTGTCACCAGAAGCTAAGAGAAAAGCATGAACATATTCTCCCTAGAGCCTCCAGAGAGTGTGTCCTTGCTGACATCCTGATTTCAGACTTGTAACCTCCAGCACTATGACAGAATAAATTTCTGTTGTTTTATGTTACCTGGTTTGTGGTGCTGTGTTATAACAGCCCAAGAAAACTAATGCAGCCACTAAATTTGGGATTGGTTTGTTACATGATAAAAGCTAACTGATTCATGGCAGTAATGGACAAAGGCCAATGTGCCTGCCCAGAGAAAATTTACAGTAAGAAAGAATACTCTATTAGCAGTTTTGCTCTAAAAGGAGAATGAAGAAAGCCCCAGGCCAAATATACCTAGTTTATTCTCCCCATATTCATTGAACAGATGAGTCATTCCACCTACACTGTAGTTTGGTTTGTGAAGAGGTGGAAAGAAGGAGTGCGACACTGATTGAACTCCCTCCTATGGAAGAAAACATTAAGAATAGGGAAGAAGCATCCCCCTTAACAGGTGTCACATACTGAACAGATGGAAAAAAAACAGATTTATTACTACTAAGATTTATAAAGAAAAACCGGTTCACCTGGGAAAATTGTGATGATAAGTGAGCATCACACTTGCAGCTTGATGTGACATTCTTCTCCAAATGGCTGCAACATTTTACTTTCCCATCAGCCATGTATGGATATGCCAAATCCCAGGTCATGATGATTTATTCCTATATTTTGTTCTAAAAGTTTTATCTCTTACATTTAGGTAGTTGATTCATTTGAGTTAATTTTTATATATGGTGTGACGTAGGGATCCAACTTGATTCTTTTGTATTCACCATCCAAAGGAAAAGGCACATATAGTATATCACTTGCGATCTAATAGAACAGTGAAGCGTATGGATTGGGTTACCATTAGTATAATTCTTGGATATGTTTTTAAGTGCCTAAGGACACATTACATTCTCTGTAGAACATACCTGTTATCCCAAATCCCCAAATAAATTGTTGAATTGGAGGTGACCTGAGACTGTTTGAGTCTTAACCAGCCATCTATTCAAATTTTTAATGAAAAACAATGCACTCTGTAATCTTTGTGCAAAGTGGAAATGATTTTGCCATCTGATGGATCCCACTGTATGGTTGGTTGAGTTCTATAGCTTGTCTGAAGAGTCTTTTAAACTCTATGATTGTCTTATTTACCTTAGGTCATAGGTAACATCCCCTTTATTTACTACTAGTGGTTCTTTGTGGGAAGCTCCCAGCCAGACAGACTGTGTGGGTAGAGTCATCATTCATCCAACGGGCTTTTCTTGAGTATTTACTAAATTAAAGGCACTCTGCTAGATCCTGGGAAATACAAAAGCAGTGGGAAATTGTTTTTATCTTCATGGAGCTGGCAGATTGTTTTAAGATATAAACTATGTTTATAAATTACTATAACATTAAGGTAAAAGTAGTTAAGTGATGTAGGAGAGTTACAAAAAATTGAAACCATCTATATATCTTTTAGTAGGTAGAGTGACCATGTCTCCTGGTTTTCTCTGAAAATTTCAAATTAACACCTGTTTCCATTGTGTGATAGCACCCTCTTTCTCTCTAGAAAGTGTTATGGTTTGAATGATAAAGTATATGATCACTCAAAAATAGGTCAACAGCCAAATGAATTAGAGTGCTGAACAACCCTATTATTGTTTCCTAGTAAAAGAAATGAAGTAGTGACAGAAGGAAACTGCACCAAAAATCTGTTGCATTTCTATACACTAACAATAAACAATCCAAAAAGGGAATTAAGAAAAAATTCTGAGGAATAAATTTAACCAAAGAGAAGAATTGTACACTGAAAACTACAAAACATTGTTGGAAATAACTACAGAAGACCTAAACAAATGAAAAGATATCTTGTGTTCATAGATTGGAAGACTTATTAGGATGCTAGTACTACCCAAAGTGATCTACACATTGAATATAATCCCTATCAAAATTCCAACAATTTCTTTTTTCAGAAATAGAAAAACCCATTCTGAAATTCATATGGAATCGCAAGGGATCCTGAATAGCCAAAACAATTTTGAAAAAGAAAAACAAAGTTGAAGGACTAACACTTCCTGAATTCAAAGCCTACTACAAAGCAATAGTAAACCAAACAGTGTAGAACTGGCATAAAGACAGATATATAGACCAATGGAATAGAATAGAGAGCCCAGAAATAAGCCCTCACTTATATGATCAATTGATTTTCAATAAGGGTGCCAACACCATTCAATGGTGGAAAAATAGTCTTCAACTAATGTTGCTGGGAAAACTGGATATCCACATACAAAAAGAATTAATTTGGACATTTACCTTGCACCGTATAAAAACAACTCAAAATAGATCAGAGGAAAAGGAAAGAGATAAAAAGATAAAACACTTAGAAGAAAACATAGGGGTAATTTTTCATGCATTTGAATCTGGCAATTAATTTTTGTTTTTAGATATGACAACAAAACTACTAGCAACAGAAGAAAAACTAGATAAATTGGATCTCATCAAAATTGAAATTTTTTGTTCATCAAAGAACATTATCAACACAGTGAATAGACAACCCAAAAAACAAAAGAAAACATTATTTTTAAATAAATTTTATTTTCCAATTACACTTAACATACAATATTATATTAGTTTCAGGTATACAACATAGTGACTAGACATTTATATAATTTGTGATGTGATCACCCCAATAAGTACCCATCTGACACCATAAACAGGTTTTACAATATTATTGACTATATTCTTTATGCTATACTTTACCTCCCCATTATTATTTTATAATGACCAATTTGTACTTCTTAATCCCTTCAGTTTTTTTAACCATTCCCCCAACCCCCCACCCATCTGTCAACCATCAAAATGTTCTCTGTATCTATGAGTTTGTTTCTATTTTGTTTGTTCATTTATTTTGTTCTTTGGGTTCAATATATATAAGTTAAATCATATGGCACTTGTCTTTCTCTGTCCGACGGACTCCACTCAGCACAGTACCTCTAGCTCCATCTATATTGTTGTAGATGGCAGAATTTCATTCTTTTTTATGGCTGACTAATATTCCATTGCATATATGTACCATCTCTTCTTTATCCATTCATCTAATGATGGACACCCAGGTTGCCTCCATATCGTGGCATAATGCTGCAATGACCACATAGATGCACATGTCCGTTTGAAGAAGTGTTTTGTGTTTCTTTGGGTTAATACCCAGAAGTGGGATTACTGGGTCCTTTTTGTCTCTTGCTTTTGTTTTAAAGTCTTTTTTGCCTGGTTTAACTATTGCTGCTCCAGCTTTTTGTTTGTTTCCATTTTCATGAAATATCTTTTCCCCACCCCTTTACTTTCAGTCTGTGTGTATCTTTTAATCTGAAGTGAGTCTCTTGTAGGCAGCATATGTAAGGGTCTTTTTTTCTTATCCATCATCCACCCTTTGTCTTTTTTTTAAATTAAAGTTTATTGGGGTAACAATTGTTAGTAAAGTTACATAGGCTTCAGGTGTACAATTCTGTATTACATCATCTATATTTCACATTGTGTGTTCACCACCCAGAGTCAGTTCTCCTTCCATCACCATATATTTGATCCCTTTTACCCTCATCTACCACCCCCCTTCTCCCTCTGGTAACCACTAAACTATTGTTTGTGTCTATGAGTTTTTATTTCATTTGTTTTTCTTGTTCCTTTGTTGTTTTCAGTTTTATATACCACATATCAGTGAAATCATATGGCTCTCAACTTTTTCTGTCTGACTTATTTTGCTTAGCATAATAATCTCAAGATCCATCCATGTTGTCACAAATGGCATCCTATATCTTTTGATTTGAACATTTAATCCATTTACATTTAAATTGTTGGTAGATGTGTAGTTATTCACATTTTATCATGCATATTTTTTTATCTCTTTTCCTCCTCCTTCTCTTGAAATCCCTTTAACATTTCTTTTAATATTGGTTTAGTGGTGATGAACTCCTTTAGCTTTAACTTGTCTGGGAAGCTCTTTAACTTATGTTTTAATTCCAAAATGATAGATTGGCTGGGTAGAATAATCTTGGTTGTAGGACCTTGCTTTGCATCATTTTGAATATTTTGTGCCAAGTCCCTCTAGTCTGCAAAATTTCTGTTGATAAATTAGCTGACAATCTTATGGGAGCTCCCTAGTAGGTAATTAACTGCCTTTCGCTTACTGCTTTTAAGATTCTCTATTTGTCTTTAACCATTAGTATTTTAATTATGACATGGGCCTCTATGGGTTCATCTTCTTTGGGACTCTCTGTGCTTCCTGGCCTTGTATGTCTATTTCTTTTGCCAGGTGAGGGAAGTTTTCCATCGTTATTTCTTTAAATAGGTTTTCAATTCCTTGTTTTCTCTTTTCTCCTTCTGGTACCCTTATAATGTGAAGGTTGGTATGCTTGATGTCCCAGAGGCCCCTTAAACTATGCTCATTTTGGGGGATTCTTTTTTCCTTTTGCTGTTCTGATTGAGTGTTTTCTGCTACCTTATCTTTCAAATCACTGATTCAAACCTCTGCTTCATCTAGTCTACTGTTGATTCCCTCTAATATATTCATTTCAGTTATTCTATTCTTCATTTCTGAATGTTTTTTAAATCCATTTTTATGCTTCCCTGTCTCTTTGTTGACATTTTCCCAGAGATCATTGAACATCCTTATAACCAGTGTTTTGAACTCTGGGTCTGGTAGACTGCTTGTCTCCATTTTGTTTAGTTCTTTTTCTGCAGCTTTGTTCTGTTCTTTCATTTGGAACATCTCTCCTTATTCTGGCTGCCTCACTGTGGTTGTTTCTATGTATTAGATAGAGCTGTATTGTCTCCTGGTCTTGGAAGAGTGGCCTTATGTAGTAGATGCTCTATGGGGCCCAGTGGTACAGTCTCCCTGGTCAACTGAACCAGGTGCTCCAGGTGTGTCCCTTGTATGTGTTGTATGTCCCCTCCTATTGTATTTGAGACTTGATTGCTGTTTGTATGGCAGTAGGAGGGATTGACCCTCAGGCTAATTGGTTGTGAGAACTTGCCATGACTACAGTGTAGGAGCTGTTGTGCAGCGGCTGATCCTGTGAAGCAGGATTTGCTTTAGTGGGGCTTTGGTGCCTGCCACATCTGCCTTTGGGTGTGTTGTTTATGGAGATGGTTAGATGGTGCTGTGATGTGGGCTGAAGCTGGCCACCAGGTGTGTTGGTTCAGGGGCCTTTTAGGAGGGGCTTGGGTGCAGGCCAAGCTAAGCCACTGCCTGTAGCCTGAGCTACAAAGTGATATGCAGATTGTTGCCATTTGTACTGGCCTTAGAAGTTCCTGGGAGACGCTTAGCTAGTAACTGAGGCCAGCTGCTGCTATTGCTGTGGGTTTGGGGCTGCTTAGCAAGAGGTACAGGGCACACTGAGGCCAGATGCTACTTGTTTGGGGTTTGTGAACCTTTGGAAGATTTTAGGAACGTGCACTGCAGGAGTCAAGACAGACCATATGTATACAAAAGCCACTTGGGTAAGCCTGGAGGTTGGGTGGGGCAGGGTCTCAGGGAATCAACAGGGCATGGAGAAGAAATGGTTTTAGCCAGGTTGATAGAGATTCAGATATGGTGGCTGCCTGCATCTGCATGCTAGGTGGGGGAACAACTCAACAAAAAACACAATGACCTCTGCCAGTACTTCTGTCTGGGATAAAGTTGCCCCTCTAGTCCTTGCCCTGAAGCCAGGCAACTCAGTTCTTCCCCATATGTCCCTGGCACTTTTCAAGCTGCTGCCACAGTGCTGGAACTCAGAGTGAGTGAGGTTTTCAGTGACTACGTCTATGCATGTGCCCCTTAAGAGGAACGCCTGGGACTCCAACAGCCCTCCATCTCACTTAGCCACAACTCTGCTGGTTTTCACAGCCAGAAGTTGTGGGGATTTCTCTCCCCAGCACTGGAACCCTGAGCTGGGGAGCCTGGTGTGGGGCTGGGACCCCTTGCTCCTCTGGGGGGACCTCCGCAGCCGAGATATCCCTCCTGATTTTTCACTGTTACACATGGGTGTGGTACCAGTCGGTTCCGAGTCTCTGCCCCTTTCACCAGTCTCAACGTGAATTCTTCTGTATATTCTTAGTTATGGGACTTCTGTTCAACTATAGTTCAAGTGATTCTCAATGATGGTTGTTTTGTTGTTTAGTTTTAATTTTGAAGTGATCGTGGAAAGAGGCCAGCATAGTGTTTTCCTACTCTGCCATCTTGACTGGAAGCCAGGAGAAAACATTTTCAAATCATATATCTGATACAGGATTAATTTTCAGAAGATATAAAGGTCTTCTACAACTCAACAACAAAAAAACAAACACACCAATTCAAAAATGAGTAAAGGACCTGAATAGATATTCCTCCAATGAACATAAAAATGGTCAATAAACACATGAAAAGATGCTCAACATTACTAGCCATTAAGGAAATGCAAATGAAAACCACAATGAGATACCACTTTACATCCATTAGGACAGCTATTGTCAAAGAAAAAAGAAAATACCAAGAGTTGGAGAGGTTGTGGAGATATTAGAACCCTTGTACTTTGAGGATGGGAATGTAAAATGTTGTGGCTATTAGAAAACAGTTTAGTCGTTACTCAAAAACTTAAATGTAGTATTCCCGTATAATCCAGGAACTCTACTCTTAGGTCTATACCCAAAAGAATTGAAAGCAGGTACTCAAACAGATATTTGTACACCAATGCTCCTAGCAACTTTATTTACAATATCCAAACGGTGGAAGCAACCCATGTTCATTAATCAACGAATGAATATATTCTGACTGTTAATATTTCTTGAATGTGGCAGGTTTGTTGCTTAATTTGCTCAATGTTTGTTGTCTTTTAAACTAGACAGTGAAGTCCTCAATTGAGCTCACAGCAGAGGTTCAAGAAATACATATTGATTGATTCCAAAATTAAGCTAAAACTATTTGAGGTGATAGTTTGCTTTGTATTTTCTTTTCTTCTTCTCCATTAAAGTCTGTGGATAATTAAGAAATTATTGTGAAAGTTATCGTTTCTGTCTGCTCTTCATTTAATGAGAAATATGTTTCCTAAATTTGATCTCAGTCATTTGTATTGTTATTTCTTAAGTGCTCATTTCTGTTGATTCCTGGGCAGGTCAAGCCTGATGTATTTATAGCTTCAAATTGAGGAGGTATTTTATATAAGATGTATATTTCTGGACAACCTGATGTAATTTACAGACTTACACATAAGGCAAAATAACAGAATTAAGGTTTAAACAGAATAGATATGTGTTACAGAAATTAGGCAGAGTAGATGTTGGCTGGTAAGTGAATTGAGGTATTTCCAAGTAGCAAAGGCAAAAAGGGAAAGAGATTCTATTATATAGTGTTTCTTATCTGAGAAGTGCCATTTTACAAATTTATGGGTATGCACAAGTTTTTTTCTTAATAGTAAGCTCAAGATGGAATTTATTTTGCCAGATCATTTTATAAACCACACTTAACAACAATCAACAATGTCTTCAATGAGAGTTTTGTAGAAGGTACAACAACTAAATAATTGGGTTGTCTATCAACTACACTATTGAATGTATAGTATTAAATTGTACAACAGTGTAGACATTTATCAAAGGGATTCAAATATGATCTAGATAGTTTGCTTCTATTGATCAAATTTTATAAGGGCTAGAGATTAATTATGATTATTTTGAGCCAGTTTACTAAAGACACTGGGGAGTAGCCAATTCAGAATTGAGTACCTGCAGTAAGCATGACTTTTGCGTTTGATTAGTTCCAGAATGGCACACATGACATTCCAAATGTGATGGTACCAAAGCTATTATTCCATTGGGAAAGTTTCACAGAATGCTTGTGCTCCCACTTGGTGAGGAGACTAACCCATTTCCACAGCAGGATGGGCAGTAGCAGCATTAACAAGTGGAGACAAGAGTCTTTACAGGAAAGAACACTGGATTTTCTCAAACATTCCGTATACTATTCATTGGTTGAGATCCTAATATACTGTGTCCAATAGCTGGAAAATCTAGGAAGTTTCTTGAGTACTTTTCAATGATACATTAACAAGTTTCTAGAATTTATGGATTAAAACCTACCAATCTAGGATTTTAGAAAATGTTTGTATAAAAAAGGCATATTTCCTCCAGTCTAGAATGTGATCCTAAGAGAGATTATAGGAACTTTTGGCATGTGTGTGTGTGTGTGTGTGTGTGTGTGTGTAATGCAATATATTTTAAAATATACTGTACATTATATTTATGTTATATGAGTTTATACTTTATTATATATTAACATATATTTGATAAATACATTTGACCTTAAGGCACACAGATTACTCCAGCTCTTCTTTCTACCCCAAAAGATCTAATCTTTAGATAAGTTCTCTCTGTGTCTCTCTCTTTGTGTATCTGTGCCTCTGTCTCTCTCTTTTCTCTTGCTGGGCAAGACTCTTAGTTCCTTGATAATGATTATCCCATTAAACTTATGACTGAATTTCCAACTACTAGTGAGACAAGGTTTTCCTCAGAGTCTTTCCATTTGTTAGTCCCACTGCAGAACATTCTCCCTTCCCCATCCCCTTCTGGGTTAGCTCCTAGTCATCCTTCAGGGCCCAGCTTAAAATTCTCTTCATCTAGGAAGTTTTCCCTGATAATTTATTTCCCTGAGACTGAGGTTACGTCTCCTTTGTATACATTCCTATAGAGTCCCTTCTTTCACTATTGAAATCCAACAATACCAGTCCTGGGTATATACCCAAAGGAAATTAAAGCAGAATATTAAAGGGATATCTGCTTTCCTGTATTTATTGCAACATTATTAACAATAGCCAGGATATGGAAACAACCTAAGTGTCCATTGACAGATGAATAGATAAAGGAGATATCACACACACACACACTGGAGTACTATTCAGCCATGGGAAGGAAAGAGAGCTTGCCATTTGCAACATTATGGATGGACCTTGAAGGATTATGTTAAGTGAAATAAGACAGACAGAGAAGACAAATATTGTGTGACCTCACTTATACGTGAAACTTGACACAGCTGAACTCATAAAAACAGAGAGTGGAATGGTGGTTACCAGGGACTGTGATAAGTGTAGAGATGTTGTTTAAGGGTGCAAACTTGCAACTAGTACCTAGATAAATAAGTTGTGGAGCTCTAATGCACAGCATAGTGATTATAGTCAACAATATTGTATTACAAACTTCAAAGTAACTAGGAGACTAAATCTTAATTGTTCTCACCACACACACACAAAAAAACAAATGATAATTATGTAACATAATAGTATTAGCTAACACTATGATGGTAATCAAATTTCAATATATAAACATATCAAATCAACAAGTTAGTACACATTATACATATATACCTTATACATCTTATTATACCAATGTCAAATATAACTCAATAAAAATAACTTTACTTTGAAAGACTTCAAACATCCCAAACTAGGGAGGATAGCATAATGAAGCCCAACTTGTAAATTTCTTGTAAACTCTCTTGTAAATTTCTTATTCAAAATTTGTCTTTCCACCCAGACTGTAAGTTCCATGAAATCAGGAACTATGATTAACTTGCTTTTTGCTTTATCCTTAGTGCCTAGAACAGTGCTGGACACACAGTAGCCAGTTAATAAAAACACATTCAGTGAATGAATGCATCAAGTAATTAATGAGGGTGGTAATAAGGCTTGTTTTATTTTTTATTGTTAAAATGGGACTTATATAAGCATCTTTAATCCTTATAAGGAAAAGCAAATAAAGCTAAAGTGGTGAAGATACAACAGAGGAAAAAATGGGATTCCTGAAGAGGTAGGGGTGGTTTCCTAGAGATTAATTCTGGATTTGATTGCTAATCGCCCTGGTTGTTTCTGCTTGGATGTCGTAAAGGCATCTCAAATAATCCAAAATATACCCTTCATTTTTCCCTCGAAATCCTGTTCTTCCTACTTCTGTTAAGGGTTATATTGCTCCTTCAGGTGGAAATCAGGAGACCTTAGTTCTAGTCATGACTTCTCTATGTACTTTCTAGACAAATCGTTTATCTCTTTCAGCCTCAGATTTTTCCATCTGTAGAGTCAGAGAGCAAGACTAAATGAATGACATCAAAGGTATCCTCCAACTCTAAGATTCAGAGTCTAATCCTGAGCCATCTTTTATTCTTCTCTTTTTCTCGTTTAACATATCCAACCCCACTGATAGATCTGTTCAAATTTTGTTCAGAACCTTGGTATCTCTCTGCTAGGCTAGTGTAATAGACTCCTGTACAAAGTGCACACTGCTGCAACATTGATTGTCCTAAACACAACCCTGATCTAAATTTTCCTCAGTATTTAATCAATAAAGTCCAAACTACTTAGCCGAGCATTTGTGATGATCTAAAATTTGGTCTCAAAGCAATTACGCCAGACTTGCTTCTTACTTCTTTATAGACTTGACAGTCCAGCTGGGCTGTATTGCTCTATTTTCCCTGAGAAAGGCCAAAGTGTTCCTATCTCTCTGCCTTTGCTCAGGCTAGTTCTTCCTCTTGAAATGAATATTCTTCTATCACTGCATGTATTAGGCATATTATTCTTTAAGAGCCAGCTCAAATGCCACTTCCTCCATGAAGCCTCCCTTGATTCTTTCTAGCCAGACGTCATCTCCCCATCATCTGAATACTTTGAATATATTTTACAGTACATATATGTATTTATAAGGTTTACACAAATGACTGAATAAACTAAGTTTTTGAGAGACAGAGTCAATGTTTTGATCAATCTGTATTTATCCCATATTAATTTGCTCAGTGCCTAGTACATAGCAGACACATAATAATTTTAAGTGTATCAATCTATTGTTTTAATTTATAAATCTTCTGTAGTTCATAAATTTTTCAGGCACACCAAAACTGTATTAGGGTTCTCCAGAGAAACAAAACCAATAGGGTGTGTGTGTGTGTGTGTGTGGAGAGAGAGAGAGAGAGAGAGAGAGAGAGAGAGAGAGAGAGAGAGAGAGAGAACGGGGTGGGGAGAGATTGATTATAAGGAATTGTCCTATGTGGTTATGGAGGCTGACAAGTCGCAAGGTCTGCAGTCAACAAGCTGGAGACTCAGAAGAGCCAATGGTGTAGTTTCTGTCTGAAAGCTGGCAGGCTCAAGATAAAGAAGAGCTGATGTTTTAGTCCAAATGCAGGGGGGGAAAAACCCCAAAAAACAACAGCAACAAAAAAATGTCCCTGCTTGAAGGCAGTCAGGCAGAAGGAATTCTCTCTTACACAGCCTTTTTGTTCTAATCAAGCCTTTAACTGATTGGATAAGAGAGGGCAATCTGCTTTACTCAGTCTACTGATTCAAATGTTAATCTCATTTAGAATAATGTTTGACCAAATATCTGGGCACCCCATGGCCCAGTCAAGTTGACACATAAAGTTAACCATCACAAAAATCCGACTTTAAATCAATCAATTTTTACCTCACTCAGCCATTAAATATTCTGAAGTGATAGAATGTACCAGGGCCTAAATAAGTTAATAGATATAAATCATCAGTGAAATGCTTGGGCATATCCACGCCAAAGCTCTATGGCTCCATTTTACTTGATGCATGGACCTTCTTAGGTTCAATGACAGCAACCAGTGTATTTCCCCAAATAGCAGGCATAGAACATAGGCTTTTGTGCCCAACTTCCAAAAGAAGTGGTATTTGAATTACATAACTGTAGTTTTTGATCCATAGAGGTACATCCTGAATGTGGTCACCTTAGAGTGGTATAGGTACATCCTGACATCGATCCTTAAGTACAATTATCTTTTGTTTATTGTTTCACAGTAAATTCACTATATTGTATGGCCCAGGGATGTGAGGACTCAGAATGACTCACTTGTTATCTAAGTTTTTAGATCTTTTTAAAGGATCTACATAAAATTATCCTTTTAATGTCAGCCAGTGCCTACCAACATTTTCACGTGCCTTCACGTGACTCTCTCCACTGGAATAAATGCCATCAGCACAAACAAGGATCAGAGCCATAGCTAAGGTATTACAATAGTATCAAACTTGTATAATTTTGTATGATCGAACAAATTTTGAAAAGTACTCATAAATGCTGATTCCCATCGCCATTATGACTACTAGGCCTATGAAAAAATGGGAAGGTGGCATAGATTGCATTTGCCAAGAGAACCTGCTGACTTACATAGACACAGGGATATCACTAGTTATGACTTCTTCCCCAAATAGGAGAAAAATTGGTAATCATAAGTGCCTGGTAGGCAGGCCTACAAATAACCCCTTTCCTTCCCTATATCCACTCCATGACAAAGTGCAGAGTGAATTGTCAAAGAGTCTCTGCTGCACTGGAAGCAAGATGGGGTCAGAATGACCAGCACTGGGTAGTAGAACACTAGTATATTTATCCAATTTTGTTATTCAACTATAGGCAGTTGTGAATTTACAGTGTTTTCCCCTTGCAGTGGGGACTTAGTAACCTGTTGATTTGCTGTCTATTTCTGTTGGGACCATTGCTAGCATATTGCTGAATGCTTAGGTATCACTGACAGTCAATCTTGTGGCAAATCATCCTCCATATCAAAGAGTATTCTAATAACCAAGCAATGGCAAAGTCTACTTTCAAGAGCATACAACTTACAGAGTTAACGAGAACAAATTGAGATTCCCTAAGTATCCAAACTGCTGCAATCACTGCAGTCACTGTGACAGCAAGTCAGTAATGTGGCACTTAGGATGTGCTCACAGCCTAAGGATCTAAATTCATGTGATTTGGGGCTTATTATTTGCTTATATACTACAAAAAGAGGAAAATGAAGGCAGATTGAGCAATATAGCCATCTCATATTTTTAGCATGAAAGTTTCCAAAATCAAATTCTACACATTTGACAGGAAGCTTGGTATTAAGGTTGGATCACAAAGGTCTGTGGGGACCAAGCCAGGAACATAAATGGGAAGAGCAGGCTGAGGGGCAAAATGGAAATTTTGTGTTCCATCTTCAGAGGCCAGAAATTCCTCAGCCCCAACCAAACGACTGCACTTTGGGAATGCAGGGCCAGTGTGGCTACCACTGACTTTTTTTTTTTTTTTTTTTTTCCAAAAAAAGCTGGAAACCCAGATTTTTCCCCCTGAAAATCTTTCTGATTTTTAGATATTGGCCACACATGTTCAGAGGCTGTGTCTGTCCTGCAGACTGCCAATCTCTGATTTAGTAGAAAGGGCAATAGACTACAAATCAGAAGACCTGGATTCAAACCTGATTATTCATGATAGCCGTGAGAGCTTCGACAAATCGCTTAATCTCTGTGGGCTTCTGGTTCTCCATCTGAAAGATGGAAATAAGAATGTTTACCATGACTTTGCCACAGAATTATGTGGATGAAGTGAATGATATACATGAAAGTGATTTGTCATAGGCCACTTGTTAGACAATGGTCCAGGTTGGTAAATGTTGGTTTGATACATGAGGGATGATGGCAAGTTTAACTGTTTCACAATCAGCTTCATGAACCTAACGAAAAGGCTCCTGAATTTTTTTCAAACTTTAAAGCCAAAAGACTCACATTTGGGCAGTGTTAGAGGTCCTGAGCCAAAGCAACATCCCTAGACCAAAACCTGCTAGTGTTTTGAAGAAAAGAGGTAGTCTTTTTAAAGACAATAGTCATGGGCAAAAAATTAATTCTTGAGCAGAGGTGGGAGTGTGTGGTCGGAGAGGGAGACCTGGGCATCTACCCAGGCCACTCCTCAGCTTTGAGGAAGGGATGTTAAAGTCTCTAGCCCTGGTAAGAAAGACAATGCAAGTTACACAGCCCTGGCCAAAATTTTAAAGTATTCTTGGTGCTATATTCACCTGTCATGAAGAAGCTCAGGGAAGCCATAGGTTGCAGATTTCAGTTCAGCGACTACATGTGAATAATTTATCAGTCATTTTGTCAGGTTGCAGCAACTATTTTTTTCTTTCAAATGCTTAGACCTAGCTGTGAAGAATTAACTGGCAAGAAAGTGAGTATTTGTATGCTTTGCTTTAAGGCTCGGAAGTGGCAGATGGAGAAATGTATCTTCTTGAACTCATTTTTCTAACTTACCTGCTGTTCTTTGGTCCTGCCCTAGTTGACTGCATTTTCTTAGTCATCGATTAAGTGGACTAGATTTGGATGACTTACTATACGAATAAGAGACTTACGTTGATTCTCAGAAAATCACATTCCCATCCTTGTAAAACCTGCCTTCTCTTCCTTTTTGAAAACACATCTTTAGGAAGTTGATATGATCCTGAAAAGTTGCTTTCATTGTTTTATAGTTTCATCTAAAATGTATAAAACATTTACAGATAAAATGATATAATGTTTGGGATTTGCTTTAACAAATTTAGCTCTGTGTGTTTAAGTGTATGGGGGAATGTGAATGAAACAAGATCATCCAGGAATTGAGAATTATTGAAGCTGAGTACATTGAGGTTCAGGATACTATTCTCTCTAATATTTTATAAAAAGGGAAAACAAATTAAATTATTTTGCATGGTGTTATAATGATGTTATACTAGTTTACTACGCCTGCATCCATGGAACTTCATTTGTCTTTATTTTTAAATTATTAATTATGAAATTATATACTCATTGTGAAAAAATTCAAAGAGCTCAGAATATATAGACAGTAAAAGTCCCCCATTCACATTTCACTGTGACCTCTCTCCCATTCCACATGTTTCTCCAGAAGTAACTACAGTAAAAGTTGGTTGAGCTTTCTTTTTACTAAATTTCAGAGCTTTCCTTATGCACACCCAGACATGTAGAAATGAGTGGTTTTGAAAAAAGAATTGCTATATTATAAAGGGCAATTTGATTTTATAGAAGATCAATACTCTCCCACTAGTAAAACATGTCTTCAAACCTATAATGTCAATGAGCAGAAAAATAGGTATCACTTACTGGAATTTTGTGTATTGGCAGATTTTGCTCGAACTATAAAGACATGCTCTCCCTTTGTAAATAGGATAAGGTTTACAGATAGGAGAATGAAATGAGTGTGGCTGAAATGAATGTGGCTTGAATTATGTAAGGGTTGATTACTTTGCAGTATGGCCACAAAAAGCAACTCGCTGCAACTTTAAAAAAAAATTGATCAACAACATCTTTTAGTTAAATACATTTTCATATGTACATTCCAGACAGAAAAGCAAACACATTTAAGCTAAAGAAATCAGCTTGTGATTTTTGGCTAATTTTTAAAGAGTAAAGAGAAAGGCAATCATTTTGTTGTAATGTTTGGTACTGTTTATACTGGTGGCAATATAGGAATTTATATTCAACAAGTCTTATTGAATAATGAGTTGTAAAAGCTTTCAATATATTTTCAAAAGATGCTCTGTCTCTTTTTCTTAAATTTTGTAACATCTCCAACCACCCCTCCCATCTCCCTTTCCTGTTCAGTTTTACGTAAACTTTTGAATATAGGTTCTGTTTCTCCCAGATGCCTCATATTTACCTCCAGCAAGGGTGAGAACCACAGATCTTAAGAGCAACCCTTCTTTGTTTTCTCTCTGATTCACTTTTAAGGCTCATGAAAGGCACTAGGCTGACAGCTCTGGAGGCTCCAGACCTGTTTATTTGTGCGCCATGTGCAGCATGGAACATCTCTGTGGCATTAGCAGTAGTCCTCCCTTTGCACCTGCAGGAACTAGCATGGGGCAAAGGCCAAGCTGCTCCATCCTTGGTGCTTCTTCTGAAAGGAAGCAATTAGCCAGGATTCAGGGGCAGGCCCTTTCCGTTTCTTATGACACTTTTCCACACTTTTCGCCTACTGCCTCCCTTCCTCCAACACACATACACACACACACACACACACACACACACACACACACACACACATGCATAATCATAATTATTCACAAAGTCTCTAATTGGCTCATATGAACTGGTGTTTGGATGTTATACTAAAGAGCCCCATTTACTGAAGAAGTGTTTAGTAAATCTTTGCCATGTATACAGCTTTGTTCCAAACTCCAATGGCTATGTCTACATTCTCAGCACAAAGTGAAAAATTGAAGCTATTATTCAAACATTTCAGGTGTAACCTTTGTATTAACTTGAATAATCTATATCCATGGTTCTCTATCAGGGCGGGTGGGTGGTGGAGGTGAGAGGACTGGAATCCATGCAATTTGCCCACAAATCTATATGCAGATCCAATAATCAATGTTGCTTATATTTATATATAAGGCATTAATGAATTTATAGTAGCTTCTTTTAGTTGCTTTCTAAAATTGTGGTAGATATATATAACATAAAATTTGCCATTTTAACCATTTTTAAGTATGCAATTCAGTGACATTAATTATATTCACAAGGTTGTGCAAGCATATCACTGTTTCCAAAATACTTTCATCATCTCAAACAGAAATTCCCTACCCATTAAGCAATAGTGCCCCACTCTCCTCTTCCCCAGCCCCTGGTTACCTCTTTATCTACTTTGTCTTTATGGATTTATCTATTCTATAGGTTTTATGTAAGTCAAATCATACAGTATTTATCGGTTCGTGCCTGACTTCTTTCACTTAGCATAATGTTTTCAAGGTTCAACCATGCTGTATCATGGCTGTACTGTGTCAGTACTTCATTCCTTTTGTAGCGGAATAATATTCCATTGTATAGATACGCCACATTTCATTTATCCATTTATCTGTTTATGGTCATTTGGGTTGTTTTAAACCTTCTGGGGATTGTGAATAATGCTGCTATAAATTGGCACATAAGTATCTGTTTGAATCACTGTTTTCAGTTCTCTTGGGTATATACCTTAGAGTGGAATTGCTAGGTCATGTGATAATTCCATGTTTAACTTTTTCAGGAACCACCAAGTTGTTTTCCACAGTGGCTGCACCATCTTACATTGCCATCAACAATATATAATGGTTCCAATTTCTCTACACCCTCACCAATATTTATTTTCCCTCTTTTTTGGTAAGCCATCCTAATAGGTGTGAAGTACATAATGACTTTTTGTCACATATTTTCGCAATGCACTACTATCCTGTGTGTGTGGCAGGGCGGGCACAGGCGTGAAGGGTCTATGAAATATTTGACATTCGAAGGGTCTTCTCAAATTCAAAATTTTTGAGAACTTCCAATTTAGATTTTTAGAAAACATTTTGGGAAATTCTCCACATTGCATATTTCAGAAACACTTCCTATAATCCTCATAGTATTATTGCGAGGTAGGTATTATTACTCCCCTATGGAATTTAAAGAATTTGCAGAAACAGTTGTCAAACCTATTTTGGCCCGTTCCCAATGTCCAGTGAGCTTTTCTCTACATTACCCTAATTACCTTTCTGGATATGGACTGCTACAGCTTGGAGGGAAGAAGGACACAGGCCTTTATTCTTAATCTTTGTGCATCTACTCTCCACGCATGGTCTACCTATCTACAGTGGTTTTCTCCTTTATTATATCTCTATATGAAATTCTTTTATTTTGATTGAAGTTCTCCTATGATACAAATATTCAGAAATGTGCACTATTGAAAAATACAGACAAAAAATAAGTCTGAATTCTAATACCATGATATAATTGCATAACATATATATGTGTATACATATATATATATATATATATATATATACACACATACATTTGCATGTATACATATAATGGTGTATGTGAGGATAGGAGAGAGAGAGAGAGAGAGAGAGAGAGAGAGAGAGAGAGAGAGAGAGAGAATGGAAGTCTTTATCTTTTTATTTGGGACACTCACTAGTGAGGGTAGGCTTAAGTGGCAAATAATACAGATCATTTCCTTGGAAAACCTTACAGAGTTAGTTTCTCTCCTCAGTACTCCACAGTAAGCATAATAATGATGATCTCATTGGGGAAAAGCTCAGAAAGAGGCTGCTCACTCTCAGGCCCCAGTCTCAGGGCTGCCCCAGGTGGTGTAAATAGAGGGAGTTTAAAATCTGGGCTCATAAACACATATTCCAAAAATAGCTCTCTTGCTTTCTGTGAACTGCAAAATAAAATTCTATCTGTGGTAGGGAAAGCCCCCCTTTGCAATGCTTGGATGGCATTTATATCCATTAATGGGGAGTTGGAAGTGTGGGGGCCACTGAGCCAGAAATATCAGCACTGCTCAAACTGTGTTCAGATTAACTCAACAGAACATGCAATGACAGGGCCTGCTATTTATTTATTCATTCTTTCTTTCTTTTAAAATTTATTTATTCATCCAATGAAAACTTTATTGACTCTGCTTTAGTGCCAGATTTTGAGTTAGAAACTGGGGCTACAGAGAGGAATGATGAATATCACTGCCCCAGGGGAGCTTGCAATGGAGTGGTGTAGAGACAGTCAACAAATCAGTTAATACAGTGGGGAGGCCTAAGTGCTGCAAGAGGCAACTGCTAGACACCTTGGGGCCACAGACAGACAATGGAGGGGGTGGTGGGTGGCTCAGGGGGAATTTCTCTTGGGTGATCAGGCCTGGAGCTCAGCACAGGCGTCTAAAAGGGAAGAAAGCAACCATAGTTACAACTACAGTAGTCCCCCCCTTACCTGTGGTTCCAATTTCCAAGGTTTCAGTTACCTGTGGTCAACCATGGTCCAAAAATATTAAATGGAAAATTCCAGAAATAAACAATTCGTAACTTTTAAATTGCATGTTGTTCTGAGTAGCATGGTAAAGTCTCACACCATCCTGATCTGCCCCACCCAGGATGTGAATCATCCCTTTGTCCAGTGTATCCACACTGTAAACACTCCCCGCCCCTTAGTCACTTAGTAGCCAGCTCAGTTATCAGGTCCACTGTGGAGGAATCACAGTGCTTGTGTCCAAGTAACCCTTATTTTAGTTCACAATGGCCCCAAATCGCCCAAGAGTAATGATGCTGGCAATTCAGATATGCCTAGAGAAGCTGTAAAGTGCTTCATTTAAGCGAAAAAGTGAGTTCTCAACTTAAGGAAAGGAAAAAAATCGTATGCTGAGGTTGCTAAGATCTATGATAAGAATGAATCCTTTATCTGTGAAATTGCCTAATTTATAAATTAGACTTTATCAGAGGTCTGTAATTATAAGAAAAAAACATAGTATGTATAGTTTGGTACTATCCGTGGTTTCAGGCATCAACTGGGGGGGGGGGGTGGGTCTTAGGATGTATCTCCCCGCAAATACACTTTCCGAACACCTACCAGGATGCTGAGCATGATATAATATAATGATGGTAATAAAATAGTAACTAACAATTATTGAATGTTTTCTATGTGTCAGTCAGTGTACTGAGCAATTTTTAATATACTTTATTTTTTAGAGCAGTTTTAGGTTCGCAGCAAAATTGAGTGGAAGATACAGAGAGTTGCCATCTACCCCCTGCCCCCACACGGGCACAGTCTCCCTCATTATCAACTTCCCCCACCAGAGTGATACATATGTTATAATCCATGAACCTCCATGGATTACTTAATACATCTAACTTTTTTCAAACTTACTAAAGGAAAAAGCATGTTAAAAATATGTAAAACAATAAATTAAATTTAAAATCTGTAATCTTGGCTTCCAAACATAATTTCAAACAATATTTTAGTATATTTCCTTTTAGGGTTTTTCCCTTTGCTCGCTTTTCCAAAAAAAATTGCTTGGTAGACATTATGTTGTTATTTAAATAAAATTCATGTAGGTCATGTCTTCACAGGACTCCTCAATGAAACCTTATGCTGTGAAACTTTTTGAGAACATCCATCTATGATAACAGTCACAGAACGGTTTTCTGGAGAGACTGTGGAGTCTGTAATTTGGTTCACCTGCTTTGCTGGGTTCTAAAGTTATGGAACCTGCATGGGTCTTGAAAGCCATTCACTTTGCACCTTCACTTCTGTTTTCAACTGGAAGCTCCATGAGACAATGGAGATGCTGGTTGTGCTCACGACTTGATCCCCAGCACCAAGCAGTGTCTGGTGCTCAATAAATATCTTGTCTCCCAGCTTTCCCTCTTTTCCCTCCCCAAAAGCAGCTTTATACACAGCAACAAAGATGTTGTCTTCAAAATTTAAATCAGAGCATGTGTTATTCTTGCAGTTCATGGCAGAGTTTTGATTTTATTCTGACTGTAACAGAAGACCTTGGGAAAGGCAGATGAGAAAAGATGCCAGAAGCATGAGTGACAGGGTTGGCCTTGGACAGGAGAGGCATTTCCTCAGTCATAGCTGGAGGAAGAAACGGGGGTAAGTTTGGTTTGTAGGTTGGTAATAGGAAGAAGAGTCATTCTTGTTTGATGGCTTCGATTTTCTGAATAAGTTAAATGACAAGGTCACAGATAAGGAGGATAAAATGTAGGAAGAGGTGTGAAATAGTTCTCTTAGAAACTAGGAGAGATTTCTAAAACAAAAATATAGTAGCATTTCTGCGAAACATTTGAGGATTCATTAGAGGTCTGAAATCAGGAATTTGAAGGGAAACTACTATGCCCGATGTGGGATTCTCTGCCCTTGGCTAGATAGTTGTTTTTTCTTCCAGATCTCCCTCAAAAGAAGTTCTTCTTTGTTTGAAGCTTAAGGCAAGGATTCGCCTGGTGTCCATGAATCCACTTCAGGGGGCCCAAGAATCTCCTGAATTTATATGCAAAATTTGTGCATATGTGCATTTTCTAAAGAATAGGTCCTTAGCTCTCATTAGATTTTCAAAGGAGTCTTTGAACCCCCAAAAGATTAAGATCCACTGTAGAAATACCCTCATAGTACAGCCATTCAGGACTGCCCCACAGGTGCCTTCATTGTCTCACTAATTGCCTTATGTGGCGGCCCATTAGGTAACTCACAGCTAAACCCCTAGTATGGACTTCAACTCCTGCACATCTCACCCACAACCACTTACCACAATGACTATAGGGAGGGGGACAGTGTATTTGCTTTAAAAATGCAACATGTATCATCACCAGAAGTACAGCTAGTCCTGCCTTTATTTAACCAGTCTCCTCCTATTACTAGACACTGATGTTGTTTTCCAGCCTTATGTTAGATCAAAGAGTGTGTGCATTTAAAAAAAAACAAACTCCAAAGAGTTGTCAGAAAACTATACTCCTATCAGTGGTGTGTGAACTTGCTTGTTTAATCACACGGGGAATTGTTGAACCTTTATTACTCAATGCCAATCTGGCAGTTGGATGTGATGCACTGGTATCTTAATTTGTTTTAAGTCTATCACCACAACCTGGGGTTCTAGGATGGGCAGCAAACTCTCAGAAATTTCATGCAAATGGTTTGTGGTTCTGTGCATTCTTCAGGATGAGGGGGAGGAGCGGGAAGAGGTTTCACAACCCTACTGAGATTTTCCAAGGGAATCTAGGCCTGCAAATTGTTACAAATTAAAGCTGGAAGGTGTTTTATAGCAAATCACTAAAGAAAAGTAGACAAAACAAACAAAACCCAAAAATAACAAAAGGGAAAATTACAAAATTACAGCAATCACACATTCTCTCTTACCTGGCAGCCCAAATTCTGAGCCTCTCCTAGTTTCTTTCCCCTGGGATGCTTCTATTCTCAGTCACGCAGAGACTGTTTCTGTGTGTCTTAAAACTTAAAAAAAAAATTTCTCATCCAAATCTTGGTTTAAAATGGACATTCTGGGAAGTCACCCCATGTTTGTCAGTGGCTCCAAAGACTCCTAGGCCGAGTTTAAATCTGGCTGATTTTCTCTGTGTTCACTTCAAAAGTGTTGAGTACATATGAAGTTAAAGCAAAGCATGTTTGCACAGTAGAATTTTCCATTTCTTTCATTTTGTAGGATTTTCTGTGTAGATTCTATTTCAGTTCAAAAGAAGCTATTGAATTATGTTTTCCATAATTTTCCTATTTTGCAGAAAACTCTTTTAACCTTAAGAAATGTCGTTAAAGAATGTGGCTGTAGTTTAAGTTGTTTTTCCAATATCTTAGTTCAACCAAATGCCATTCTGGGTTCAGAAAGGGTGGTCCCATGCTTTTGCCACCAGCAAGGACAATGTATCTTCTGTCATCTTGGAGGAAGTGCATGGTTTGCCTTTTGTTTACCATTGCTCTTCTTTCTCTATCCATAATGAGGTAGGTGATAAGGTCCTGGAATTACAATGCCTATATGGGCTGAAGAAATTGAGGTAGAGGATTTATCCCAGGAAATCAGTGATAAAGTGGGACTGGAAACTTAACCTTCTGATACCCATTATCTTTCTGTGAGGAAGTATTGTGTAATACTGAGAATTCCTAGTGTCTAATGATAGGCCTTGGTTCTACAACTTCGTAGCTGTAAAGCTTGTTGCAAGGTACGAGGTTGGGCAATTACGTGCGCTTACACAGTAGAAGGTTTGTGAACTTTATTGTTCAATCGTACATCTCCTCTGTGGGCCTCACTTTCCTCATCTATAAAATGGAAAAATAAAGCTTACTTTGCAGAGTGGTTGTAAGGATTAAAGGAGATAATATCTGCAAAACACCTGTCACATAGTAGGTAAAACACTAAGATCCATTCACCTATGTCTCCATTCTACAGGGTAAAAGTTCATTAAAGGCCACTGGTGCTCTGATAATAAACACTTGTTCTACAAAAAAAAAAAATTAATAGAGTTATGAAGATTAAATGGCAGATTTTATTTTGGTGTGGAAATGATAGAATCTGAGATTCTTTGGAGCTGGAAGAGCCCTTGGAGATCAAATAATTTAATTAACTTATATCAGAGAGGTGCAAATAGGCCCAGAGAGGGCTATGACATGCCCATGGTCTCAAGGTGACACAGGAATGACAGTAAAGACACTTGTATTTAGGAGAAGAATGTGTCTTTTAAGGAACATTTGTTTCAAAGGCTGTATTAAAATGAACTCTTTCAAAGTAAAAATACATTGTGCCCTGATGTAAGAATTTCCATGCTTAAAGCTCATCTGGTAATAGATACAAACCAGTTATAATTAACATGGTACCAAAGTAAAGTAAAACAAGGTGGTATTTTTTAAAATTAACGGTTAATACATATTTTTTTTTATGTTCATTGCAGCTTTGTTTACAGTGGCCAAGACATGGAAACAACCAAAATGTCCTTCGATAGATGAATGGATAAAGAAGTTGTGGTATATATACACAATGGAATACTATTCGGTAGTAAGAAAAGATGATATAGGAACATTTGTGACAACATGGATGGATCTTGAGAAAGTAATGCTGAGCGAAATAAGTCAGACAGAAAAAGCAGAGAACCATGTGATTTCACTGATATGTGGTATATAAACCAAAAACAACAAAAGAACACGACAAACAAATGAGAAACAGAAACTCATAGACACAGACAATAGTTTAGTGGTTGCCAGAGGGTAAGGGGGTTAATACATATTTTTAAAAATACAATGATGCAAGATAATAAATAAATACATTAGCATATATAGCTATTAAAACGTATATCATTTTACTAATCTCCCTCACAACTGAAGAAATAAATGAACTATCAAAATATTTGGGGAACTGTGAGATAAAATTCCACTTAAATTATTTCTTCTAGACTTTTTCCCCATCCAAGATTACTTTGGTCTGTCTACCAGAAGAACAAAAATAAGCTTAAATACATAGATAAATGCTTGTCTTCCTAACATTGCAAAAGAAACATTTGTTCCCCCAGATAACTCTTAAGTAAACTGCTGTCAAAACAATTAGTGTTATTTTTCTATTATCCTCCTATTTGAGGGTAAATAACCATTTCATGAATATGTTAATTATGTAGTAGGTGGAGAAGATAAGAGGTCCTTACATCTCTAGGAGCAACCGATAAATCCTCAATTGCATACAGAAACATGAGAAAGGGTTCTAACCTGGATAGCGTGTGTCCACATTTCACCCAGCCAAACTGAAATCAATTCAGCTTTGATAGTTTAAAGAGAACCAGAAAAGAAGTGACAATGTTTTGATAGAATTAACAACGAATAAACCTTCATTTGTGCACTGTGGCTGCAATGAAGCTGTCTTCTAGCTAATGAAGTATTACATAGTTTTATTTTATTGCCAACAAAGGTCTTTTATTTTCACACATTCTAGAATACACGTTTTAGAATTTTGTAATGGTCACTTTACGTAATTTAAGAAGTGATGCTAAACCATTAAGTATACTTCTATCATTTTAAAAAAAACAACTAATTCACCGTATAGATTCTGGACAGATATTTTCTCTATAAAATCATGTTTTAAAAATAAATGGTTGTGCTTACTTGATGTTTAATTTACCTTTAGTAATCATACCCAACTTTTGGCAGCTTTGAACATGCCTTTTGAAATCTCCAGCACAGAATTCTTCACCATCCACAGTGGTTAAATGTTCTGCTGAAAGGCAACACATTTTGAGGGGGGAGTAGAGGTGGGGGTGGGGAGAAAACACAGAAAAGTGCTTCCCCTTCCTATTTTGAAGGGGCAAGATGTATTTTTCCATATTAAATATTTTGAAAAAGTTGAATGCCGCATTGTACCAGATAATTAAAATGTAAATTTCAGTATCTATGCTTGCTTTGTGATGTTTTTAAATACATTTAAGTTAGTTGTCTTTTAAAACATGTGGTCAGCTGTTGTATTCACATATGGTCAAATGATCAAAGTCTGAACTCCTCTCTAATTGTCCCCCCGCTGCTCGTCTGCTCTGTCCGTGATCAAGGCCTCAGCAGGTGATGAGAAAGGCATGAGAACAGGCTGGAAGGAGAATGAGGCACCGAGAGGCCCAAGCTGAAAGAAATAAAGACTTCCAGTACATCACCCTGACAGTAAAGAGCGAAGGAAAAGTGACGTCTGGTTAGTAGTGCTTATATATTTTTTTGTTCGCCAATCTGCATACATTTTTTCCCCTAGCTAAATGCAAATGGAGCCTAGCCTGCTCCCAGAGATGGAGCACCACACGTCAGTGCCGCCACCGAAGTGTTGCATTTGTTTATTTGCCTCGGGAGGAAGCTGCTAAGTCCCACAGTTTATAGTATTTCACATGTTTGTGGAAATCATTGCAATTCTTTTCACTTCTGCTTGTCATTGTTTGCCTAGAGTTCACTTTGCCAGATGGCGCTTTATTGTCACTAGTGGTTACACCTCGCTATTGGATCAGTTCAAGACCAAATGGTGTGAAGAGCTTTCATACTTAGAGGATTTAGTCAAACATTCATTCTCTGCTATTCAGGCCGCTTAAGGACTAATTCATAAATGAGCTGGCTGACCTAGGAATGAAGGGAAGAGAAAAGGGCCCAGGTCTTTTTTTCCCCCTCTAAATTATTAATTTGCTTTCTATTTACAGTCTAAATTAGGATGAATCATAATCAAGTGGGGAGTATCTTGCGTAAATATAAATAAGATGCTAGGGAAGGGGTGGGGAGCAGGAAACAAGATACTGTATTATGTGAATTCTGCCAGTTCACATAAAAACACAGCCCATTATTTTCCCATAAGTCCCAGTTCCTGATATTCTCTGTTCTCTTATCAACAAGCCAACTCTACCAGCAAATGCCTCGAATGATCTCATCAAGACTTTTTTCTTTGGTATGTATTTTTCTGTGAAAGTTGCTGGATGTAAAATGTTTTCAAATGTGAACACCTTTCAAGTGTGAACACATTTTCAAAGTTGGGAAAGGATCTTTAAAACCAACAGATTCACTTCATCTTATGTGATGTATAGTGGAAGTTTGCAGCATCTGGACAAATTCTGGGTGGGAGCACTTTTCTGCTTTAGGAGTTGGCTAATTTAGGGGCCCACACAGGCAGCATCATACTGTGTGTGTGTGTGTGTGTGTGTGTGTGTGTGTGTGTATTTATATTGATATGGTAGTTACCTTTGTGAAAGCAAATCTCATAACTAAATTTTTGGCTGCTGCTTCATGCTCTGGAACTTATCTTCCTTTCTTCTTGAAATCTATTTAAATGGCTGAAAAGATGGTGTGGTGAAACTAAGATGAGGGCAGCAGAGAAAGGGTTAAGCAAACAACGACTCAATTGCTCTGCCTAATTTTTTTTTTTCTTATTAAATATGAGGCCCTCTATTTGTCGCCCTACTTTTCTTTTTCCTTGGGATGGGAGTGTAGCTTTACCTAACTATTCAAAGTGATGTTGAAAGGACAAAGAAAAGTACCGATGTGAAGAGGGAGGTTCTTTGGCAGAAGGCAGGTGCTGAGGGATTTGGAGGTTATTATAGAAAGACTCCTTGAAGACCTTGCAGCAATGCCTTGGTGTAGTAAGAAAGGCAAACAGGATAATGAATTGTATCAACAGAGGAAGCCAACCCAAATCAAAAGACCTGATCTTGTTACTGTATGGCCTGATATTGTCCCTCTACAAAGAACCGGTTGGTGCTAATCAAACACACTGCACTGCCGGCCTAATCACCTTGTCTTCAGAAACCTATTGTTGTCTTGGGCAAGGCCCAGTTCACAGAACAGCCCGGAAGATGATACCCGTTTTTCCAATGAAGGAAATGGAATGAGAAATGTAGGCTTTCTCCTTCATTACATTTTTTGCCTTGAGGTACAAGGCAAAATTATATAATAACAGTATCCTCAGGGGCTGACCCAAACCCAGGGGAAGCCACAGCAGTGGGGATTGCAGCTCTTCTTGGGAAGTAAGCACAGCTGGGAGGAACAAAGAGTCAACTGGGGGCCCTCTGCTTTTTCCACACAACATTTCTGGACTGCGGCACTTTGCTATGCTAAGTGGGCTACCAAGTAATTGGACCTACCCTTCTGGAGGGGAGGGGACAGAGAAAGCTGGAAGGGCCTAGTGAGAAAATAGGAACTGTTTTAAGCTGGAGGTTCTGGTGGAGGTGGGGATGGGGGGCAGAGGACTCTATTTTCTTGCAGCTCCCCAAAACAAAACTATGAAGTATGTAGACTGAGTTAGTTTTAACATTAAACCCAAAGTTTTGGCATTTTCCCTTTGGAAATGGGATAAAAAACTGGCTAAATAATAAATGTCTGGAGTTAGGAGGAAGCTTTTGTGCACTTTGGCAAGTCACTTTTGGGTGGGGGGACTCGGTTTCCTCATCTGAAAAATTGATAGGGGTTCAACTTGAAATCTAAGTTTCCTTCCAGCCCTGACATTCTGCAAGTCTTCATCCTCTTGTCTTGATTTTCATCTTTCTTTAAGAGTCAGTGTGTTTGGGGGGGGGAAGGGGTAACTGACCCAGCTACATCGAGGCTCCAAATAACTTGTATCAGCTCATGTACAAAATTAGATTAAAATGTTTGAGTCTCTTGTACTGTACACTGGAACCTTCTTTTGCCCAACAGACTTATGAAGAGTGGCTGGCCAGAAAGTACTTGCTCATTCAGCCATCAGTTTTAAAAGGGTGGAATTGCTGAAAGTTTAGAGCTGCTACATTTTACAGCTGTTTTAGAGGCTGTCTCCCACTGTTCCTCTCTCCTTGCAAGGTTCAGAAATTCCTGGCTTTGGGTTCATATGGCTGAGGCCAATCAAATGCTTTCATCAGCTCGCCATTGGATGTTGAGTGATATATTGCCACCAGTTAAAATTTGACCTACTCAGTGACCCTCTTGCAAACATTAATTGTGCAGAACATCTTTCTCCTGCAACAAGAGTATCTTCTTGAAAAGGACACTCATTTACTTAAGAGTTAGTCCAATTCACCCAACTTTGTTACAAATCTTATCTCTTGCTACTTGGTACAAGGATTTCTGGAGGAAAGAATCACATAGGTCTAAAATAAAGATTAGGAAGAGACTATTTCCTTCAGAGACTTTGCAACCGATTACTAAAAAGGACCTTCTGAACTTCTATGAGATACTTATTTACCATAACAAAAACACAGCCTTAATCATCAGAGAATAGAAAGATGTATAACTAAGGCTTTACTTTAGCCACAAAGGATTTTGTATAAAACCTTTGATTTGCCATGGGAAAGGAATGGCAAATTTTCAAGTGTAGAGAAATATCAAAACAGAATAAGCAACGATGGTCCGTTTCTCAAACTGGTTGATGGCTAAAGATAGGGTCTTTTTATTTAAGAACAAAACAAACCACAGTAAACAAGCGTTTCGTATCATGGAGCCAATTGTATGCAATTTTACACAGATTTTCCAGTTGATCTTGTGTGCCTTTGGAGGCCATTGTCTTGAGATGTGCAAATATCTAAAAAGAGACTTTTTAATAAAAGTGCAGAAGCTGCCAAACGGGGAAAAATGAGAATTGTTTTCGAAGTTACCTAACTGAATCCAGTGAACTACAGAGATATTCTTTCTGATCCACTTCATCCACCAGTTTAGAAATACTTTGCTTTTTAGGAAAATGATGCTAAGTTGATCTGGAAATCTTGAGACTGTCTTCTGCATCCATTTTGTGTTTGTGTACATATGCCAACACAGCCAACACAGGCATTTTTTAAAAATTAGCTTTTCTTTCCTGGACTTATAAGGCAGAGAAGCTTCCTTTTCTGGCTCATCTCTTCTTACACCTAGTTGATGGGGAGGAAAGAGCACTGAACTTGGAGTCAGATGGATTTTGGTTTGAATCCCAGCTCCACCACTTCATAACTGTGTGACCTTGGGCAAGTCACTTAACCTCAGAAGCTCATCTATCAAATGAAGGGGTCAGAATTCCTTCCTGCTTTCAGAATCTGTGAAAGAAAATGTTCATGAGTTTGTCTTGGTAATTATATCATGAGTGAGACACAAAATCCCCGGGGAAGTTCTATATCATTTCTAGGGGCAGGGCACAGTACTTCCTCCCCTGCTCCACCTGGGCTTTTCAAAGTTGGGAGAAGGCCTGGAAACAACCCTGTAGGGAGGTTTTATTTTCCCTGTTTCATGAGGGAACTGAGGCCCAGTGAACTTGTGGTTTTCTCTGTGTCTCACAGCTGCCAATTGACCAAGCAAAGAATGAAACTTAAGTTTTCTAACTCTTCATCTAGCCTTTATGCTATGCTTCTAAACAAACTGGTTCTTCACTGTTAACTTTCAGTGAGAAATTTGCTTTATTTTGAAATGCATCTGGTAAAGTGAATTCTTCAAATCCTCTCCTAAAGGACATTTAGTGATTAATATAAAATCTCCAGCTAGGTGACTTTTACATATTCATCCAAATAAGAGAGATACAGAACCAAGGTTCCCATGGCAACCTTTAGCCTTCTCCTTTGAGGAAGTGCATTCCTACAGGGCCCTTCCTTAACCAATCCCCTAACATGGAAGCTTGAATATAAAGACTCTGGTAACCTGATGTCTCCCACTCTGAGAACAAGGCAAATACTTTTGTCCCTCCCATTCTCTCCTTTCTCTTCTCCAAGTTTCTCTTATGGATTATCCCACTCCCCTGCCCCAGCCACAACCAGGCCTAAATTTTTGTAACAATTTTCTTCTTTTCCAATGGGAATTATTTATAAGTTTTTTTTTCCAATGTGGGAAAATAGACTAGTACTAAAATTAGAGTTTCACTCCATTTTTTCACATTTGAGTGATGGTTGACAAGGTAACCCCATAGCTAGGTTTATCATTCCGTGTACTGGGTTCATCTCCCCTCCTGTAGAGAGGCTTACATTTAGGTTGATAGTATGGACTGAAATCACGTCCAAAGAATCCCAATTCCTTCACTCAGAGGTGGGTTGGGATGGGGTGTCTTTTCTGGCCTTGAGCATGGACAGAAGAACAGGGACTGGGAGCTGCAGCTCTAGCAAGACTCAAAATATCTCCTTACTAAAGTGTCTCCCCAAAGCAAGCTTACTTCATGATAACTACAAGCCACATTAGCCCTCAAGTATTTTGAGTGTGAGTCCCATTTTTACCTGCCCTATTCTCCTTATCTTTCAATTCAAGATAACTTTGGAAAAAATAGTGACTCACATTATCTCCTTCCAACTTGGTACACTGGTCACTTGGATATGAAATAAATCACCAGGCCCACTATCCCTCTGTAAAGAAGTCAGCAGCGACCAAGAGTTTCTGCAAAACTTTGGAGAGTGGCTTTCTGTTAACACAAACTCACTTTGATAGTTCGGAGAAATGGGGTTTTTCTTTGCTATCCACAGCTACTGACTCAATTTTCCAATAGTAACAAAGTCAAATTTAAGTAATAATTTTGTTCTTGGTTAAAATACTATTTTTTTCATCTTCACATAGATATACTTCATATCTGGAAGGAATTTTACTAGACCTGCTATTTTCAAACTGGTTCTCAGTAGTAGGACTTTTAAAATTTTTATATTTTTAGTTGTAAAATACACATAAGAAAGTTTACTATCTTAACCATTTTTAAGCGATATTAAGCACATTCACATTGTTGTGAAACCATCACCACCATTCATCTGCAGAATGCTTTTCATCTTGCAAAACTGAAAATTGGTCCCCATTACACAATAATTCCTACCTAGCCCCCAGTAACCACTCTTTGACTTTTTGTCTATTTTAATTATTTCATGTGAGCAGAATCATAAAATATTTGTCTTTTTGTGTCTGGCTTATTCCACTTAACATAATGTCTTCAAGGTTCATCCTTGTTGTAGCATGTGTTAGAATTTCATTCCTTTTTAAGGCTGTGTATTATTCCACTGTATGTACAGACCACATTTTGTTTACCTATACTTCATCTGTTGATGGACAGTTGGGTTGCTTCCACCTATTGTCTATTGTGAATAATGCTGCTAAGAACATGGGAATGGGGACTTTTAATTTTATTGCCCCATGAAAACTTGCTGATACCTACGTGGAAGACTGATAAAAAATGATAAGAGGATTTTCATTGTTTGGTGGAGACTATTTCATTGTCAGGACAGAATAAAAGGCACTAGTCCATTCAACCCCCCTCTTTTACCAGGCAAGGACTGTTCAGTCTAGAGAGAAAGAACACATGTAGAACACCCAGTAAGTTAAAGGCACAGCCTCCACAAGACCCGAGCCTCCTGACCTCAGTCTGCTGCTATTTTCATTTTACTTGGCGTTGCCTTACCAGTTTGGGAAAATGATAGTATTATTTTCTAATATCTGCAATGTGAACATAAAACACATTAGTGTGATCCCGGGAAAGTAATTTGATAGAGAACATGGTTTGTGTTAGGACTTGCACAATGAGATAGTTGTGAGCTTTTTTCCCTATATCATTTCATTTTGCTCAAATAGTCCTCTAGTAACGGTATGTGGTTTCCAGAGTGGAACTGCTGACACTACTAACCAGCCACATCATGATATTCTAGCTTAGGAATGTGCTATTTGATTAATGAGATAGTGGTTTTCGAGTCCTTTGAGCTACTCAGAACAAAGGCACTGGATAGATTCAAAGTGTTATTATTATGACATTATCTAAGGATAGACAGTTTGCTAAATATTTGTATTTCATTATTAATCTTTAGATGTCTGCAAAGATTCAGTTGCAGTTCTAGAATAATGCTTTTAAATAAACCTGGGAAAACAATTGGATATCATAGGATATACTTGACCCTGCTGAGTATTTCAAGATAACTGAAAATAGTTGGAAATGATGGTACCATGGCAACAAAATTAAATTTAATAAAATTTTGAAACACATCTTTCATAGAAAACATTCTATATTGGGTTTAATCCTTTTTTCATTTTTAATTGTACTGAGCTGCTTTTCATAATGTTAATTTTTATTGGCTTATCTCATCTAAGATGAGCAGAATTAAGATCTGAATGGTCATTTGTCATTCATCAAAAAGAAGGGAAATGCTAAGTGTTCTTCATTACAACAAAATGGATTTCCGGATCTTCCTCATTTTTAAGAGTTTGATTTTTATTTAGGTCATCACCACTTCTTGAAATTCCATACCTCTAAAATAAGGGCCATAAAAATGACAGGGAAAGCAAAAGACTAAAAAGGAAAAGCAGATCTTCCCTGGAGGTGGAGAAGTTCTCTTCCCCTACCACTCACATAGCAGTGCCCTGGAGACTGGAAGTAACTACAAAGGAAAGGATGCTCATATCTGAGGCTTAAAAGGCAGGAAAAAATAGCCAGCATTTACTTAGCTGCTATTAGGTGGTAAGCACTGCATTTGGCCCATTCCTAAATATTATTTCATTTCAACCTCTTGGCAATGCTGTGAAGTCTATAGTATCCCTCTTTTTTATACTGGAGGAAACTGGGGCTCCGATTATGTAATTTGCTCCAGTAAATTCACTGAGTCAGAATGGTGACACAGGAGTTTTCTGTTCAATTTTTCTTTATTTCCACCAGCTTTATTAATTCTGTGCATAGAGAGAGAAATAGACTGTTTGCAATTGCCAGTATATCCTTATCATTGTGGTCACATTTACATACTTTAATCCCCGAACACAAATGTCCAGGCTTGAGGGTGGAGGGTGGATAGAGGACTTTCAACAGCAGGAAGGAGACAGACAATGGGAGATAAGAGAAAGGAAGGTAGAGCTTGGTGTTTAAGATCTGGATTTAAAGCCTCACCTTACCACTTCTAGCTGTGTGCACTTGAGCAAGAAACATCGCTGAGGCTTAGTCTCCTCACTTGAAAAACAGGGATAATAGTTTAGTGGTTGCCAGAGGGTAACGGGGGCGGGGCGTAGGGGGTGGGAGATGAGGGTAAGGGGGATTGAATATATGGTGATGGAAGGAGAACTGACTCTGGGTGGTGAACACACAATGGAATTTATAGATGATGTAATACAGAATTGTACACCTGAAATCTATGTAATTTTACTAACAATTGTCACCCCAATAAATTTAATTAAAAAAAAAAAAAAAAAAAACAGGGATAAAATGGTATTCAACTCATAGAGTAGTTGTGAGCTTTTCTGATAGTGCCAGAAATGGGTTCAAGCACAGAGCTTGGCACTTAGGAAATATTCTCTGTGGTTACTTTTATCTCCAGAGGACTCTGTGTTCGAACATTTCACTGGGTGTTTTCAGACAGAAGTGTAGATTAGTGATTGGGAAGGCAGCTGACAGGATTAGCCAATCCAAGTCAGAACACACAATATGGAGAGAGAACATTTCCACCCAGGGCTCCAAGCCCCCCTCCTGAGGATCACTGGAGTTTCTAGACCTGGACTAAAGTGTCGACTGCTCATTGACAATAATGGAAGTTTTTCCCAGTTTGCAGATTGTTGATATGTTTTTTCAATTACAAAAATTTCTCCCATACATATTTATTACACATTTGGTGCCTGCTACTATTCATTCCTTCAACCAAAACAGTTTCTGAATGCCTTCTCTGTACCAGGCACTATTTTTGGCACTAGGGAAACACCGGTGAAAAAACATGCAGACCCAAATCCCTACTCATGGAGCTTACATTGTAGCAAGGGAGAGATATGAAAAATAAGATAAATAAGTAAAATAGATGGCATGGCAGTGATGAGGGCTAAAATGTTCTTTAAAAAGTAGGAAAATGGCAAAGGGGATAGGAAGTGTGGATGGGGTTTGGAATATTTGGTTGGAAAGCCAGGGACAGCCCTACTGAGAAGGTGATATTCGACCTGAAGGAAGTGAAAATGAGGATAATTCCAGGCAGAGAAAGCAGCAAGGGTAAAGGCGCTGTGGAGGGAGCATGTTAGGAATGTTCTAGAAACTCAAAGAAAGCCAGAGGGGTTAGCAGAATGAGTGGGACACTAGTGGTTGGGTGGGAACAGGGAAAGGATCAGGTAAGGCTTTGTACAGATGATTTCTTGTAAATGAAAAAAATGAAGAAGGAACTAGCAAATGAGTAGACTATGAAACCTGGAAATAATATATAATTTAAAAAAATAGTTCAGGTACTGATGGTATTGTTGTTGTTTTAGTACAAATACTTGTACACATGTAATAAAGCCCAAACTTTTTACTGGCAAAGTGGTTGTCACTATTTTATGGCACACCTCAAAGGTCCCCATGACTTCCAAGTTCTTTGTTATCTGAACAAGTTGGATAACCACAGCTAGTAAGTGGCAAAGGGAGAACTAGAATCCAGGCCTCCTGACTTGTAGGTCAGGGTCTGTATGCCCCTCCTTCATGCCTGAACCATGTCCTGCCACACAGAATCACTAAATATCAGAACTGAAAGTTGCTTTGGAGGTCGTCTAATTCAACTTTCTCCTTGTGAAGACTGGAAAACAGCCACAGAGAGCAAAAGTGACCTGCCAAACAGCCAGTGTGTCAGTGACATAGCTAGAAGTAGACTTCAGATCTTTGCCCCTTACAGGCAGGTTCTACACCCAGCTGTTGTTTGAGAGGCAGTTGTGGCTAGGGGAGAATTCCTACCCTGGCCTGGGACCAAGGAGATGTAGGACCTAGGGAGTAGAGCTGAACTGATTTTAGGGTACGAAGTGATTAAGGAGTCTGGGCTGATGGATTGTTGCAACCACAGCAGGGCCTCATGTTAAAGGGATCCTGTGCCTTTTAGGGAGTGGGAGTGGGGATAGACCTGGTGAGTTTATATCCGAGAACGTTTTTGAACATCTTGAAAAGGCCACCCATGAAGTTCATGTGTTTTCTTGTTGATTTGTGTCTTAGGTGCTGTGCACATGTGTCTGGAATCTGTTTAGCTGAGAAAATACCATGTGGTGGCAAATGTTCTTGCTGTGTGGGCTGAGCTTGTTGCTTCTTGCTGCCACCAACCTACTGTTGAGTCTTATAATATAGCAAGTTGGTCTGAGGTAGGCATGTGGCAGAAAGAGAGAGAAACTTATGATAACCATCTTGGGCAACCTAGCTATTAGGTTGGTGCAAAAGTAATTGCAGATTTTGCAACTAATTTTAACACTAAACCACAATTACTTTTACACTAACCTAATATAAAGTCAATGCGTGCAAAACAGATTCATTCAATATTAGAACTAGAAGTGGTCTTGGAAGTTATCTAATCGAATTTACTTCTAGTGCAGATGGGAAAACTGAGTCACAGACAGCAAAAGTGACCTTCCAAAGGTTAACCAGCATGTCAGTGACGTAGCTAGAAGTAGACTTCAGATCTCCTTGTCTGGTGTGCTGGAAAGTGTGCTGACCTTCTGGCTTACAGATGTTACCGTGACATTTCAGATAAAGAGTAAAGTCCATTCATTATTATCATTTGCTTATCGTTAGAAACTTCCAATTGATTAACTTAGTCTCATAGATAAAGAAATGGCTCAGGAAATTTCCTAAGGTTTGCTGGGGTGGGCAGTGGTTAGTTCTAGGGTCAAGTTCCTTTGCTCATGGTTTGGGGGCTGACCTGGGTAGTGGAGAGGTGGGATTGGGACCCACAGGGGTTAGTCAGAGGCTGCTATCCTGGAAAACCTGCCTGATATATAGCAGTGTGGGGTTTAGTCTGGCCTGCTTCCTGGATGTTCTTCCACCTGTGAGTGGGCACTTGTTGGGGCTCACATCCATTCATTCCTTCCGCTTTGTAGCCTTCTCTCTTACAGAAGCTTGAGAAGCAGATATCACACAACCTGAAAAACCCACATCTGAAGTGGAGGTGCTGGGAGCCCACTAGTGAGACAGCTGTGAGTCCTTAGACATGTGTTAGTGCTGGTGGCTCAGGGCCAAGTGAAATCCCAGGTTCCAATCATGTGGCTACCCTCTGTAAAAGTTGGCTGTCTGAAAGAATGCAACAGGAAAATCAGAAACGCCTGCACACTTTTCCTTGTTGCGTTGGTACCGAGCTGGAGTTCAATCCCACTCAAGTCCCAGTGATGTTATAGAGATCCTTTAACATCATTTGGAAACCCAGACACCTGGTTTTGCCATTTGTGAGCTCTCGTCAGTCATAGCCAAGCTGCACTCACCTTTGAGAGGAGAGTGGCTTTCCCAGCTGGAGGTTGCCTTTGTGTGGATTGTTGGTTGGCTGCATTTCCAGAAGAAAGTCAAATGTTCGTGGCTTAGGTGTTATCTTGGATATCAGGACAAAAAAGTACAGAATAACACAACATTGTTCTGTGAAAACTGGAATGTAGTTAGCTTGCTTCTGGGAAAATGTCATGTCCTGGCTGTTGCCTGAGATAAAGCAAGGATCCAGCAATACATGAAATATTTTTGAGGCACTCTTTAAATCCCTTTTACGTAGGCCGCAAACTAGCTACAAATAGACAGACATTTTGCTCTACTGCAACTTCTCTATGAAAAGTAATGGCACCAAAAAAGGGTAGAGGTTGGAAGTGGGGAGGAGCTTGGAACTGACAGTATTACCTTATTTTCAGAGAACTGCAATGTGTTCTGCTCGAACAAAAGGAAGTTGGGCTGTGATAATATAATTCTGGATTCCATGGAATGTTGTGGCTCAGAGAGGCAAGAGATAAAAGTCAGAGAAACAATATAGTGGTGAGTTTCAGGGGTTTTATTTTATATTAAAACATCTTTTGTCACAAACATGGACTGAATGTGTATTCAGTCCAAAAGAAGAGTATTATATTTCTGTGCATCAAAATAGAAACATGCTCATTAGGCTGTGCTTTGTATAATCTGAAAAAATACCAAGTGCTCCTCATCATAGCCTTTGTCCTAAAAGGCTTCCAAATTATTCCAGAAAAGCCGTTCTGGCAATTAATGGCTGCTTAGCCAGAGGGAAAGAAATAGCTACTTGATGTAACTGCCTGAGAAACCTCTTCACTGGCAGAACGTATGTCCATACCCCATTGCTCTGTGTCTAAGCATATTTCTTTCTTTTTTAAAAAAAAAAATGTTTTTTTTAAATTTTATTTTATTAAATTTATTGGTGTGACAATTGTTAGTAAAATTACATAGATTTCAGGTGTACAATTCTATATTACATCATCTATAAATCTCATTGTGTGTTCATCACCCAGAGTCAGTTCTCCTTCCATCACCATATATTTGATCTTGAGAATATAATGCTAAGCGAAATGTCAGACAGAAAAAGCCAAGAACCATATGATTTCACTGATATGTGGTATATGAACCAAAAACAACAAAAGAACAAGACAAACCAAGCATATTTCTTCAATTACAGAACAGGGTGGGTAAGTTAGAGAGCCATGGAGTCATAGGGCAGACATAATTTATGCAGATTTGCCCAACTTTATATAGTAGCTTGTTATCCAACACAAAAGCAGCCACCATAGCAACCTCAGGATCACAAAATGCTTATGGTACCTCTGAGGGACAGATCATTGTCTTGCAAAGATATTGAAGTTCATCTTTGCCCTATGCGAACTGGAGAGGCACATGGAAAGAATGTTTCTTTCTTTCTTTTCTATTCTTTTTATTAGTTTCAGGTGTACAAAACAACACAGTGACTAGACATTTATATACCTCACAAAGTGATAATCCCGATAAGTTTATTACCCATCTGACACTGTACATAGTTATTACAATATTATTGACTATATTCTCTATGCTGCTATCTATAGCCCTGTGATTATTTTTTAAATTATAGTTGACATTCAATATTATTTTGTATTAGTTTCAGGTGTACGGTGTACTGGTTAGACATTTACATAATTTATGAAGTGATCCCCCCAATAAGTCTAGTACTCATCTGACACTATACATAGTTTTTACAATATTATTGGCTATATTTTCCATACTGTACTTTACACCCCCATGACTATTTTGTGACTACCAATTTGTACCTCTTAATCCCCTCCCCTTTTTCACCCAGTCCCCAACGCCCCCATCTGGTAGCTATCAGTTTGTTCTTTGTATCTGTGAATCTGTTTCTGTTTTTGTTTATTTGTTTTGTTCTTTGTATTCCACATATAAGTGAGATCATATGGTATTTGTCTTTGTCTGACTTATTTCACTTAATGTAATGTTCTCTAGGTCCATCCATATTGTTGCAAATGGTAAGATTTCCTTCTTTTTTATGACAGAGTAATACTCCATTGTATAAATGTACCACAATTTCTTTATCCAATTGACTATCGATGGGCATTTTGATTGTTTCCATATCTTGGTGTGGGGAAAGAGTCCCAGAGAGCAGTTTCCAGGCTCTCGGCCTCACGTGGAAAGGTGTTGGTTCAGGTAGTTGATGGCCATGAGCTGTAACCAGTTAGCCATTAGCCACTGATATAACTGCCGTGGCTACACTAGAGTTGGTTGGTTGGCAGAGAAGCAGACAGCGGATTGCACATTGTGTGGCTCCTGCCTCCTGTGTCTCCAACCCAGCCGCCAGCGAGACTATAGTGGTGTGACTCCCTACCTATGGCTCCATGAGTGTTCCTTTTTGGCCTCACCATGTCCTGCGTTCTTATGTGGGGAGTGGGACCAGAGACCAGCATGACACTTGGTTATTGTGAATAGCACTGCAATAAACATCAGGGTGCATATATCTTTTCAAATTAGTGTTTTGGATTTCTTTGGATAAATAGCCAGGAGTGGAACTGCTGGGTCATAAGGTAGTTCTATTCTTAACTTTTTGAGGAACCTCCATACTGTTTTCCATAGTGACTGCACCAAGAATGCTTCTTTGTTTTTGGTATGATCTTAATGTCCCATTAATGCGCCCTGTCTGTTAAGTAAACTGGCTAGCATGCGGAGTTGCTCCTCTCTCATGGTTTGTTTTTTCATTTTCATTTCCTTAATGATTTGAAAACTTGTTTTCAAAGGCTCCTCGGACAGGGCCCAGTGGCGCTATGGTAGGCCTGGCTTCTTTTGCTGCCAAAGTGCAGACCCTCTGCAGTGTAACAGAACAAGGCCTTTGAGCTGCTAAGTGGTGAGCGATATAGTAATGAGCTCCAGCTGTGGAGTGCAGGCTCCAAGGAACTGGAGGCGAGCCCAAATGGAGAGTTTCAGGTAGAGTCTTTTGGTGCCCTTACCTCCTGTGTTTTGTTATCCAGAATCTAGGGTAAAAAGCTGGTGCCCCTGCTTCCGAAAACCCATAGGGACCTGCAAGTGCCCTGTGCTGGATATGGCAGACTCCCAGCCCGCAGGTCTTGGCTTTCACCTGTGTAAGGCCCCATAGTGGAGTGCAGATAAACCCGGTCTCTAAAAAACAAATGAAAATCCCTGATTTGTAGGGTCAGGAAATACTCCCACCATAGCCCGATTTCAAACAACCAATGGCTTAACAACTGGCCCTCAAAACTTCTGGAAATATAACAAATGGCTGCAGCAGACTATCACCTCAGGTTATCTTATTTCCTATCCATATAGCTAAGCTCACAGATAGGTCGTTATCCTCAACCCCATACAACCTAAGAGGAAACAGGCCCAGAGGACTGAACGCAGGGATTCTCAAACTTTACTGTGCATATGAATCATCTGGGGATCTTGTTAAAGAGGGAACCTGTGATTCTGCATTTTTAACAACTCCCATGTGACCTGTTTCCACAGTTAATTAAAGGTGCAGTCAACCTTCTGGAAAAGAAGGGGAGGAGGCTAAAAGATGGTCTCCTCACAATTGACAAGTCACACTCTGCCACCCTCCTCAAAGCCACACTGCTTGATTTCCCCGATCAATTCCACTCCTGGAATGTTCAGGGTACCCTACTGGGCCCTTCCAGCAGTCACTGGCAACGGACTGTAGGACAACATAGACCTATATGCAGAAAAGGAGCTGGTTTTCTCTCCAGTGCTCACAGGTTAGTAACCTGCCACAAGGCAGGACTTTGGTTCAGGAATGCATGATCCGATCCTGATCATATAAAATAGCCCCTCCCTCTCTATTCTTGAGTTTCGTCACATTCTGTGACTTTGGGGTACTGCACGCCTAGGAATTTGCTCCAATTTCAGATTTTCACTCTTCTCTGGGTCTTAGAGAAAAACCTATTTTTGCACATTGTAGAGGAGCCAAAATTTGATGCTACTTTCTGTCCACCTGACAATTCTAAACTCAGGGGCTAAAATTAGCAGCTTAGAAAATAATTACAAGTGAGCTAATATGGGCCCTGTTTTCACCCAAATTCATCACCTAATAAGCCTTGGAAGTACTGGAGAGATGAGCGAGTGCCGAAATCCAAGGTAAGGAAGACTCTGTGCCTATAATGGTGTTAAATTCTGAGGACAGATGGTCGTATTCCTGACCTCAGAAAGCTTGAAATCCAGTTGGGCAATGCACACTCATGAAACAGATAGGGTATAAGTTATTACATAGCACAAAGTCCAACTGTGCAGTAAGATTTAGATTACGTTTATTGTACAAAATGCTGAAATGTGTATGGGCAGGCCTGCCGTCTAGATTGCCAGAGCACAATTTCCGAGGGAATGTTCTCCATTCCTGTTTTAAGATTTTCATTCAATTGGGCAATCAGAAGATTCAAATGTATCCAAGATATTTTCTAGTTAATGGAATGCACAAGCAAAGGATTGTTTTCTTTTCCTTTGGAGATTGTCTCACAATCAAAACCATCTTTCTACTAAAATGACTTTATCCTGATACTCAGTTCCAATTCTTTTTTGTTTTAATTTTCTTTGCCTGAATCTGGATAAAACAAGTAATTCTTTTTTTTAATGTTATAAATAGACAATTTTATTTACAATTTTTTTCATTATTTTTAAAATTATTTATTTTTTTCAGTTACAGTTGACATTCAATATTTTATATTAGTTTCAGGTGTACAGCATAGTGGTTAGACATCTATATAATTTATGCAGTGATCCCCCCTCTTAGTCTAGTACCCACCTGGCATGATACATAGTTGTTGCAACATTACTGACTATATTCTCTATTTTGTAACTACCAATTTGTATGTCTTGATTCCTTCACCTTTCCTACTCAGCTCCCCAACTCCCCTTACCTCTGGTAACCATCAATTTGTTCTCTGCATCTATGAGTCTGTTTCTGTTTTGTTTGTTGGCCAATAGACATATGGAAAGATGCTCAATGTCACTAATCATTAGAGAAATGAAAATTGAAACCACAGTGAGATATCACCTCACAGCTGTCAGGATGACTTATCAATAAATTCACAAACAACAAGTGTTGGGGAGGATGTGGAGAAAAGGGCACCCTCGTGCACTGTTGGTGTGATTGTAAATTGGTGCATTTACAATGGAAAAACTTTATGGAGGTTCCTAAAAAAATTTAAAATATAACTACCATATGACCCAGCAATTCCATTCCTGGGCATTTATATGAAGAAATCCAAAACACTACTTTGAAGGGCCATGTACATCCATATGTTTATTGCAGCATTATTTACCATAGCCAAAATAAGGAAGTAACCTGGGTGTCCATCAATGGATGAATGAATGAAGAAGAGGTGGTAAACATACACAATGGAATATTACTCAGCCATAAAAAAGAATGAAATCTTACCATTTGCAGCAACATGGATGGACCTAGAAGGTATTATGCTAAGTGAAATAAACAAGTGATTCTTTTTTTAATTAAAGTTTATTGGGGTGACAATTGTTAGTAAAGTTACATAGATTTCAACAATTCTGTAATACATCATTTATATATCACATTGTGTGCTCATCACCCAGAGTCAGTTCTCCTTCCATCACCATATATTTGACCCCCTTTTACCCTCTTCTACCAACCCTTACCCCCTTACCTTCTAGTAACCACCAAACTGTTGTCTATGTCTCTGAATTTTTGGTTATTTATTTGTTTGTCTTAAAACAAGTGATTCTTTTGTTTTGTTTTTTAATTAAATTTTATTGGGGTGACAGTTGTTAGGAAAGTTACATAGTTTGCAAATGTACAATTCTGTAATACATCATCTATAAATCAGAAACAAGAGATTTTTAAAAAACTTTCATTTATTTTAAGTGTGTTTTTCCAGGACCCATCAGCTCCAAGTCAAGTAGTTGTTTGAATCTAGTTGTGGAGGGCGCACAGTGGCCCACGTGGAGATCAAACTGGAAACCTTGTTGTTAAGAGCACCGCACTCTAACCAAATAAGCTAATTGGTCACCCTCAGAAACAAGTGATTCTTAATGATACATTTATTCGCAGCCAAAGTGTATGTTCGCTGTTGTAGAAACATAATGTTTTTTTTTCTATTTTTTAATTTTTTTTATTTTATTAAATTTATTGGGGTGACAATTGTTAGTAAAATTACATAGATTTCAGGTGTACAATTCTGTATTACATCATGTATAAATCCCATTGTGTGTTCATCACCCATGTCAGTTCTCCTTCCATCACCATATATTTGATCCCCCTTACCCTCATCTCCCACCCCCCACCCCCCACCCCCCTTACCCTCTGGTAACCGCTAAACTATTGTCTGTGTCTATGAGTTTCTGTTTCTCATTTGTTTGTCGTGTTCTTTTGTTGTTTTTGGTTTATATACCACATATCAGTGAAATCACATGGTTCTCTGCTTTTTCTGTCTGACTTATTTCGCTCAGGATTACACTCTCAAGATCCATCCATGTTGTCACAAATGTTCCTATATCATCTTTTCTTACCGCCGAATAGTATTCCATTATGTATATATACCACAACTTCTTTATCCATTCATCTATCGAAGGACATTTTGGTTGTTTCCATGTCTTGGCCACCGTAAACAAAGCTGCAATGAACATTGGAGCACACGTGTCTTTATCTCTAAATGTTTTCAGATTTTTTGGGTAGATACCCAGGAGAGGGATTGCTGGGTCATATGGTAATTCTATTCGTAATTCTTTGAGGAACCTCCACACTGCCTTCCATAACGGCTGCACCAGTCTGCATTCCCACCAACAGTGTATGAGGGTTCCTTTTTCTCCACAGCCTCTCCAACATTTGTTAGTATTTGTCTTGTTGATGATAGCCATTCTGACTGGGGTGACGTGATAGCTCATTGTGGTTTTGATTTGCATTTCTCTGATGATTAGTGATGTTGAGCATTTTTTCATATGTCTATTTGCCATTTGTATGTCCTCTTTGGAGAAATGTCTCTTCAGGTCCTCTGCCCATTTTTCAATTGGGTTGTTTGTTTTGTTGTTGTTGAGTTGCATGAGTTCCTTGTCTATTCTGGATACTAGCCCCTTATCGGAGGCACTGTTTGCAAAAATCTTCTCCCATTCAGTTGGTGGCCTCTTTATTTTCTCAATGGTTTCTTTTGCTGTGCAGAAGCTTTTAAGTTTCATATAGTCCCATTTGTTTATTTTAGCTTTTACTTCCATTGCCTTTGGAGTCAAATTCATAAAATGCTCTTTGAACCCAAGGTCCATAAGTTTAGTACCTATGTTTTCTTCTATGCAGTTTATTGTGTCAGGTCTTATGCTTAAGTCTTTGATCCATTTTGAATTAATTTTGGTACATGGTGACAGACAGCAGTCCAGAGAAACATAATCTTAACTGCATCTCTCTTCTTCTCTTTATCACCCTACCCATTTCCATTCTGTGTCTGGTACATGAATACCTTTGTGTTCCAGGGAAACATAGTACACAGGCATGTGTCTTCCCCTTCCTACTTATGGAAATTCTCCTCACCCTCTGGGGCCCAATTTGAAATGCCACATAAGAAGCCTTGCCCAATCTCCACAGTTAGTTGGAAATTGTTGTATTTTCCATTGGTCTGCAATCTTGTCACCCCATTCTCAATGATGGCTTATATTTTACCCTGCCTTGCATTAGAGGTACTTATCTCGGTATCTTTCCCCCTTTCCTCCACTCCAGCTAGGATGTAAGGTTTTAAGGTTGTTAGGTCAATATTAATTATGATTATCAATTACTTAGCATCTACTAAGTACCAGGCATTTTGCAAGAGAGTGTTTAAAAACTGCAAAATAACTATCAGAGGGATAGTCATTCCATTTCACTGAGGCTCGTAGAGGTCAGGTAACATTCCTGGGATCTCCCAACTAGCAATACTTTTAGCCTGACCCAATGCTACATATAAACCTACCTCCTTCTTCTCCTTCATCGCCTCCTCCTCTCCCTCCTCCCTCTCCTCCCCCACCTCCTTCTCCTCCCTTTGCTCCCCTTTCTGCCTATCCTCCCCCTCTTCCCTCTCCTCCCCTTCCCTTCCCCCTCCTCCCCCTCCTCCCTTCCTTCCCCTCCTTCTTCTCTTCCTCCTCCTCTTTCTTTTTATGAAAACAAACCTGTTCTGTTTAAACTGCTGTATAGTATTCTACTATGTGATTAACACAGTTTATTTAGCCATTTCTATACTAATGGATATTTCGGTTATTTCCAGTTTATTTACTCTTGTTAAAAATGTCAGAGTAAACATCCTGGGCCATTCTAACGTGTGTTATTATCTCCCTGGGGTAACTATGTAGAACTAGAATTGTTGGGTCACGGGGGATGCACATCTAAAGTATTGCCATATTTCCCTCCAAAGTGTCTGAATCAATTTACATTACCACCAATAGTGGATAGATGTCCTTTCCCTACACCTTTGTCCAAACGGATATGAATTTTAATTATTCCCAATTTGATGAATGTAGAAATTAGTCTCTCATTGTTTTATTTAAGCATGTTCTGATTAGTAGTGAGTTTTGGCATCTTTTTATATGTTTATTGGTGATTTGGGTTTCCCTTTCTATGAATAGTTTGTTCATATCATTTATTTTTTGTTCCTTATTGATTCATTGAAACTCTGTATATTCCAGATATTAATTATTTGTTATATATGTTGCACATATTTTTGATGGTCTGTCACTTTCCTTTTAACTTTGCTTGTGTCTTCTTATGTGCAGAACTTTAAAAGTTTTATGCTTACTTTGTATTATATGACTTTAGAATTCTTGTCTTGCTTTAGAAGTCCTTTCCAACTTCAAGAATATGAAAACATCCTCCTTTATCATCATATAGTATTTATATATATATTTACATTTATATTTAGTTATTTAAACCATCTGAAATTTATTTTTGCATATGGTATGAGATAGGGATCTAATTATTTTATTTTCTCAAATGAATAGCCAATGTCCTTACACCATTTCCTGAAAAAGCTCATTTCTCCCCACTGATTTTTAAGTCCTACATTCACCATGTACTAAAATTTTCTGTTTTCTGATTCTATTCTGTTCCATGGAGAGGGTATTATCAAACTACCCATTGCCACAACAATTGCATGGAGTATTCATAAGAATACTGTTGATCCTTTAATATTTATTCCATTCTTTCAAAGAAAACTGTTAGTTTTATTCCCAATTATTTAACTAAGTAGTATACTAGTAAAAATAGTTTGAGAATACTATATCCTCATGTAATGACCTCAGAGTTACTTTATTACAATAAGAGATTAATTATAACAAAAGCAAATTAAAAAGGAAAGATTAAATATTGGTTCATGTAGCCACACTCTTATTTTTCCCATTAATGTGAAAGGATATGCTGAGAAAATTTTCATGTCAGAAGATATTGAACTTTATACTTGATGGATTGATCTAAAAGACCCAAGACTGTCCTACTTTACTCACATCTTGAAAGCAAATTTCATTCCAGACATTAACTTCTGTAGGAGTTCTTTTAGAGACAGGGTTAAAGAAAAAAAAAAACACTGCAGAATGCAACATAGTACAAAGGGGGAAGGCTATTTAGAACACCATTATTTTGTAAGCACAGAAAAACATTTAGAAACGTGATGATGAAAATGTATTCTCCTAAATGATTATCAATCTATTATGTAGAACAGTTGCATTTTGCATCACAAACGTTTGTGGCTTTCCTGTAGTAATATGTTAGTTGTGCTTTTGCTTAGGAGACCAATACATGATTTAGGTGTTCCTCATGGAAGACAATGAAAATTCTCTAGGGGCAAAAGTGGTTGTGTTGTAGCTTTCAGTGGTGCCCTTTTGGAGTTTCATGCATGATTTTTTGATTCTCAGTCAATGACTTAGTGTCATATTTCAAATACAGTAGGATTTAGAGTCAGACATCCTCGGGTCTAGTTCCAGTTCTGCCATTTCCTTGCTGTGTGACTTTGGGTAAGTCATGTACCTCTGAGTCTGTTTCCTTATTTGTCCAGTGGTAGATCAAAACACTGGTCTGTCTACTTAACTTCAATGAATCAAATTATTGTGAAAATGAAAGTGATGAAATAACAGAAAAAAGCTTTAATTACTGTAAATATGAAATGAGAAGATATTATTATTAAAGAGCACCTGAAGAATATGCTCTGTGGTCTTCACATACTACAAACTATCAGGAAAGGGGCCAAATGGAGATAGGAAAAATTAGGAATGAGACAAAATGAAAAGAAACAGAAGAGAAAGAAGGTCTGTGGTAGAAAGCACAAGCTCGGAAGAGTATCTTAACCTTCCCCCACACCTTATTACTAGCCTAACAACAGGGAACCTCTAAGTGGAGTATACTATTGTAGTGGTTAAGAGCTTTAAGAAAAGGAGGTCTGATTCTCGTGCATCGGAAGTGTCAAGGTTATTGGGGGGTTGGGAGAGAGAAGTAGCTCCTATTGAGTGCCCACCACATTCCAAGCAATGATGCCACATGCTTTACATACAGGATTTCATTTAATCTTATCAAGAAACTTGCTAAATCTGAATCTTAACCCCATTTTACAGATGAGAAAATTGATTTGTGAATGTTCTGTGCCCCCTGCTGGCTTGTACAAAGAACTGACCTATCTCTTCCCCACCAGCTCCTTTCTTCCATCTGAGAGGTCTGAATCTCTACATGTGTCTATGTATATTCTCATCTTTAGTTGCTTAATTACACCTCAGGCAATCTATCCTTCATACACACACACACACCTCTTTGCTTTTTACACATCCTTTTTCTTCTCCTCTTTCTTTTAAATGTTGTCCAATCACCTCAAGAAAAGTTGTTTGTCCTTAATTTCTTCCAGAGGTGATTTACTCATCTATAAAATGTGACAACTCAAAGGCTAGATGTAAGGTTTAAATTTGATTGTGTATGTGAAAGTATGTTGTATTTATAAATCTATATTCTCTAAATTTAAATGTAAGATATTAATTACCTTTTTCTAGAGAACGTTCCTTATTGGAGAAAGACATTTAGTGCAGTGCCATAGGGCTTTGTCCTTGACCATATTCTGTTAAAATATATATCAATATTGGAAAAATGTCTGAAGACCTCAGCTCTGTCATAACAAAATAGCAGTGACAGCATGTAAACAGAGGCTAGTCAGCCCATATGTTAGCTATATGGGAAGCAAGTCCCATGCAGGGATTCATAAGCAGACAGTATAAAACAGCACAAACTTTGGTTAACACTGGTTAAAAGCCAGATTACCTAAGGCTAAAATCTGAGTTTGACCTTGGCAAATTATTTAACCTCTCTGTGCTTCAGTTTTCTGATCTGTAAAGTAGAGATAATAATCCTGCCTTCAAGAGTTGTTTTGAGGTTTGAACGGATTAATACTGAATTGAATGAGTTAATAAAACATGCAAAATGTTTAAAACAGTCCCTGTCACAGAATGAGCACTTTACGTATTAGCTATTATTTTCTGAAATGAATGTACATTTGTGAAAGTAACTTGGAAGTTCAAACTTCTGTAGACATGTAAAATGGTGTTTTTCCATAGTTGTTTCCATCATTTTTGCAAGGCCATTTTATATATTTGCAAAATATTTGCTTAACACCCAGATTTATAGACTCTTGGTTACCAAAAAACGATTATATGTCATCACAAAGTAAAAATTAGATGAATTTATTTCATATTTCTCAAGAAACAGGAAAAAAACCCAAAGTTCTTTGCATGGTAGTCAATATCCAGCTTAGCAGCTCAAGCTCACCTTAGAGTTCAGTCTTTGGTCTGGCTACTTACCCTGTTTCCCGGAAAATAAGACCTAGCCGGACAATCAGCTCTAATGCATCTTTTGGAGCAAAAATTAATATAATATCACGTCTTATATTAATTTTTGCTCCAAAAGACGCATTAGAGCTGATTGTTCGGCTACGTCTTATTTTGGGGGAAACATGGCATTACCTTTACTCATGCTGTATTCTTTTTGCCTGGAATGTATTTTTCTTCTGTCTTCCACTGGTTCTTTCTCTACACGTTCTCCAATACTTGATTTAAATGATTTCTTTTCCATGAAGTGTATTATCAATCCCCAAAGTCAAAATCCATTTTTCTTCTTCTACTTATAATTTGTTTATTCTCTCTATCTTTGTGCAATGAAGCTTTTTTATGCATATACTCAAACATCTGTCAAATGTAGTTTACTGGAAAGACCACTAGACTTGGAGTCGGAAAAACTCCTTTGTTTTTTGTTCTAAACTTTCTTTGTCTCAGCTCTGCTTCTTAATAACAGTGTAACCTTTGGCAAATTATTTAACTTCTCTGTGCCTCAATATCTCCATCTTGAAAATGATCATAATTATACCACTCACAGGATATTAGTTTATAACATATGTGGAAGTGCTTAACATTGCCTAGAATGATGTATGGCACGTAGAGATATATAGTTTCTCCCCTTTAAGGTATATACCACTAAATGTTGAACTGTAATTTAATGATGTTCAAACAGAAAGAATTTCAGCACTAAACTCAAGTTCATTGTCCTGACCGTGGGATCCCTTATTAGTTGTAACATGTTTTTCCCCCAAAAGAAACCCCTACCTTTAAAAATGAAGATTCTATTCAGTACCTTTAGAAGCCAATTTATTCAATGTTCTACATAGGCTAACTTGATGGGTAAATTTAGATAGATAGATGCATACATACATACATCTCCAGAAATGGTAGGTTCATAACTTTGATTATATGAAAATATGAAACTTATGTGTGACAAAAAAATACCATGAACCATATTTTTAAAAACGCAATGTTTAAAAAAGCCAATATTTGCAATGTAAATATATAACTTTGTAAATAGTTCCCAGAAAATGATATGAAAAAGTAAAATAACTCAATAGAAAACACTATATAAAGCATATGAACAGACAATGGTCGAAAAACAAATATGAGTTGATAATAAAGACAGAAAAATGTTCAATCTCATTTATCATTAAGAACATCACATGATCACAATATTGAATAGCATTTATTTTTCTCATCAGATTGTCAAATACTAAGAAGTTAAATAAAGAGCCAGTATTAACCATGGTGTAGGAAAATGGACATTTTCATATGTTGTTGGTAAGAGAGTAAGCTGAACAGTCTTTTTATAGCATGATTTGTCAGGATCTGTGAAAATTGATAGGATGGGTACTCTTTGAGTCAGAAATTTTACTTCTAGTATTTTCTCTTGAATATAATTGCATATAAGATACACACACACACACACGCACATTCATTATACCATTTATAACAGCAAAACAATTTAACCAAAGGGAAATCACCTAAATGTCCAGCAAAATGGGGCTGGTTAAGTAAATTATGGTGTATCCATGTAATGGAATACTTATGCAACACTGAATATGCAAAAATGAATAATCTATATTTGTTGATATGGAGAAATGTCTAATAAATATTAAGTATAAAATCTTAGGAGTAGAGTGTAATTTATTTATATAAAAGAACGTATATCTCTATATCTGTACATATCTAATTTACTTATTGAAGGATACACAAGATATTTAAAAAATTATTACCTCTAAGGAGTGGGATAGTTGTTGAGAAGGGATGGAGAGAGGAGGTGGGAAAACTCTATAGTATTTTCATCTTTCTCTTTCTCCCCTATCTGTCTCCTTTTATCAAGGACATGCATTACTGTTATAGTAGTAACAACTAGTCCTAAAATATTATGTCAAGCTCTCATTGGACAACTGAATAGTTTGGAAATATTGTACTTTCTCAACCGTGGATTTGCCAACATCACAACTTCCATACTTTGGTAATAGTAACTAATGTTGATTTTTGTTATATATAAACCAACTTCCTGTTTGATATGTTTTTAAGAAGAAACCATCAGAAAGTAGATGACAAGCTCCTAAGACAGTACTTAATCCATGGTAAATGCCCACTAAATGCTAGCTATGGTTGTTGTTATCACTCCTTGATAATTATTGCTCTTCAACTAACTGCTGCATGATCTTATCCATGTCACTTCTCTTCTCTGGTCCTTGTTTTCACCAACTGCACAATAAGTGGAGTCAGACATGGCATGATATGCTGTGACTCTTTCTGACAGAGTTTCCTCATCCCCCACCCTGTTCTACTTCTCTTGGCTAGAAAAATGGAGGATATGCAATAGATTATCTAGATTTCTGGCTGCTCCTCAAGGAGTCCACCCTGATTTTCAAGAGGCTCAAACATAGTGCTGTGTAATAGAAGGCCCACTCTGGCTGGGTGTTTATTGTGGGCTGTTCTTGAAGTTAAAATTAAAGACATTTTTTTCATTTGAAGTGGTGAGGAAAGACTTGTAAGTTTGTCTGATCAGGAAGCTGCTTGGCTTTGGGGGCAATAGTGTGCTTATTTTCATCTAGTGTGAAGAGAAGTGAGGGGCAGAGAGAAGAAATCTCCAAGTTACGCAAGTGCTGTAAAATTCTTAGCAGCACTTTTGGTGTAGAATAATGCCTGGTGCAATTCAAACCTGCCTATTAGCTTGACTCTTTGCTTTGTAAAAGTTTTAAACTCATTAAGTCCATTGAGTGGGCTTTCCCCTACTATGAGAATTCATCTGCATGTTTATAATGGAATTTTGAGTTGTAAGGGACCTGAGAGGTCATGAGAAACAGTGGGTTTCATGATGAAATCCTACAAAACAGAGGTATTCATTTGTGAAGATGGGATGAATATTACCCACTTATTAAAATAAATGAAGAAATTCTGTCACTCACCAGGGAGCTGGAATTCATTTTATTCTTTAGGGTAAACATTCCTCTTGATTTTATGGAAAGTAGGGTCTATCTCTTCCCAGTCCTTCTTGGCCCTTCCCCTATACAAAGAACAGTAGTACAAGAATATTTCTCAGTATATTTTAAAATTATTTTGTCTACTGCTGTGATTTCATAGAGTCGTTTTAGGATAGTCGTTTTAGGAGCTAAGTGTACATGAAGTAATCAAGGTGACCGTGAGAACAGGCAAAAGCAAATGCAGTCTTCATTTCTTCCTCCAGTTCTGTAGTCATCTGGCACTGTTAGTTGATGTCTCTATCAAATTTTAGAAGTCTCTGCAGTATCTGCCATGTAAATTAGACAAATACCCATGACCTCAAGTGAACTAATGAGCAACTCCCCTGCAATAGAGCTCACCATGAGGACATGGAGCATTTCATTATGTATTTCAATGGGGGAAATAAATTAAAGAGGCCAAAGAAAACTGCAATTAATGCAAAGAAAATTATTAGGATTAGGACTGACTGGAGAAAAAACTCCCGTCTTTCTGCTCCTTTCTTCTCATTTTATTTTCTTGTCCTAGATGCTTCCTTCCCCCTTGGCATAAGGCAGGTAAAATATGTTTGTAGAGTTAAAAAAAAGCATCAGAATCTTGACATTTATGATGATAAGAACAAGCCCTTCAATCAGTGATACTAACGCCATAAGTACCCAGGCACTCTATCATTAAAAGGAGACGATTTTCTGCTGCAGGGATTCAAGATACTGGCCATACATTATTTAAGCACTAAAGAAGACAAAGGGTCCTCATTTTATATCAAGTCATCTTTTCTATCATCTGCCCTCTGCCCCAGGTTACTCCAAACATGAGCAGTTGCTCTTCTCAAGTTCAGAGCTCTCTCTGAGGTTTACCTGAAAGGTTTTTTCATATAATAACAAGAATGAAAAGAGTAATACTGTTTATAAATAGGAACAGTTTCCATATGCTGTGTGACAAGTGGCATATTAGAAACTTTCTGTAGTATCTCATTTATTCCTTGTATCGACTCTGGGAGATTAGCTTGTTTATTCCCATTTCACAGTTAAGGTAACAGAGATACAGAGAGTAAAATATCTTAACTGAAGTCAGTCAGGTAGTAAGTTGGAATCTATGCCCAGGTCTATATGGAATCTAGATGTGCTCTTCTTACCCATTCTACAGGCTGCTGCTCCACAATCTCCTGCGTGTATGTGTAGGATGGGCTTAATACCAATATCCAATGAGACAGAAACTAAAGGGGCATCAGTATATAACATGCAAAATGAATAGTGGGTGACCTAAATTTTCCTAAAAGAGATAACAGCTGGCTGTCTTTCCTGCTGCCCACCTGTTGAAAACAACCCCCTGAGATGGGCTCTTTCCTAAAAGATTCTTGAACTCTAGATAGTGAACCCTTGAATCTTCTTGCTAACAATGCTTTTACTTGTGCCAACTTTGGTCTCACTAGCCACTTACACTGGTCATCCCCCAGTTAGGTCTGCTACTCCTTACCACGTGGGTGTCACTATTCTCCTCCATTTTCCCAAATCTCCACCTTCCCCCCCACCCCCCGTTTCTCCCTAGATTGTGGTTTCTGTGACTGCCACTTTTCATATTTTTTCTACGTAGTAAAGATTTCTGTGAGGTATGAAAGCAAGTTCTTCTGGAGAATTCCACCTGGCCAAATGCAATCTCCTTGCCAAAGGAAGTCCATAGAAGTCAACTCTGGCAATGTTTGCAAAATTGCCCATTGATAATTTGGTGATCGAGAGTCTGAAAGCTTGAGTTTCTACAGAGGGAGCTTTGTGGGACCAAAACGTTTCTGGGAATGGTTTTAAAACTTTGTTAAGATAAAAACTTCTAAAGAAATGCTCAAAAAATCTAAATTTTCATTACAGACTTTGTAAACAAATGTCTTGTAGATCATTCAGTATGGGCAAACAAAAAGTAGAAGGAAAGGAAAATTTCCATTTAATTAGCAGCGGTAGATAGAATTCTAAAATAATCTGCAAGATTTTTGTCTCCTGGGATACATGCCCTGTGTAATCTCCCCTTCAGTGTGGGTGGGACTTGTGAATATGAAGTGTTTTCACTCCTGTGATCAGGTTATGTTCTATGGCAAAAGTGAAGACATTTTACATATGTAATTAAGATCCCAAATCATTTTACTTTGAATTCATCAAAAGGGAGAACATTCTGGGTGGGTCTGACCTAATCAGTCAAACCCTTTAAAGAATGTCTACGCCTTCCCAGGAGAGAGAGGTTTGAAGTCAGAGAATTGCTTTCCTTCTGGCTTTGAGGAAGCAAACGTTCAGGTTGTGACAAGGGTCACATGGCAGGGATTAACAGGTGCCTCTAGGAGCAGAGGGCCTTAGTTCTGCAACCACAAGGAATTCAATTCTCCAATAATCAGTGAGCTTGGAAGAAAACCTCAAGCCTCAAGTGAAATCACATCTCAGCCAACACCTTGGTGTTATCTGGTGAGACCCTGAGTAGACAACCCAGCTAAACCATGCCTAGAGTCCTGACACATGAAAACTGTAAGATCACCCATAGGTATTGTTTTAAGCCACTAAGTTTGCAGCAGTAGAAAATGAACACAGTAACTTTGCATTTTCTCTCATTCTTTTCAGGATTATGTGCATTCCATGGTGCAGGAGCATTCTGTATGTGCAAGTGGACAGAGCAACATGATCCCCTGCATTATTCAGACATGTGCTGGGGCAATGGTATTTGCTTTAAAGAGTGGTTTGGTGGATAAGGAATAAAATCAATGAAATGTTAAAGATTAATGAGCTTGCTGAAGTGATGTTTGGGGGAAATTAGTAATACCTGGCCTACAACTTCTTTGCTTTAAATCAGGGACTTATAAATGTTTCAGAACTATACCACTCCTGTATTCTATCTTATTTACCAGCTCCCTATCCATTTTTAATTCTAGTTTACAAACATGATTTTGACTTTCAGGTATCCTGACATTATGGCTGTCCCCTTACATGGTCACCATTCTTTTTCCTCAATCTTGTCCTCATCTCTGCCTCTTTTCTAGCTCTCCCAAAGATGAACGTTTTCCTTTTAGGTGTCTATCTTTTATTTAAATTCAATCTCATGCCTGGGCTCTTTTGTCACTTCCTCTCCTGGAGCTGTAAAATTTAACTTCTTGCAAAAGGAATTGAGGAAATATTTGTATATGCCATACACCAACAAAGTGTTTTAGACTACCAGGTATAGTTTTGCAGTTACTGACTCTGAAGAAAATTAGTACTTTCATTTTCTCAAATCTCCATCCTCCTTGGTTTTCCCCTAGATGGTTGTTTTTGTGACCACGATGTCAGATTTTCTTCTATGTAGAAAATAACTATGTGAGGTGTGTAATGAGGTCCTTCTGCAGAAGTCCATCTGTCCAATTAAGTCTCTTTGCCAAAGAAAGCCCATAGAAGTTAAATCTGGGTGTGTTTGCAAGGTTGTTCTTTGATTTGTGCTCCAAAAGCAGAAGGCAATTCTATTCTGATGTGATAAGACTTTAAAAAGTAAGCTGCCATATAAAAGGTATGCTGTTTCTATATGTCTTCAGTTAATGTGAATCTTTTTAAAAGTTTTTTTTGTTGTTTTAAAAACTTAGAGAATTGTACACCTGAAATCTATGTAATTTTACTAACAATTGTCACACCAATAAATTTAAAAAATAAATTTAATAAAAGAACTGACTCTGGGTGGTGAACACACAATGGAATTTATAGATGATGTAATACAGAATTGTACACCTGAAATCTAAGTAATTTTACTAATAATTGTCACCCCAATAAATTTAAAAAATAAATTAAAAAAAAAACAACTTAGGAAATCCCCTTTACCCTCATCTACCTCCCCCTCTCTGCTTACCCTCTGGTAACCACTAAACTATTGTCTGTGACTATGAGTTTTTGTTTCTTCATTTGTTGGAAAGAGAACTGACTCTGTGTGGTGAACACACAATGTGACATATAGATGATGTAATACAGAATTGTACACCTGAAATCTATGTAATTTCACTAACAATTGTCACCGCAATAAATTTAATTTAAAAAAAAAAAAAGGGTGACTTTTACCTTTTGTAAAATATGCCTCGATAAACCCAACTTAAATATTTTTTTTTTAAAAAAAGACAAATAAAGGTTAAGTTAAAGCTAAAAAAAAAAAAAAGCTTAGGAGAAAAAATTCAAATGCAGCACGATTCATGGCTGTTCAAGAGCAACTTTTTTTTTAAGCTTCAAGACTAGTAAGGAAGTGTGTCAGAAGATAGTTGCTGGGTTGCTAAGGAATACAGAACAAAATAAGATATCTATGCATTGAAAGGGAGATTGTCATCCAGGAAGACAATGGGATTCATCTCATTAATGGAAATGTGTAATTAACAAGCTGCTGGATGTCAGTCTCTAGTAAGAACCATGGCTTGGCCTCTTGCCTCCTATAGAGTGGCAGTCCTGTCACTGTCTTCTGTCCCCCGGTGGGGGTGGTACAGATACAAGTACAAAGAGGGATTCAGCCTTCCCACTTTCATGGAATCTTTGATGCTTGAGAGTACAGTCCAAGCTATATGAATAAGTAGACAACAATGACATTTTCCTCCTGGACTGTAATCTTTTCCAATTTCAATAAATAAGTTTCGCCAGCCCTATTAACTAAAACAATAATCACAAATTAGGGGAAAATGGTCTGTCAGTATACTTTATTGTTCTTAATTCTATAACCTAGTATGTATGTATGATGAGTGCTTCCTCTAGCACTTACATAGCTTTTTAGAGTTTATATACCACTTCACATATATTATCTAATTTTTATGTTCAATCTCAAAACAATCGTGGAAAGTCAATATAATATGCAGGGCAGGTATTATTATCCCACTTTTACCAATGAAGAAATTGAGGCTCAGAGAAAGTTAAGTAGCTTGTATAAGATCACATGTCTACCAAATATTCAAAATGATGCAAAACAGAAGCCTACAGCCAAGATTGCTACACCCAGCAAGGCTATCGTTTAAAATTGAAGGAGAGATAAAGAGCTTCCCAGAAAAGAATAGGCTAAAGGAATTCATTACCACCAAGCCAGCATTGCAGGAAATGTTCAAAGGGGTTTTTTGAGCAGAAGAAAGGAAACTAACAAAGGAAAACCAGAAATATGAATAACAAAATGGCAATGAATATGTACCTATCAATAATCACTTTAAATGTGAGTGGACTAAATGCTCCAATCAAAAGACATAGAGTGACTGAGTAGACAAGAAAACAGGACCCATGCATATGTCGTTTATAAGAGACTCACCTCAGATCAAAAGACACACAGTCTGAAAGTAAAGGGATGGATGGCATAAGATATTTCACTCAAATGGAAACGAGAAAAAAGCTGGGGTAGCAATACTTATTTTGGAAAAAAATAGACTTTAAAACGAAGACTACAATAAAAGACAAAGAAGGGTACTACATAATAATAAAGGAATCGATCCAACAATAGGACATAACCCTAGTAAACATCTATGCACCCAACATAGGAGCTCCTAAATGTATAAAACAGATTATGACAGACATAAAGTCAGAGGACAACAGTAGCACTATCATAGTATGGGACTTCGACACCCCATTGTCACCAATGGACAGAGCCTTTAGACAGAAAATCAAGATGGGGTGGATTGGTGGCTCAGTTGGTTAGAGCGTGAGCTCTGGGCAATGGGGATGCCAGTTTGATTCCCACATGAGCCAGCGAACTGCGCCCTCCACAACTACAGTGAAGTCAACGAGCTGTCGCTCAGCTCCCGGGTGGCCAGATGGGTCAGTTGGTTGGAGTGCGGGCTCTCAACTATAAGGTTGCTGGTACACGGCACCTTGAGTTGAGCTGCCGTGGAGCTCCCAGATGGCTCATTTGGCTGGAACGTGTCTCAACCACAAGGTTGCTGGTTAGACTCCTGCAAGGGATGGTGGGCTGTGCCCCCTGCAACTACCAAGGGCAACTGGACCTGGAGCTGAGCTGCGCCCTCCACAGCTAAGATTGAAAGGACAACAACTTGACTTGGAAAAGTCCAGAAGTCCACACTGTTCCCCAATAAAGTCCTGTTCCCCTTCCCCAATAAAATCTTAAAAATATAAAAAGAAAGAAAATCAACACGGAAACAGTGGCGTTAAATGACACTTTAGACCTGCTGGATTTAATTGATATTTTTACAACATTTCACCCCAAAGCAGCAGAATATACATTCTCCAGTGCACATGGAATATTTTCCAAGATAGACCACATGCTAGACCACAAAACAAGTTTCAATAAATTTAAGAACATTGAAATTTTTCAAGTGTCTTCTCTGATCACAGTGCTATGAAACTAGAAATCAATTATAAGAAGAAATCCGGAAAACACACAAATACATGGAAGCTGAATAACATGTTACTAAATAGCGAGTGGGTCAACAATGAGGTCAAGGAAGAAATCAAATAATAGCTCTAGACAAATGAAAATGTAAACACAACAGCCCAAAATCTATGGGATGCAGCGAGAGCAGTCCTAAGAGGAAAATTTATAGCAATGCAGGCATACCTAAAGAAACAAGAAAAATCTCTGATCAACAGTCTATCTTTACAGCTAAGGGAACTGGAAAAAGAAAAGCAAAATAAGCCCAAATGGGGTACAAGGAAGGAAATAATAAAAATCAGAGCAGAAATAAATGAAATAGAGACCAAAAAACAATACAAACGATCAATGAAATGAAGAGCTGGTTTTTTGAGAAGATAAACAAAATTGAGAAACCCTTAGCCAGAGTCACCAAGAAAAAGAGAGAGAGGACCGAAATTAATAACATCAGAAATGAAAGAGGAGAAGCGAAAACAGATACCATAGAAATACAAAAAAATTTAAGAAAATACTACAAGCAACTATATGCCAACAAATTAGAGAATCTGGAAGAAATGGGTAAATTTCTAGAAGCATACAACATTCCGAGACTGAATCAAGAAGAAACAGAAACTCTGAACAGACCGATTACTACCAAAGAATTTGAATCAGTAATCAACAAGCTCCCTCCCAACAAACAAAAGTCCTGGACCAGATGGCTTCACAGGTGAATTTTACAAAACATTCAAAAAAGAATTAACACCTATTCTCCTCAAACTATTCCAAAAAATTCAGAAGGAGGGAAGGCTCCCAAGCACATTTTTACAAGGCAACTATTACTCTGATCCCAAAACCAGAAAAACACATTACAAAACAAGAAAACTGCAGGCCAATATCCCTAATGAACATAGATGCAAAAATCCTCAACAAAATACTAACAAACCAGATTCAGCAATACATTGAAAAGATCATACACCACAATCAAGTGGGATTCATTCTTGTTATGCAAGGTTGGTTCAATATCTGCAAATCAATTAACGTGGTACACCACATAACCAAAATGAAAAATAAAAATCATATGTTCATGTCAATAGATGCAGAAAAAGCTTTTTACAAAATCCAGAAGTGATTTATGATCAAAACTCTTAGCAAAGTGGAAATAGAGGGATCATATCTCAATATAATAAAGGCCATATATGATAAACACACAGCTAACATCATACTCAATGGGGAAAGGCTAAAACCTTCCCCCTTAAGATCAGAACCAAGACAAGGTTGCTCACTCACCACTTTCATTTAACATAGTTCTGAAGTTCCAGCCACAGCAATCAGACAAATAAACGAAATAAAATGCATCCAAATTGGAAAGTAGGAAATAAAATTGTCATTATATGCAGATGACATGATACTATATATAGAAAACCCCAAAGACTCCACCAAAAAACTATTAGAACTAGTAAATGAATTTAGTAAAGTAGCAGGATACAAAATTAATATTCAGAAATCAGTTGCATTTGTGTACACCAATAATAAACTATCAGAAGGAGAAGTCAAGAAAACAATCTCATTTACAATTGCTTCAAAAACCAATAAAATACTTAGGAATAAATTTAACCAAAAAAGTAAAAGACCTGTACTCAGAAAATTATGACACTGATGAGAGAAATCAAACAAGATATAAATAACTGGAAACACCATGTTCATGGATAGAAAGAATTAATTTGGTTAAAATGTCAATACTACCTAAGGCAATATATAGATTCAACACAATTCCTATCAAACTACCAATGACATTTTTCTCAGAAATAGAACATATATTCCTAAATTTTATATGGAACCATGAAAGACCCTGAATAGCCATGGCTAGGATTTCCAGGCGGGAATTCCCGCCTGTTCTCAGGAAATTTCTTTGCTTTCCCATTCCCGAATCCCGAGAAAAGTTGCTCGGGAAATCGGGAAAATCAGCTCCTTGAACCCAGTAATACCCATAATGGGAAGTAAATGTACTACTCACAATGCATTTCTTGACATTTTTTCCTATTTATCGCTAGGGTTTCTGGGCAGGAATTCCCACCCGTTCTTGGGATATTTTTTCCGCTTTTCCTTTCCTGAATCCCCAGAAAAGATGGTCAGGAAATTGAGAAAATCAGCTCCTTGAGCTCAGGAGGTTGGTAGTATCGGCCGTCACTTTGTGGAAACGATTTATCGTGGAGAACAGAAAACAGTTTATATCTCAGGATTCGGGAACGGGAAAGTGAAAAAATTCCTGAGAACGAGTGGGAATTCCCAACTGGAAACACTAGCCACAGCAATCTTGAGAAATAGCAAAGTGGGCAGTATCATGCAACTGGACATCAAATCATACTACAAGGCTACAGTAATCAAAACAGCATGGTACTGGCATAAAAGCAGACACAAAGATCAATGGAACAGAATAGAGAGCCCAGAAATAAATCCATGCCTATATGGTCATTTAATCTACGACAATGGAAGCAAGAATTTACGTTGGGGTGAAGACAATAAATGGTGCTGGGAAATATGGACTGACACATGCAAAAAAAATGAAACTGGACCACCTCCTTATGCCATATATGAGAACAAATACAAAATGGATTGAAGACTTAAATGTAAGACCCAAAACCATAAAACTCCTAGAAGAAAGCATAGGGAGTAAATTTGCAGACATTACCCTGAGTAACATTTTTACTGATATACAGATGGCCAACAGCCATATGAAAAAATGCTCAACCTCACTAATCATTAGATAAATACAAATAAAAACCACAATGAGATACCACCTCACACCAGTTAGAATGGCTATCATCAGTAAATCAACAAAGAACAAGTGCTAGTGAGGATGTGGAGAAAAGGGTGCTTGTGCACTGCTGGTGGGATTGCAGATTGCTGCAGCCACTTTGGAAATCAGTATGTAGGTATCTCAAAAAACTGGAGCTGGAACTACCTTATGACCCAGCAGTTCCACTCTTCGGTATATATCCAGAGAAATCCAAGACGCTAATTTGAAAAAAAATATATGCATCCCTGTCTTTATTGCAGTGCTGTTAACAATAGCTAAGACTTGGAAACAACCAAAATGCCCATCGGTAGACAACTGGATTAAGAAACTGTGGTACATTTATGCAATGGAGTATTACTCAGCTATAACGAAGAATGAAATCTTACCATTTGCTACGATATGGATGGACCTAGGGAACATTATGTTAAGTGAAATACGTCAGACAGAAAGACAAATACCATATGATCTCACTTACATGTGGAATCTAAAGAACTGAATACATGAATAATCAGAAATAGTCTCAGAGATAGAGAAAAAACTGATTACTGCTAGATGGGAAGGGGGTGGGGATGAGGGAGAAGGGGAGGGAATTAGAAAACACAAATTGGTAACTGCAATATTGCCACGGGGTATGAAAGACAATTTGGGAATACAATCAATAATGTTGTAAAGATTTTGTAGGGTGTCAGATGGGCACATGTCTTATTACGGAGACCACTTCATGGACGGTGTGGATGCTTAACCCACTGAACTGTACACCTGAAGCTGAAGCTGAATAATACTGTATGTCAACTATAATTTAATATATATATATATGTGTGTGTATACACATATGTATATGTATATATTCACAGGATATGGAGAATAGCATAAGGAATAGAGTCAATGAAATTGTAATATATACGTACAATGTCAGAGGGGCAATAGATTGGGGGAGGGGTGTTATCACTTTGTGAGGGGTAAAATGTCTAACTATTACATTGTTTTGTACACCTAAAACTAATTAAAAAAATGGAAAAGAAAAAGAAAAGATCACATGGCTACCAAAATAGAGGTAAGATCGATTTTAAATGGTCTTAATGAAGAATTCCAGTAATACATATAAGCACAGACACTCTCACATGGTTGTGTACACACACACACACACACACACACACACACACACACACACACACCTTTCTTGTCTCTTGTTTGGTAACCTAAACATATTTCCTTTCTGGCTGGATGAATCCTAATGATGACCAGGCTAGCTGCACTCCTGGGAAAGCATTGCCTGTGATCCAGGGAGAGACAGTGTCCGCTCTTCTCTGCCATGTGATGGTTCTAGGGACAGTCTAGAGGCCTGACATCATAAGAATTTGTCTTTGCTGCTTTGGGGAGCACACTGCCTACAGTGTGGGCATAGGATGGGACTTGGGCATGGATATCCATCCCTTTTGTTCCCATAGTCCCAGATACCCAGGTTGACTATGGCCTCAGGTCCAAATTAGAGCTTCCCTATTTACTTGGCTATTAACAAAATGCATCACTCCGTTCTTCCATCCTTCTCAACCATACAACTATCCATTGTTCAACCATTCCACTGTGTTCCAAACACTGAACTCTGAGCTGAGAATAAAACTTGAAATAAGAAAGATTCATGCTTCAGGGAGCTTACAGTTGACAGGATTCCTCTGAATGAGGCTACAAGAAAGAAGAGTGGCAAATAATTGGTTTGTGAATGGTCTTCAGTGCATTTCCTGCTTTCCAATGAAGTATCCCTAACAGCCAAACAGTGTAAACTCAACCCCCAGAGGAAGGGGTGAGATATTTCTTTGAAGCCCCATGTTTTTTTTTTTTTTTTAAATTAAAGTTTACTGGGATGATGATTGTTAGTAAAGTTACAAAGGTTTCAAGTGTACAATTCTGTGAGATTTTAATGCTAAGCGAAATAAGTCAGACAGAAAAAGTCGAGAACCATATGATTTCACTGATATGTTGTATATAAAATTGAAAACAATAAAGGAACAAGACAAACAAATGAAGAAACAAAAACTTATAGACACAGACAATAGTTTAGTGATTACCAGAGGGTAAGGGGGGTGGGGGGTGGGGGGTGGGAGATGAGGGTAAGGGGGATCGAATATATGGTGATGGAAGGAGAACTGACTCTGGGTGATGAACACACAATGGGATTTATAGATGATGTAATACAGAATTGTACACCTGAAATCTATGTAATTTTACTAACAATTGTCACCTCAATAAATTTAATAAAAACAAAACAAAACAACAACAACAACAAAAACAAAACCAAAAAAAACCTTTTCATTTATTTTAAGTGTGTTTTTCCAGGACCCATCAGCTCCAAGTTAAGTAGTTGTTTCAATTTAGTTGTGGAGGGCGCAGTTCACAGTGGCCCATGCGGGAATTGAACCAGCAACCTTGTTGTTAAGAGAACCCTGCTCTAACCGACTGAGCTAACTTGCCATCCTCTTATCAATATTTTCAATCAATCTCCATGCCTCACCCCAATCTTGCTTATTCTTCACATGTTGCAAGCACACTTAGTTTTTTCTTATTATAAATTGAGCCCTTACTATGTGGCAGACACTATGCTCAGTGTTTCATACATAAGACTCATTTAGTCTTAAATGGGGTAAACACGATTATAATCACCATTTTCCAGATGAGGAAATTGAAACTCAGAGGTAAAGTAAATTTTAAGATAAAGGAGGGAATTTCAAAAAATGTTTCAAATATACTACTGGCCTCTGAGGACTCTCAGGCAGCTGGGACTACATAACACATTTTCTTTACCATAGAAGCATTTGGGGAAAATATTTGCAGAAACAACAAGATATCTGATATTTAAGGTTCTCTTCAGCTCTGATATTCTAGAATTTCATTGACCCTTTTTGCATTTAATTATGTTGATTTTTCTTTATATTCTTTGCTCAGCTCAAAAAATACCCCTCCTTTGTCCGTGCACAGGAGTTGGACTATTGAATAGAGGACACCATAACAAATCCTTGTGATTATTCACATGTCACTCTAAAATATTTATCATCTTGGTAAATCTCAGGCTATCACAACAGCTCATAGTGCAACAATGAATATCATACTAACACCACTAAAATAGATATAACGGAGAATGCTGCTTGTTAAGCTCATAATGATTCTGTTCTCAAAGGACTTGCAATTCATCTCCTTTATGTTGCTTGATTGCCTAACACATCCTGCAGGTTTGGGTAGACTCCACTTTGGTCTCATGTAATACACGATATTCACAAACTGTGATGCAGCCCTCATCATGCCAATCAAGAATGCAAATAGAGAGCTAGGTGACTGTGTGACCTGAATTTTCTGCTTGTTTAAAAGAATATAAACATGGGGAGAATATGGATCTGCTGTGAAATGGCTTAAAAGTAATCAGACTTTTCATTCAAATTATGTCAGAAAAGGTTATTTCAATATTTCATTATACCTTTCATTTAACAAGGTTTTTCTTAAATTACTAAGCTCCACACTGAAGAATACCTGTACTTTTTAAAAGGATAAAATCAGTGATTAGAATTATTTTGTTTGAAAAACCTTCTAAACATAAGCTAATAATAGACATTATTCTGACCTTCGATATGTGTTATACATTCTGCAGAATGGTTCTGGGCACTTGTTTTCTTGTTAACGATGAGTTGGCATATATCTTACTCTGAGATTATCAATTTTCATGGATTTGGGAGACAATGGGAATAATAAAATCTAAGTTAGACCTAATACAAATGTTATTTCCTTTGGTGATTCAAGACACAAAGTTTCTTATGCTCCTCATTGTAAATCTGAATTCTCTTTGTGTAGCAGATGTGGGACGTTAGTTTGAGGATGTACTGACCCGATGACACGCCCGAAAGTTGCTTTTTAAAACAAGCCTGGAGGATCGGTTTGTTTATGTATCATTCATGTCTACCAAAAACAGAATGTATGATATCCAAATTGATAACCTCCTGGGCCACACAATGTGAAGCCTTTCTGTAAATTTAATTATTGCCTCAAGGGCTGAAGTAGGACTCTGCCAAGTTATTTGCTTTCTTCCTTCACAATCTTTCCCTACACATCCTTAGCTTGTCTTTTGACTTTATAGTATTCAGAAACAATTTTGTTTGTTACTATTTTTGCACCTAGAGAGTTTTCAGGTTAAGCCTACTCTATCTGCTTCTTCTACCTGCATCAAGTTTGTTGCTTGGGCAATTTCAAGAATTTACATTATTGTGGTTTTACACAAAATTTACAACAAGACTTTATAACACTACATTAAAATAAGTTTTTGCTGACAGCATCTCTAACACCTACTGGCATATGGTGCCTTTGTTGGAGTTGGAAAAGGACCCCTGCCCCACAGATATAGCCCCCCACCAAGGTGCATGGCTTGGTAAAATGGAGGCAGAACTATAGATTTCAGCCTCCACTTGTTCTCTCTGCTGCTAAGTGTCCTTGTACACTGAATAACTTATATGTGGCAACTTGTGCTCTGCATACCTAATACCAGTCCTGAGTTTTCCCTAAGCCCTCATTAAATACCAGGGGTGCCAAAATATGTATACAAATGGATACTTTGGTCAGCATTGCTCAAGCAGTAGTTCGCCGTAATCAGATCAAAAGTGTCTGGACGCTGATGGTAACCATTTTGAGCACCTCTTGCAATTGCAGAAGTCAAACGTGACTTGTATTCATCTTTTGTTATTGGTATATATTGAGTATTGCAATGTTAATACAGTTTTCCTTTCTTAAAACATGTATACATTTTTTTGGCACCCTCTGTATTTGACTTTGCATAGAATTTTGGGCACAAGTGACAAAAGACATATGGTCTCCTCTGCTCTCCTAGGATTGAGTATTGAACACTTCAGTTCCTTATAGGGTCTTTTCTACTGAATATTTCACATTCTAAATAAAACCCTGGTCCAAAGATTGAAACCATGTCTAACTCTGCAGGTAAGGAGATGATAAAGATTGCTACTAGTAAGAAGTACTCCCATTCAGCACTGGAATACCTTTCTTCTTGTAATCCTTTTCTTTCTTTCTTTTCTTTCTTTCTTTCTTTCTTTCTTTCTTTCTTTCTTTCTTTCTTTCTTTCTTTCTTTCTTTCTTTCTTTCTTTCTTTCTTTCTTTCTTAGCTCTTTCTCTAAATGTATTTAACATGGTGAAACAATTAGGAACAGAAAAACCCCTCTTGATCTAGTGTTTGAATTATAGTTACATTGTTTGTTGTAAACAATAGGTAAATGTGTTATACCTCAAAAAGTCCTGAAATTACTATATGTTGCAATCACCAAAGGCTTTATCCTATGTGAATAGAGGGAAGAACAACTAACCCAACTTAGGTTTTTTTCCTATATAAAATTCTCAGCAATAGAAACCCCTGCATCTGCTAGGGTAGCAGTAGGCAAGGATAGTCCATTTTTAAAAAAGATTTTATTGGGGAAGGGGAACAGGACTTTATTGGGGAACAGTGTGTACTTCCAGGACTCTTTTTTTTTCCAAGTCAAGTTGTCCTTTTAATCTTAGTTGCGGAGGGTGCTGTTCAGCTTCAAGTTGTTGTCCTTTCAGCCTTAGTTGTGGCGGGGGCAGCTCAGCTCCAGGTCCAGTTGCCATTGCTAGTTGCAGGGGCACAGCCCACCATCCCTTGCGGGAGTCGAGTTATCGAACTGGCAACCTTGTGGGTGAGAGTCTATGCTCCAACCAACTGAGCCATCTGGGAGGCAGCTCAGCTCAAGGTGCCATGTTCAATCTTAGTTGCAGGGGCCGGAGCCCACCATCCATTGCAGGACTCAAGGAGTTGAACCGGCAATCTTGTGGGTGAGAGCCCACTGGCCCATGTGGGAATCGAACCGGCAGCCTTCGGAGTTAGGAGCTTGGAGCTCTAACCGCCTGAGCCTCCATGCCGGCCCCAAGGATAGTCCATTTTTGAATCAGTGTTGTAAGATAATTGTTTTCAAGACTGATCATGTTTAGAAATTATATGTCTAAATAAATCACACACACACACACACACACACACACACACACACACACACACACACAAATGTTGCTAGGCTTTATTCTGTTCTATTCCCAATGAATGAAATCACAGACTTAAAACTGCTAGAGTTCAAAAGAGTCTTAGAAATAATGCAACCAAATTTTCTCAGTTTACGAAGGAGGCAATTGAAACCTGGAGATTCCCTCACTTGCCCAAAGTCATACAAAAAAAGAGTGACACTAGAACTCAAGTCTTCATATTTCCTATGCAGGACTTGCTTGCTCTCTTCCTCCCCATTCCTCATTAATCCCTAGGAATTAAAAAAAAAGTCCAAGTTGATAACTATTTTAACTTCCTGGTTCAGGAGCACTATGAAAAGGATGGGATTTGGCGGAGCTTTAGGGCTCTGTCCCACTCTTCGGTATGCACGATTAATATTTACTCAATCTAAGAAATGTTTTAAGCAAACTGAGCTCTAAATTTTCACTTCCAATAAGGCCACCTGTAAACCACTATTTTATAGTAATCCTTGAGCTATCACTGTCCTAGCTTGAGTCCCTTGACTGTTTTATCCTAAATTCCCCCCTATTTGCTCTAGCTCAGTCGTTAATCAGTGCGGCTATATCCAGGGTTTCTCAATCATGGCACTTTTGACATTTGAGGCTGAATAAGTCTTTTTGGTAAGAGGGCTGTCTTGTGCATTTTAGGATGTTGAGCAGCATCCCTGACTTCGGCCCAGTAGGTACCAGTAGCACACCACTGCGTGTTCAGACATTGTAATACATTCCTTAGGGAAAGAAGTTGTCCCTGGTTGAGAATACTGGACTGTACCTTATACTTCACCATCATTGGTATATACCAGTTAGAAGTGTGGATGTGTGTGCAGACTCATGTGCATGAATGCATGTGTATATAGTATGGATTAAGGTAGTCTGGATTTCTGCTACCTTTTTCTTATAAGCTTCCCTAGAATTGCCATAGTGACCAAAAGACAGGAACTATTTGTAGATAGATACATATAACATTGTATAAATTTAAGACGGACATATTGATTTGATACACTTAGATGCTGCAAAATGATTACACCCACAGTTAGCAGACACCTTCATCGCATCACATAATTATCATTTATTTTGTGTGGTGAGAAGGGTTTCTGCTACTTTTTTAAAATTAAATTTATTGGGGTGAATATAGTTAGTAAAATTACATAGGTTTCAAGTGTACAATTCTATAATATATCATCTATATATCACATTGTCCTCACCACCCAGAGTCAGTTCTCTTTCCATTACCATATATTTGACCCCTTTTACCCTCTTCTACCACTCTCCCTCCCCCCTTACCCTCTGGTAACCACTAAACTGCTTCTGCCATTTTTTTTATTGGGAAAGGGGAACAGTGTGTATTGCTAGGACTTTATTGGGGAGCAGTGTGTTTTTCCCAGGACCCATCAGCTCCAAGTCAAGTTGTTGTCCTTCAATCTTAGTTGTGGAGGGTGCATCTCAGCTCCAAGTCCAGTTACCGTTTTCCATGCGGTAGTCGAACTGGCAACCTTGTTGTTCAGAGCACACGCTCTAACCAACTGAGCCATCCGGCCACCCCTCGGCAGCTCAGCTCAAGTTGTTGTCTTCAATCTAGTTGTGGAGGGCGCAGCTGACTGACCCATGTGGGAATCGAACCGGCAACCCCGAGCTTGCACTCTAACCAACTGAGCCATTTGGCTGCCCTGTTTCTGCTATTTTTAATCAAAGGAATTTTAGCTAACAGTGCAAAGGGACAAAAATAAAATAAATATTGAAGATTGCTATGGAAGGAGTTCATAAATTGAAACCTAATCCCCAATATGAGGTGGGGCATTTGTGAGGTAATCAGGTCATTAGGGCCAAGCTATCATAATAGGATTAGTGACCTTATAAAAAAAGACCCCAGAGCACTCCCTCACTCCCTCTGCCATGTAAATTAGAAAGTGTGCTCTCACTAGACACCGAGTCTGCTAGTGCCTTGATCTTGGACTTCCTAGCCTCTAGAACTGTGAGAAATAAATGTGTGTTGTTTAAGCCATCCAGTTTATGGTATTTTGTTATGGCAGCCCAAATGGACTAAGACAGAAATTTGTATGAGAAACGGAGGTGCTGCTGTAACAAATACCTAAAATGTGAAAGTGGCTTTGGAACTGAGTAATGGTTAGAGTATGTAAGAGTTTGGAGGTGCATGATAGAAAAAGCCTACATTGGACCAAAAGCCATGAATGTACCATTAAGGGCAATTCTGGTGAGAGATTAGAAACAAAAGAGATCTGTAGAGAAACTGTCAATCTTCTTGGAGAATACCTCAGTGATACTGAGCAGAATGTTGGTAGAAATATGGATGGTAAAGGCTATTCTGTTGCGTTCTCAGATGAAAATGATGAACATGTTATTGGACAATGGAGGAAAGGTGATTCTTGTTATAAAGTGGCAAAGAATTTGGAATTGTGTTTGTGTGTTAGTATTTTGTAGAAAATAGAACCCGCAAACAATAAAATTGGATACTGTCTTGGTGCTAATGAAATGTGATTTTCTCTTTTATCCTTCAATAGAGGCTGATGTTTTAATGCAGCATGCATTCCAGTAAAAACAATTTCAAATATTGATGTCCAAAGATAAAATTCAGATTATGATTCCTAAACACCTGTCTGCAACAGCTTTAACGTAATCCGCTGGGCCTTTAATTGTGTGTGTGTGTGTGTGAAGGCCCTGAGTATTAATTTTTATTTATTTATTATTTTTATTTTTTTAAAATTTATTGGGGTGACAATTGTTAGTAAAATTACATAGATTTCAGGTGTACAATTCTGTATTACGTTATCTATAAATCTCATTGTGTGTTCACCACCCAGAGTCAGTTCTCCTTCCATCATCATATATTTGATCCCCCTTACCCTCATCTCCCACCCCACACCCCCCTTACTTGATTCTAAGTGATGGAAGTGATGCAGTGATTGCCGTGAAGGCTCACAGTGTACCTGTTTCACCATTGGTTGCCATCTGGATTCTTGTATATCAGAGTCTAAATTAGGATAAAACTGTGGTTGTAAGAGTAGGTTCTGGGATCAAATCCTGACTCTAATTCTTCCTAGATGTGTGATTTTGGATGAATTTTTAAAACTTTTTTGAGCCCTAGATTTGGTCTTACATAAAATGGAGATAATAGCAGTACCTACTTTAGAGGGTTGTTGTAAGAGTCAATGAAAACCTCCATATAACAGGTTGGCACATCATACATGTTCACTAAATATAAGACATTGTTTTTTCTTAAGCCCCCAAATTCTTAAACAGCTCCAGTAACTATCACTCTGTAGTTTCCTGTCTAATGAGTGTACTATTTTCATAAACATTAAATTCTAACTTCCCTTGCATTGCATGCTCTAGTATAAGGGCTTTAAAAAGATAACAAAGATGCTATCTTTGAAAGTAAGATTTATAAAGTGTTTTATTTTTATTTTAATTTCTTAAATTTTAGGAATGAACTTGCTTCATGCATGATACAAACAAAGATGCTAATTTGTCATTAACTATTGGTCCACAGTACAGACACTTTAAAAACAAAAAAAAATATATAAAAATGGAAAATCAAAACCATGTGGCCTCATATTCAGGGACTTCCAAGGACACATGCTGATCTGTAAATAAAGATATGTAGAAACAAAAATGTCCTCATTCGTACAAAAATACACAAACTCAAAACCAAAACAGATAGCTATCCTTTTTCTGATCTAAGTATGATGGACTCACAGCGAGGTATAAATTAGCAGACAGTATGTTTAAAGTAGACAGCTGCTAACAAATCATGCAAAACAATCATTCTTGAAAATTAACTGAGGAGGATGACACCAAGCTAACCCTAACTTCAACAGTTTTAGGGCCAAATTTAGAGGACTAAGGAAGAAAACGTTCAAAGTGATTTCGTAGATAAGGGCTTTATTTAAAACTTTTAAAATACATTACTACTTATAGACTAATACTATAAGTTATTATGGAACTGTAATAGTCCTTCTCTTATTATATAAATTATTATGGAACCATAATTATCATTCTTTTAATATAGGTAAAAGCTAAAATAGTACTTAATTATAATGCATTACTAGATTAAAACTTTTTCTTTTTTATTTCTTTTTTTAGAAGCTATTAACATAAACTTGATTCAAAGGCCTACTCTGCCACTTATTGCTATGAAGCCTTGAGTAAAAGTGTATTTTAAACCTTTACTTTTACTTCTTCTTTATCAAATTAAAGCATGTGCATTGTTTTAAAAATCAAATATTATCCAAAGGTTTATAATGAGTCACAGCAGTCCCCTGCCTTTGCCTTCTCATTACCTAGTTTTATTTAGTATTTAAAATTTTTATTATATTAAAAAATTACAAAAGTAATATACAAATACAAATACATTCCCACTGGGAATGATTTAAGTCATTCACAAGTACAGAAAGCAAAATGTTCAAGTACTCCGTTCACATTCCATGATCCCATTCCACCCTCCTTCTTGAAGTAAACACTGTCATCAGTTTGATGCGAATCTTTTCAATCCATTACCTATGGATTTATAAGTATATGTACTTACAAATTTGTTTGGTTACATTATTGAGATCATACCATAAAAATTATTTAACAACTTTTTTTCTCACTGAACAAAATGCCTTGGAAACCTTTCCATGCCAGTTCATACAGACCTATTTCATTACTTTTAACCACTGCATGACATAGATACATGGTTATTTAACAACTGATGAAAATTTAGATTTTTCTATTTTTTGCAACTCAAAATAATGCAGCTGTAAACATTTTTGTTCTTGTCTCTTTGTATGTACATATATGCTGGGTCCAAAAGTATGCATATTTTATATTTTAATAGAAACTGAAAAATTTCTTTCCAAAGAGGTCATATTATTCTCCAGGATTTCAGCAAAAGTAGAAATTTTTACCAGTTCAATGGACAAATTATATATATATATATATATATATATATATATATATATATATATATATATTTGTTTTAATATTGCTTCCGCTGATAACTAGTGAGATTATATATGTGATTATATATCGTAACTTCATATTTGTAATTGCCATTTAAATTTCTTCTTTTCTGAATGGTGTAGTCACATAATTTCCAACTCTTTCTTCATAATAGGTTCTTTGCTTTTTCCTTAAGAGATGTTTTCCCATATATCTTGGATAAATCCTTTCTCATATATGTTGCAACCATTTCTCCCAATCTGTTACTTTACTCCTTAACTTAGTTCACAGCATCTACTAATTAATAATTTAATTAAATTATATAATTTTATAAAATTTATTGATTGCATAGTTAAAATGTTCATTCCTTTTCTTTAAGGATATTTCATTTGAATTTTGCTAAATGATCTTCGTCACTCTGTAATAAAAATGTCCTCCTACATTTTCTTATTAAAACTTCCTATAGTATTCAATTACATTACTGACATTTAGTTATTTAAGACATCTGAAATTTACTTTTTCTATGCTATCAATTGGAATATGAACTAATTTTTTTCCAATATATAGTAAATTATCCCAATATCAGTGTATAGTCATTGTTTCCTTTTTAATTTGAAATGCCACTTTTTAAATCTATTAAATGTCCCGCCTCTCTATTCTATCTCATTGCTCTATTTGTCCATTTTAATTACTATAGCCTATTCTAGCCTTATAGAATATTTTAATATCTGATAGAGCAATCTTTTGTTGTTCTCTTTTGTTAATCTTTTAAAAATAATTCTTATGTTCAAATTCCACAAAATATCCGTTGGAATGATGTTTGTGATTGTACTGAATTTATAGGTTAATTTAGGGAGAAATGGCATCTTTAAAATATTAAATTTTTCCAGCCTGTGTCGTGGTGTATCTCTCTTTTGAGATCTTTTTTGTTTATTTGTTTGTTTGTGATCTTTATTTAAATGTTACAGGTTTCTTCATATACATCTTGCACATTTCTCAGAACTCTCCTGTGGTGGTAAAAGGTCCCCTGTTTTGGCCCTATACTTTAGAGAGCCCTGCTCTTGCTCTACTCCATCTGCTCCCCTTCCTATGAGGTGAGAGTTCGCTGTACCGTGCGTATGTACCTACCGGTTTCTGAATCCCTTCTCCACCAGTTTTTTTAGATCATGGGTAAAGAATTAGGATTCTGGAATTCTTTGTTCAAATAGCCTCAAGCCCTTTCTCAAGGTTTGCACAAGTCTTTCTTTCCTCCTGAAGGCTGATCACATTGCTGTTGTACATAGTCTTAGGCCTGAGGTATGGCTAAGGGATGATGGCTCTTTTAGTACTAAGGGCGTAGACAGTGCTTAGATGTGTAGGCTGAGGTAAATGAACGTGAAGCTATTTTCTGGCATAGAACTCCAAGGAGTCAAATAATTCATAGTGACCTTCCAGGGTCATTATGAAAGCATATTTGTCAACTTTTGACTTCCCCAAAACTTAAGCCCTTTGCATCCGCGGATTCAATCAACTGGAAATTGAAAATAGTATTTTCAATTCGTGGTTGAGAATTTGAGGTTGCGAAACTGCGGTTGGAAACATGAAAATGCTGTTTCTCATCTGTGGTTGGTTGAATGCGCAGATGTGAAACCCGAGGATATGAAGGGCCGACTGTATTGGAAAAAAGCCACATATAAGTGGACCCATGCAGCTGAAGTCTGTATTGTAGTTCAAGGGTCAACTCTACTTGCCTAAGTAACAGATCTGAGATTTCAAATCGAGGTGTACTGATTCCAGGAACTGTGTGCTTAACCACAACAGCATACTCTCATATCTACTGGGGAATTTGAGCAAATCCATTTCAGAGCCCCAAGGATATTACATCAAGGTAAGATTGCACTGTTTTATCAATACATTCAAACTGTTATGAAGATATAAACCTTAAATGAGTTCTTTGTGATTGGAAGAACACCGTGTACTTATCTCTTTTGCTTTTCATTTTAGTATTTTGGAAGCCGTGGAGGAGGATGACTTCTACTTTAGTTTATAGGGAAAGCCACCTAGCTCTCTTTGTGCGATGTGATTTACACCACAAAGACCTGGTTTTTCTGCATTCTCTCTGGCAGAGCCTCTTTTCCTCAAGTTCATGTGGAGTAGCTGCTGTCTGTCTGGGGCCAGACGAATTGACTTATAATTGAGTTGTGGGTTGTTATTATTGTATATTCACATTATCTGAACAGAGACATTGGTCCTAGAGAGGCCTAAGAGTTTGTGAGCCTCAGGTGGTGCAAAAGGGCTGGGGGAGGGGAAGAATTGTGAAAGGGATGGGGTCCTAGAGATAATAAGTTAGGTCTTGCAGCTGCTCAGGGATTGAGTGGGTTGTGTGACTGCAGCAGCTGCTAGAGTTGAGAGGAGAAAGAGATTAGCTCCTGGTTACTGATCACAGAAGGTTCTAGTTCAGAGAATTTCTGCAGGCATATTACATGAAACACTGCTGAGTTGAGATTCACAAAGCTTCAGGGAGAGCAGTGTCAGCTTGAAGATGAGGGTGGGTCTGGGCCCAGAATAGACAAAGTGTCATGCGGGGCAGCCTGCGGGGTCTCTGCTCCCGCCCCCCACACAAGAACGCAGGATATGGTGAGGCCAAAAAGGAACACCCACGGAGCCATAGGTAGGGGAGTCATACCACTACGGTCTCACTGGAGGCTGGGTTCACTGGACGTGCGACCTGCTGTCCGTTTTGTCTGCAACCCACCGACGACTCTCTTTCACTCTCCTCCACTCTCCTCCGTAGCCGCAGCAGTTATATTAGCGGCTAATTGGCTAACTGGCTACAGCTGACGGCCAATCAGCCACAGCTGACGGCCATCTACTACCCGAGCCAGCACTCCTCCACGTGAGGCCGAGAGCCTGTAAACTACTTTCTGGGGCTCTGTCCCCACACAAAGCCTCTGCATTTTCAACATTTATGTATCAAAGGAAACTAGCTCAACCATCTGGAGTTGGAACGGTGTATATGAACATACAGACAAGTAATCTAAAGGTTTACAGGTTGAGCTGTAGAGTATAAGGATGGAGAAACTGAGGTCATCTGGAAATTTTACCCCAAGGTTGCACTGAAGTGGAAGAAAACAGTGAATGCCCTTAAAGTGACTGTGGGGGCAGAGCCCCAGAAAGTAGTTTCCAGGCTCTCGGCCTCACATAGACAGGTGCCTGGCTCAGGTAGTAAATGGCCATCAACTGTGATTGCATGGCCATCAGCTGTGGCTAGTTGGCCGTCAGCTGTAACCAGTGAGCCATTGGCCACTAATATAACTGCTGTGGCTACGCTAGAGAAAGAGAGAAAGAATGGGGGCTAGCAAGAAGATGGTGGCTCAGCTGGCAAGCGCGGATGGCGGTTTGCGGACAGTGTGGATCCAGACTCCAGTGAGAGTATAGTGCCGCCAGAAAGAATATAGTGGTATGACTCCCCTACCTATGGCTCTGTGGGTGTTCCTTTTAGGTCTCACCATATCCTGTGTTCTTGTGTGGGGAGTGGGAGCAGAGACTCCGCAGGCCGCCCAGCACTACAAATGGCGCAGCGAGCAGGGTTCCCCGCATGACAGTGACCATGGAAATGCTCTATTGCAGTGGACAGTGTGGGGCAGGAAAACTACTGGAAGAATGAAAGCCAAGGGCTGCTCTCTCTCCTCTCGATGGTGGCAGTACATTGTTACTCAGAGACTGGGGACAAAGGTAAGGGGCTGCCTTTGGAGGTTATTCTGAGGTTATGTCCTATCACATCTCTCCTCTATCTCATTTGAAGGTTTTCACTGCTTCATGTCTTACTTCAATGGCTACCTCATGGGTGTTTGTCCTTCGGCTTTCTCCCTTATGTTCCTTTCCAGCTGTGGCAATTTACCTTTTGGTGAACCAACTAGTTATGATCTGGTTGAATTTCTATAACCTTATCCTTTAGATCTATCTGGATCTTCTTCACTGGTCAGTTCTAATATTCAGCATTTTATTTTTGATAAAAATAAGACCTAATATTTGTGTTTTTTTTATATTTTTCACCATGACCTTTCATTTAGTCCTGCAGACAACCTGTAGCCTAGGGTATCAGTCATGGTACTGTTGGAAATAGTTTGCTCAATTGGAATAATTGTGGAGAATTTAATAATGGATTATTTATGTAGGTGTGGCCACAAGATTAAAAGGAAACCAAATAGTGATGTTGAAGCATGCTTAGGTGGTAATCATTATGATTCCTAAGCTTCTAAGCTCCTAGGCTTGAGGGGCAAGACAAGAGAGTAGAGAGTGTAACTGTTTGGAGAGGGCCGTCAGATGGGGGTAAATGGACCCTTACTCTAGGAAAAAGGATACAGCCAACTCAGGATAAGCTAGCAGGGAAAGTTTTGGGAAATAAAAGCCCTGACCTCATTCTTTTGATTACCTCTGACCTCCCACTAGTACTTTCCATACAATGAACCCAATTTGCAGTCAGAAATCAAGGAAGCCCACTGATGCAGCACATACAAGTTAGCTTCCTGGGCACAAAACAGTAATGAAGCAGGAAGAAAGTATCTGAAGGGGCAAATGAAAGCTAATTTAGCACACCTAGGTCAGCCCTATCTTATTAGCTCTATTTTACCATTTCAGATGAGTAAATGGAGACTCAGTGAAATTAAATAACTTGTCAAAAGGCTCTATATTAAATGTAAAAACCTGGTTCCTCTTATGAAATTATCTCCCATAATCTTTCAAAATATCTATTATTGGATTTGGTTTTTGGTTGTTGACTTGTATGAGTTCCTTATATATTTTGGATATTAGCCCCTTATTGGAGGTGTTGTTTGCAACAATCTTCTTCCATTCGGTTTGTTGCCTCTTTAATTGATGGTTTCTTTTGCTGTGCAGAAGCTTTTTAGTTTGATATAGTCCATTCATTTATTTTAGCTTTTATTTCCCTTGTCTTTGAAGTCAAATTCATAAAATACTTTTTGAATCTAAGTTCCATAAGTGTATTAGCTGTGTTTTCTTCTATGCAGTTTATTGTTTCAGGTCTTATGTTTAGGTCTTTGATCCATTTTGAGTTAATTTTGGTACACAGTGACAGATAGCAGCCTAATTTCATTCTTTTGCATGTAGCTTATCAATCCAATTAAAAAAATGGGCAGAGGACCTGAATAGACATTTCTCCAGAGGACGTACAGGTGACCAATAGACATATGAAAACATGTTCAACATCACTAATCATCAGAGAAATGCATATAAAAACCACAATGAGATATCACCTCACCCCAGTCAGAATGGCTATCATCAACAAGACAAATAGTAACAAGTGTTGGAGAGGCTGTGGAGAAAAAGGAACCCTCATACACTGTTGGTGAGAATGCAGACTGGTGCAGCCGCTATGGAAGGCAGTGTGGAGGTTTCTCAAAAAAATTGCGAATAGAATTACCATATGACCCAGCAATTCCTCTCCTGGGTATCTACTCCAAAAATCTGAAAACAATTATATGTAAAGATATATGTGCTCCAATGTTCATTGCAGCTTTATTTATGGTGGCCAAAACATGGAAACAACCAAAGTGTCCTTTGATAGATGATTGGATAAAGAAGATGTGGTATATGTACACAATGGAATACTATTCTGCCATAAGAAAATACGAAATACTGCCATTTGCGACAACATGGATGGATCTTGAGATTATCATGCTAAGCGAAATAAGTCAGACAGAAAAAGTCGCGAAGCATATGATTTCACTGATACGTGGTATATAAAACTGAAAATAACAAAAGAACAAGACAAACAAATGAGAAACAGAAACTCATAGACACAGACAATAGTTTAGTGGTTACCAGAGGGTAATGGGGTAGGAGGGTTGGTAGATGAGTGTAAAGGGGAGCCAATAAATGGTGATGGAAAGAGAACTGACTTTGGGTGGTGAACACACAATGTGATATATAGGTGATGCATTACAGAATTGTACACGTGAAATCTATGTAACTTTACTAACAATTGTCACCCCAATAAACTTTAAAAAAATATCTGTTATCACTTTTGCCAGTAGAATACATTAGGCTCTGTAAGGTCAGCAATGATTGATAAATTTTTCAGATTGGCTGAATAGAATGAGTCCCTAAATATAGAAAGTAATTAATTTGTACTAATCTTTCATCAGAAAACTAGATGAAGTATTAATCTTTATTTAAAAAAAATCTATCTGCCTTATACATTATTGCCTGTTATACCAGCAGTAATACTTTATTCATAATGCCAGTATGTAATTACAAAACAAGATTTTATTTGTGACTTAACTGGTAACTGAACAATTAGAATGCATGGTACCCTTGCAAAATACTTTCCTAATGTTTACACTTGCCATCAATCAGTATTGTTTCTTCCTTCAGGGTCACTTAATGATTCTGTGGGAAAAAAGTATTACATTTTCGGAATTTAATAAATTCTACATTCTAAGCTAGGACATATACCATCCCATTGTTGTGAAGTCATTTGCTTTCCTGTTCCAGAAATATTAAAGGCAACATTGGTCATCTTTCAGCTAATCAGAAAAGCCAAGGAACATGAGTATTAATTTCATCGATAAGATCTAGAAATTGATTTTAGAAGACTCAGGATGTCGTTTGGTACCATTCCTTGGGGGGATAGTGTAATAGAAATATTCATTCATAAAGAAAATAACCATGATCAAAGTCATGCTTCTTTAAAGTAAAATAAAAAACCAGCATGTTCCAATATTTTGAACAATCTGGTTTGGGGAATTCAAGTCTCTTTTTCAGATCCCAGAGGCATTTACCCGGAACTGGAGTTCCTCATACACAAACTGTTTATTTTGGGATTTAAAGGGTGGCTTCAGCATATGCATCCTCCGGACAAGACTCAAACTGATTTGCATGTGTTATATACATAAATAGTTATCACAGTGTAATTCCTATACAGAGATGATATTGCTGACCCAAAGTTATTCAAGCATGTACTTAGAGATGTGCTATCCGAAGCAATGTAGGTTTCTACTATTTAACCCATATACTCTCCCTTTGTTCTCCCTATGATCAATGGGCACAGGGCCAGTTGGCTTAAAAATTAAATATCTAACCTTGGCTTTAGTGATATGATGCTATGACTAAACTAACTGCTTGATCTGATGTAATGTGTCTCTGAAGAATTTTAAACATGGTTTAGACTACAGGGAAGAAGTTACAAAAATGGCTTAATGCCTCATTTGGAAGGTAAAGTTCTGAGATGTGGGTTTGCATTTAAGGAAGAGGGTTACTGAGGACTCTAGCTCAAGAAAAAAGGAAATAAATGCTCAGTGTGCTCCAACCATGTTCACTTGACTTTTGCACTGGGATTCAGAGCTCAAATCCTAGGTAATAATAAATAATTACTTAGTTTTCCTTGCACCTACATATGTCTCAGGGACCTTATGGAGAGAAAGTGTGGCTAGGCCATGATTTTTTCATTGTGTGAACTCTATCACACAGTTCACTGTGTCCTCTATCTGTATACCTTCTTAATAATATCCCAATGTTAACACAACACTGCCCAACAGGAGCCTGTATCAAAGTTGTGGACTGAAGACATCAAATCTGACTTAGTATGAGGTCCTTCCTTGTTACTGGTATTTTATCTTTGTCCCTTACTAGTTTTCTCCTTTAATTCCTGAGGATATTCTGGTCCAAGATTCCGTGGATTTCAGACTTCAAATCTTCTTGTACCTTTGGGTGTCTTCATCCTGCTGGTTCTTGTCAATATCCCTGGATTCTAACCCTTGCTTGGTATTGACCTTTATTCTTTGCATGCCCTGACTCTGGCTTTTCTACTGACGTGTGACTTACAACCTTATTCTTGCCTTCAGTAATGAAGGCAAGAATTGAAATTCACCACTACTGTGAATTAACTAGCAGCTTCCAGATATGTGACATTGCTTAGTCTGTGACCCTGTGGACAAGCTCAGCGATCAATCAATTGTGTATGTTCTTCTACCCTGTATTTTCAGTCTGATCCCATCTCTTCTGGTCCTTTCTTATCATCCTGATATCCAACACTTGTTGGAACTTCCTCAGAGATAGATTATACTGGATCAAGCAGTTCGTAGTGTCTTAGTTGGGCATACGCTTGTTCATCTTCCTAAGACCTTATACACTAGAAAACCAGATCCAACCTATGCCCAAGAATCTGATCAATCATATCATCATTGGAATAATGATGGTATAATGATGGAAAGAATGGGATGTGATCATAGAAGATTTGAGTATTCTTTCATGTAGTGGCTGTGTGACTTAGGAAAAGTCACTTAAACTCTCAGAGCTTCAATTTACCTGTCTATAATGTAGGGGATACTACTGCCATCTATTTCAGAAGGATGCTGTGAATATCAAATGAGATTATATATGTACATACATATGCATATAATATATACAAGCACATACATGTGTGTGTTTGTAAACACCAAAGTGCCACAACAGCAGGCTTATTCAAAAAATTTCTCTTTGACCAGCCAGAGAAGAAATAGGATTGGGAAATGAATCACCTCATTTCATAAAACTCAAACTTTGGGATAAAACATGATCCTGAAGGAAGTCTTCAGCCTCTGACCAAGATGGAGTAAAAGGGACCAGATTTATCCTCTTGCCTGAAAGAGTTTTAAAACCATACAAAATATTTGAAACAAACAAAGGTTTTCAAGACGCTGTATATCAGACAATGAAGAACACTGATCCCTGTGTCACAGGAAACAAATTAAGTGATCTCTACAATTGCCCCAGCTTACTGCTGAAGAGAATTTCCAGGCTGTGACATAGGGAGTGAGTAGGGATGGTGGTGGGGGCGACTGGGGGGCAGTGTCTAGCCTTACACAGGGCTTGAATAGTTCCTGTTTTCACCAGCAGAATGAAAAACCTCATAATTCATGGGTCATTTGGTAGAGTGCAGAAGGATTTTACCTCAGTAGTTGGGCAAAATCAGCCTTAGATTCAACACTGCTCTGGTGTTGCCTAACAAATATTAAAAGCAAGATCTGAAAGGAAACTTTTTCCAATCAACTTAACTGCATTCCAGAATAAAGCTAAAGAATATTTGTAAGAAAACAAAAAAATCTAGCATTCAAAAGCTAAAATTCACAATTTTTGTCATCCAAACAAAATTAACAGATGGAAAATGAAATATTATTTGGCAATAAAAACAAATTACCAATACGTGCTATAACATGGATAAATCTTGAAAACATTATGGTAAGTGAAAGAAGCCAGTCACAAAGGACCACATATTTTATGATTCCATTTATATGAACTATCCAGAATTGGCAAATATAGAGAGATAGAAAGTCGACTAAAGGTTGCCTTGGTCTGGGGTGAGGGTGTGGTTTGGGGAGATTTTTTTTTTTTTTTAATTTATTGGGTTGACAATTGTTAGTAAAATTACATAGATTTCAGGTGTACAATTCTGTATTACATCATCTATAAATCCCATTGTGTGTTCACCATCCAGAGTCAGTTCTCCTTCCATCACCATATATTTGATGAGGGGAGTGATGGCTGAGGAGTACAGGATTTCTTTTAGGGATGATGAAAGTGCTCAAATTATTGTAGTGATGCATAACTCTGTAAATATACTGAAACATTGAATTTTATACTTTAAATGGGTGAATTTTATGGTATGTGGATGGTTTTAATAAAGCTGTTAAAGATGAACAGATATGCAAAGAAGTAGCAAAATATGATAGAATAAGGAGTAAAAAAAAAAACACAATCAATTGAAATGGAACCAGAAATGACACAGATTATAAAATTAATACACAAGGACATTAAAATAGTTATTATAACCATAGTCTTGAGAAGTTTGAGCATGTTAAGTGGCGACATGGAAGATATAGACAAGACCAAAATCAAGCTTCTAGAGATTGTACGATGTGTGAGATGAAACATGCACTGGATAAGATTAAGAGCAGATTAGATACTGCATAGAAAAAGATTCATGAACTTGAAAACAAAGCACTGCGAACTATTCAAAATGAAACACAAAAAGAATAAAATAAAAAATATTGAACAGAGCATCAGTGAGCTGATGGACAACTTCAAATATCTAAGATATGTGAAACTGGAGTCTCAAAAAGGTGTAGGTGAAAAATTTTTTGAAGTAATAGTGGCTGAAAATTTTCCAAATTGGATAAAAACTAAAAATCCACCGGTACAAGAAGCTCAGCAAATCCAAAGCTCAAGCTAAAAATCATGAAGAACAAAATGACCCCAAGGCATAGCATAATCAAGTTGTTCAAAGCCATTTGATTAAAAGAAAATCAAATGGAAAGAGAACTGACTCTATGTGGTGAACACACAATGTGATATGTAGATGGTGTGTTATTACAGAATTATACACCTGAAATCTATGTACCTTTACTAACAATTGTCACCCCAATAAACTTTAATTAAAAAAAAATAAAGGGAACAACGAAAAAAGAGAAAATCAAAAATTAGCCAGAGGAAAAAACAATGCTTTATGTACATACAAAGAAAGATATGGATGACAGCAAATTAATAGATGGAAATAATGCAAGTGAGAAGACATTGGAGCAATGTAATTTCAATTGCTGGAAGAAAACAAAACCTGCCAATCTAGAATACTGTGCCCAGCAAAAAATATATTTTAAAACTGAAGGTGATGTATCAAAATATGTTGTACAGCTCAAATATATACAATTTTCATTTGTAAATTATACCTCAATGAAGCTGAAAAATACATCCTCCCACCAAAAAAAAAGTGCAATAAAGACTGTATCAAATATAGAAAAGCTGAAAAAAATTCATCACCAGCACTCTTGCACTACACGAAATGTTAAAGAAAGTATTTCTGGCAAGAAAGAAATGAAACCAGATAGAAATCTAGATCTACACAAAGGAAGAAAAAGTACTGGAAATTACTCACAAAATATAATGTGAGTAAATATAAACAAATTTGTCTTATTATTTTAATATTTTAAATTAAAAAAAAATAATGGACTGTTCAAGGCAAAATAATACCAATGTACTATGGGGTTTATAAGATATGTAGAAGTAAAATGTGCCACAGCAATAGCACAAAAGCTGGAATGGAGGTAATAGAAATATAAGGCTTTAAAGTTCTTGTAGTGGTATAATACCATTAGAAGGTAGAATATGATAAATTAAATATGAATATAATTCCTAAAGCAACCATTAAAATAAAACAACATAGTTATAGCTAATAAACCAGAAAAGGAGATAAATGGGACAATAAAAAATACTCGATCCAAAGGAAGGCAAAAAAAAAAAAAAAAAGAAAAAGAGGAAAAAAGGAACAAAGAACAGATGGGTAAAAGAAAACAAATAGCAAGATGACAGATTTAAACTCAGACATACTAATAATCACATGAGATGTAAATGGTCTAAAAATACCAATTAAAAAGCAAACATGATCAGATTGGATATAAAGCAACTTTTGGCTGCCTGCAAGAATCCCAGTTTAAATGTGAAGACATAAAGAGGTTAAAAATAAAAGTAAAAAGGTATAAAAGATACATGAGTATAGTGAAATAATAGAAAATATATATATATTGGTCTCTGCCTCTGGTTCCTGGAATAAAGCTAGTAAAACCCTTGTAATTTCTGAAGTCAAAAGAGTGCTAGGAGCATCTTTTGTTTTAATATTTGGTCTTTGACTCTTGTTCCTGACTCAGAGCTCCTAAATCCCTTGGAATTTCCTGGGTGATAGGAATCTATTTTGTTCTAATGAGGTGACTCTTGGTGGGATCCTGGATAGCAGGACTTGGGTGTGTAGAGGGGTGGAGATTGATGAGAAGGGATTAGAAAAGACACTAGTTTTCAATTATAAGTCTTGTACTACCGGTACTATTTGGTTTTTTAAATATATATATATATATATATATATATATATATATATATATATATATATATATATACACACACACACACACACACATTACTTGGTAAAAATATAATTTCAGTTTAAAAATAACTCTGGAGAGTTGAGTAAGAACTAATTGCTGAATGATGTCAGGAAATACCAAGAGTGGTATTTGACTATCATGTTGGTTTATAACCAGTGTAATAAATGGAGAGATAGACCATGTTTATGGTCCTAAAACTCAATGGTGTTAAGGTGTCCATTTTCTCAAAAATGATTTATAAATTGCATGATACCAACCAAAATCTTATCAGGCTGGGGTTGGGTGTTTTGTGTTTTTTTTTGTTTTTTTTTGGTAGAAACCATAAGACAATTATAAAATTCATATGGAAATACAAAAGACCTACAATAGCCAAAGCAATTTTGATGGGTAACAAATTTGGAGACCTTACACTACTACCTGATTTCAAGATTTATTATAAAGCCACAGTAATCAAGACAGTGTGACTGGCATAAACGTGAACATATAGATCAGTGATACAGAATAGAGAGTCTAGAAGTAGACATATATGTTCACTTGACTTTTGACAAAGGTGCAAAAGGATTTTAGTGGTGAAAGGATAGTCTTTTCAATAAATGGTACTGGAACAAGTGAATAGCCATGTGCAAAAAAAAAAATTGATCCACACCTCAAGCCATGTACCACAATTAGGTTAAAATGGATCATAGGCTCACATGTGGATTCCCTATAGATATCTGGAGCTGTTTCAATGCAACGTTCTCATTTCTGGGGTTCTGCCCTGTGAACCTGAGCCACCCTGGCCTCTCGACTCCCAGTTTTATCTCCTCAACTCAGCAACCACCAGACTCCACGTAGGTTCCCCTTCCTTGCTTCCAGGAGAGCAAACAGGGATTACTGTTCTTTGTTACCTGATGTTTAGTGTCTTGAAAACCATTTTTTTATATTTTTTTCCTTTTTAAAAATCTTTAATGGTGGTAAAAATACACGTAACATAAAATTTACCATCTTAACTATTTTTAAGTGTAGAGTTCAGTAGTGTTTAGTATGTTCACAATGTTGTTGAATCAATCTCCAGAACTCTTTTCATCGTGCAAAACTGAAAATCTACACCCATTCAACAACTTCCTATTCCCTTCTCCCCTCTTTCTGTCTCTATGAATTTAACTATTCTAGGTACCTAATGTAAGTGGAATCATACAGTATTTCTCCTTCTGTGACTGCCTTATTTCACTTAGCATAATGTCATCAAGATTCATCCATGTTGTAGCATATGTCAGAATTTCCTTCCTTTTTAAGCCTGAATAATATTCCATGGTATGGATATACCACATTTGGCTTATCCATTCATCTGTTGATGGGCACTTAAGTTGACTCCACTTTTTGGCTATTGTGAATAATGCTGCTATAAACATGGATGTACAAATAGCTCTTAGAGACCCTGATTTCAGTTCTTTTGGACATATACCCAGAAATGGAATTTCTAGATCATATGTTAATTCTGTGTTTAATTTTTTGAAGAACAACCATACTATTTTCCAGTGGCCAAACCATTTTGTATTCCCACTAACGATGCACAAAGGTTCAAATTCCTCTGTATCTATCCTTGACAACATTTGTCGTTTCTGTTTTTTGACAGTGGCCATCCTAATGGGTCTGAAGTGGTATCTCACTGTGGTTTTGATATACATTTCCCTAATGATTGGTGATGTTCATGTGCTTGTTGGCCCTTTGCATATCTTCTTTGGACAAATGTCTATTTAAGTCCTTTGCCCATATGTTCTAGATATTAACACCTTATCAGATACATGATTTGCAAATATGTTCTTCTACTGAGTGGGTTACATTATGTTTCATATTCCCCCCCTGCCAATGTTTCAGTTGTTTCAGGCCAGAGGGTAAATTTGATCTCTCTTACTGTATCATGGCTGGAAGCATAAGTACTCCTATTATCTTGAACCTGTCACTACACAAAAACTGCACTTTCATAATCACCAATTACTTCCACATTGTTAAATCCAATAATCATTGTCGATCTTCATCTTACTTGACATAGCAGCAATATTTGACTCAGTTGGCCACTCTTCCCTCTTTAGGCATTTTCTTCTCATTGCTTCCAACATACCAATTCTCCTGGTTAGCCTACTTACTCAGTGACCTCTCCTATTTCAGTGGCCACTTCTTTTCAATTTGCTTTGCTTGACTCTTCTCATCTACTCAACTCCTTAACATGGTGATTTACACTTTACTTACATAATTAACAAATCCTCACAATAATCATAAACTAAGTGCCATCCTTTCTATTTTTTATAGCTGAGAAAAATCTTTGGCTCAGAGAAATTTATTTTTCAGCTTTATACTGCCAGTAACTGGCAGGATTGATATTCAAATCTAGACTTTCTTGATTCTAAAGCCTTTCCTAACCACCACACTAGGTAAGACAACCACAGAACAGACTATGGAAACTTATCTCCTGGGAAGATATAAAGAAAGACTTAGTTTTTGTAAGCATAGATGTAGACACCTCTCTCTGTGGGAGTGAATTAATGCCTTTTGGAGGTGGAAGTGGTTTAGAAATAGTCTAGGTTTGTCTACAGAATATATCTTACTCTGTTTTAGAGGGAAACCAATATATAGCCTCTTCTCCTGCCACAGATTCAGGATTTGGCACTTAAAGAAAATAAAATTAGGGTTTGAGGTATTGGTTAAAAAAAAAATCATGATTTAATATGATATCGAAATCCTCCATGATGTGGTTCCTTCTTCCCTCTCAAGCTTAATCCCATGTTATGCTATTTCATGCTCTCGTGGTATACAGTAAATAGCCTTTCCAGATTGGCTTCTATCACCTAGTAATATCCATTTAAGTTTCCTCTATGTCTTTTATGGCTTGATAGCTTCTTTCTTTATTTTTTTATTTTTTTTTTATTATTTTTTTTTAAATTAAATTTATTGGGGTGACAATTGTTAGTAAAATTACATAGATTTCAGGTGTACAATTCTGTATTACATCATCTATAAATCCCATTGTGTGTTCATCACCCAGAGTCAGTTCTCCTTCCATCACCATATATTTGATCCCCCTTACCCTCATCTCCCCCCCCACCCCCTTACCCTCTGGTAACCACTAAACTATTGTCTGTGTCTATGAGTTTCTGTTTCTCATTTGTTTGTCTTGTTCTTTTGTTGTTTTTGGTTTATATACCACATATCAGAGAAATCACTTAGTTCTCTGCTTTTTCTGTCTGACTTATTTCGCTTAGCATTACACTCTCAAGATCCAGCCATGTTGTCACAAATGTTCCTATATCATCTTTTCTTACCGCCGAATAGTATTCCATTGTGTATATATACCACAACTTCTTTATCCATTCATCTATCGAAGGACATTTTGGTTGTTTCCATGTCTTGGCCACCGTAAACAAAGCTGCAATAAACATTGGAGCACATGTGTCTTTATCTCTAAATGTTTTCAGATTTTTTTGGTAGATACCCAGGAGAGGAATTGCTGGGTCATATGGCAATTCTATTCGTAATTTTTTGAGGAACCTCCACACTGCCTTCCATAATGGCTGCACCAGTCTGCATTCCCACCAACAGTGTATGAGGGTTCCTTTTTCTCCACAGCCTCTCCAACACTTGTTACTATTTGTCTTGTTGATGATAGCCATTCTGACTGGGGTGAGGAGATATCTCATTGTGGTTTTGATTTGCATTTCTCTGATGATTAGTGATGTTGAGCATTTTTTCATATGTCTCTTTGCCATTTGTATGTCCTCTTTGGAGAAATGTCTCTTCAGGTCCTCTGCCCATTTTTCAATTGGGTTGTTTGTTTTTTTGTTGTTGAGTTGCATGAGTTCCTTGCATATTCTGGATATTAGGCCCTTATCGGAGGCACTATTTGCAAAAATCTTCTCCCATTCAGTGGGTGGCCTCTTTATTTTGTCGATGGTTTCTTTTGCTGTGCGGAAGCTTTTAAGTTTCATATAGTCCCATTCATTTATTTTAGCTTTTACTTCCATTGCCTTTGGAGTCAAATTCATAAAGTGCTCTTTGAACCCAAGTTCCATAAGTTTAGTACCTATGGTTTCTTCTATGCAGTTTATTGTGTCAGGTCTTATGCTTAAGTCTTTGATCCATTTTGAATTAACTTTGGTACATGGTGACAGATAGCAGTCCAGTTTCATTCTTTTGCACGTGCTTATCCAATTCTCCCAGCACCATTTATTGAAGAGGCTGTCTTTGCTCCATTGTATGTCTTTTGCTTCTTTGTCAAAAATTATCTGTCCATATTTATGTGGTTTTATTTCTGGGTTCTCAATTCTTTTCCATTGGTCTATGTGTCCGTTTTTCTGCCAATACCATGCTGTTTGGATTATTGTAGCCTTGTTGTACAACCCAAAGTCAGCAAGTGTGATACTTCCATTATTGTTCTTTTTTCTTAAGATTGCTTTAGCTATTTGGGGTCTTTTGTGGTTCCAAACAAATCTGATGATTTTTTGTTCTATTTCTTTAAAATATGCCATTGGGATTTTGATGGGGATTGCATTGAATCTGTATATTGCTTTGGGTAATGTGGCCATTTTAACTATGTTGATTCTTCCAATCCATGAGCACGGAATGTCTTTCCATTTCTTTGTGTCTTCTTCAATTTCTTTCAAAAATGTCTTATAGTTTTCAGCATATAGGTCTTTCACATCCTTGGTTAAGTTTATTCCTAGGTATTTTATTCTTTTTGCTGCAATTGCAAAAGGAATGTATTTCTTTTTCTGAGATTTCATTGTTAGTATATAGGAAGGCAAGGGACTTTTGTACGTTGATTTTGTAGCCAGCAACTTTACTGTATTCGTTGATTGTTTGTCATAGCTTTTTGGTGGAGTCTTTAGGGTTTTCTATATATAGCATCATGTCATCTGCAAAGAGTGACAATTTAACTTCTTCAGTCCCAATTTGGATGCCTTTTATTTCTTTCTCTTGCCTGATTGCTCTGGCAAGGACTTCCAACACTATGTTGAAGAGCAGAGGTGATAGGGGACAGCCCTGTGGTGTTCCTGAACGTAGAGCAAAGGGCTTCAGTTTTTCACCATTAATTATGAGATTAGCTGAGGGCTTGTCATATATGGCCTTTATTATGTTAAGGTATTTTCCTTCTATACCTATTTTATTAAATGTTTTAATCATAAATGGATGTTGTATCTTGTCAAATGCTTTTTCTGCGTCTATTGATATAATTATACAATTTTTGTCCTTTATTTTGTTTATTCGATGTATCACATTGATGGATGTGCGGATGTTGAACCATCCTTGTGCTCCAGGGATGAACCCCACTTGGTCGTGATGAATAATCTTTTTAATGCATTGCTGTATTCAATTTGCTAGAATTTTGTTTAGGATTTTTGCATCTGTATTCATCAGAGATATTGGTCTGTAGTTTTCTTTTTTGTGTTGTCTTACCAGGTTTTGGTATCAGGGTATTTTGGCCTCATTAAATGAGTTAGGGAATATTGTCTCTTCTTCAATTTTTTGGAAGAGTTTGAGCAGGATTCGTATTAGATCCTCTTTGAAGGTTTGGTAGAATTCACTAGTGAAGCCATGTTTTCCCAGACTTTTGCTTTTGGGAAGGTTTTGGATGACTGATTCTATTTCGTTACTGGTGATCGGTCTGTTTAGACTTTCCAGTTCTTCATGGTTCAGCCTTGGAAGGCTACATGTTTCTAAGAACTTGTCCATTTCTTCTAGGTTATTGAATTTGGTGGCATGTAGTCCTTCATAGTATTCTTGGATGATCCTTTGTATTTCTGTGGTGTCCGTGATAACTTCCCCTTTTACGTTTCTGATTTTGTTAATCAGTGTCTTCTCTCTTTTTATCTTAGTGAGCCTAGCCAAGGGTTTGTCAATTTTGTTAATCTTTTCAAAGAACCAGCTCTTTGTCACATTAATTTTTTCTATTGTCTTTTTGTTGTCTATTTCATTTAGTTCTGCTCTGATTTTTGTTATTTTCTTTCTTCTGCTGACCTGGGGTTTCACTTGTTCTTCTTTTTCTAGTTCTTTAAGATGTAATATGAGGTTTTTTATTTGGGATTTTTCTTGTTTCTTGAGATAGGCCTGTATGATATAAATTTCCCTCTTAAGTCCCTTTAATATTTCTTGTAATATTGGTTTGGTAGTGAGGAACTCCTTTAGCTTTTTCTTGTCTGGAAAGCTCTTTAATTGCCTTTCAATTCCAAAATGATAGATTTGCTGGGTAGAGTAATCTTAGTTGTACGTCCTTGCTTTCCATCACTTTGAATAGCTCATGCCAATCCCTTCTGGTCTGCAAAGCTTTTGTTGAGAAATCAGCTGATAATCTTATGGGAGCTCCCTTGTAGGTAACTAACTGTTCTCACTCACTGCTTTTAAATTTTTATCTTTCTCTTTAACTTTTGGCCTTTTAATTATGATGTGTCTTGGTGTGGTCCTCTTTGGGTTATCTTGTTTGGAACTCCCTGCCCTTCTTGGGCTTGTATGTCTAGTTCCTTCACCAGAGAGGGCTGTTTTCAGTCATTGTTTCTTCAAATAGGTTCTCAATCCCTTGCTCTCTCTCTTCTCCTTCTGGTACTCCAATGATGCACATGTTGGTATACTTGATGTTATGTCCTCTGAGACCCCTTAACTACCCTCATTTTTTGGAGTCTTTTTTTTTCCCTTCTGTTTGAGTGTTTTCTGCTACCTTATCTTCTAAGTCACTGATTCAAAACTCTGCTTCCTCTAATCTACTGTTGATTCCCTGTAATGCATTCTTTTTTTTTTTTTTTTAAGATTCTATTGGGGAAGGGGAACGGACTTTATTGGGGAACAGTGTGTACTTCCAGGACTTTTCCAAAGTCAAGTTATTGTCCTTTCAGTCTTGGTTTTGGAGGGTGCAGTTCAGCTCCATGTCCAGTTGCCGTTGATAGTTGCAGGGGGCGCAGCCCAGCATCCCTTGCGGGACTCGAGGAGTCGAAATGGCAAACTTGTAGTTGAGAGCCCAGTGGCCCATGTGGCAATTGAACTGGCAGCCTTCAGCGTTACGAGCACGGAGCTCCAACCACCTGAACCACGAGGCCAGGCCCCCTGTAATGTATTCTTTATTTCAGTTCTTGTGTTCTTCATTCTAATTGGTTCTTTTTTATGCTTTCTATTTCCATTTTTGTGTTTTCTATCTCTTTGTTGAAGCTCTCACTGAGGTCATTCAGTATCCTTATAATCAGTATCCTTATAATCAATTGCGTATCCTTACAATCTGCATCTGCTAGATTGCTTGTCTCCATTTTGTTTAGTTCTTTTTCTGGAGCTTTGTTCTTTCATTTGGGATATATTTCTTTGTCTCCCCATTTTGTATGCCTCCCTGTGTTTGTTTTTAAGTATTAGGCAAAACTGTTATGTCTCCCCATCTAGAGTGGCCTTGTGTAATAGGTGTCTTGTGGGGCCCACTGGCTCTCCCTGAACTGTGTGTTCCAGGTGTGTCCCTTGTGTGGGTTCTATGTGCCCTCCTGTTGTAGTTTAGCCTCGGTTGCACCTCAGTGGGAGGAATTGACCTTCAGGCTCATTGGTTATGATGACTGTCTGTGACTACAGTGGAAGAGCTGTTGTGTAGGGGCTGACCCAACAGAGCAGAATTCACTTTAGCAGGGCTCCTGTGCCTGCCCAGTATGCCCTTCCAGTGTGTCATCCTTGGAGGTAGCGGGGTGGTGCTCTCTCTTGGTCAGAAGAGGCTCAGTCCAAAGCTTGTCACTGCCCATACCACCCCAGTGCCTCCTGGGGGGGACCCCACCACAGGCCAAATTCAACTGCAGTCTGTGGTTTGCCATGGGCCACCTGGAATGAGCCACAAACAATTCACACCTGCCTGCAACCTGCACTGCGCTTAGAGATGCCTGGGAGAGGCTATGTTGTGAACAGAGGCCAGCTGCCGCTAGTGTTGGGGCTTGGGGCTGCTTAGCAAGTGGTATGGGACACACTGAGGCCAGATGCTGCTTGTTTGGTGTTTGTGAACCTTTGAGAAATTTTAGGAAATTCCACAGCATGAGCCAAGATAAGTCATTTGTATTGAAAAGCCACTGGAAGAGGCTTGGGTGTGCCTGCAAGTTGGGAGAGGCTTTAATGAAGGGTGTTAGCCAGGTTGTAGATACTCAGATACGATGCCTGCCTGTGTCTGCCTGCTGGGAATGGGGACAGCTCAACAAAGAAATAATGGATTCTGCCAGCCCTGCTATCTGGGAGAAAGCTGCCCCTCCAGCCCTTGTCCTGAAGCCAGACAATTCAGTTCTTCCCCGTATGTCCCTGGCACCTTTTGAGCTGTTGCCCTAGTGATGGAACTCAGAGAGAGTAAGCTCATCAGTGAGTAAGTCCATATACAGGCCCTTTAAGAGGAGTTCTGAGACTCCAGCAGCTCTCCGTATCACTCAGTCGCAATCTCTGCTGGTTTTCACAGCCAAAGTTGTGGAGATTTGTCTTCTCGGCTCTGGAGCCCTGGGCTGGGGAACCTGGTGTGGGACTGTGACGCCTTGCTGCTTGGAGTTCTGCAACTGAGATATCCTTCCTGATTTTTAACTACCACATGTGGTTATGGGAAGTAGTCTGTTCCACATTTCCACCCTTCCTACCAGTCTCGACATGGCTTTTCTGTATATCTCTAGCTTACTTTATTGTAAGAATACAGTATGTGTGGGGACAGAACCCCAAAAAGTAGTTTCCAGGCTCTCAGCCTCACATAGACAGGTGCTGGCTCAGGTAGTAAATGGCCATCAATGTGATTGGATGGCCATCAGCTGTGGCTAGTTGGCCGTCAGCTGTAACCAGTGAGCCATTGGCCACTAATATAACTGCTGTGGCTACGCTAGCAAAAAGAGAGAGAGAGAATGGGGGCTAGTAAGAAGATGGCAGCTGGGCTGGCAAGCGCGGATGGCGGTTTGCGGACAGTGTGGATCCAGCCTCCAGTGAGGTATAGTGCCGCCAGAGAGAATATAGTGGTATGACTCCCCCATCTATGGCTCCGTGGGTGTTCCTTTTTGGCCTCACCATATCCTGCGTTCTTATGTGGGGAGCGGGAGCAGAGACCCTGCAGGCCTCCCTGCACGACAAATGGCGCAGCGAGCAGGGTCTCCTGCATGACAAATGGCGCAGTGAGCAGGGTCTCCCGCACGACAAATGGTGCAGTGAGCAGGGTCTCCCGCATGACAAATGGCGCAGCGAGCAGGGTATGGTGCCAGCCAAGGCTCTCCCAAGAGTGGTGGAGCAGTTTGTGTGTATGAACACTCTGTCTCTGGAAGACCAGGAGGAGCAGTTGCCGGAGAGCTGGACCCCCGTGGAGGGGTGGGAAGATGTGGACGGTTCTCCCACCAGCACAGGAAAAGCCAAGCAGCTGCCGGAGAGATGGAGCCCCGTGGAGAGGTGGAAAGATGTGGACGGTTCCCCAACCAGCACAGGCCGGAGAAAGCAAAGGTCGTTGTGGCCCTGTGGGCTGGGCAGTTCCTGCTCAGGCAGCCCGGATGCAGGACTTGTCCCAGGAGGAAAGGCTTGCTGAGTCCTCCGTGGGAGATGCGGGTGAGGTCAAGGTCGTCCCTCACCCCCAGGACAGCCCTGGCGAATGACTATGGACTATGGGGAATTGCCTTCCATCCCTAATTTAATGGACCGCTTGACTGTTTGGGAACATACCACCATTTAGTGGAACTGGGGGATATTTGCTTTTGTGTCTTGACTGGCCACCATTGAGACTATGTAAGCACCTTGATTGTGAGTCGCTGTTGTTCCAGCAGGGTACCCCGAGAGGCCCAGAGAGAGTGGCAGTGCCCTGAGAGGCCCTGGCTGTGTCCAGGAAGTGTGGCTGTGCCCACAGAGAGTGGCAGTGCCTTGAGAGCCCTGGCTGTGTCCAGGAAGTCTGGCTGTGCCCTGAAGATGCCCTGGCTGTGCCCAGGAAGTCGGGCTGTTCCCAGAGAGAGTGGCAGTGCCCTGAGAAACCTTGGCTGTGTCCAGGAAGTCTGGCTGTGCCCTGAAGATGCCCTGGCTGAGCCCAGGAAGTCGGGCTGTTCCCAGCGAGAGTAGTAGTGCCCTGAGAAACTCTGGCTGAGTCCGGGAAAACTAGTGGTACCCTAAGAAGCCCAGGAAGTCTGGCTGTGCCCAGAAGCACTGGTGGTGCCCTGAGAAACACTGGCTGTGTCCGGGAAGACAGGTGGTACCCTAAGAAGTCCAGTAAGTCGGGCTGCGCCTAGAAGCACTGGTGGCGCCCTGAGAAACCCTGGCTATGTCCGGGAAGACAGGTGGTACCCTAAGAAGTCCAGGAAGTCTGGCCATGCCCAGAAGCACTGGTGGTGCCCTGAGAAACCCTGGCTGTGTCCAGAAAGCCTGGCTGTGTCCAGGATATTGCATTCACCTCCAGGCTCCTCGCACAGGGCCCCTCGCGGAAGACGCTTGTCGCGTAGATTGTGAGGTGAGAGCCTGTAGGGGTGGAGTGTGGGGACAGAACCCCAAAAAGTAGTTTCCAGGCTCTCAGCCTCACATAGACAGGTGCTGGCTTAGGTAGTATATGGCCATCAATGTGATTGGATGGCCATCAGCTGTGGCTAGTTGGCCGTCAGCTGTAACCAGTGAGCCATTGGCCACTAATACAACTGCTGTGGCTACGCTAGCAAAAAGAGAGAGAGAGAGAATGGGGGCTAGCAAGAAGATGGCGGCTGGGCTGGCAAGCGCGGATGGCGGTTTGCGGACAGTGTGGATCCAGCCTCCAGTGAGGTATAGTGCCGCCAGAGAGAATATAGTGGTATGACTCCCCCATCTATGGCTCCATGGGTGTTCCTTTTTGGCCTCACCATATCCTGCGTTCTTATGTGGGGAGTGGGAGCAGAGACCCCGCAGGCCTCCCTGCACGACAAATGGCGCAGCGAGCAGGGTCTCCCGCATGACAGTATGTAATACATATAACATACAAAATATGTGTTAATCAGCTGTTTACATTATCAGTAAAGCTTTCAGTCAGCAGTAGGCTATTATTATTTAAGTTTTGGGGAAGTCAAAGTCATATGCAGATTTTTGACTGTGTAGGAGATTGGCTTCCCTAAACCCTGTGTTGTTCAAGGGTCAACTGTACTTTGTATCTGTGAAGCGTATCAAAAGTTATTCAGTCTTGAGTAAAACGTGGTGAATATGTAGGCTTCTTGACAACTTTCAGTTAGTCACTGTACTTTTTGAGCACTAGCTACAGGATACAATTTGTTAAATTTCAAAAGTAACCTATTGCATTTTGTTACACTACCCATTATTCCTCATGTTCTTTTACGTGATTATGGTTGGTGTGCTGGTCCAAGGTATTGGTGGCTTCTATGTTACAATGATGTTGATATCCAGACCACCCTCTCCAAAAGTAAAAAAAGAAAAAGAAAACTGTCAATGGCCAGTAGCTTCCAGTGCTATCTTACTTTGTGGATGAGGGATTTAACATGTCCTAACAACTCTTGAAAAGGCAGTGAGTATGATGAGAACTTCATGTCACATTGTGCCTTTGTACAGGTTCAAGCATGGGTTGCTCTTCTCTGCTTACAATGATAATTTGAAGATTCTTTTTTGAAAAGCACAAAAAACATGCATCTAATTTTAATGCACAGAATCATATTTTAGACTTCTCTTTGATAAAAGCCTTCATAACCATATTATTTTTGATGACTCCATGATTCTCTTAAAGGACCTATAAACCAAAAACAAGGTGATCAATTACTTTTCAGCTATTAAATATTCTTTATCTATTCCAGTCTGTTGCTGTAGAGATAGAGACAACACAGGAGCGTTGGCAGTATGACAAGCAATTAAGACACCAAGATATTTAGCCATGTATGAGTATTTTCTCACAGCAAGACCTCAAAGCTTAGCCTGCCACTGACATTGTTAGTCATTGAATCAATTACACAAGATGAGGTTGACAGGTGTAATTATATATTTCTATGGTGATTATGTACAGCCTTCCATAGAGACCAACAAGCCTGTTACTTTGCACTCATTAAGCAGTCACTTGTCCTAGCAAAGTATTTGGAGTTGGAGAGTCTCTTTGGAGAGAAGGAAATCCAAAACAAAGTCAAAGTCCATTGCCAATTCTAACTAATGTCATTGGGTTGAGGGACATTGTCATTTTCATTGTAATAATGTCCAGTTGCCAGGTGATTGATTGCTTCCTCATGTGTTCTAAAAACTATCTATGTGTGGTTATATGAGACTGGAGTGAAGACAACAATTGATTGTAAAAATACCAGATGTTTGACAAAAATCAAACCCACATTAGTAATCTGTTTAGAAATTGAGTACAGTTTTTTTTTAAGTTCAAACTAGTTTGTGTGTATAGATACAAGTTGTATCTGTTTTCCTTTCATCAATTCAGATTCCATGGGAGAAAAAGCCCAGACAGCATAGTTTAAGACATCGCTTGCTTGCTACATGAAACGTCCCTATTAGAATAGCTTAAATTTGCTTTGGGAGATTATTCTTTTTATATTCCCATTTTCCCCCAAGTGAGATTTTCTAGAAAAGGTGGAATTAAACCAAACCAGACTCAAAGTATTTCATAGAGAACAAGAGGGTTGATTTAAGAAATGTAATTGTCTTTTTAATCTCCCTCCAGTTTCACCAAGGCATCCCTCAAAGGCAGGATATTTTCGTCATTAATGAAATCTTAATTAGTGTATGTCTAGATCAGTGTTCAGTGCTGATCTGGGTCAAAGGCACCTATGATGCATCTGTGTTACTTAATCCAGTAGGAGGGTTAAGTTGAGTTCTGTAAATTAGGTCTGTGTTCCATGTGAGAGCATATAGGGAAATATCCAGCAGAGATCAGCAAATGCGTAGATTGTACTCATGTTGTCATGTCTGTTCTCAACCTAATTTTACAAATGTAACTGTTCTTTGAAATTCTCAGAATGTGGAAGAGATGTAAAACACACAAAATCTTGAAAACTAAACAAGCCTAATTAGCTAAAATATACCATTTATTATTGTGCCAAGCATTGCCATTTTAACAATAAATTAAACATCCTTAATAAAGTTATATGTTAATAAAGAATGCATTCATTGAGTAAATACTATTTGTGTAGCACTGCCAGTGGTAGTGAAGGAGAGGCTAATGAACATTACTTAAGACATGGTCCTTGAGGGAACTGAGTTTAGATACAAAGAGGAGACATGTAAAACTGCTCAACTACCTGCTTGCTAAACTGAAGAGTACAAATTAGAACTGTTATTGACCTTTATAGAAGGAGTAGATTACTGCAGCTAGAACAGTCAGAAAAGGCCAGTTAGAAGACATGGAGCAGGAGTCAGAGGCTGTGGATATCTATGCATGAAGGAAGGATTGAAGTCAGCAGTAAAAGTGTTGAGTGCAGGAACCGGGGAAGCAAACTTCCTGGCTGGATGGGAGGGTCTGTGTTTGTGAGTATTGAGAGATGAAGTAGCAGAGAGAGGGTGGGTGGAACTTGCAGTACCAGGCACTGGAGTCTGAACTTTATTGTGTAGGCAATTGTGTGTCACTGAAAGTATTTGAAAAGAGTGATACAAACAAATAACTGTTTTCAGATGATTGCTTGGGTGGTTGTACAGCATTTGTTCTCCAAGTGTGGTCACTGGACTAGTGGTGTCCAGAGCAGACGGGAACTCATTAGAAATACTAACTGTTGAGCCCTGCTCCAGACCTACTGAATCAGAAACCCTGAGGTTGGTGGATGGAGGGGGGGAGAAATTCTGTGATTTAACAAGCCCTCCAGGTGATTCTGATGGATTTCCAAGTTTGAGAACCACTGCATGAAGAGCTGTCAAGGAGGAGGCGCTTTCATAATTCGGCTCCTGAGCAATAAGGGCCTAGAATAGGATCTTTATTGCATTAGTTGAACAAACTACTCACTTGAGAGCTAAAAAGGTGAAGATTGTGTAATTTACTGGTTTTCTCGTCTGTGAAGTAATTATTTGATTGATGGACACAGGCAAAGACATATACAAAGTGTGCTCAAACAATACAGTGAATGCTTAAATTAAAAAAAAAAATTATTATGGTAAAAGACACATTGCCATTAAACCCTGTCAAAATATTCCCCCTCACTTCATATACACTAATCCCATTGTTCTTGCCACTTTCTGAAGCAGTTCTGGAAGTCCTCTTTCATGAGTGTCTTTAGTTGCTCTATCATGGCTGTCTCAATGTCCTGAATCATTTTGACTTTGGGGAAGAGCCAGAAGTCACACAGTGCCAGATCTGGTGAATAGGTGGATGAGGCCACACCATAAATATATTTATTTGACAGAAATTGCCATGTACCAGAAGTGATGGGTGACATGGAGCATTGTCATGATGGAGGATGATTTATGGCACACTTTAAGACATACCTTCTCTCAGCCGTAGTTTACAACCAGCTGACTGCACCAAACAAGTTGAAACTTGTCACACAGTTAATAAGGTTCAATGCAGCTGCTTCCCAATTTGAAGATCCGTGCCTTTCTGTTGGATGGCGTTCAGCAGCATTCACAATATTTGTTGATAACAGTGGAAAGGCACCATGTTACACATCACTTCTAGTATACGGCAATTTCTGTCAAATAAAAACGTTGTGGTGTGTCTTCATCCACCTTATTCACCAGATCTGGCACCGTGTGACTTCTGGCTCTTCCCCAAAGTCAAAATAACCATGAAAAGTAAATGTTTTGAATTGATTCAGGACATCGAAGCAGCTACAACAGTGCAACTAAAGACACTCAGGAAAGAGGACTTCCAGAACTGCTTCAGAAAATGGTAGTATGACAAGCAATGATGGGATAAGTGTGTTTGAAGCGAGGAGGAGTATTTTGAGGGGGATTAATGGCAATGTATCTTGTACTGTAATAATTTTTTTAAATTTAAACATTCACCATAGTTTTTGATCACATCTCATACATAAGCATTTAAATAATATCTTACTAAAAATATGTGATAAAGTAGGGGAGCCAGTGAATAGAAAGGTTTTATGACTGGACTTTTTAGAGATATTTTTAGTTTCTCTGCCTACCTCACCAGGTAGCTATTTATCTTGCTCCCATGTTTTCTCTGTCATCTATATCATTGCAATATTCTCCAGGTTTTTTGACAGAGGCTGGTCTTGCCTAATCTATATAACACTACTGGAAATTCTTGTCTCTCTGATAACCTGTTGTTAATTTCTCCAATGCCATTTTTTATGGTTGCCATGTGTTTTGGATTTCCTTAAGGTTAAAAGTCATGTTTATTGCATTTGGGAGTTTGAGGTGGAGTTCCCCTGCACATATGACACATAGACTATGTCTGCATGGTACCAGACCAGCTGGTCTTTCAGTCATTGGAGGGCTCCAGGTGAGGCTGGAGAAAGGAACCTCAGAAACTGGAATTTTAGCATTGAGAAATCAAAGCAGTTATGTTAGTGACTTTGTGTCGTCTTTCAACCAGTTGTTTTGCCAAAATGAAGGCAAATGAGTATCTCAGCACTTAAAGAGTAGTATACTGAACTTTGGAGGTCAACAGACCAGAGTTTGAATCTCAACTTTACCACTTATAGAAATATGTGACCTTGAACAAGTTACTTAATCCCCCCGAACTGTAGTTTCCTTATTTGTGAAGTTGAGGGGTGGTGGTGTTTCAGAGAGTGATTGTATACCTTTGCAAACTCTAGAGTGCAGTACTTGGTTACCTGCTAATATAACTGTTCACTGTAGTTTCAGTGATATGATACTTAATTAGGCAGCAGAGCCTACCAGAATAGCAAAACCAATCCATGTCTGCCTATGGCTTGATGGATAAACCTTCAACCTGAGCCACCTAGATAGTTCCATTTGGTACCATTTTCTCTGATCCATGGAGTCACGTTCTTTGATGGTTGAGTAAATGTGGAGGTAGTTTGACCTTTATAATTAATTGTTCTGAAAGTCCTCGAGTTCATTATTTTTCCTAACTTGGCTAGAACCCCAAAATATCTGACATTCAAGGATGTTTGGACAACAAGCAAATAGGAATTTTACTAAGTTTCAAGAGAATAACAACTAGAAGTGTGGATTAATCACAGGATGCCCTGATTCAAAGTTTTGCAAAGAGATTCCATTCAGGTGGCAGTGTGGTATGGTGAAAAGAATGCTAGATTTAGAATAAAAGAGGTCAGTGTTTGAATCTTGTTTTGATCTACTATCTGAGGTTTTTATCATCTGTAAAATGGGGGTTATATTAGAACCTACCTCAGTGTTTTTGTGAAGCTTAAAGCATATGTGTACATAGGTCTTGCTCAGTGTTTGCAAATGTTAGTTCCTTTTCTCAAGGACACATTCCTTAGCTACAGTGTTGTCATGAATTCTCAGGACCTTTTCTTTCATATGCTCCCAAAGTCCCATGGATTCCGTAGTATGGCAACATTTTGGAAGGACAAACAGTTTTGAGACTTAGTATAATGAATTATATGGTTAAGAACAAAATGCTGGAGAATCTGGGGACTCAATTATTACTCCATATTTTTCCAGGTATAATGTTTGCGATATATAAAGGCCATTAATTTCATGCAGTACCTTAGACTGGAATTTGAGATTCTCTATGATCTGACGCTACTTACCAGGAATTTGATTTCCCACTATTCCTCTGAATTGTGTTCCTGTCAAACTGGTTTATTCGTTGTTCCCCAAACATATGTTCCTACTTCTGCATCTTTGCTCAGGCTATCCCCACTCTGGAATGTCTTTCTTCTTCCTTTGTACCTGTGTACAAGCTTCATCCTTAAGACCTAGCTTCAGGAGTGCCTCCTTCAAAGAGCATTACCTGATCACCTCATCCCTTAAGGGATTAAGTTGCTCCTCTAGACTACTGTAGCATTATTATCCATGATGGTTGAATGAAAGGGTTGGCTGAATGAATGGTCAATACTTACACCAATCTGGAACTAACCTGGGTCTCTGGGTCTGCTGGGTTGGAAGATTTCTTTCACATTTTCTTCATTAGAAGGTACAAATGTATTTTCCCCAAACTGGAGATGAGTTTTCCGAGAGCAGAGGGAGTATATAGGAATGCAAAGGTTTAATGATGTTATCTACAAAACTAACATATGCTTCTGGTTGTTCAGATGAAAATCTGCCTTTTAAAACAATAGCACATATTCCCAAATTGGGCCCCAAATATTACCTTTTGTGTGAAGTTGATAATTATTTTTTAGCAATATAAATGCATGATTATCCTTAAAGCATTAGCATCTAATTGCACATGTAGAAGGAATAAGCACACATTTTCTGGGCACTTACTTGGCACTAGACACTTTTCCAGATAGTTTACAAATTCCAACATTAAAACCTTTGCCATAGACTGCTTTGAATTACAGTTATTTGTATTCTCACTAGTCTCTCTTCTTCACATCCCCAAGAACCCAAGGTTTATTCATCTTTTTGTTCCCCCCAGCATTTGGCACAGTGCCTGGCATATAGTAAGTACTAAATCAATGTTAAACAAATAAACACATGAATAAATGAATGAAATCACACAAGGCTCAAAATGTATCCTTTAATGCCTTCCAATTTTTCTTCCAGAAATAGACAGAGCAAGCCCCCATTTAACATTTCAGTCAAAGACAAAAAGTCCCATGTCTTTCAGCCAGTCATTGCACTGCCCTTTTGTGCTTGGCTTTATGAAGTTGTTAAAAAAGTTTTCCTTGGAAAACTTTCACCAAGAAACTACCTAATGGGGGCCAGCTGCAGCCCCAGGTTTTATGAACACTTTGATAGAAACCACATTAAATAGCAACACTGGTTCACACATCAATTTTGCCATGTTAAACCCTAGCTTGGGCACGTGGGGAGTTCATGCGATATTGACTTTTCATTATCATCATTGCAGAAAATATGATTTGGTCTGGCTCAGTCATTAGCAGACATAAAGCAGAATAGTCTCAAAGTGACTTACGAAAACTGAACTTGGTCACAAAGTTCTTTTTTTCCATCTTTAGAGTTTTCAGTGAAGCAGGTGAGGGTCAAGGATTACCAGAGAAATACTCAAATGGTTCCCTAAGTGGTAGTAGTAGTTGGGCTGTTTCTTCTCATTGCAAACTTTGGTAGCTGTGTGGCCTCCCTGGTACTGATTTTGTTTTCCTGATTGCCACTGCTTTGGCATTTCCCTTTGGTGCAGTCTCTGAATTTCATTGGTTCCAGATGTTTCACCCTTTTGCCTCTCTTGGCACCCAAGTGGGAGAGGGCACAAATGGTTCAGCAACCACTTAATAGATCCATATGGAGAAAAAAATAGCTGTGTCTTTTGAGCCATGGAAACCTGGGTTATTACCCTGATTCTGCCAAGAGCTAACTGTGTGTTATAGGTAAATCACTAACATTGGAAGACTTTCAGTTTCTTCATTTGTAAAATTGTAATAAATAGTTCCCTATATGATTGTTGATCTGGGTTGAACAGTGGGTAAGAACATGGGCTTAGAGCTAAGCAGATCTGAGTTTGTTTCTTAGCTCTATCTCCTACAACTTGTGTGACTTTCTCTAAACTTCAAATTTTTCATTTGTAAATTGGAGAGAAATAGTCCTTCAAAGGGCTGTGGCTGGATTAAATAAGGTAATGCATGTAAAATATCTGACACATAGTAGGTACACAAAAATGAAAGCTATTGTGATTACTTTATAAGAAATACAAAAGGACACAGTATAGCTAATGAAACACAAGAAGACGCAGTGGTTTTCAGTGATGGGTAATTTTGCCCCCCAACCCCAGAGAACATTTGCCTATGTCTATAGAGAGACATTTTTGATTGTCATGTCTGGGGAAAAGTGCCACTTGTATAGAGTGAGTCAAGACCAGGGATTCTGCTAAACACCCTACAGTGCACCAGGCAGATTCTAATAAGCAAAAAATTTATCCACCCCAAAATATCAATAGTGCTGAGGTTGAGAAAGCCTGCCCTAATTTGAGAAACACAATTTACTGAGCTTTTTGGGACCTTTAGCAAGTCATTTGATTTAGTGGTTCGCCTTATATATTTCTTTTTTCTTTTCTGTCAGTTCATGGGGACTATGTAATATAAAATATCAAGTTAATCAATGATCATAGATTCCACCATGGTAAAGTTTCCTTTGCAGTAGTATCGCCTAGAATGTCCTATCACCTTTTATTGTCATATTCTGCTGTTCCCAGAATACAGGCAATCAGATTATTTCTGAACTTGTAATCTAACTCTTCTCACCCTGAATTAAATAAACAAGGTCCCTATACCTATAAAGGTCAAACAAACTCCATCCAATAGCCTCTGAGACTATTTTCTTTCCTTTGAAGCTAGTAGAGGTACAAACGAGAGTCTGCAGCACCATGGAACTATGTCTCATGTAAATAGACAGGATTCACTCTGTGGAGGTTGTTTGGCTCTGTAAGTGAGTCTGCCTTTAAAACAAAAAATAACTTATAATAGCTATAACTGTCAATATTTCTAAAGGATTTTAAAGCAGTTTATAAGATAAAATTGCAGACTGGAGTTACAAGCAAAAGGAATTATGCCAGGAAGAAGCAATATGATAACTCTTGAAATGGAATGATAAATTTAGCTATGGGTTTACTGGTACCCAATGTAAAAATGAAAATATGACTCCAGTTGTCTAAAAAAAGAAAGCTGGATTAAAAAAAGAAAGATTTTTCTGCCTTGGAAGTAGCTTTCAGGTAGACTTTATCACATGGAGTATGATATAAAGAGCATTGTATGCAGCATTCCATTGCTTTCTGCAGAGAATGACTTTTTTTGGAAAATATTTAATAATAATTTAAGGTTTAATAAATGCATTCCTACATGGATCTAAGATAAATCAGTTAAGATAAATTACTTTCTGCTTATGTATTTAATTTGGCATAAAATTAGACCTTGAAGAATCTAAAGGATTGGAATGTCAACAGGTCCTTTAGACTGCTTCTTCAATACTACTCATTTTTTTTATAGTTTTAGGTTTTTATTTTTTTTTACTTTTCATTTTTTAAAAATTTATTGGTGTGACAATTGTTAGTAAAATTACATAGATTTCAGGTGTACAATTCTGTATTACATCATCTATAAATCCCATTGTGTGTTCACCACCCAGAGTCAGTTCTCCTTCCATCACCATATATCTGATCCCCCTTACCCTCATCTCCCACCCCCCACCCCCCACCCCCTTACCCTCTGGTAACCACTAAACTATTGTCTGTGTCTATGAGTTTTCGTTTCTCATTTGTTTGTCTTGTTCTTTTGTTGTTTTTGGTTTATATACCACATATCAGTGAAATCACATGGTTCTCTGCTTTTTCTGTCTGACTTATTTCGCTCAGTATTACACTCTCAAGATCCATCCATGTTGTCACAAATGTTCCTATATCATCTTTTCTTACCGCCGAATAGTATTTCATTGTGTATATATACCACAACTTATTTATCCATTCATCTATTGAAGGATATTTTGGTTGTTTCCATGTCTTGGCCACCGTAAACAAAGTTGCAATGAACATTGGAGCACACGTGTCTTTATCTCTAAATGTTTTCAGATTTTTTTGGGTAGATACCCAGGAGAGGGATTGCTGAGTCATATGGCAATTCTATTCGTAATTTTTTGAGGAACCTCCACACTGCCTTCCATAACGGCTGCACCAGTCTGCATTCCCACCAACAGTGTATGAGGGTTCCTTTTTCTCCACAGCCTCTCCAACACTTGTTACTATTTGTCTTGTTGATGATAGCCATTCTGACTGGGGTGAGGTGATATCTCATTGTGGTTTTGATTTGCATTTCTCTGATGATTAGTCATGTTGAGCATTTTTTCATATGTCTATTTGCCATTTGTATGTCCTCTTTGGAGAAATGTCTCTTCAGGTCCTCTGCCCATTTTTCAATTGGGTTGTTTGTTTTTTTGTTGTTGAGTTTCATGAGTTCCTTGTATATTTTGGATATTAGCCCCTTATCGGAGGCACTGTTTGCAAAAATCTTCTCCCATTCAGTTGGTGGCCTCTTTATTTTGTCAATGGTTTCTTTTGCTGTGCAGAAGGTTTTAAGTTTCATATAGTCCCATTCGTTTATTTTAGCTTTTACTTCCATTGCCTTTGGAGTCAAATTCATAAAATGCTCTTTGAACCCAAGGTCCATAAGTTTAGTACCTATGTTTTCTTCTATGCAGTTTATTGTGTCAGGTCTTATGCTTAAGTCTTTGATCAATTTTGAATTAATTTTGGTACATGGTGACAGACAGCAGTCCATTTTATTCTTTTGCATGTGGCTATCCAATTCTCCCAGCACCATTTATTGAAGAGGCTGTCTTTCCTCCATTGTATATTTTTAGCTTCTTTGTCAAAAATTATCTGTCCATATTTATGTGGTTTTATTTCTGGGTTCTCAATTCTATTCCATTGTTCTGTGTGTCTGAAATTCTGCCAATACCATACTGTTTTGATTATTGTTGCCCTCTTGTACAAGTTGAAGTCAGGGAGTGTGATACCTCCATTATTGTTCTTTTTTCTTAAGATTGCTGTGGCTATTCGGGGTCTTTTGTGCTTCCAAACAAATCTGATGACTTTTTGTTCTATTTCTTTAAAAAATGCCATTGGGATTTTGATGGGGATTGCATTGAATCTGTATATTGCTTTGGGTAATATGGCCATTTTAACTATGTTGATTCTTCCAATCCATGAGCACTGAATGTCTTTCCATTTCTTTGTGTCTTCTTCAATTTCTTTCAAAAATGTCTTATACTTTTCAGCATATAGGTCCTTCACATCCTTGGTTAAGTTTATTCCTAGGTATTTTATTCTTTTTGCTGCAATTGCAAAAGGAATTGTTTTTTTTAATTTCTTTTTCTGAGATTTCATTGTTAGTATATAGGAATGCAATGGACTTTTGTACGTTGATTTTGTAGCCAGCAACTTTACTGTATTCGTTCATTGTAATACTACTTATTTAAATCATTATTTTTACTTGGTAAAATAGCTTTTTAGTCAAAATGAGACTGTTCAGTGAATGACTAAGGTACAGCTCTGGGAATAAAAAAAGCTGTAGCCTTCAGAATAGTCTAGAATATACTGTGATAACAAATACCACCTGAATCGTAGTACTTTAACACAACGAAAATATTTTGATCACTCATGCTACATGTCCAGATGGGTCAGGTTTGCTCTGTGTAGTCACTCCATAGCATCTCATGACATCATCTCAGTACCGTGCTTCAGGGATTACTAGACTAGGGCAAGACAGCTCTGGAAGCTCTTAAATTGAAACAAATGCTTTTCCCCAGAATTGACACATAGCGCTTTCACTCACACATCATTGGTCAAAGCAAGTCACATGGCTGTGACTAATTTCAAAGAGACTGGGGTTTGCATTCTTCAGGTGTGCACATTTCTTCTTCTAGAGAAGACCTACATCTTACTTAGCAGTTGTAATGCTTGTTATACTTGAAAGCCAACCAGGTGACAAGTGTTGGCATTCTGTTTTGTAAATTAAGCAGGGTTCCTGGTGCTCTTACACAGATGGAGGGCCATCCCAAATCTGCATGGACTGGACTTCAGGGATGTCTACAGACATCTTCTAAGAAAATAGATCTTTGAAGCTCCTCAGTCACATCTTTTGAAATCCACTACTCAAAACAGTTTGATTATCTGTGACATGCCATTCTTATTCCCACTGGTTTAGAAACGGGGAAGGAAGATTCTTTGGATAGTCAAGCAGGTCCCTGAGGCTGTCTGACTGTCTGAGGACTTTTTAATTCCTAGTAGCAGAGGCAGGTTTGGAACACACAAGTCCTGCAGTTCTGTGCTTTTGAACTTCACTCTTTATACGCCTCTGACTTAAAAATTCATCTGTGATGCAAGTTTGTTCTGCTGCCAACTTGTTGAATAAAATGAGATGGCATTGGGATTCCCACAAGATAAAAGGTTAGGGTAGACTCAGGTAGACAGCCTAGAAGCCCCTCTACTCTTTTCCTGATGCCATATTCCAAGTTGCAGAAAGTTGGAGTTGTATTCATGACCACGCCACGATACACTAACAGGTGTGCCATATTAATTTTAGAAGTATTGATAGCACCAGACTTTTTGAAAGGAATGACATTACACCTATTATACTTTGTTACTTAATTTACTCAATTTACTTGTCTGCATACCACAAATCATATTGTTTATTGATGTACAAAAATTATTTACTCTTAGTGCATTGGTTGTAATATACAACATGTTACAGGACAGCTGCAGCTACCTGACTTAGCTGTACAAATTTTCCAGTTCATTCCAGTACAATTGTTCTTCCTCCTTCTGTAATCAGGAGTGTCTGAGAATGCTTATTTTGGGGGAACTTGAAGGAAAAAGGGACTAGAACTGTAAGAAGTGCGATCCATTGGGAGCACAAGAATTATTAGACTTTCCAGGAAAATGCAGGGGGAGGGAGACATGGAGGGGAGTGGATAGGAGCAAAGGGCCTTGTAGGCCAGAAAAAATATGTAAGCAGAAAATATTTCATGGGGATGTGAAAAGGAACTTTCAGTAAAAGCTTACTCTATATCATCCATTCTGTAAATCTAATTTGCTGAAGTAACTGCCTCCACTACACTACCTTCTACCTCCCTCCACCTTTTTTTTTTTATAACTGCTACCAAATGGCTTCAGTTTTTAATTCTTTACTTTCTGTTTTATGGCCTACAGCTTCATACAAAAGTGTGAGTGCCCTCTCCAGATGGACTGTGTACCTCATTTGGGAAGAAGGGCGGCCGATTTTCATCATCTGGGCCTTTAAGAACTCTCTAGGTAGCCCTAAAATACATAAAAGTGCAAATGGTGGACAGGAAATTTAGCAATGTCTCTTGCTGAACAGTCAGAGTATGGATTTTAGTCAGTTCGTTTTTCTTTTACTGTTTGTTAGAACTACCAGCCTTGCAGGCAGGCTAGAATATGGGAAAAGGGGGAGGGGTGGGGGTTAGAGGTTGAGGGGAGGTGGTAGGGAGAGGGAAGCACAGAGCACAAGTCTGCTCTTGCTAGGTGAAGCTTTTTGTTCTGAAATTGCTTTCAGTGCAGACTTTCCCAGTGATCCTGGGTGCTTCATTCTGATTTTGGCCATATGGCTCTGTTCACGAAATTCCTCAGGCTCTTCCAACTGATGGTTTCCCACCACGTGGCCACAAATTGACTACTTGCTTTGCCTAGAGCTTTTAATTGGTTTAAATAATAAACTCCCCAAGTCTTTGTTTGTTGGCACACAGAACTGAGCACACAATTGCAAATGAGTTGGGTAACCTGCTTTGATTCAGTAATTAGTCATTGCTCTTAATTGTTTTTACAATTTCCACCTGAGCGATCAGGAAATGAAATGAAGCACCACCGCCGCCTCACAGTTCGAGCAAGATGCAAAGAGCATAACTATGGTATTTCCTTATTGACTGTTTCTTTGCCTAGAAGGAGGCTGAGTTCAGATGTTGTGGCTTGGAAGGCAGACCTGCACAGCTGAAATCAAGTTTCGCATTTTAAGCCAATTCCCGACTGACTCTGGGAAGTGATGGAGACAGATTAAACTCTAACATAAAAAAGGACAGGCCCCCAACAGGACTCTGAGGACTTAGTCACATCACAGCATAAACACGGAAAACATGACTGTGACTTTGGGAGACAGCTTTCCTGTTGTCTCAGAAGAGGCCTTTTTGTTTAAAGCGTTTTTGTATTGTTTTGTTTTGTTTAGCTCTCGTTTATTTTTCTACATCATTGGTGCAGATGGAAGATTAGCAATGCCTTTGGTTTTTTTCTTTGGTTCTGTTGTATTTTCCTTTGGTGGTCAGGCCTCTGAACTTCTGAAACGGTACTATCAGCAACTGTGATATAGACTTTTTGCCTGAAAAGAAGTTTGTTTTTTCATTTGAAAAGTTTTTATGACAGTTCCCATAGGGACACTGTTTCCTGTGTCAGGAATGTACTCCCCCCTCCCAGTCACCTACCATCTATGCCTTGTTTGTACCCTTGGTGATTTTAATCAGGACTCAGCTGAGGAGCTGCTCCTCTTAGAATACCTTGTGATCAGCCCTCCACGTCACACCCCAAGCTAACTTGATGGTAACACCTTCTTCCCTTCATACCCCACCATACCTTGAACAGACCTCTAGCATAAGTCTATATGAGTTATATGTTGGCATTTTCCTCCATTACTATTAAAGTGTGTATCCTCAAGACAGAAGCCAGAAAGCAGTGAGTGCAGGTCTATTGAGGTGATGTGGTCTAAACAGAGCACAGACCACAGGTTTTGGAGTCAGTATGACCTAAACTGAATCCCAGCTCTGCAAATGAATAAACTTGGTGAATTTAGGCAATTTATACAATCTCTCTGAACCTCAATTTCTTAATCTGCAAAGCAGAATCATGAGATTTACTTTGTGAGGTTGTTGGGAGAGTTCAATGAAATATTGAATATCAAGCACATAGCACCGTGCTTGGCATAGAGCAAGTACTCTGGCAATGGCTGATCCTGCAGGAAATCCTTTTTGCTCCCCTTCCAGAAAAGGATTCTCTCTCATCTGACTCATACCCTGCCCAGCCTCCCCTTCTATGGCTCTCACAAACCCCGAGATAACATGGTTGATTTCTCCCACTTCCACTTTGTCAGCCACTTGGTTGGAAGCAGTCCTCTTTAGCCTCTCCTGTCCATATTTTGATATTCCCTGCCTAATAGTGTCATTAGATACATCCATATGTAAAACTGCATTGAACTTGTGTGGCCTCTTTCATCATGATGAGCCTAAAGTGCTTTGTAGAAATAATGAGCTATGGTAGGAAAAGATGATGCTTAAAAGGAGGTTCCCTTTTCAAGTATGTACAGGGTGCCACTGCATACTCTGATTCCCTCCTGGAGATTCATACTGCATATTAACATACTTTGAGAGGCCCTAGAGTAAGGAAACATATTTCAAACTTTGTTGGATGCTACAGTTCCCAAACTGGTTTCACAATATGCCTACTAACTTCCTCAAGAACTTACATTTTATCCAGATCATGCTTTGGAATATGCTGGCTTATGGAAATAACATTTCTCTCTGTTGATGGAGCCATATGATGCTGACAGGGGAAATAACTCATGTAAGGACTTGTGGAGAGTGCAGGGTCATCAGCCTAGTCCTGTCCTCCCCACACCACACCTTAATCACAAGGACCAGTTCCCTGGTCTTGTTAAGGGTCTAAGTCCCAAACTTGTCTTGGATTCTCCTTTTCTGCCCTTGATCCCTGCAGTTGATCTCTGGCCTGGCTACCTTCCCATGGCCTCATTTCTCAGATATGTACCTTTTATATTGGTCTTAGTTCCCTTCCTCAATTTAGATTGACACTCAGCCTTTGAAGTAGTTTTCCCTCTGGCCATTACAGATAATGAGCCCTTGCAATCCATCCAGCTCAGCTCTCTAGAAAGGGAACCAGACATGTTAGCAGGTCATCCCAGAGGCGTTACAGTAATAAGAAACACTTAGCACTTACTCTGCGACAGGATATCTGGCTCTAGAATCCAAACTCTTAACCCCTACGTGAATCTGCCTCTTTTTAGTTCTAATGTGTCTTTTGGAGCCAAAATTAATATAAGACCAGGTATTATTATATTATACTACATTATTTTATATTATATTATATTATATTATATTATATTATATTATATTAGACCTGGTCTTATATTATAGTAAAATGAGACTGGGTTTTATATTAATTTTTGCTCCAAAAGACGCATTAGAGCTGATGGTCTGGCTAGGTCTTATTTTTGGGGAAACACGGTAGTAGCAGATATAGTTACCCTCCCTGGGGATTGATCCTACACACAAGCTGAGGCCACCAGACAAGATTGGCGGAACAGATAATGAGCACACAGGGCATTGGATGATCAAGTATAACACTAAATGAAACAAGAGCTCCAGAAATTTGCATATAGAAAAAGCAACTCCATCAAAAACAAAATAAAATATAAAATCATATGATTATATCAATAGATGCAGAAAAAGCGTTTGACGAGATATAACATCCACTTATGATTAAAATACTTAATAAACTGGGTATAGAAGGAAAATACCTTAACATAATAAAGGCCATACATATATGACAAAACCTTAGCTAGTATCATAATGAATGGTGACAAATTGAAGCCTTTTGCTCTAAGTTCAGGAACAAGACAGGGTTGCCCCCTATCACCACTGTTATTCAACATAGTATTGGAGGTCCTAGCCAGAACAATCAGGCAAGAGAAAAAAATTAAAGGCATCCAAATTGGGAATGAAGAAATTAAATTGTCACTTTTTTCAGATAACATGATTCTTTATATAGAAAACCCTAAAGACTCCACCAAAATGCTATTAGAAACAATGATTGAATGCAGTAAAGTTGCTGACTATAACATCAATGTAGAAAAGTCCATTGCATTCCTATATACTAACAATGAAATTTCAGAAAAAGGAATGAAAAAAACCCAATTCCTTTTGCAATTGCAGCAAAAATAATAAAATACCTAGGAATAAACTTAACCAAGAATGTGAAGTACCTATACACTGAAAAGTATAAAACATTTTTAAAGAAATTGCAGAAGGCACAAAGAAATGGAAAGACAGTCCATGTTCATGGATTGGAAGAATCAACATAGTTAAAATGGCCATATTACCCAAAGCAATATACAGATTTAATGCAATTCCCATCAAAATCCCAATGGCATTTTGTAAAGAAATAGAACAAAATAAAATCACCAGATTTCTATGGATTTACAAAAGACCCCGAATAGCCAAAGCAATCCTAAGAAGAAAAACAATGCTGGAGGTATCACACTCCCTGACTTCAGCTTGTACTACAGTGACAATAATCAAAACAGCGTGATCTTGGCAGAAAAAACAAACATACAGACCAATGGAATAGAATTGAAAACCCAGAAATAAACCCACATATATATGGGCAGATAATTTTCAACAAAGGAGCCAAAAACATACAATAGAGAAAAGACAGCCTCTTCAATAAATGGTGCTGGGAAAATTGGAAAGCCACATGCAAAAGAATGAAACTAGACTGCTATCTGTCACCATATACCAAAATTAACTCAAAATGGATCAAAGACCTAAACATAAGACCTGAAACAATAAATTGAATAGAAAAAAACCTGGGTATTAAACTTATGGACCTTGTGTTCAAAGAGTATTTTATGAATTTGACCTCAAAGGCAAGGGAAGTAAAAGCTAAAATAAGTGAATGTGACTATATCAAACTAAAAAGCTTCTGCACAGCAAAAGAAACTATCAACAAAACACACAGGCAACCAACCAAATAGGAGAAGATACTTGCAAACAATGCCTCAGATAAAGGACTGATATCAGAAATATATAAAGAATTTGTACAACTCAACAACAACAAAAGACAAACAATCCAATTAAATAATGGGCAGAGGACCTGAACAGACACTTCTCCCAAGAAGACATACAAATGGCCAACAGATATATGAAAAAATGCTCAACTTCACTAGCTATTAAGGAAATGCAAATCAAAACCACAATAAGATAATCACCTCACACCTGATAGAATGGCTGTCATCAACATAACATGTAATAACAAGTGTTGGAGAGGCTGTGGAGAAAAAGGAATCCTCATACACTATTGGTGGGAATGTAAATTGGAACAGCTGCTATGGAAAACAGTATGGAGGTTCCTCAAAAAATTAATGATAGAATTACCATATGACCCAGCAATCCCTCTCCTAGGTATCTACCCAAAAAATCTGAAAACATGTATCCATAAAGATGTATGTGCTCTGATGTTCATTGCAGCTTTATTTATGGTGGCCAAGACATGGAAACAACCGAAGTGTCCTACGATAGATGATTGGATAGAGAAGATGTGGTATATATACACAATGGAATACTACTCTGCCATAAAAAAGATGAAATACTGCCCTTTGCGGCAACATGGATGGATCTTGAGATTATCATGCTAAGCGAAATAAGTCAGACAGAAAAATTTGAGAGCCATATGATTTCACTGATCTGTGGTATATAAAACTGAAAGCAACAAAGGAACAAGGCAAACAAACAAAGAAACAAAAACTCATAGACACAGACAATATTTTAGTGGTTAACAGCAGTAAGGGGGGAGAGGGGATGGTAGAAGAGGGTAAAGGGGGTCAAATATATGGTGATGGAAGGAGAACTGACTCTGGGTGGTGAACACACAATACAATATACAGGTGAGGTATTATAGAAATGTACACTTGAAGCCTATGTAATTTTACTAACCATTGTCACCCCAATAAATTTAATAAAATAATAAAAAAGCAAAATTAACCAGAAGTAGGGACAAGCTGCTATTTAAAGCTACCAATAGCTTTTTCCTCTATAGGTCAGATTCTGTTCTAGGATAAAGAGATTGGGAAAATGAGATAAACTGCCCTGTGTAGGAGTGTACACAGTGGGCTTCCTGGGGGGCAGAGTTGCATCTCTGCAGAGATTATGATGATTTCCCCTAGAGTCAAGGAAAGCTTCCTTCTCTATTTGGGCCTTGAAATAGGTCAGGGTAGCCTCTAGTTTGTGTGGACAAGGTTGAAGACACTTTTTTCCATGGAAGCTAAGATAGCTAGCCCTTCCACATGGCAGTAGGTGGTGATGGGAGTCAATAAAGAGCCAGACAGTGTGGGCCCTTGTAGATGGCCTGGCTTAATAATAATAGAAAAACAATGAGTAACCAACTTTAGGATGTTTTTCTACATTGTGTTCCTCTCTTTCTTAGTCCACTCGTGCTGCTATAACAAAACATCACAGGCTGGGTGGCTTTATAAACAACACAAATTGATTTCTCACAATTCTAGAGAGTTTTGGTGAAGGCCTTCTTCCTGGTTCATAGCCAGGTCTTCTTACTGTGTCCTTAAATGGTGTAAGGGGCTAGAGGATTTCTCCGGAGCCTGTTTTAAAAAGACACTAATCCCATTCTTAAGGGCACCAGCTTCATGACTTAAGCACCTCCCAAAGGCCCCACCTCCTAATGCCATCATCTTTGGGAGTTAGGATTTCAACATATGAATTTTGGGGGTACACAAACATTGAGACCATAGTACCCTCTGTTATTCCCAATCCTTTAGTAAAATTCCATAGCCAGGTTTTAAGTCTATTGTCACTTGCTATGACATGTATTGTATAAAATAACAGAAGCCTGGGGAAAGTTGGTTGTAGGTAGGCAAGAGCTAACCAACAGAGAAAGCTGGAACAGTATTCTAAATCTAGAGGGGACAAATGACAACCAGAATGGATTGTAGGCATTCCTCAACGATTGCCAGGAATTCTTGGCAAAGGGAACCTAATACTATAAAAATTAGCTTTCCTGCAAATTATGTTACATCAGTCAGGAAAGGCTATGTTAGTTCAAATAATAACTCCAAAATTTCAGTGGCTTAAAACAACAAGGTTTGATTTTTTGCTCATGCCATATAACCTATGTCCATTGTGGATTGGCTGGCTCTTCTCCATCTAGGTTAGCCTAGGGCTTCAGGCTGAGGGAGGCTCCAACTTCATGCTTCTATGATCTCAGAAGCTTGGAAAGGTTCTCAAAGCTTCTGGTCACAGTTCATTGGCTAAAGGAAGTCACAGGGCCATGCCTAACTTTAAAAGGGGTGGAGAAGTATCATCCTGCCAATGTGCCTGGAAAACAGAGAGTTGAAAATATTTCGTGAACAGCACTAATGACTGCCACAGAGTGCATTGGGGGCTCAGACTCTTATTTGTGTGTTTTTTTAATTAAAGTTTATTGGGGTGACAGTTGTTAGTAAAGTTACATAGGTTTCAGGTGTACAATCCTGTAATACATCATCTATATATCACACTGTGTGTTTACCACCCAGAGTCAGTTCTCCTTCCATCACCATATATAAATATTTGTGTGTTTTAAGACTGTAGAACTTGGAGACATCTGGGTTGCAGTTCAGGGTAGCAAACTGAGCTCTGTCACTCATTCGTTCTTGCGTGGCTGAATTCAACAAATATTCATTGTACACCTTCATGCCAGGCACTGTTTTAAGCACTGGAGATACATCTTGTACAAAAAAGACATGGTTACTGTAGTTAATGAGCTTACATTCTGGTGGGGGAAGAGATAGACAGTAAACCTGGTTTCTCTTGGAAAAGCATTCCTTCAACTGATACCTTATCTTAGGGCTGTTCAGATTATCTTAGATGATTTAGGGGTTGAATGGCCATGGCCTTCTCACTGCTGCTTGGTATGCTAGAACACCTTCCAGCTTTTCATAGTTCCCTTTCTGAGTACAAAAATCAGTGGCCTGGTTCCATTAACTGTTTCTCTGAGCATCCTGATTTCTCGTTCTTGTTCTTTGAGTTTTTTTACTCTCTCTTAGCTCTTCTAGGGCTTAACTAGTATCAGTGTCCATGCATGCTAAGTCCTCTAATGACTTCTATGAGGCTCTGTATTCTTGGAGACCTCTGGGATACACATAGTTCACACTATTGATTCCATTCAGCTCTAGTGTTCCGAGCACTTCACAAAGACCCAGGGTTTTGATTCTCTTGTTATTACATGCAATATTTCATAGTGGTTAGAGTCACTAGCTTTGGCCTCAGACAAACCTAGATTTAAATACCAGCTCTGCCACTTCTCAAACCTCAGTTTTTTCACCTGTCAAGTAGTGATAATAATAGTACCTACTTCACAGGACTAATTCATGATTAAATTAGTTGCACTTAAAGTACTTAGCACAGAGCAAGAGGCACATGGTAAGTATTCAGTACAAACTTGCTGATATCATTTATTGGCTTAGATTTAGCTCTCATGCTCTTAAAGTAAGCCCCCCAAAATTGATGTAATCAGTAGAATCACCACCAATTCCAAATCTTTCCTCATATATTCCTCATCAGACACAGGGTGGCATATGCAAACTGAAGTCTTTGAACAACTCTGAAGAAATATTTCCCTAAGAAATACACAATGTAACTTATAATAATGGAGATGTTTTCTAGCCTCATGTCCACGCCTGCCTGTCTTCCTGTTTCTCTCATCTCTCTGGGCCCTTTGTTCCTGTAATATTCTGTAATTTTCACATCAACTTCTAGTTTAAATATGATCCCATCTAAACAGTCTATATTTCAGAATGGTTTTTTTTTGGCAAGAAGATTAAATAACACATTACTTTTGTCATCAAAAATGTGCTTCTGAACTTCCTTAGACACATGCCATACAGTTGATGCTTTAAAAAAATTGCACATCTTTTTACAGTATGGCTATAACCACAACAGATGAGACAGGAAGAGATTTCTCATTTTGTGGCTTCCCTGTCCTGGGATCAACATGCATGGCCCAATCAGGTCTTTCTTACCAGTCACTAGTGGCCTAATAGCTCAACTGTGTAAAGTCATATGGCAAACTTCCCTGCCCTGAGTATATATGAAAACTAGAAAGAAAACCAGAGGCCCCCAAGGGGCCAAAACAACAACCACAAAGCTATATACTAAGGAGGCCTTCATTCTGTAACAGTTTTCTTTTCTCTTACCCAAGATGTAAACATGGTTGGCTGTATTCATTCTACAAGCATTTATCAAGTGCTTACTACCCAAAGGGTACAGTGCTGGACACTGCTCTCCAAGCTGGTAAGAGATTAGGAAGAGGAAGAGAAGCAGTGCTGGAAGGCACATTAACACAAAAGGGGACAGAAAACCTAAAATAATAAAACCCACAAATATGAAAATTATAGAACTTTGGGACCATTTGTTGTGGGGAAAAAGTGGTTCTGTTCACTTTAGTAGCCTTAAAGACATTGTTTATAGTGCACATGTATCAGTACTGAAGTTTTTCTTTCAGAAAAGTCTAAAATAGTATCAGCGTCCTCTCTTCAAGAAGGCAGAGAAAAATCTAGTATATCTTATGTGGTTTTACCCCAAAATGGTTAAAATAAACAATTTGGGGGGTTTTGTTCAGTTTTTCTGGCACCCTTGGAGTCCCCAGGCTTCTAGCCAGGTGAAATATGACTGGAGATTGCTTGGCACTTTTGTCAGTCTCAGTGTAGATGAATACCCAGATTTCTCTAGAAGTAGCATTTTCTGGTTTTCCATAGGAAGTTGAAAGAAGCGAATCCTCACTAAACCAGATGGTAGCCTTGGAAGAAATAATGCACAGAAAAGTATCCATCACTTCAGCCCAAATTGCCAGCATTATCTTTGAGATCTAATTGGAGTTCGATGACTCTCACCTCCTCCACTACTACCATTATATCTTATCATCATCATTTGTCCAGTCTCTTAACTCATTTCCAGCTTCCAGCCTTGACATCTACTGTCTAATTTCAACAGAGTAGTTAGGGCAATTCTTTAAAACTGAAAATCATTGTACACTCATGTTCATAGCAGCATTACTCACAATAGCCAAGGGGTGGAAACAACCTAAGTGTTCACTGATGGATGAATGGGCAAACAAAATGTGGTGTATCTGTACAGTGAAATATTATTCAGCCTTAAAAAAAGGAGGGAATTCTGACAAATGCTACAACATAGACGAACCTTGAGGACATTATGCTAAGTGAAATAAGGCAGTCACAGAAGGAGAAATACTGTATGATTCCACTTACATGAGGTACGTAGAATAGTTAAATTCATAGAGAAAAAGTAGAATGGTGATTGCCCGTGGATAGGAGAAGAGGAAAATGGGGAGCTGTTTAACGGGAATACAATTTCAGTTTGGGAATGATGAAAAAGTTCTGGAGATGGATGGTGGTTATGGTTGCACAACAATATGAATATAATTAATGCCTCTAAACTGTATACTTAAAATGATTCAGATGGTAAATTTTATGTTGTACGTGTTTTGCCACAGCTAAAAATATTATAAAATTTAATTAGAATGAAAAAAAAGAGAAAATCAGGTGCTATACTGCTCAAAAGCTTCCCCTAGCTCCGGATCACACTCAGAATAAAACCTGAGGTACTTATCATGACCTCCAAGGCCCTAACTTATCTGGCCTCTGGCTACCTCTTTATTTCTTACTATCAATTTCCCCACACTTTCTACTGTGGATCAGTCCTTGAATACCTCAAGATTTTTTTCTGCCTCATGGCCATTTTCCCTGCTATTTCCTCTGCTTTGATCCATCACTTTTTCCAGCTATCTGTTCAGATGCCATCTCCTCAGAGATGACACCATCCTGTCTTAAGATAACTGCTATTCCAATTCTTCCCCAGCTCTCTTCATCCTTACACATTGCTTTATTTTTCTCCACAGCACTTTAGATTACATATTTATTTATGTGTCAGTTATCTGTCTTAGTCCTCTGCAAGGTAAGCTCCATGAGGGCAAGAACTTTGTTGTTTACTACCATATTCCTAGCACCAAGAAAAGTGTCAGGCACATATGTAGTACTCAGTAAATATTTGCTGAGTGAATGAATGTTACAAGGGCTCTTTTAAAAACTCAAACTGGAAGGGGAGCAAGATGATGGAGTAGATAAATGCTGTGTTTGCCCGCTCCCACGACCACATTAAAATTACAACTAAATTATAGAATAGTCAACCTGGAGAACCATCTGAAGTCTAGCTGAACAGAAGTTTTATAATTAAGGATATAAAGAAGAAGCCACATCCAGACTCATAGGACACACAGAGACGTGAAATGGGCCAGCCCCAAACCTCTGTGTGGCAGTTGAGAATTTGGAGAGATATCTCAGCCATGGAATTTCCCACCTGGAGGAGCAAGTGATCCCAGCCCCACACTGGGCTCCCTATACTGGAGTACTTGTGCTGGTACTGTGAAAAACAGTGGAAATTCGGACTATCCAATGAGATGGAATGCTGTGGGAAACCCATATGTCCTCGTAAAGGGCCTGCACATAGACTCACTCACTCACAGGCACTCACCGTGGGCTCTGGCAGAGGGACAGCAACTTAGGAGGGCACCAAAGACATACAGGGGGAGACTGAGTTGTGTGGCTGCAGGGCAAGGACTACAGGGACAATCACCATTTTCCCTGTGTAGAACACTTCTCCTGGGCAACCCGCAGGCAGGCACCATCTTCCCTGTGTTGAGCCCTCCCCCCACACAGCCAAATCTGAATCTGTATTGGCCTGGTGAACTTATCTTGCTGCACCCTGTTGACTCCTTGGGACTCTGCCTCACCCAGCTTACACATTGCCATAGGCACATATACGGTCAGCAGCCAGCCCAGGCCCACATTACAGTCTTTCTTGGGCAACTCTTGGAGGGAAGCGGGCCCCAGGTGGGCAGCAGCTGGCCTCGGTGTGCTCTGAGTATTTTGCTGAGTACCTCCAGGTTCAGCACTGGCACCAAACCAGAATCTACATTAACCTGGTGAACACCACGTGCCCCACCATAGTGACTCCCTGAGACCCTGCCTCACCCAACTCATGTACTGCATATCAGTGGTTTAGCTTTATGGACAGGTGGCAGGAGGCAGCAAGCCTCAGAGGCCCTGGGCTATTTTTGGAGCTATCCTAGGCCCAGTGCTGGTGGTAGCCAGCTTCAGTTTGTAGTGTGGCATGTCCCATGTGCCTCCAAATTTAGTACAGGCAACAACCAACCATGGATCCCTTTGTAGCACTTACAGGTAGTCCTGAACTGGTCACAGGTAGCAGCTAACAGGGGCCAGCAACAGAGCCCCTCCCAAGAGCCCACAGAATGAACATGCACGGAGCGCAACTTCAGACCAAAACAGAGCACCACCCAATTAGCCCCACAAGTGGCACACCCAAAGAGTGGTTTCAGAAGGCACCAGAGCCCACTGGGGCAAATCTCACTCCATGGGGTAAGCCCCCCATTTATCAGACCATAAACTGTGGACATGGCCAGGTCCTACAGCCAGTGAGTTTGAGGGTCAGTTCCACCCATCAAATGCCAACAGCAATCAAGGCTCAACTACAACAGGAGGGCACACAAAACTCACATAAAGAATCCTCCTGGAGCACCCAGCCTAGGTGATCAGGGAGACTGTGCCACCAGGCCCCACAGGGCACCTATTACATAAGGCCACCGGTCAAGACTGGTAGATACAGCAAATCTACCCTATACATAGAAACAAACACAGAGAGTCAGCCAAAATGAGGAAACAAACATGTCCCAAATGGACGGGTCAAGATGGTGAAGTAGGTAAACACTGTGCTTACCTTCTCTTATGACCACATCAAAATTACAGCTAAACTACAAAATAGCCGTCATTGAGAATCACCTAAAATCATGCTGAACCAAAGCCCTATAACTAAGGACGTGCAGAAGATGTCACCTTGAGACTAGTAGGAGGGGCAGAGACTCAGAAAGAGCTGGTCCCACAGCTGCATGTGAACATTAAAAATTGGAAGGGATATCTTGACTGTGGAGGTACCCCTGGAGGAGTGAGGGATCCCAGCCCTTGCACAGCCCAGGGTTCCAATGCTGGGGCAAGAAGTCTACAGAATTTCTGGCTGTGAAAACCAGTGGAGATTGTGACTTATGTGATGGAGAGCAGCTCAAATCCCAGGCACCCCTCTTAAAGGGACCATGCAAGGACTTGTGCAGCAATGGAATCTCTGGCTCTGAGCTCCAGTGCTGGGGCAGCAACTTGAGAGGCAGCAGGGACATACGGGAGGGAACTGAGTTGTTTGACTTCAGGACAGGGGCTGGAGGGGCAGCTTTCTCCTGGACAGAGGAACTGGCAGAGGACATTGTTTCTTTGTTGAGCCCTCCCCTTTCCCGGCATGTAGACACAGGAGGCCGCCATATCTGAGTCTCCATAAACTGGCTAACCGTATTCATTCACCACATCCTGGTGATTCCAGACCCTACCCGCCCAACTTTTGGGCACACCAAAGCCACTTCTAGTGGCTTTTTCATACAAACTGTCTGCCTTGGCTCATGTTGCAGACTTTCCTAGGGTCTCTTGAAACTTCATGTAACCCAGACAAGCAGCATCTGGCTTGAGTGTGTCCTGTCCCTCTGGCTGAGCAGTTCTAAGCCCGGCACGACCAGCAGCCAGCCTTGGTTCATGGCTTGGCTTCTCAAGGCACTTCCAAGTATGGCACAGGCAGTGGTCATCTGCCAATTTCTTTGTGGCTCCTGCCGGGTGGTCCTGGATGGGGCATGGGCTGTGGCTGAATATCACCTGAAAAGGGTCTCCTCCCAGGTGTGCCTGGGGCTGATGCCCCAGCATCCAGCTTCAAAACTAGTTGGAACATCACCCAGCTGCCTCCAAAGACGACACACCCAAGGGGTGGATTGGGGAGGTACAAGAGCCCTGCTGAGGCACATCCTGCTCTGTAGGGTCAGCCCTTGCACCACAACATCTCCACTGTAGTCATGGCCAGTCTTCAAAACCAGTGAGCCTGAGGGTCGTTCCTTCTCATTGATGTGCAAATAGCAACCAAGACTCAACTACAAGAGGAGGGAACACACAACCCACACAAGAAACACACCTTGAGTGCATGGATCAAGTAAGTGACCAGGAAGATTGTTCCACTGAGCCCCACAGCACACCTACTACATAAGGCAACTCTACTAAGACCATGAGACATGGCAGCTCTACCTAATATGTAGGAACAAACATAGGGAGGCAACGAAAATGTGGAGACAAAGAAAAATATCCCAAATGAAATAATAGATCAAAGCTCCAGAAAAAAGAACTAAACAAAATGGAGACAAGTAATCTACCAGACACAGAATTCCAAACACCGATTATAAGGATGCTCAATGATCTCAGGGAGTACTTCAATAAAGAGATAGGAAACATAAATGGAGATAGAAAACATAATTAAGAACAAGTCAGAAATTAAGAATGCAATTATAGAAAAGAAGAATACATTACAGTGAATCAACAATAGATTAGATGAAGCAGAGGATGAAATAAGCAATTTAGGTGATAAGGTAGCTGAAAACACACACTCAGAACAGCAAAGAGAAAAAATTAAAAAAAATTGAGGAGAGTTTAAGGGGCCTCTGGGACAACCTGAAGCATACCAACATTCGCATTATAGGGGTAGCAGAAGGAGAAGAGAGAGAGCAAGGAATTGGAAACCTGTTTGAAGAAATAATGATACAAAAATTTCCTAACCTGGCAAAGGAAACAGATATACAATCCCTGGAAGCACAGAGAGTCCCAAACAAGATGAACCCAAAAAGGCCCACATAAAGACACATCATAATTAAAATGCAAAAGGATAAAAACAAATAATACTAAAAGGAAAAGAGAAAAGCAGTTAGATACCTACACGGGAGCTTCCATAAAACTATCAGCTGATTTCTCAACACAAACTTTGCAAGTCAGAAGGGGCTGGCACAAAATATTCAATGTGATGAAAAGCAAGGATGTACAACCAAGGCTACTCTACCCAACTAGGTTATAATGTAAACTTGAAGGACAGATAAAAAGTTTCCCAGACAAGAAAAAAGCTAAAGGAGTTCATCACCACAAAACCAGTATTACAAGGAATCTTAGAGAGACTTCTTTGAGATGAAAAACAAAAAGAATAATAAAATGGCAATAACTACATACCTATCAACAATTATTTTCAATGGATTAAATGCTCAAGTCAAAAGATAGGGGCACTGAATGGATAAGAAAACAAGACCCTTACACATGCTGCTTACGAGAGACTCACTTCAGATCAAAAGACACAGAGAAACTGAAAGTAAAATGGATGGAAAAAGATATTTCATGAAAATGGAAACAAACAAACAAATCTGAATTAACAATACTTATAACACACAAAATAGACTTTAAAGCAAAGACTATAACAAGAGACAAAGAAGGACCTGGTAATCCCACTTTTGGATATTTATCCAAACAAACTCAAAATGCTACTTCTAAGGGACATGTTCATCCATATATTCGTTACAGTATTATTTACATAAGCCAAGACATGAAGCCAACCGGGGTGTCCTTGAATGGATGAATAAATAAAGAAGAGGTAGTACATATATGCAATGTAATATTACTTAGCCATAAAAAAGTACGAAATCTGGCCATCTGTGACAACATGGTTGGTTCTAGAGGGTATTGTGCTGAGTGTAGTAAGTCATACAGCAAAAGACAAATGTCATATGACTTCACTTATAAGTGGAATCTAAAGAAAATAAACAAACAAACGAAACAGAAAGAAACTCATAGACACAGAACATTTAATGGTTGCCAGATGGAAATGGGGTTGGGGTAGGTGAAAAGAGATTAAGGGGTTAAGAAGTAAAAATTGGTTGTTACACAGTAGTCATGGGGATGTAGGGTAAAGACTAAAGAATATACTCAACAATATTATAATAACTATCATGTCAGATGGGTACTAGATCTATTTGAGTGATAGATGTGAGAGGTGTTGGGGGCAGGGTAAAAAATGGTGCATAGATTAAGAAGTACAAATTGGTAGTTACAAAATAGTAATGGGGATGTAAAGTATAGGGAACATAATCAATAATATGGTAATAACTATGTATACTGCCAGGTGAGTACTAGTGAGGGGTTCACTTCTTAAATTATATAAATGTCTAACCACTATGCTGTATACCTGAAACTAATGTAAAATACTGAATGTCAACTCTGATTGAAAAATTTAAAAGGGGAGAAAGATAAAGAATAAGAGGTTGAAAGTTCCAGATATAAAACAAATAAATTTGGGGGATGTATTATAGAGCATAGAAATATAGTCAATACAGTGTCAGATAGTTGCTGCACTTATCATGGTGATCTCTTCTTTAGCATAGGGAATGTAATCAATAATGTGGTAATAACTCTGTATAGTGCCAGGTGGGTAATGTTGAATAACTATGATGTATACTCAAAACTAATATAATACTGTATGTTAGCTATATTTTAATGAAATTGTGGTATAGACAAATAATCAGTCAATTACTACATGCTGTGATAAAGGATAGCACTGGAATAAACATATCCTAGTAAGTACATTATTTTTGCTGATCAAAAAATGGAAAATAAAAAAGAAAAGTCCCATGAAAGAACAGGAGAAGACTCCAGAAATAGAACTAAACGAAATGGAAGCAAGCCATCTATCAGATACAGAGTTCAAAACAATGGTTATAAGAATGCCTAAGGAACTTAGTAAGAACTTCAACAAAGAGATAGTAAGCATAAGAAAGGACATAGAAACCATAAAAAAGAACCAGTCAGAAATGTAGAATATAATAACTGAAATAAAGAATGCACTAAAAAACAAAACAAAACAAAAACAAAAAAACAAACAAAACAAAACAAAAAACCCAGCAGATTAGGTGAAGCAGAGAATTGAATCAGCAAAATGGAAGACAAGGTAGCAGAAAAAACCCCAACTGATACAGCAAAAGAAAAAAGAATCCAAAAAAATGAGGATAATTTAACGGACCATCAGGACATCAAGCATAACAACATTAGCATCATAGGAGTACCAGAAGGAGAAGAGAAAGAGCAAGGGATCAAGAACATATTTGAAGAAATAATGACTGAAAACCTCCCCAAACTAGTGAAGGATATCAACATGCAAGCCCAGGAAGTGCAGAGTCCAAAACAAGATGAACCCAAGCAGGCCCACACCAAGACACATCATAATTAAAATGCCGAAGGTTAAAGATAAACAGAGAATCCTAAAAGCAGCAAGAGAAAAGCAGTTAGTTACCTACAAGGGAGCTCCCATAATATTTTCAGCTGATTTCTCAACAGAAACTACAGGCCAGAAGACATTGGCACAAAATATTCAAAGTGTTGAAAAACAAGGGCCTACAACCAAGACTACTCTACCCAGCAAGTCCATCATTTGAAATTGAAGGAGAAGCAAAGAGCTTCCCAGACAAGAAAAAAACCGAAGGAGTTCATCACCACCCAACCTATTTACAAGAAATGTTAAAGAAACTTCTTTGTGTATTCACCACCCACGGTCAGTTCTCCTTCCATCACCATTTGATCCCTTTTAGATATATATAGTTGATGTATTACAGAATTGTACACCTGAAACCTATGTAACTTTACTAACAACTGTCACCCCAATAAACTTTAACAAAAAAGAAAATATAGACTTAAAAAAAAGGAACTTCTTTAAGATGGATGGGGAAAAAACAAACATCAATATGAATAATAACATGGCAATAGCTACATATCTGTCAACAATTTATTATTTTTTACTTTTTATTTTAATTTTTAAATTAGTTTCAGGTGTACAAAGCAACATAATAGTTAGACATTTACACCCCTCACAAAGTGATAACCCCTGTCCCCAAAACTACTACCCCTCTGACATCTTATATAGCTGTTACAATACCATGGACTGTATTCCTTAGGCTATACTTCACCTCCTGTATCTATATATGTGTGTGTGTGTGTGTGTGTGTGTGTGTGTGTGTGTCTATATATATATATATATATATATATATATATATATATATATATATATATGCACATACATACATACATATATATATATAAATTTTTTTCTAACAGTCGACATACATTATTATTCTACTTCAGCTTCAGTTGTACAGTGTGTTTGCCATGCCTCTACACAGTCAATGAAATGATCCCCTTGATAAGTCTAGTGCCCATCTGGCACCTTACATAATCTTTACAACACTGTTGATTTTATTCCCCGTTCTGTACCCATGGCTATATTGTGTCTACTAATTTGCTCTTTTTAATCCCTTTACCTTCTCCCCATCCCCTCCCCTCTCCCATCTAACAACCAACAGATTTTTTCTATATCTCTGAGTCTATTTCTGTTTTGTTTGCTCACTTATTTTGTTCTTTAGATTCCACATACAATGTGTTTCCCCGAAAATAAGACCTAGCCGGACAATCAGTGATAATGCGTCTTTTGGAGCAAAAATTAATATAAGACCCAGTCTTACCAAAAGATGCATTAGAGCTGATTTTCTGGCTAGGTCTTATTTTGGGGGAAACACGGTAAGGGAGATCATATGGTATTTGTCTTTCTCCGTCTGACTTATTTCACTTAGCATAATATTCTCAAAGTCCAACCATGTTGTTGCAAATGGTAAGATTTCATTCTTTTTTATAGACGAGTAATATCCCATTGTACAAATGTACCACAGTTTCTTTATCCAGTTGTCTATCAATGGGCATTTCGGTTGTTTCCATATCTTGGCTAATGTGAATAGCACTGCAATAAACATAGGACTCCATATATTTTTTTCGAATTAGTGTTTTGAATTTCTTTGGATCAATACTCAGGAGTGGAATTGCTGGGTCATAAGGTAGTTCAATTTTCAATTTTTTAGGGTACTTCCATACTGTTTTCCATAGTGGCTGCACAATCTGCAATCCCACCAACAGTGCACGAGGGTTGCCTTTACTCTACATCCTTGCCAGCACTTGTTATTTATTGATTTATTGATGATTGCCATTCTGACAGGAGTGAGGTGGTATCTCATTGTGGTTTTGATTTGTATTTCTCTAATGATAATGATGTTGAATATTTTTTCATATATCGGTTGGCCATCTGTATGTCCTTTTTAGAGAAATGTCTCTGCCCATTTTTTAATAGGGTTGTTTGTTTTTTTGGTATTGAGTTATATGAGTTTTTTATAAATTTTGCTTATTAACCCCTTATTACATGTATCATTGTATCATTGGCAAATATCTTCTCCCACTCCGTAGGAAGCCTTGTTGTTTTATTGATTGTTTCCTTTGCTGTAAAAACTTTTTAGTTTGATGTAGTCTCACATGTTTATTTTTTCCTTTGCTTCCCTTGCCCGAGGAGATATCAGTAAAAATATTACTAAGGGTAATGTATGTCAATGTACTTCCAATATTTTCTTCTAGGAGTTTTGTGGCTTCTGGTCTTAAATTTAAGTCTTTAATCCATTTTGAATTTATTCTTGCATATGGCGTAAAAGGTCGGTCCAGTTTCATTTTTTTGCATTGTCAACAATTATTTTAAATGTAAATGTTTTAAATGCGCCAATCAAAAAACATATGGTAGCTGAATGGATAAGAAAACAAGACCCATATATCTGCTATGTACAAATGACTCACTTCAGATTGAAGGACACACACAGGCTGAAAGTAAAGGGACGGAAAAAGATATTTCATGAGAATGGAAACAAAAGAAAATCTGGGTTAGCAATACTTACACCAGACAAAATAGACTTCTAAAAAAAAGGCTATAATAAGAGACAAAGAGGGACATTACATAATGATAAAGGGATCAATCCAATAAGAGGCTAAAACCCTAGTAAACATCTATGTACCCAACATAGGAGCGTCTAAATATATAAAGTAAATATTGATTAACATAAAGGGAGAGATCAACAGCACTACAGTCATAGTAGGGGACTTTAACACCCCATTGACACGAGTTGACATATCCTCCAGACAGAAAATCAACAAGGAAACAGCGGCCTTTAATAACACACTAGACCAGATGGATTTAGTTGATATTTTTAGAGCATTTCAACCCCAAAATAGCAAAATATACATTTTTTGCAAGTGCACATGGAACATTTTCCAAGATAGACCACGTGTTAGGCCACAAAACAACTGTCAATAAATTTAAGAAGATTGAAATCATATCAAGCATCTTCTCTGAGCACAGAAATCCATTACAAGAAAAAAAACTGAAAAACACACAAACACATGGTGACCAAATAACCTGTTATTAAACAATGACTGAATTAACCAATAGATCAAGGAAAACATCAAAAGATACCTTGAGATAAATGAAAAGGAAAACACAATTACTTCAAATATATGAGTCACAATGAAAGTAGCCCTAAGAGGGAAATACATAGCAATACTTAGGCCTACCTAAAGAAACACAAAAATCTCAAATAAACAATCTAACCATGCACTAAAGGAATTTGAAAAAGAACAGCAATCAAAGCCCAAAGTGTGTAGAAAGAAGGAAATAATAAGTATCAGAGCAGAAATAAATGAAATAGAATCTAAGAAAAACAATACAAAAGGTCAATGAAACCAAGAGGTGGTCCTTTGAAAAGATAAACAAAATTGATAAACTTTTAACCAAAGTCATTAAGAAAAAAAGAGAGGACCCAATTAAATAAAATAAAAAATGAAAGAGTAAAAATGGCAACTCACACCACAGAAATACAAAGGGTTATAAGAAAAAAATACTACAAGCAATTATGTGCCAACAAATTTGACAACCTGGAAGAAATGGATAAATTCTTAGAAACATAGAATTTTCAAAGACTGATTCCAGAAGAAACAAAATCTGAAGCTACCAATTACTAACGAAATTGAATCACTAATCAAGAAACTCCCCACTAACAAAAGTCCTGGACCAGATGGCTTCAGAGGTGAATTTTAGCAAATATTCAAACAAGAATTAACATCTATCTTTCTCATGCTATTTCAAAAAATTCAAGAGGAGGGAAAGCTCCCAAGATAATTTTACTATGCCACCATTACCCTGATTCCAAAACCAGGCAGAGACATTACAAAAAAATTATAGGGTGGCCCAGTGGCTTAGGTTATTGGAGCACCGTGCTCCTAATGCTGAGGTCGTGGGTTCGATTTCCACATGGGCCAGTGAGCTGCGCCCTCTACAACAAAGACTGTGAACAACGGCTGGACCTGGAGCTGGGCTGCTGTGAGCAGCCGGAGGACGCTGTGTGCTGCTGTGGGCTGCCATGTGCTGCTATGGGCTATTACGAGTGGCCGGTGGCCAGCATGCATGGCCAGCAGCTGGCATGAGTGGCCGGCAGCCAACGTGAGTGGCCAGCAGCCAGCGAGAGCTGCCGTGAGCTGCTGTGAGCAGGCAACTGATGGCCAGCGACCAACTTCCTCAGCTGGGTGGAGCGCAAGGCTCATAATACCAACATGGGCTAGGAAGCTGCGTCCTACACAACCAGACTGAGAACAATGACTTGAACTGGAGTTGGGGGTGGGGAGGGGAAAAATTGTAGACCGGTATCTCTGATGAACATAGATGTACAAAATTAATGAAATATTAGCAAACCAAATTCAGGAATACATTAAAAAGATCATATGCCATGATCGAGTGGAATTTATTCCTGGGATGCAAGGTTTGTTCAGTATCCACAAATCAATTAATGTGATATGCCACATAAACAAAATGAAAGATAAATATATGATCATGTCAATTAATGCAGAAAACGCATTTGAGAAAATCCAGCATACATTTATGATATAAACTCTCAGCAAAGTGGGAATAGAAGTAACATAACTCAACATAATAAAGGGCATATATAACAAAAACTGACAGCTAACATTATAGATGGTGAAAAGCTGAAAGCATTTTCCTTAAGATTAGGAACAAGACAAGGATGTCCACTTTCACCATTTTTGTTCAATATAGTACTGGAAGTACTAGCACAGCAATCACACAAGAAAAAGAAATAAAAAGCATCCAAATGGGAAAGGAAGAAGTAAAAATGTCACTATTTGCAGGTGATGTGATACTATATATAGAGTACCTTAAAGATTTTACAAAAAACCTATAAGAACTGACAAATGAATTCAGTAAAGTAGCTGGATACCAAATGAATATTCAGAATTCGATTGCATTTTAATACTCCAATAATGAACTGACAGAAAGAGAAATTAGGAAAACAATCCCATTTACAATTGCAACAACAAAAAATAAAGTAAAATACCTAGAAATAAATTTAACCAAGGAGGTAAAAGATCTGTACTCAGAAAATTATGAGACATTGAAAAAAGACATTGCACAACACACAATAATTGGAAGCATATACTGTGCTCATGGATAGGAAGAATTAACATCGTTAAAATGTCCATACAACCCAAAGTAATCTATACATTCAATGCAATCCCTATCAAAGTACCAATGGAATTTTTCACAGAAATAGAACAAATAATCTAAAAATTTATATGGAGCCATAAAAGACCCCGAATAGCCACAACAATCTTGAGAAAGAAGAACAAAGTTGGAGGTATCACGCTACCTGATACCAAGCTGTACTTCCAAAGCTACAGTAATCAAAATGGCATGGTACTGGCATAAAAACAGACTCACAGATTAATGATACAGATTAGAGAGCCCAGAAATAAACCCACACCTATGTGGTCATTTAATGTATGACAAAGGAGGCAAGAATATACAGTGTTGTAAAAACAGTCTATTCAGTAAATGGTGTTGGAAAACTGGACATAAACATGCAAAAACACGAAACCAGACAGCCTTCTTACTCCATACACAAGAATAAAGTCAAAATGGATTAACAAGTTAAATATAACACCTGAAACCATAAAACTCCTAGAAGAAAACATAGGCACTAAACTCTGTGACGTTTCTCTTAGTAATATTTTTTCTGATATATCTTCTCGGGCAAGGGAAACAAAAGAAAAAATGTACAAATGGGACTACATCAGACTAAGAAGTTTTTGCACAGAAAATGAAACCAGAAACAAAACAAACAGACAACCTACTGAATGGGAGAAGATATTCACCAGTGATACATCTGATAAAGGGTTAATATCCGAAATTTATAAAGAAATCATACAACTTAACACTAAAACCCCCAAATAATCCAATTGAAAAATGTGCTGAGAACCCGAATAGACATTTCTCCAGAGGGAACATACAGATGGCCAATATACATATGAAAAGATGCTCAGCGTCACTAATCATCAGAGAAATGCAAATTAAAACCACTTCATACCTGTCAGAATGGCTATCAACAATAAATCAACAAACAACAAGTGTTCGTGAGGCTGTAGAGAAAAGGGAACCTTTGTACGCTGTTGATGGGAGTGCTAATTGGTGCAGCCACTATTGAAAACAATTTGGAGGTTCCTCACACTATTAAAAATAGAACTACTTTATAACCCAGGAATTCCACTCCTGGGTATTTAGCCAAAGAAATCCAAAACAGTAATTCGAAAAGATGTATGCACTCCTATGTTCACTGCAGTGCTATTTACAATAGTCAAGATATGGAGACAACCAAAATTCCCATCAGTAGACAATTGTATAGACAGGTGATACAATGAAATATTACTCTACCATAAAAAAGAATGAAAACTTACCATTTGTTATAATATGGATGGTCCTAGACAGTATTATGCTAAGTGAAATTAGACTGAGAAAGACAAATACCATATGATCTCACTTACATGTGGAATCTAAGGAACAAAATAAACTGAACAAGCAAAACGGAAACAGACTCATAGATACAGAGAACAAACTGATGGTTGCCAAAGTGGAGAGGGTTTGTGGCGCTGGGTAAAAAAGTTGAAGGGATTAGGAAGTACAAATTGGTAGTTACAACATAGTCACAAGAATGTAAAGTACAGTATAGAGAACATAGTCAATAACAGTGTAACAACTATGTACAGTGTCAGATGGGTACTAGACTAATCGGGGGAATCACTGCCTACATTATATAAATGTCTAACCACTGTGTTGTACACCTGAAACTAATATAAAGTAATATTGAATGTTAACTCTTAACTGAAAAAATAAATGATCAAAACAAAACAAAAAACTCAGACCTCACAAAATAAGGTAACTTGATCTCATTGAATAAGGTATATTAGACCTCAGAAGAAGGCAGCTAAATACATCAGTGCTGGGCACTGCCATTTCAATATGACACTCAACTTGTTTGCTCTTTTGTGAATTCTTTCAAGTTTATATAGTAGCATCCAACAAGACTTTCCTTAAGCCATTTAGAAATTAGGTTGATTTAGTGTGAATTTTAAACACTAATGTCACTCCTCATGCTCACTGGTAGAGAGCAATTATGACATTTCAGAATGATTTTTCAGACCATAGTGTCATGCCCAGGGTCTTCTTCACATGAAAAGCTATGGAGAACCTTTTATCAAGTTTGAGCTGCTTCTGGCTGTGGTTTCTCTTAGACTTTAGTGGGCATGATGGTGACTTCTAGGGATACCTGACATATTAGGACTTCCAGCAATGGACCTGGGCTGGACAGGGCTGGCTCGAGACCAACTTGAGAAATATGAGTTGATCATCCCTACGTCTCAGCCACCCTTTGCTGTGTTATTTTCCAGCGTCAGTATCCAGTGCTCTCCTTGGGGACTTTTCCTAGTAGGAAAGTCTGTAATAAACCTCAGCCTGGGGTACGGGGGTGGCAAATGAGGGTAAATGGGGTCAAATATGTGGTGATAGAAGGAGAACTGACTCTGGGTGGTGAACACACAATGGGATTTATAGATGATATATTACAGAATTGTACACTTGAAACCTATGTGATTTTACTAACCATTGTCACCCTAATAAATTTTAATTAAAAAAATCAAATAAGTAAGTAAATAAATAAATAAATAACCTCAGCCTGGATGGAGTTTTACAGATTCCTCCTCAAAAATCCATCTGCATTTTAGAAGAGAAGTGTCCTGGAGAAAAATCCTGGAGCATAACAAAGTAGCTACAATTTCTTCAGCAGTTTCTATGGACCAGGACCTATGCTAAGAAGTTAACATTTTCCATCAGGGTCACAGTTTATCCTCACAGTTTCTCTGTGAAGCAAATACTATCTTTCCCCCCCATTTATAGGTAAGGGAAAGTGAGCTCATGAAATGAGTACCCATGGACAATGAAGCTGCTGAGTGGCAGCCAAGTTATTCAGAGAGGGCTTTGTGGAAGAAGCCTAATAAATGTCCTTCCACAGAATAATGTTCTACAAATATTTGTTCAATATGTTTTATAATGAGGAGTTTGGACTTTATCCTATAGATAATGGAGATTCATTCAAGCCTTTATTTTTCTTTCAGATAAAGTTACATGAAGGCAGGGACCATGTTATATTTGTGTTTGTAACCTAAGTACACAGCACAGCACCTGGCACATAATAGTGCTCAGTAAATGTTTGTTGCTCAAATAACAGAATCCATCACTACATATGTTTGGATAAACCATGTCAAACAAAATTCCTGGAAATACCACTATATACAATAAATTCCTGATATAATGTAGTTAAGTCCATAAGTAGATATATAATGGTCTTGCCTACAACCACTGGAGAAAAGTGTTCCACTATAATGATTGTAATTCTTAGGAAAATGACTTGGGTGTACTTAAAATCAGGATAATTGTTCATTTTGAGCACTAAAGCATGAGTTCTGATAATCCCACTTAGCTTTATCCTCTCACCTCGTTTCTCTTATTATTTAGGGCTTTTAGTGACATGATCAAGCCTGTGTTTTTAGAAAGCTCTCTCTCTCTCTCTCTCTCATGGGGGATGTGAAGGACTGATTACAGAGGGAAAAATTCAAGGATGGGGGCAGTGGAGAAGCTGTTCAGTGGTGCGGGGGAGGGGGGTATTGGAGGCCTGAACAAAGAGGTATTTGTGAAAATAGAAAGGAGGGAAGAAATTAGAGAAAGACTAAAGAGGTTGAATTTAATAATAGTTATCAAGAAATATTGGTTAATGATTAGATGCATTATAAGAGAGTTGGAAACTGACAGGGATGCCTTTGATGTTTTCAGTGGGATGTGGATAGAAATAGGGAAATCAGGAGCCAGACCCTTTTTGGAGGTGGTGTAAGAATTGATAATGATTTTGGATTGGAGCATCTTAAATCTTTGTGCCAGAGGATATCAAATGAGAGGTGTCTGGCAGACATTTAGAAATTATAATCCATTAACAATTCTTCCCCTCTCCCTCCCCCTCAGTGCAAGGGTTAATATCCATTTGAAAGAATCTGGTTCTACAAATTAGAGACTGTGCAGTATTTAGTTGTCCTACAGGCACTATTGCACGAGTTAGTGCTCTAGGGATCAGTATTTCAGGACTGGATTTTTTTTTTGTTGGGGGACATATGTAGGGCCGGTGTTGTGGGGCAGAATTCTAGAGAGTGGGCTGCTTCCCCCATTCAGGAAATACTGTATGCTTGTACCTCTCTTCCTTCTTCAAGGCAGGCTAGTGAGTAGTGATTTCCAAGAATGATAAGGCACTTAAATCCTTAAGTACTTGGTAAGTAAGATTCTATATGAGCAATCAGTTGAAGAAGCAAATAAGATTCCGAGGGGAGCATTAATCATCTCTTTGTCTAATGGGTCTTCCCTAAGGCCACATCTACATGAGTGTGGAATTTTAAATAGGCTTTATTTTTTTGTAGACTTGCGAAAGGATAAGAATTTTTTAAAACTAGATATTTTCTAGTAACTCTTTCTACATGAAAATAAACTTTGGGCCAAAGGTTGTTTTGAGAAATGTACAAGATAGGTTTGCAAATGCTTCCGCTAACTCTTGCCCCTAAAGCTGAACAAGTTTTCTTCAATTCACAAACATTTGCTAGAGCATCTGGGGAGCTCAGCTAAGCCTGAAGGCTTTCGAAATGTAACCAAAAAGGCTCTTGCAGTTAAGACGCTTCTTCCTGAAAGCATTTGTGTCTGTCGACAACATTTTCCTTGCCAAAGTAGACTTAGCCCAGCATTTCACGTCTTCTAATTGAATAAATTATAAAGCTTGATTTCTTTCTTTAGGATTTGTGGTTATTTCACTTTCTTTGATATAAGAACTGAAAACATATTGGCAGATGTTAAGAGTTACCTTTGTTTCATCTCCTGAAATGCAGCTTACTTAAAAAATTGAGAGGCTGTAATACACTCATGCTTCTCTGACAAGAAATATAACAGGGAGACTGTTTCCTCCTTTTTTCTCAATGGCAGAAACATGGAGAATTGTTAATAAAAGTTGTCAGCATTGAAATTCTTAAAATGACTTGAAAGGAGAATTTACATGGGATACCGCCACCCAAACTCACTCCAGGTGTGGCTGCGTTCCTGGCTCCATGGCCGGAAGGGGAGGGTGTACAGGGCTCTGCTGTAATTCTTCAGAGACATACGGAAACTGAGGTGTGACTACTACATTAGAGATCTTTTAGTCTGGGAAGAAATATTAATTACTGTATTTTGTTCCAGCTCCTAAGTTTGAAGATTAAACAAGATTTACATGGTCTCAAACAGATTCTGAGGACTTGGTGAAACATACAGCTTATGTGAAGCAAGGCAGCCGTGTTTTACTACCACAACCTTCCATTTTCCCCTCTGCTATATGGCTAATAAAGACAGGAAACAATCATTAAAACTGTCTATGTGTGAGAATACATTTCAGAGATATTTTGCGTTCTGATGTGTTTTTATATTTAGGAAGGAAAACCCACCATAGGCAATTTGTCTAAAAGGTTTAGAGTGTGAATTGTATCTGGGGAGCCCTGGGAAACATTTTTCTAGGCTATGCCCCAAATTCACTTTCAAAAAGCCTCAGAACACTCAAATTAACTCTCAGAGAAAACAGGCACTTTTAATGGACACCACAACCTTTGGAATACTAAAAAATTTACCTACCAGTTTGAAATTTATGCCAAATTTGTGTCTAAATGAATAATCCATCCCACTTGAGAACAAATGATGATGATGATGGTAATGATGATTATGATAATAATCATTATCATAATAATAATAGCTGCCATTACTAAGCAGTTACTACATACAAGGCACAATATTAAGCTCTTTGCATGCGTTTTTCTTATTTAATCCTCATAACAATACTGAGGAGTAGGTATATAATTATCCCAGTTGTAAAGATGAGAAAGTGAGACGTAGAAAGGCTTAAGTAATGTGTCCAAGTTCGCACTAGTTAGTGTTAGAACTGGGATTCAAAACCAGGTCAATCTGATTCTAAGACCCATGTAATTGATCACTAGATTATATTGCCTATCTAGTACATATAGAAATGCCGATGAAATTGAGACAATATACTAAGGTGCCTTTAACAAACACTTACTGACTACCAGGAACACTTACTGTGCCAGGAACCTGAGTAGTTTACATGAAAACAACATGACTCTTGATTTCTTTCCTCGATTTCAACTGATTTTAAAAAAAATACACAAGATGTCTTTATTTTTATGTAAATGAATGACTTACCAAGTTGGAATATACAATTCTTTTAGGCTAAAATCATAGAACATCGTAGAATATCAGGAAAGACATTGAGATTATGTAGAACACTGCTTCTCAAACTTGAGTACATCAGAATCCCCTTGGAAGGCTTGTTAAAACATTGTGTCCTGGTTCCATCCCCAGAGGTTCTGATTCAGTAGGTCCAGAGTGGGCCCAAGAATTTACATTTTTAACAAGGTCCTAGGTGATGCTGACATTGCTGATAAGGGGAGAACAATTTTGATATCCGTTGGTCTAGTGATGTAAAAGCCAACATAAAAAAATTATGGAAGTTTACTAGCCAATAGTTTTATGTGAGGTTCTAACCTGGGCTTTTTTACTAACTAGCTGTGTGATCCTTGGGAATTCACTTGCTTCTTTATGGGCCTGGCTGTTTCCTCCTCTATAAAATAAGGGAGTTTGATTAGATGATCACTTAACTTTTTCTTTCTTCCTTTTTTTTCAGTTCCAGCATTCTGTGAAGAAGAAAACCAAATAAATAGAGCTCATTTGAAATTCAAACACATGATCTTTGGGTCTGGAAACTTAAATCCATTTACAGTGACAGAAAATACCATATAGATGAACATCACATGGCTAGCTTGACTCTAAATATTTTTTATTCATTCAACATATTTATTGAGTATCTATTTTATGCTGAGTGCTGTACTAGGTGTTGGGGATTCAGTAGTGAACAAAATGACATAATTTACATTCATAGAGGTCATAGGCCATAGTAGGGAAGTGCAATTTATTTATTTATTTATTTATTTATTTATTTAAAATTTTAACTTTCATTATTTATTTATTTATTTTAAATTAAAGTTTCTTAGGGTGACAATTGTTACTAAAGGTACATAGGTATCAAGTGTACAACTCTATGTTACATCATCTATATATCATGTTGTGTGATGAGGGAAAATGGGATCAAATATATGGTGATGGAAGGAGAACTGACTCTGGGTGGTAGACATACAAGTTTTTAATTTTTTAAAATCAGTTTCAGAAGTATAAAACAACGTAGTAATCAGACATTTATATAACTCACAAAGTGATAACCCACCAAGTCAACTACCCACCCAACACTGTACATAGTTATTAGAACATTATTGACTATATTTCCCATGCTGCACTATCCATCCCTATGACTATTTTTTAAAAATTATAGTTGACATTCAATGTTATATTAGTTGCAGGTATACAGCATAGAGGTTAGACATTTATATAATTTATGAAGTGATCCCCTCAATAAATCTACTACCCAGCTGACACTATACATAGTTTTTACAATGCCATTGACTATATTCCCCATACTGTACTGTACATCCCCATGACTCTCCTATACCTATCAATTTGTACTGTTTAATCCCTTTAACTTTCTCACCCAGCCCCCCAACCCTCCTTCCATCTGGTAACTATCAGTTTGTTCTCTGTATCTATGGATCTGTTTCTGTTTTGTTTATTTTGTTCCTTAGATTCAACATGTAAGTGAGATAATATGGTATTTCTCTGTCTCAGTCTGACTGACGAGTATTTCATTTAGCATATATACTCTAGGTACATCCATGTTGTTGCAAATGGTAAGATTTCATTCTCTTTTATGGCAGAGTAATATTCCATTGTATATATGTACCACATTTTCTTTATCCAATTGTCTATTGATAGGAATTTTGATTATTTCCATATCTTGGCTATTGTAAATACACTGCAGTGAACATAGCAGTGCATACATCTTTTCAAATTAGTGTTTTGGATTTCTTGGGGTAATTACCCAGTAGTGGAATTGCTCGGTTATAAGGTAATTCTATTTTTAATTATTTAAGGAACCTCCATACTCTTTTCCATGGTGGCTGCACCTATTTGCAATCCCATCAACAGTGCATGAGGGTTCCCTTTTCTCCACATCCTTGCCAACACTTCTTGTTTGTTGATTTATTGCCGATAGCCATTTTGACAGGTGTGGTGATATCTTGTTGTGGTTTTAATTTGCATTTCTCTGATGATTAGTGATGTTGAACACTTTTTCATATGTCTGTTGGCCACCTGTATGTTCTTTTTAAAGAAATGCCTGTTCAGGTCTTCTGCCCATTTTTTAATTGGATTGTTTGGGGTTTTATTGGTGTTCAGCTGTGAGCTTGTTAAAGATTTTGGATATTAACCCCTTTTCACATGTATCATTGGCAAATATCTTCTCCCATTCAGTAGGATGTCTTTTTGTTTTGTCGATGGTTTCCTTTGATGTGCAAAAATTTTTTAGTTTGATGTAGTTCCATTTCTACATTTTTTCTTTTGTTTCCCTTGCCCGAGGAAGTAATATCAGTAAAAATATTGTTAAGGGTAATGTCTGAGAGTTTACTGCCTATGTTTTCTTCTAGGATTTTTATGGCTTTTGGTCTTACATTTAAGTTTTTAATCCATTTTGACTTTATTCTTGTATATGGAGTAAGAGGTGGTCCAGTTTCAGTTTTTTGCATGTATCTGTCCAGTTTTCCTAACACCATTTATTGAATAGACTGTCTTTACCCCAAAGTATATTCTTGCTTCTTTTGTCATAGATTAAGTGACCATATTGGCATGGGTTTATTTTTGGGTTCTCTATTCCGTTCCATTGATCTATGTGTCTGTTTTTGTGCCATACCATGCTGTTTTGATTACTATGGCCTTTTGGTATAATTTGATATCAGGTAGCATGATACCTCCAGCTTTGTTCTTCTTTTTTAAGATTGTCATGGGTATTTGGGGTCTTTTATGGTTCCATATGAATTTTAGGATTATTTGTTCTATTTCTGTGAAAAATGCCATTGGTATTTTGATAGGGATTGCATTGAATGTAATTCACTCAATGAATTACATTCAATTCATTCAATGAATTACATTCAATTGCTTTGAGTAGTATGGACATTTTAGCTATGCTAATTCTTCCTATCCATGAGCATGGTGTATGCTTCCATTTATTTGCATCTTCTTTAAATTCTCTCATCAATGTCTTGTAATTTTCTGAGTAAAGTTCTTTTACTCCTTGGGTTAAATTTATTCTTAGGTATTTTATTTTATTTTTTGATGCAATTGTAAATGGGATTGTATTTTAAATTTCTTTTTCTGATAGTTCATTATTGGGATATAAAATTGCAACAGATTTCTGAATATTAATTTTGTATCCTGCTACTTTACTAAATTCATTTATCAGTTCTAATAGTTTTCTGGTGGAATTGCAAATATTTTTGATAAAAGTAAAAATAAACTTTAATAGAAGTTCTAGTCTATTTTCTTACCTACACAGATCGTATTTCATACTCCTGATTTCATAATTAAACAACTAACTATACAAGTAATTTTAAATATTTCTATGATTGATACATTCCAATATAGAAGAAGTTAATGTTAAAAAAATGAATTCTAAAGCAAAGAGGTACTTGCGACCATATCAGCCTATAACTAAAAGGAAATAAATTGCAACTTTTATCCTAAAATCTTAAATAATAGCTCAGTTAAAAAATCTAGTTAGAACAAACTCATAGACAGAGACAACAGTATGGCACTTACCATAGAGGAAAAGGGGTTGGGGGGAATTTGAAGAGGATAAAGGGTATCAAATATATGGTGACAGAAGGAGACTAGACTTTGGGTAGTGAGCACACAATACAATATACAGATGATGTATTATATATAGAATTGTACACTTGAAACTAATATAATGTTATTAACCAATTAACCCCAATAAACTTAATTTAAAAATGTAGTTTAAAATCTTTATGTTTATGTATAAAAGTATAGTGATATATTCCAAAAATGCGTTACTTTCTGTGTATGTTTGCTTTACACACATAGATGGATCCACACAGCATATGCACTGCAAGGGTAGAGGCAGTAGTTATGTTTATGACATGATTTTATTTATAATACTAGTAAAGTGGAAAATGTGCTAGGGTGATAGTCAGGAAACATTGTGTTCAATACTGGGCTCCAACACCAACAGTGACTTTGGACAAATCATTGACTCTTTTAGGGCCTTGGTTTCTCCACCTGAAAATGAAAAGTTTGCAGAAGGTGTTTCCTGATATCTTTCCCTTCCAACCTGAAGATTGTATTAAGTCAGATGCTGACAATTAATTAAAGGAAAGAAAGCACTATACAGTATATCATCTCCTTCTCTAGAAAGCATGTATTTATTATATTAAATTCAAAATATTACTTCAAGTGTTGAAAACTTACACTCTAAGGTGCTTTTTTATTTTTTAAATCTAATACTATTCCACTGACTTGGAAAGCAAACTGGGCACATCAAACACTTCCTTTTAGACAGTAATTTCACAAGGGGACACATAAACACACTGGGCCTAACAAGTTTGCTACCAGAGACAGCCACAGGATGGTTTAACTAATGGTTGTAAGGTTTCCTTTTACATGTGTGCCTACTGCCCAACTGGCTATATAATAAGGAAAGGACCACAGTGTGATTCTTCCTGCACCAAACTTTTTAGTTTCTGTGATTAGTATCTATGATTTTAGTCCAACTGTGTTGGTGTGAAAAACTTCAAAGCAAATCCAATGCCCAGTGTTTAGGGAAATATAATTTAAAGGAATACTCACTACCAATTAGCCTAGGTGGTAATGAAAATCATCATATATTTTCAATGATGAAAGATCCCAGTAGGAGTTCTCCTAATGGATGACAGGTGCTAGAGTGAGGGGAGACCAGCAGGAGGAGGGCAAATCCTGCTTTTTACTCAGCTTAAGAGAGTACAACATACCCTTTAAGCTGGGCTCAGAATACATACAGAGTGCAACCCACAATTTCTTGTTGTATTTCATTCAGAACATTGCTGCTTAGAGTCAAATCATGTGAATCCATCTAGGAAAACTGGACAGGTTATCACGAGTTCTTCTGGTGTCTTAATATAGCTACAGATCACATAAAGCAAAACATGGTGTAATGTAATTGCAGTAGGTTTAGGTTTTGGGATTCCTTTGTTACCTCTGAAAGGCTACCACACTTAATGCTGATAGGCTATGACTCCCACTAGAATATGAGTGCCACAAGCGTGGAGGTACGTTTTCTTCATGGATATGTCCCAAGCATTTAGAATGGTGGCTGTCACATGATCATTGCTCAAAAAATATTTATTGAATAAATGAATAGATGTTGCATTTATAAGAATAATTCTTTGCCTGGCTCTCTCTTCTCTGTATTTTTCTTCTCTAACAGTTATTCTGAGAAGTTCAACCATCTTATTCCTGTATTTGTTGTGTAACATATATACAGAAAATTGTAAAAATTTTGTCAGCTTCATGAATTTTCAAAAACTGAACATACCTTTGTAACCAGCACCCAGATCAAGAAACAACCTGTATAGCACCTAGAATATATATAGCACTTAACAACATGCACTACCTTCCCCTCCCAAGGGTAACCACCTTCTGGACTTTGAAACCACAGATTAGTCTAGACTGTGTCGATCCTATATATAAAAGGAATAACATAGCACATCCTCTTTGATTCTGGCCTCTTTAGCTCAACATTGTATTTGTGTGCTTTATGCATGTTGTTAAGTGTGCTTGTACTTCATCCTCATTGCTGTATAATATATGAATATGATACAGTTTATCAATTTTATTGTTGATAGGCATTTGGGTTGTGTCCAATTTGGGAGCATTATGACAAGGCTGCTATGAACATGCTTGTGCCTGTCTTTTGGTATAGTTTGTATGCATTTATTTTGGGCATTGTCTTAGTCATTTCAGGCTGCCATAACAAAAACACCATTGACTATATGGCTTAAACAACAAATATTTATTTCTCACAGTTCCAGAAGCTTGGAATTCCAAGATCAAGGTGCTAGCTGATTTGGTACTGGTGAGAATCCTTTTCCCAGTTTGGAGACAGCCACCTTCTTTCTACATCCTCACATGGCAGAGAGAGAGACAAAGAGAGAGAGAGAAGGAGAGAGAGAGAAAATATCTCTCTTGTGTCTCTTCTTATTGGGATACTAATTCCATTCATGGAAGTTCCACCTTCATAATCTGATTATTTTTCAAAGGCCCCACCTCCAAACACTATCAAATTGGGGATTAGGGTATAAGCATATAAATTTTGGGAGGACACAAATGTTCAGTTCATAGCAGATATATACCTTGGTTTGCACAATTTTCAATGGTGTGCATCTAAACTATTCCTCCTTTTTATTTCTTTTCCACTAGGCTTCCCAACCATGGTAGAGAGGATTAGCCTTGCCAGTTATCACAGAAGCAGCCTTTTAAAACAAGAGTTAAAGACTGAAATTAGATCAGACTGAAAAGATTTCCTACTATATGGCTGATAACCCCACCATTAACACCCATTCCTAATGGTTTTCTGGGAGTCATGCACTCATGGAACCAAAATGTCATTGGTCATCTGAATGTATCAATATTTGGATATCATGTACATTTTATTGGTTAAAGCATTGGGTTACCTTGGTAGTGACACACATGAGTTGATCTGAGTTAGCCCATTACCACACATTGAAATCTAGCCAAGGGCAGGGTCTTGGAAAATGAAGTCACTGAACAGAAAAATTTTGAATGAGGCTTCTAGGGAAGAAGGGCGGTGGGCAGTTTACAGAACCAGTGTAATGTGGAAAGCTAGGAGACAGCATGGGATTTAGAGAGGGCAGGAGGAAGAGGGACTTTAAGATGGGAATAAAACTGCCACTACATATGTGAAGCAGAGGGAACCAGAAATCCAGGAACTATGTTGACTTTGCAGCCTTGCCCAGAGGTTATGTTGATCCTATGGTGTACTCTGTCCCTAGTAATCTATCTGATGGAAGCATACAGAGATCAAATTAAAAACTATTAAACATAGTTAATAATACTGTATTATAAATTTGAAAGTTGCTAAGAGAGTAGATCTTAAAAGTTCTTATCACAAGAAAAATATTATAACTATGCATGATGATAAGTCTTAACTAAACTTATGGTGGTCATCATTTCACAGAATAAACAAATATCAAATCATTATGCACACCTGAAACTAATATTATATGTCAAACATATCTCAATTTAAAAAAGCCATACTTGAATAACTCTTGTGGGTCTGTAGTCCTGAGGCAGGCGGTGGCTAGCTTTGGTGTGCTCTGAGCTTTTTGCAAGGGGTTCAAGGCTCAGCACTGGTGCCAAACCTAAATCTGCATTAACCTGGTGAATACTCGCCCCACTCTCGTGACTACCTGGAGTCCTGCCTCACCCAACTTGCGAACCTCCAAAGGTTCTTTCATCAGCTGAGCCTTGTCAGCAGCCAGCAAATGGCACTGGGCCTCATGGTGCTCTGGGCCTCTTGCTAAGCAGCCCTAGGTCTGGTACTGAGGCAGCTGGACTTAGTTCTCATTGTGGCCTCTCCCACATGCCTCCAGATCCAGGATAGTCAGCGACCAACAATGGATAGCTTTGGAGGTCTGATCAGGTTGCCCCAGCCCAGTCACAGGCAGGGACTGACCTCAGCTTTCATGGAGCCCCTCCCAAGAGGCCCCAGAACCAGTACATCCAGAGGCTGCCTTCAGAGTACAACAGAGCATTACCCAGTTATCCTCAAAAGTGGCACACTCAAAGGGTGGTCTCAAAAGACACATGAGCCTGCTGAGGTGAATCCCCCTCTGTAGGGTTAGCCCCCATAAAGCAGCTTATATGCTACTGGCATGGCCAATCCTCACAACCAGTAAGCCTGAGCGTCAATCCCACTCACTGATGTGCCAACAGCAATCATATATTAACTGCAAGAGGAAGGAATACACAGTACAGGTGACCAGGGAGACTGTACCACTCAGCTATACAGGACACCTACCATATGAAGCCACCTGGTGAAGACTGAGAGGCATCGGAGATTTACCCAGCTCATAGAAACAAACACAGAGAGGCAGCCAAACTGAGAAACAAAGAAATATGTCCCAAATGAAATAATGGGAGAAAACTCCAGGAAAACAACTAAACGAAATGGAAGCAAGCAATCTATCAGGGACAGAGGTAAAAACACTGGTTAAAAGGATGCTCAAGGAACTCCAACAAAGAGACAGTAAGCGTAAACAAAGGCATAGAAACCATAAAAAAGAACCAGTCAGAAATAAAGAACACAATAACTGAAATGAAGAATGTACTAGACGGAATTAACAGTAGATTAGATGAAGCAGAGGATTGAATCAGAGATTTGGAAGACAAGGTAGCAGAAAACACCAAATCAGAAAAACAAAAAGAAAAAATAATTTTAAAATGAGGACATTTTAAGGGACCTCTGGAAAACATCAAGCATAGCAATGTTTGTATCACAGTATTACCAGGAGAAAAGAGAGAGCAAGGGATCGAGAACCTATTTCAAGAAATAATGACTGAAAACTTCTCTAACCTGGCAAAGGATATAGACATACAAGTCCAGGAAGTGCAGAGTCACAAACAAGACAAACCCAAAGAGGCCCACACCAAGACACATTATAATCAAAAGGCTAAATGTTAAAGACAAAGAGAGAATCTGAAAAGCAGGAAGAGAAAGGCAACTAGTTCTTTACAAGGGAGCTCCCATTAGATTGTCAGCTGATTTCTCAACAGAAAATTTGTAGGCCAGAGGGATTGGCAGGAAATATTCAAAGTGATGAAAAGAAAGGGCCTACAACCAAGACTACTATACCCAGCAAGGCTATCATTTAAAATTGAAGGAGAGATAAAGAGCTTCCCAGGCAAGAAAAAGCTAAAGGAATACATCACCACCAAGCCAGCATTACAAGAAATGTTAAAGGGACTTTAGGAAGAAGGGTACAAAAGAAAAAAAGAACATAAATATGAATAATAAAATGGCAATAACTATGTACCAATCAATAATCACTTTAAGTGTAAATGGATGAAATGCTCCAATCAAAAGAAATAGGGTAGGTGAGTGGATAAGAAAATAAGACTCATACATATGCTATCTACAAGAGACCTACTTCAGATCAAAAGACACGAACAGACTGAAAGTAAAGGGATGGAAAAAGATACTTCTTGAAAATGGAAATGAAAGAAAAGATGGGTTAGGAATACTTATACCAGACAAAATAGACTTTAAAACAAAGGCTATAATAAGAGAAAAAGAGGGATGTTACCTAATGATAAAGAGATCATCCAATAAGAGGATATAACACTTGTAAATATTTATTCACCCAGCATAGGAGAACCTAAATATATAAACTAAATATTGATTGACATAAAGGGAGAAATCAACAGCACTACAGTCCTAGTAGGGCACTTTAACACCCCATTGACACCAATGGAGAGAAAATCAAGGAAAGAGTGGCCTTAAGGGAAACATTAGACCAGATGGATTTAACTGATACGTTTAGAGCATTTCACCCCCAAAACATCAGAACATACATTCTTTGCAACTGTACATGGAGCATTTTCCAAGATAGGCCAAATGTCAGGCCACAAAACAAGTCTCAATAAATTTAAGAAGATTGAAATCATATCAAGTGTCTTCTCTGGACACAATGGTATGAAACTAGAAATCAATTACAAGAAATAAAAATGAAAAATACACAAACACATGGACGCTAGATAACATGCTACTAAATAATGAATGGGTCAACAATGAGATCAAGGAAGAAATCTAAAGATACCTGAGAAAAATGAAAATGAAAACACAATGACCCAAAATCTGTGAAACACAGCAAAAGTAGCCCTAGGAATGAAATTCATAGCAATACAGGCCAGCCTAAAGAAACACAAAAATCTCAAATAAACAATTTAACCCTACACCTAAAGGAATTAGAAAAAGAACAGCAAACAAAGCCCAAAGTGAGTAGAAGGAAGGAAATAGTAAAGATCAAAGCAGAAATAAATGAAATAGACTCTAAGAAAAACAATACAAAGAGTGAATGAAACCAAGAGTTGGTTTTTTGAAAAGATAAACAAAATTGATAAACCTTTTTTTAAAATTTTATTAGTTTCAGGTGCACAAGACAAAGCAACACTTAGACGTTAATCATTTATATCCCTCACACTGTGTGAACCCCATTCCCCCCACCCACTGTCCCTCAGACATCGCACAGAGCCATTACATTTCTACTGTCTCTATTCCTAATGCTGTACTCCGCTTCCTGTAGCCATATACATACACATATATACATACACATATATAGATGTGTATATATATATATATATATATATATATATATATATATATATATAATGATAGTTGGCATTCATTATTGTTCAGCTTCAGGTGTACAGTGCAGAAATCAGGCATCTACATCATCCCTGAGGTGGTCTCCCAAATGGGACACATGTCCATTGGATACCCTACAAAATCTTTACATTGTTGATTACGTTCCCCAAATTAATTTTCAAAACCCCGTGGCGATCTTGTGATTACCAACTATTTTCTAAACCCCTCACCTTCCCCCTTATCCCCACCCCCTCACCCATCTAGCCACCCTCAATTTTTCCTCTATGTCTCCAAAACTGTTTCTGATTAGTTCATTCACTTACTCTTTTCTTTAGATTCCGCATATAAGTGAGATCATATGGTATTTGTCTTTCTCTGTCTGACTTATTTCACTTAACATAATGTTCTCTAGGTCCATCCATGTTGTTGCAAATGGTAAGATTTTTTTCTTCTTTATGGCTGCGTAATACTCCATTGTATAAATGTACCTGTACGTTGTATAAATGTCATCTACTGATAGGCATTTCGGTTGTTGCCATGCCTTGGCTATTGTGTATAGTGCTGCAATAAACATAGGAGTACATAAAGATTTTTGAATTGGAGTTTTTGATTTCTCCGGATAGATACCTAGGAGTGGAATTGCTGGATCATAAGGTAGTTCCATTTTCAGATTTTTGAGATACCTCGTACTGTTTTCCATAGTGGCTACACCAATCTGCATTCCCAGCAACAGTGCACAAGCGTTCCCTTTTCTCCACGTCCGCGCCAGCACTTGTTGTTTGTTGATTTATTGATGATAGCCATTTTGACTGGGGTGAGGTGGTATCTCATTGTGGTTTTTATTTGCATTTCCCTGATGGTTAGTGAGCTTGAGCATTTCTTCATATGTCTTTTTGCCATCTATATGTCCTTTTTAGAAAAATGTCTCTTCATGTCCTCTGCCCATTTTTTAATTGGGTTGTTTGTTTTTTTGGAGTTGAGTTGAATGAGTTTTTTTTATAAATTTGTGGTTTTAACCCCTTTTCAGATATATCATTGGCAAATATCTTTTCCCATTCAGTAGGATCCCTTTTTGTTTTCCTTTGCTGTGAAAAAACTTTTTAGTTTGATGTAATCCCACGTGTTTATTTTTTCTCTTACTTCCCTCGCGCGAGGGGATGTATCAGTAAAAAACTTACTCCGGGTAATGTCTGTGAAATTTCTTCCTATATTTTCTTCTATGAATTTTATGGTTTCAGATCATACATTTAAGTCTTTAAGCCATTTTGAATTTATTTTTGTATATGGTGTAAGGAGGTGGTCCAGCTTCATTTTTTTGCATGTGTCTGTCCAGGTCTCCCAGCACCATTTATTGAATACTGTCTTTACCCCACCGTATATTCTTGCTTCCATTGTCATAGATTAAATGGTCATATAGGCATGGATTTATTTCTGGACTCTCTATTCTGTTCCATTGATCTATGTGTCTGTTTTTATGCCAGTACCATGCTATTTTGATTACTGTAGCCTTGTAGTATAATTTGATGTCAGGTATTGTTATACCTCCCACTTTGTTCTTATTTCTCAAGATTGCTGAGGCTATCTGGGGTATTTTATGGTCCCATATAAATTTTAGGATTATATGTTCTATTTCTGTGAAAAACGTCATTGGTAGTTTGATAGGAATTGCGTTGAATATGTATATTGCCTTAGGCAGTATGGACATTTTAACTATATTAATTCTTCCTATCCATGAACATGGTATGTGTTTCCATCTATTTGTATCTTCTTTCATTTATTTCTTCAGTGTCTTATAATTTTCTGAGTACAGATCTTTTACTTCTTTGGTTAAATTTATTCCCAGGTATTTTGTAGTCTTTAGAGCAATTGTAAATGGGATTACTTTTTAAATTTCTCCTTCTGATGTTTTATTATTGATATATACAAATGCAACTGATTTCTGAATATTGATTTTGTATCCTGCTACTTTACTAAATTCATCTATCAGCTGTAATAGTTTCTCGGTGGAGTCTTTAGGGTTCTCTATATATAGTATCATATCATCTGCATATAATGACAATTTTACTTCCTCCTTACCGATTTGGATGCATTTTATTTCTTTTTCTTGTCTGATTGCTGTGGCTAGAACTTCCAGCACTATGTTGAACAGAAGTGGAGAAAGTGGGCAACCTTGCCTTGTTCCTGATCTTAAGGGGAATGGTTTTAGCTTTTCCCCATTGAGTATGATGTTAGCTGTGGGTTTATCATATATTGCCTTTATTATGTTGAGATACGATCCCTCTATTTGCACTTTCTTAAGGGTTTTTATCATAAATGGCTCCTGTATTTTATCAAATGCTTTTTCTGCATCTATTGATATGATCATGTGATTTTTATTTTTCATTTTATTAATGTGGTGTATCACATTAATTGATTTGCAGATGTTGAACCACCTTTGCATACCAGGGATGAATCCCACTTGATCATGGTGTGTGATCTTTTTAATGTATTGCTGAATTCTGTTCGCTAATATTTTGTTGAAGATTTTTGCATCTATGTTCATTAGCGATATCGGCCTGTAGTTTTCTTTTTTTGTGGTGTCTTTGTCTGATTTTGGGATCAGGGTGATAGTGGCTTCCTAAAAAGTGTTTGGGAGTCTTCCCTCCTTCTGGATTTTTTGGAAGAGCTTGAGGAGAATAGGTGATAATTCTTTTTTGAACGTTTTGTAAAATTCAACTGTAAAGTCATCTGGCCCAGGGCTTTTGTTTGTTGGGAGATTGTTGATTACTGATTCAATTTATCTGGTGGTAATCAGTCTATTCAGGTTTTCTGTTTCTTCTTGAGTTAGCCTTCGAAGGTTGTGTGCCTCTGGAAAATTGTCCATTTCTTCCAGATTGTCAAATTTGTTGGCATATAGTTGCTCATAGTAATTTCTTAAAACTTTTTGTATTTCTGCAGTGTCTGTTGTCAGTTCTCCTCTTTCATTTCTGATTTTATTAATTTGGGTCCTCTCTCTCTTTTTTTTAATGAGTCTGGGTAAAGGTTTGTCAATTTTGTTTATATTCTCTAAGAACCAACTCTTGGATTCATTGATCTTTTGTATTGTTTTTCTGGTTTTTATTTCATTTATTTCCACTCTGATCTTTATTATCTCCTTCCTTGTACTCCTTTAACCAGACTCATCAAGAAGAAAAGAGAGGACCCAAATAAATAAAATCAGAAATGAAAGAGGACAAGTAACAACTGGTGTGACATAAATACAAAGGGTTATAAGAAAATACTACAAACAATTACATACCCACAATTTTGACAACCTGAAAGAATGAATAAATTCCTAGAAATATACAATCTTCCAAGACTGATTCAAGAAGAAACAGAAAATCTGAACCAACTGATTACTACTAAAAAAATTGAATCAGTAATCAAAAACCTCCACACAAACAAAAAATCCTGGACTACGAGGCTACATAGGTTAATTTTACCAACAATTGAAAGAAGAATTAACACCTATCTTTCCCAAACTATTCCAGAAAACTCAAGTCAAGGGAAAGCTCCCAAGCTTACTTTACTAAGCCATTATTACCCTGATTCCAAAACCAGAAAAATACATTACAAAAAAAGAAAATTATAGATGCACAAAACCTTAACAAAATATTGGCAAACCTAATTCAGCAATACACTAAAAAGATCATACACCATGTATGACTAACAGGGATTTATTCCTGGGATACAAGTTTGATTCAATATCCACAAATCTGTTAGCATGATATACCACATAAACAAAATGCGGATAAAAATTATATGACCACATGAATACCAAGATGGCACAGTAGGTCAACGCTGTACTTACTTTCTCTTATGAACACATCAAAATTACAACTAAACTACAAAACAACCATCATTGAGAATCGCCTAAAATCTTGCTAAACTGAAGCTCTACAACTAAAGACATGCAAAAGAAACCACCTCAAGACTGGTAGGAGGGGCAGAGATGCAGAACGAGCTGGTCCCACACCTGCATGTGACCATTAAAGATTGGGAAGGATATTTTGGCAGTGGAGGTCCCCCCAACCCCCAGAGGAGCGAGAAGTCCCAGACCAACCCCAGCCCAGGATGCCAGTGCCAGGGAGAGAAGTCCCCATAATTTCTGGCTGTGTGAAGCAGCAGAGATTGTGACTCAGTGAAACTGAGTACAGCGACACTCCCAGGTGCTCCTCTTAAAGGGACTGCACGTGGACTTACCCACCAATGGAATCACTCGCTCTGAGCTCCAGCACTAGGGCAGCAGCTGGAAAGGTGGCAGGGACATATGGTGAGGAACTGTGTTGTCTGGCTTGGAATGGGGGCTGGAGAGGCAACTTTCTCCTTGACAGAGGAGGTGGCAGAGGCCATTGTTTCTTTGTCGAGTCCTCCCCCTTCCTGGTGTGTGTACACAGGTGGCTGCCACATCTGTGTTTTTGCCATTCGTTTGCTATGCCCTGCTGATTCGGGACCCTGCCCTGCCCAACTTTTGGGCACACCCAAGCTGGTTCTAGTGGCTTTTTTGTACAAACCGCCTGCCTTAGCTCAAGATGCAGACTTTCCTAAGGTCTCTCAAAGGTTTGTGGAGCCCAGAAAAGCAGCATCTAGCTTGAGTGTGCCCTGTACCTCTGGCTGAGCAGCCCTAAGCTTAGCACTAGCAGCAGCCAGCCTTGGTTCGCAGCTTGGCCTCTCAAGGTGCTTCCAAGCACTGCACGGGTGGCAGCCATCTGCAGATTTCTTTGTGGCTCTGGCCCGGTGGCCCCAGTGGGGCACGGGCTGTGGTTGAACTTGACCTATAGTGGATCCCTTCCAAGGTGGCCTGGGCTGGCGACCCCAGTGGCCACCTTCAAAACAAACTGGAGCACCACCCAGCCACTTCCAAGTACGACACACCCAAGGGACGGATTGGGCAGGCACCAGAGTCCTGCTGAGGCAGATCCTGCTCTGTAGAATCATCCCATGGACAACAACTCTTCCACTGTGGTGAAGGCCAGTCCTCACAACCAGTGAGCCCAAGGGTCAGTCCCTCACGTTGATATGTAGTTATCAACCAAGGCTCAACTACAAGAAGAGGGCACACACAGCCCACACAAGGGACACACCTGTAGTGCATGGCTCAGGTGACTAGAAAAACTGTGCCACTGAACCCCCCAGCACACCTACTACATAAGGCCACTCTAGTAAGACTGGAAGACATAGCAGATCTACCTAATACATAGAAACAAACACAGGGAGGAAGCCAAAATGGGGAGACAAAGAAATGTGTCTGAAATAAAAAAACAGGATAAAGCTCCTGAAAAAGAACTAAACAAAATGGAGATAAGCAATCTATCAGACACAGAATTCCAAACACTGGTTATAAGTATGCTCACTGATCTCAGGGAGAACTTTAACAAAGAGATAGGAAATATAAAGATGGAGATAGAAAACATGAAAAAGAGGCAGTCAGAAATAAAGAATACAATAACGGAAAAGAAGAATACATTTCAGGGAATCAACAGTAGATTAGATGAAGCAGAGAATTTGGAAGAGAAGGTGACAGAAAACACCCAGTGAGAACAGCAAAAAGAAAAAAGAATCCAAAAAAGTGAGGAGAGTTTAAGGGGTCTCTGGGGCAAAATCAAGCATACCAACATTCGCATTATAGGGGTAGCAGAAGGAGAAGAGAGAGAGCCAGGAATTGAAAACCTATTTGAAGAAATAATGACAGTAAACTTCCCTAACCTGGTGAAGGAGATAGACATACAAGCCCAGGAAGTGTAGAGAGTCCCAAATAGATAAATTCAAACAAGCCCACGTCAAGACACATTATCATTAAAATGGCAAAGGTTAAAGAAAAAGAGAGAATCCTAAAAGCAGCAAGAGAAAGGCAACTAGTAATTTATTAGGGAGCCCCCATAAGATTGTCAGTTGATTTCTCAACAGAAACTTTGCAGGCCAGAAGGGATTGGCAGGAAATATTCAAACTGATGAAAATTAAGGACCTACAACCAAGATTACTCTAGCCAGCAGAGATTTCATTTAGAATTGAAGGACAGGTAAAGAGCTTCCCAGACAAGAAAAAGGAGTTCATCATCACCAAACCAGTATTACAAGGAATCTTAAAGGGACTTCTTTGAGATAGGAGGGGGTTAAGGATGGATGAAAAGGGGAAGGGATTAAGAAGTGCAAATTGGTTGTTGCACAGTAGTTACAGGGATATAGGATATAACATAAGGAATGTACTCAATAGTATTGTAATAACTATGTATGGTGCCAGATAAGTATTAAATCTATCAGGGTAATAGATGGGAATGGGGTTTTGGGCAGGGTGTAAAAGGTGAAGGTATTAAGAAATACAAATTGGTAGTTACAAAGTAGTCATGGGGATGCAAAGTATAGGGAATATAACTAATAATATAGTAAAAACTATGTATAGTGTCAGTTGGTACTAGTTAGAAGGATCACTTCTTAAATTATACAGTGGTACCTCGGTTGTCGAACGTAATCCACGAGTTCTGAAACATTAGAAAACAGCCAATAGCTAGGCCTCAGGATCTTGCACTCAGGGGAAGCCATGTGACATATTCGACTTCTGAGTCGTGTTCGAAAACTAAAGCATTTACTTCCAGTTTACAGCATTCATAAACGAAAATGTTCATCAACAGAGATGTTTGAAAACCGAGGTACTACTGTATAAATATGTAATCAATATGCTGTACACTTGAAACTAATATAAAATAATATTGAATGTCAATTCTAATTGAAAATTTAAAAAAGGGGGGGAAGATCAATATTGTGATAGCGTGGTACAGTGTCAGATGATTGCTGGACTTATGGTGATCAGTTGTTTAACAAAGGGAATAAAATCAATAATGTGGTAATAACACTGTGTAGAGCTAGGTGGATACTGCTGAATAACTATGATGTATACCTGAACCTAATATAATATTGTATGTTAGCTGTGTTTTAATGAAATATCTTTTAAAAAATTATATGAACATAGCAATAGAGGCAGAAAAGGCATTTGACAAAATCCAACATCCATTTATGATGTGAACTCTCAGCAATGTTGGAGCAGAGGGACAATAACTCAACATAATAAAGGTCATATATCACAAACTGACAGCTAACATCATTTTAGATGGTGAAAAGCTAAAAATGTTTTTCTTAAGATCAGAAACAAGACAAGGATATCCACAAGGATGTACCCTTTTACCACTTTTATTCATTTTATTCAACATAGTACTGAAAGTACTAGCCACAGTGACCAGACCAAAAAAAAGAAAAGAAAAGGAAAGAAAAAAAGACATCTATTTACTAACCATCGTCACCCCAATAAACTTTAAATAAAGGTATCCAAATGAAAAAGGAAGTAATACTGTCATTATTTGCAGGTGATATGGTACTATATATAGAGTACCCTAAAGATTCCACCAAAAAAACTATAAGAACTTATAAATGAATTCAGTAAAGTAGCTGGATACACAATTAATACTCAGAATTTGGTTGCATTGGTATACACCAATAACGAACTATCAGAAAAAGAAAATTAAAAAAATCCCATTTACAATTGCAACAACAAAAATAAAATAAAATACCTAGAAATAAATTTAAGGTGGTGAAGAGGTAAAAGATCTGTGCTCAGAAAATTGTAAGACATGAAGGAAGAAATTGAAGAACATACAAATAAATGGAAGCGTACACTGTGCTCATGGATAGGAAGAATTAACATCATTAAAATGTTCATACTAGTCAAAGAAAACTGTAGATTCAATGCAATCCCTATCAAAATACCAATGACATTTTTCACAGAGCAAGAACAAATAATCCTAAAATTTATATGAAACCACAAAAGACACTGAATAGCCACAGGAATCTTGAGAAAGAAGAACAAAGTTGGAGGTATCACTCTACCTCATATCAAACTGAACTACAAAGCTATAATAATCAAAATGGCATGGTACTGGCATATAAACAGACACACAAATTAATGATACAGATTAGAGAGCTCAGAAATAAACCCACATCTGTATGATCATTTAATATATGACAAAGGAGGCAAGAATATACAGTGTTGTAAAGACAGTCTATTCAATAAATGGTGTTGGGAAAACAACAGACACACACAAAAAAAGAAAGAAACTGGACCACCTTCTTACTCCACACACAAGACTAAAGTCAAAATAGATTAAGACCTAAAACCATAAAACTCCTAGAAGAAAACATAGGTACTAAACTCTGTGACATTGCTCTTACGTAGTAATATTTTTTTCTGATATATCTCCTCAGGTAAGGGAAGCAAAAGATAAAAAATATTCAAATGGGACTACAGGTAACCCCCATATAACACAGCACTTTTATAACACGGGTTCGCTCTAACACGGTTCGAGCATTGGGGAAAATCCTCATACAACACAGCATCCTAGAGCACGGTTTCACTCTAACACGGTTTGAGAATTAGAGAAATCCCCAAACAACACGGAATGTAATAAAAGCTTTTAAGAGCAAGAGATATCTCATTTGAAAATTTTCATTCGAGTGTGGATGTCGTATCAGATTTGACTGCAGAATTTCCTAACTGAACATCCTTCCACTGAAAGAAGCACAAAGTTTAAGAGAGAACTTCACAAATGCTTAGCATCATATAACGAAATTTATAAAGATCTCTCAGCTAAAAGCAAGCAATCTAAAATAACAGATTTTTTGCAAAAATTACAGAATAGAAGTCAAGATAATGCTGAAGGAAGTTCAGAGAATGAAAATATCTTGTCAAAAAGAAAATGCCCTCAGTCAATGGTGCTTAGTAGTGATGACGAAGAAAACATTATTTAATACATATTAATATGTTATACTTTTTATGAAAATTGCTTTAATAAAGATATTTCTCTTAATTATAAAAATATAATAGTATTTTTATTTTTATTTTTGGAATCTAACCCCTATTTTTTGTACTAGTTCTTTGTTTCGTATAACACAGATTCACATAACAGGACATTTTTTAGGAACCTAACAGCCATGTTATACGGAGGTTATCTGTACATCAAACTAAAAACTTTTTGCACAGTAAAGGAAACCAGAAACAAAATGAAAAGACAGCCTACCGAATGGGAGAAGATATGCATTAGTGATACATCTGATAAGGGGTTAATATTCAAAATTTATAAAGAACTCATAAAACTCAACATGAAAAAAAACCCCAAACAATCCAATTAAAACATAGGCAGAGGACCTGAATAGACATGTCTCCAGAGAGAACATACAGATGGACTATAAACATATGCAAAGATGCTCAATGTCACTAATCATCAGAGAAATGCAAATTAAAACCAGAATGAGATACCTCCTCACGCCTGTCAGAATGGCTATCAGCTATAAATCAACAAGCAACAAGTGTTGGTGAAGATGTGGAAAAAAGGGAACACTTATGCACTGTTGATGGAATTACAAATTGGTGGAGACACTATTGAAAACAATTTGGAGGTTCCTCAAAATATTGAAAATAGAACTACCTTATGACCCAGCAATTCCACTCTTGGGTATTTCTCCAAAGAAAGTCAAAACACTAATTCGAAAAGATGCATGCAGTATGTTTACTGCAGCACTATTTATAATAGCCAAGATATGGAAACAAATGAAATGCCCATCAATAAATGATTGTATAAAGAGGTGGTACATATATGCAGTGGAATATTACTCTGCCATTAAAAAGAATGGAAATTTACTATTTGTTACAATATGTATGGTCCTATATGGTATTATGCAAAATGAAATAAGTCAGACTGAGAAAGACAAAAACCATATGGTATCATTTATATGTGGAATCTAAAGAACAAAATAAATGAACAAAAAAAAACAGAAACAGACTCATAGATACAGAGAACTAATGGTTGCCAGAGTGGAGGGGGTTTGTGGTGCTTGGTGAAAAAGCTGAAGGGATTAAGAAGTATAAATTGATAGATAAAATAGTCATGGGGGTCATCAAAATGGCAGCGTGAGGTGAGCCTCTGTAAATCTCCCCTGGAATTTACAACTAATCAAACAACTATAACTCCACAAAGGACTCCCTGCACAGCAGACAGGCAAGATGAAGAGGCCAACTACTGAATTCATGTAAAGGTGGGCGAATCGCACGAGCGAGGGTGGAGGGAAGGAAGAAGTGTGGAGACGGAGCCGCATGGTTGCAGGGTGCAGACAAAGCTCAGTGCTCCGAGCTTGCTGCATCCCGGAACTACTGCAGCTGTGGGAGAGGGAAGAACTCAGACTGCTAGGGCTCTGTTTATTGCCCACAGAGACCTGTTTATTGCTGAGGGGAGAGCATATAACACGGCTGAACCCAACACTCACGGCAGAGACCTTGGAGAAAAGACTGAGGGAAGAAGGCTGAAAACGGTGGTTTAAGCCCTCACTGCCGAGCAGAGAACGGAAGCCTTAGGCACTGAGACTAGCCGCCCCTCCCTACCTTCCCAGAGCTCGCCCTGCCCCCACCTGCGCGATACTAGAAGCAGAACAGTAGCAGTGTCAGATCAAAAGAACAGAATAATTGCTGTTCTGAGAACTGAGGACTGCAGACACAGATTCACAGCCCAACTAGTTCTGGCAAAGGGGAGGGAGCTGTGGAAGCAGGACCGGATGTGGTGGTGGTCGCTGCCATTGCTCTGGGCCACCTCTCACAACTCACCCTGACCCTGACCCCACCTATCTGGGCGGATCCCTGCAGGAGTAAACAGAACTGCTGAAACATACGACTCTGAATCTGGAGCTGGAAGAGCTTTGGAACTTCAAGAGCTCTCCGCATACCCACAAAGACACTGCGCACTATGACCCAAAGGAACTATTAACAGAGGATAAGCCAATTTCCCAGGGAATCCTCCATTGTGTGAGAAGCTGAAATAGTGCAGAGAAAACATAGCACTACCGTGTGACACAGAAAAGAAGGCTGCAGTCGTAAAGGAAATAAAACATTCTACCAACAAGTACTGGAAAACAAAAGAAAGACCTCTTCCAAAAACCGGTTGCAGAAGCCACTCCTGTAGATGTCTAGGAAGAGAAATAATAAACCAATAATTGCCATGAATAACCAAGGCAACAAGACAGCTCAGAGAGAATGTGAAAAGTCTCCAGAAAAGGAAGTTAGAGATATGGAAATATGTGACTTAAATGACAGAGAATTCAAGATTGCAGTTCTGAAAAAACTCAACGAGATGCAAGAAAACACAGAAAGGCAGTTTAATGAACTCAGAAACACAATCAAGGAATAACATGAGCATTTTATGCAGGAGATTGAAATGTTAATGCAGAACGAAATAAAATTTCTGGAGATTAAGAACTCAATAGAAGAAATGAAGAATGAAATAGGCAGCTTAGGTAGTAGAGACGACCAGATGGAGGAAAGAATCAGTGACATCGAAGACAGAAACCTGGAAATGACACAGATGGAAGAAGAACGAGACTTGAGACTTAAAATAAATGAAAGAACTCTACAAGAACTTTCTGACTCCATCAGAAAGAGCAATATAAGAATAATGGGCATACTAGAAGGAGAAGAAAGAGAGAAGGGAACAGAGAATATATTCAAACAAATTGTTGATGAGAACTTCCCAAACTTGTGGACAGAACTGGATCCTCGAATCCAAGAATCAAATAGAACACCTAAGTTCCTCAATCCCAACAGGCCTTCTCCAAGACACATTGTATTGAAGCTGTCTAAAATCACAGACAAAGAAAGAAGCCTCAAGGCTACCAGGGAAAATAAGACACTAACCTACAAAGGAAAGCTCATTAGATTATCATCAGATTTTTCAGCAGAAACTCTACAAGCCAGGAGGGAGTGGAACCAAATCTTCCAAGTATTGAATGAGAGAAATTATGAGCCAAGAATAATATATCCATCAAAGCTATCCTTTATATATGAAGGAGGAATAGAGACCTTTCCAGACATTCAGAAGCTGAGGGAATTTTCTAATACATGACCTGCACTACAAGAAATACTAAAGGAGGCTATTCGACCACCATCAACAGGGAAAATCTGTGGCAACGAAAACATAAAAAGGGGGAGAGTAAAGGCCTGAACTGGAATATGGGAATGGAGAAAGTAAGTGTGCTGAAGAAAATGGAATACTCTAAATATCAAACTTTCTTTTACATAAACTTAAGGATAACCACTCAAAACAAATCCAGAACGGAAATGCATCCTGTAATAAAAGAAGAAACAGGTAAACATCATAGAACACCACAACACAGAAATAATAGACAACAACAAAAAGGTAAAGAAACAATGGAGACACAGCCTTACCAGAAAACTAGAGATAGAATGACAGGAAATCCTCACATATCAATAATCACCCTAAATGTAAATGGACTGGACTCACCAATAAAAAGGCACAGAGTAGCAGATTGGATCAAAAAACTAAACCCAACGATGTGTTGTCTCCAAGAGACACTTCTCAGCTACAAGGACAAGCATAGACTCAAAGTGAAAGGGTGGAAATTGACACTCCAAGCAAATGGTATCCAGAGAAAACCAGGTGTAGCCATACTGATATCAGATGAGAGCGACTTCAGGCTGAAAAAGGTAACAAGAGCCAAAGATGGACATTTCATAATGGTAAAGGGGACTATACAACAAGAAGACATAACAGGCATCAATATCTATGCCCCCAATCATGGAGCACCGAAATATACCAAGCAACTACTAACAGAACTAAAGGGAGAAATTGACTAAAACACAATTATACTACGGGAATTAAATGCATCATTGATAGCTTTGGATAGATCATCCAAACAGAAAATAAATAACGAAATAGCAGCCCTTAATGACACATTAGATGAAATGGACGTAATTGACATATTTAGAGCACTTCATCCTAAAACATCAGACTATACATTCTTTTCTAGTGTACATGGAACATTCTCAAGGATAGACCATATATTGGGACATAAAATCAGCCTCAGCAAATTTAAGAAGATTGAAATCATACCAAGCATATTCTCTGATCACAAGGCTTTGAAATTGGATATCAACTGTAAAAAGAAAGCGGGAAAAAACACAAATTCATGGAGATTAAACAACATACTTTTAAAGAAGGACTGGGTCAAAGAAGAAGTTAGAGGAGAGATCAAAAGATACATAGAAACAAATGACAATGAAAACTCATCCTACCAAAATTTTTGGGATGCAGCGAAAGCAGTTTTAAGAGGGAAATTAATATCATTACAGGCCTATCTCAAAATCAAGAAAAATCCCAAATAAATAACCTCATTTTACACCTTAAAGAACTAGAAAGAGAAGAACAAGTGAAACCCAAGGTCAGCAGAAGAGAAATAACAAAAATCATAGTAGAACTAAATGAAATAGACAACAAAAAGACAATAGAAAAAATTAATATGACAAAGAGCTGGTTCTTTGAAAAGATTAACAAAATTGACAAAACCTTGGCTAGACTCAGTAAGATAAAAAGAGAGAAGACACTAATGAACAAAATCAGACATGAAAAGGGGGAAGTTATCACTGACACCACAGAAACACAAAGGATCATCCAAGAATACTCTGAAGGACTATATACCACCAAATTCAATAACCTAGAAGAAATGGACAAGTTCTTAGAAACATATAGCCTTCCAAGGCTGAACCATGAAGAACTGGGAAATCTAAACAGATAGGTCACCATTACCGAAATTGAATCAGTCATCCAAAACCTTCCCAAAAGCAAAAGTCCAGGACCCGATGGCTTCATTAGTGAATTGTACCAAACCTTCTAAGAGGATCTAATACCAATTCTGCACAAACTCTTCCAAAAATTGAAGAAGAAACAGTACTCCCTAACTCATTTTATGAGGCCAACATTACCCTGATACCAAAACCTGGTAAGGACAGCACAAAAAAAGAAAACTACAGACCAATATCTCTGATGAATACCGATGCAAAAATCCTAAATAAAATTCTAGCAAATCGAATACAACAATGCATTAAAAAGATTATTCATCACGACCAAGTGGGTTTCATCCCCGGGGCACAAGGATGGTTCAACATCCGCAAATCCATCAATGTGATACATCACATAAACAAAATAAAGGACAAAAATCATACAATTATATCAATTGATGCAGAAAAAGCATTGACAAGATACAACATCCATTTATGATTAAAACACTTAATAAAATGGGTATAGAAGGAAAATACCTTAACATAATAAAGGCCATATATGACAAGCCCTCTGCTAATCTCATAATTAATGGAGAAAAGCTGAAGCCCTTTGCTCTACGTTCAGGAACACGACAGGGATGTCCCCTATCACCTCTGCTTTTCAACATAGTGTTGGAAGTCCTTGCCAGAGCAATCAGGCAAGAGAAAGAAATAAAAGGCATCCAAATTGGGAATGAAGAAGTTAAATTATCACTCTTTGCAGATGACATGATGCTATATATAGAAAACCCTAAAGACTCCACCAAAAAGCTACTAGAAACAATCAACGAATACAGTAAAGTTGCCGGCTACAAAATCAACGCACAAAAGTCCATTGCCTTCCTATATACTAACAATGAAATCTCAGAAAAAGAAATACAAAAAACAATTCCTTTTGCAATTGCAGCAAAAAGAATAAAATACCTAGGGATAAACTTAACCAAGGATGTGAAAGACCTATATGCTGAAAACTATAAGACATTTTTGAAAGAAATTGAAGAAGACACAAAGAAATGGAAAGACATTCCATGCTCATGGATTGGAAGAATCAACATAGTTAAAATGGCCATATTACCCAAAGCAATATACAGATTCAATGCAATCCCCATCAAAATCCCAATGGCATATTTTAAAGAAATAGAACAAAAAATCATCAGATTTGTTTGGAACCACAAAAGACCCCGAATAGCCAAAGCAATCTTAAGAAAAAAGAACTATAATGGAGGTATCACACTTCCTGACTTTGGCCTGTACTACAGGGCCACAATAATCAAAACAGCATGGTATTGGCAGAAAAACAGACACATAGACCAATGGAATAGAATTGAGAACCCAGAAATAAAACCACATAAATATGGACAGATAATTTTTGACAAAGAAGCTAAAAACATACAATGGAGCAAAGACAGCCTCTTCATTAAATGGTGCTGGGAGAATTGGATAGCCACGTGCAAAAGAATGAAACTGGACTGCTATTTGTCACCATGTACCAAAGTCTATTCAAAATGGATCAAAGACTTAAGCATAAGACCTGACACAATAAACTGCATAGAAGAAAACATAGGTACTAAACTTATGGACCTTGGGTTCAAAGAGCATTTTATGAACTTGACTCCAAAGGCAATGGAAGTAAAAGCTAAAATAAACGAATGGGACTATATGAAACTTAAAAGCTTCTGCACAGCAAAAGAAACCATTGACAAAATAAAGAGGCCACCAACTGAATGGGAGAAGATTTTTGCTAACAGTGCCTCCGATAAAGGGCTAGTATCCAGAATATACAAGGAACTCATGCAACTCAACAACAAAAAAACAAACAACCCAATTGAAAAATGGGCAGAGGACTTGAAGAGACATTTCTCCAAAGAGGACATACAAATGGCAAATAAACATATGAAAAAATGCTCAACATCACTAATCATCAGAGAAATGCAAATCAAAACCACAATGAGATATCACCTCACCCCAGTCAGAATGGCTATCATCAACAAGACAAATAGTAACAAATGTTGGAGAGGTTGTGGAGAAAAAGGAACCCTCATACACTGTTGGTGGGAATGCAGACTGGTGCATCCATTATGGAAGGCAGTGTGGAGGTTCCTCAAAGAATTACGAATAGAATTGCCATATGACCCAGCAATCCCTCTCCTGGGTATCTACCCAAAAAATCTGAAAACATTTAGAGATAAAGACACGTGTGCTCCAATGTTCATTGCAGCTTTGTTTACGGTGGCCAAGACATGGAAACAACCAAAATGTCCTTCGATAGATGAATGGATAAAGAAGTTGTGGTACATATACACAATGGAATACTATTCGGCAGTGAGAAAAGATGATATAGGAACATTTGTGACAACATGGATGGATCTTGAGAGAGTAATGCTGAGCGAAACAAGTCAGACAGAAAAAGCAGAGAACCATGTGATTTCACTGATATGTGGTATATAAACCAAAAACAACAAAAGAACAAGACAAACAAATGAGAAACAGAAACTCATAGACACGGACAATAGTTTAGTGGTTGCCAGAGGGTAAGGGGGGTGGGGGGGGAGGTGAGGGTAAGGGGGATCGAATATATGGTGATGGAAGAACTGACTCTGGGTGATGAACATACAATGGGATTTATAGATGATGTAATACAGAATTGTACACCTGAAATCTATGTAATTTTACTAACAATTGTCACCCCAATAAATTTAATTTAAAAAAAAAAAAAGAATCAACATAGTTTAAATGGCCATATTATCCAAAGCCATATACAGATTTAATGCAATCCCCATCAAAATCCCAATGGCATTTTTTAAAGAAATAGAACAAAAAATCATCAGATTTGTTTGGAACCACAAGAGACCCCAAATAGCTAAAGCAATGTTAAGAAAAAAGAACAATAATGGAGGTATCACACTCCCTGACTTTAGCTACAGGGCTACAATAATCAAAACAGCATGGTATTGGCAGAAAAACAAACACATAGACCAATGGAGTAGAATTGAGAACCCAGAAATAAAACCACTTAAACATGGACAGATAATTTTTGACAAAGCAGCCAGAAACATACAATGGAAGAAAGACAGCCTCTTCAATAAATGGTGCTGAGAGAATTGGATAGCCACGTGCAAAAGAATGAAACTGGACTGCAATCTGTCACCATGTACCAAAATTAATTCAAAATGGATCAAAGACTTAAGCATAAGACCTGACACAATAAACTGCATAGAAGAAACCATAGGTACTAAACTTATGGACCTTGGGTTCAAAGAGCATTTTATGAATTTGACTCCAAAGGCAATGGAAGTAAAAACTAAAATAAACGAATAGGACTGTATGAAACTGAGAAGCTTCTGCACAGTAAAAGAAACCATTGACAAAATAAAGAGGCCACCAACTGAATGGGAGAAGATTTTTGCAAACAGTGCCTCCAATCAGGGGCTAATATCCAACAGATACAAGGAACTCATGCATCTCAACAACAAAAAAACAAACAACCCAATTGAAAAATGGGCAGAGGATCTGAAGAGACATTTCTCCAAAGAGGGCATACAAATGGCAAATAGACATATGAAAAATTGCTCAACATCTCTAATCATCAGAGAAATAAATAAAAACCACAATGAGATATCACCTCACCCCAGTCAGAATGGCTGTCATCAACAAGACAAATAGTAACAAGTGTTGGGAGGCTGTGGAGAAAAAGGAACCCTCATACACTGTTGGTGGGAATGCAGACTGGTGCAGCCGTTATGGAAGGCAGTGTGGAGGTTCCTCAAAGAATTACGAATAGAATTGCCATATGACCCAGCAATCCCTCTCCTGGGTATCTACCCAAAAAATCTGAAAACATTTAGAGATAAAGACACGTGTGCTCCAATGTTCATTGCAGCTTTGTTTACGGTGGCCAAGACATGGAAACAACCAAAATGTCCTTCGATAGATGAATGGATAAAGAAGTTGTGGTATATATACACAATGGAATACTATTCGGCGGTAAGAAAAGATGATATAGGAACATTTGTGACAACATGGATGGATCTTGAGAGTGTAATACTAAGCGAAATAAGTCAGACAGAAAAAGCAGAGAACCATGTGATTTCACTGATATGTGGTATATAAACCAAAAACAACAAAAGAACAAGACAAACAAATGAGAAAGAAAAACTCATAGACACAGACAATAGTTTACTGGTTACCAGAGGGTAAGAGTTTAGGGGGTGGGAGATGAGGGTAAGGGGGATCAAATATATGATGATGGAAGGAGAACTGAGTGTGGGTGGTGAACGCACAATGGGATTTATCGATGATGTAATACAGAATTGAACACCTGAAAACTGTGTAATTTTACTAACAGTTGTCACCCCAATAAATTAAAATTAAAAGCCATATTATAGATCAAGAAAAAAAAAGAAGCCACTAGGAAAACTAATTGACAACAAAAGCCTAGGGAACAGCAAACTCAGAATGATGGTATAGACTATGTAGTGCATACAGATAGGTATTTCATTCATTGGAAAAAAAATTTGAACACCCTTCCACATGCAGGTAAAGAAAATTGGGAGCTAATGAATGATTTCATTTTAGTATGGGCAGACCCTTTACCGGCTAATGGGTTAGCAGCCCAGAGGTATTTAAGTTTAGTACTTCAGTATACAACCTGATGCCAGAAGTGTATTTACATGGTCTTGGTTTCTGTTTATAAAGAGCATTTTTACTGCAACAACTGTCAGTCAGCTTTGAACACAAACCCACCAGGTAGCAATTATGGGAGCTTAGGTCAAAGGGAGGGAAATGGTCAAACCAGCTGACTGAACGTTTTTAGAGACAAACAAGGTTGAGGTGATGGATGAATTCTGTCAAGGCTGAAATTAAGCATTTTGTATCTCTTGAAATGCCATCCACGGAAACGCTGATATAATCATTTAAAATTCATCAGGATTTAATTTTTTATAAATGTATGTTATTTTATTGGAGGTTTAATGAGACATTATTTTTTCCTACCAGATCCCCTTTAGCTGATATCCTGCCTTAGGCAATTTTCAGGCTAATAATGACGTTTCTGACAAAGAATTATGGTCATGTACTATGCCTCTTTTTATAATACAGTTTTATCGTTTGTTCAGGTATTTCATGTCAAGCCAGGCTTTCTATTGGTTTGCCAACTTTTGTCAAGACATATACTATAGCACTTAGCTTGGATTCATTCATTCACAGAAGTGTGTATTGAGCACCAGTTAGCTAGGAAGTGCTAGTTATTGTTGGGGAATCCAAGAGTGTGTAAAATCTGTTCCATGCCCTCAAGAGTTCACAGACTAGCAGGGGAGCTGAGGCAGGATTACAATTCTAATATAAGGTGGAATGGGAGAAGTGCCAACAGAGAAGTACAAAGGGCAGTGGTTTTCAAAGGAGCGTGAGATCATTTCCAGATGGGGAGATCAAAGAAGGCTTCGTGGAAGAAGTGGTATTTGTGCTGAGCCTCCAAGGGTAAGATTTCTACTGGAGGAGATGAATGAAAGAAAAGGAAAGCATTGTAGGTTCAGGACTAGTGAGAGTTGCAGCTCATGGGTGGATAAAGTGGCTGGGTTGGGAAAATATCTATCCCTTAAAATACTGGGGACTTTGCAACAAATTCTGCTAACATTTGTTAGGTAGTCTCTACTAAATCCCAGTAGTATGGGAGTAGAAGCACGCAGCAGAAAATCATTATTTTTGACTAGAAGCTGTAAAAGAGAAGTTCTCAGAGACATCTGAACATTGCATCACCCATTTGCTTATTTATTCTTTAAATAGTACTGAGTTCCTACTTTGTGTAATGCCCTGAGCTAGGTAACAAGTGTGGGGAGTTGGAGGGAGAAGTCATATACAATGCTGAAATATGATTCTGGTCCTTTAGGAATTTGTCATGTTTGTTTCCTTCTTCCCTGTTGGTGAAGGCAATTAAATGTTAGTCAAAATAGGATAGAACCTAAGAACTTTAAAGTTCAGGCTGTGGTCAGATTTAGAAGCTAAAATATCCCATAGTCTTTCTGGATAACAAGAAACATCAATACTAATAGCTAACATTTTTTAGTTTAACTTTTGTGCTAAACACAGCACTAAGCATTTTATATCGTGACCTTTAGATTTTGCATCAGCCCTACTAAGTAAGAATTCCTATTTCACTGCACTGTCTCAGTATGTTGAGGTAGGTACTGTCAGGTTAGGCATTCTCACACTGTGCGTGTGGAGGGGTGTGTGTCTGTCTGTGTTGAGGGCCAGTGCTGGTGAGGAGTGGGACAAGATGGAGCTTGTTTAGCAGAATATGACAAGTTTTTCCTACTTTCTGGAGCCCAGAAAATCAGTGGTGCCCCTATATGCTGCAGTAGGGCTACCAGGACCACCCTGGAATGAACAAAGTGTTACAAAATTATCAAAAAGCCAATTTATATGAGGCAGATTTGCTCATAATGGAAGGCAGACTCCATGACCCAACCCCCTTACATGAGCACTGATTTTGTGCATGGACTATACTAGGTATTATGCATGCATGGATTCATTTAATCCTCACAAGAGTCCTGGAAGATAGCATTACCATTTTTCAGATGATAAAACTGAATCTTAGAGTGGTTGGGACAGTTCCCTAAAAGTATAGAGTCAATATAAAAGAGAACCAGAATGCATAATTCTGTATTTTGCCCACATTTATTCCATGCTGACTCTATGAATGAGGGTGCCATATTTGGTTTCACTACAGTGACACTTTGACATCTAAAATTTTGGCACCCAATTGGGCACAGAAACCTAATCTGGTAAGCCAGGAAAAGAACCCTCATTTTTCCCTAAGAGCTGCCTGTCTGAAACAGAGACAAGAGGTGAGGGGAGATAGAAATAAAGAGGGAGAAGGAGAGATGGGGAAGAGATTTACAGAAATATGAGGGCTGGAGGAGAGAGGGAAAGCAGAAAGGAGAGAGGGAAGAAAGAGACGGGGGAGAGAGCAAAAGAGAGAACAAAAGGTTCTCCATAGGTCAGCCTGAATTTGGGCAGCAGGCTGAAGAGGGACAATCAGGGCTTTCGTAAGAAGGTTTAGGTTGGTTAAACAAGAGCTCTGTTTTCTAATGCATTTTTTTTTCATTTCTCATGAACTTCAGAAACATCTGCTTTGCCTCCAGTCTCCATTCAGCCTGGGTTTGCATGACTTTCCTTGGAATTTTATCTTTCTTTGTGTACTCCTAGCTATCCGTACACAACTCTGAATCTCAGTTTGTTCATCTTTAAAATGGGAATAATATTAGTAATAACTATAATAATAACAACAGTAACAATAATAAATATCTGTTTGATAGGGTGGTAATTACCCTAAATAGGTAATGTGTGTGAACTGTAATACAGTTTGCAAACATTAGCTTTTGTTACAACTTCTCCATTCCATGCAAAGGCATCCTTACTAGAGAAATGTCATTGTCTAAATATCAACTTAAGTATTCCACCTCAGAACCACACCCATCAAAGTATTCACTGTCCATAAATTCTGTGTCTCAAGGTTCAGGACAAGTGATTAACTGCTTTGTTCCCGTTACAAATCAGCTGACTCAGCCGCTTCTCAAAGGGCGAACATGCTTCTGATGTGGTGATGTATTTCATTTTGTGTCTTAAAGTTTTTCATCCGGGGAAATATGTAGAAGGAACAGGCTGTTAGAAATGATTTCAGATGATTAATTAGTACTCATTACTCCTCAGAAAGTCAGTAATGATTTCCTTAGAGCTCATTGGTGATTTTTTTGGAAGCTTTGGTTTTGAAGCAAAATACCTACATCTTAGTAGAATCCATACGTCCTTCCACACCTCTACCCAAACTCTCTTTACTATTCTGTGTAAATTCTATATTTTCTAAGAATCTCTCACTAAAATAGTATAGTTTAATATTTTTGTAAGTTCCATTGGAATAATCCAATTTTTAAAGTTTATGTTGTCACTATAGTTAGCTTACCAGAAAACTAACAAATCAGCACAAAATTTTGTAAGGTGATTAAGTATGTCATTAGCTAAAACAGCAGCACTCAAAACAGAAGGGACTTAGAAGAACCAAATGAACATTTATTCAAATAACTGAGTATGCATAGCAAATGATCTTCAAAATAACAGAACACACACACACAAAATCTCAAACATAACTCCAAATTTCCCTAAGCTTGGGACAATGGTTTTGCCTGTTTTTAATAAATGTGAGGCTTGAAAAATCTCACTGAAAAATTCAAAAGCCTTCTTTTGACATCAAATGCCTGTTAAGAAACAGTATTTGGAGGATTTTGGTGTAAATGAATCACAAACATATGGATTAAATTTCCCACAAAATATGCACAGTTCAAAAATTGAGTGAAAAAGTGTTTGAAAAAAATGTGCTTTAAATTTTCTTAACTAAAATAATGGTATAATTAGTGAAATCTTAAGAGGTCACACAGTGAGTTGGTTTGCTTTTAATTCTACAAACAGCTGTACGCACTTTGGAATCAGACACACCCTTCCGTTTACTAACTGCATGACCTTGGATAAGTTTTTTTACTTTCATAAGCTATAATTTCCTCATCTGTACAATGGAGTTTGTAGCACTCAACTCACAGTGTTGTTGTGTGGATTCAATAAGTCGTTCATTTATGCATAGCATTTGCTAGATGTGTATATATGTGTTTTTATGAGTGTATGTATTAGTGTGCAAAAGTGTGCACATGTGTTTTATGTGTACGAGTTTTTTTCGTTGTTGTTGTTTTTTCTAATTAAATTTATTGGGGTGACAATTGTTAGTAAAATTACATAGATTTCAGGTGTACAATTCTGCATTACATCATCTATAAATCCCATTGTGTGTTCATCACCCAGAGTCAGTTCTCCTTCTATCACCATATATTCGATCCCCCTTACCCTCATCTCCCATCCCCCAAACTCTTACCCTCTGGTAACCAGTAAACTATTGTCTGTGTCTATGAGTTTTTCTTTCTCATTTGTTTGTCTTGTTCTTTTGTTGTTTTTGGTTTACATACCACATATCAGTGAAATCACATGGTTCTCTGCTTTTTCTGTCTGACTTGTTTCACTCAGCATTACTCTCTCAAGATCCATCCATGTTGTCACAAATGTTCCTATATCATCTTTCCTTACTGCCAAATACAATCCCTCTCCTGGGTATCTACCCCAAAAATCTGAAAACATTTAGAGATAAAGACACGTGTGCTCCAATGTTCATTGCAGCTTTGTTTACTGTGGCCAAGACATGGAAACAACCAAAATGTCCTTCAATAGATGAATGGATAAAGAAGTTGTGGTATATATACACAATGGAATGTGTACGAGTTTGTGTGCCTGTGTTAGTGAATATATGTCAGTGTGTGTGCATGAGCCTGTACGTAGGTGATGTGAGTGTGCAAATGTGTGTATGTGCGTGAGTGTATGAGTATGTACATGTATGTGTATGTATATCTAGGTGTCTGGGTGCCTCGTTTCTCTATAGAAGTGACAAGTTAAGAATTATAGATCAATGTAACAGAATATACAATGGACTCTATATTGGAATTTTATCCAATGCTAATTTGTCAGCTTGTTAGTGGAAAGGAATCAATTCATTAAGTTTTGAATTTCCAGAAAGCTGTCATTTAGTGAATTCATTTCTGAAGCACTTGGTACGTTTGTATCCTAAACACAAGAATGCTGAAAGTTTCTGTAAGTTTTGAATTATAATAAAGGTAGTTTAACAAAGAGTGGGATGTTGCCTATATCTGAATGAAAGTACAATTGCTTATTAAAATACACTTATGTTCTTACCTTTTAGGATGCTAAAGCTACTTAGGCAGAAAAATTAAAAGAGTCAACCCATGTTTTTGTCATGATGTTGGCAACCACTCCCCTGTTGTCAGAGAGAACTTTTTGGGCCGGAGATGATCTTCTGTACTTGTCATTACCAGACTTTGCTGCATCCTAGCGCAAGATTCTACCCAGAAACCTCCTTAGTTATGCACAGCCCAAGAAATATGCTGCCTGATCTCTCTGGAAGAATATTTCTTTGAGAGAAGTTATGAGGTCTTTAGCAGCTTCTGGACCTTCTTTACCATGCTGGCCCTGCTGAAGAGCTTTCTCCATGGCTTCAGCTCTCCCTAGCATGTGATTTTCCCAACTTTCCCAGGACCCAGTTCTTCTGCTGGAGAGAATCATGTCCACTGCTCCAGGACAGGGTCTCTTCACTGTCCTGAGGAGTACAGCACACAATTCAAAGGTGGTCCCATTTCTTCAGCTGGCTGGTTTGCCTCTACTTGGCTACTCAGTGAGAGGAGACTGCCTAACTGCTCTTAGTGGGCTGTGTGTTTCTCTTTGAGAGGCTTACCTACTCTACTGGAATAGTGGTTTAATAGTCTGGCCTGGGGTGTTGTGGTCCCCTTCCTGTAGCCTCTTTGCTCTGCGGTGGCATTCTCTGCTATGGTGTGGTCTGCTCTGTGCTTTCTACTGGCACTCTTTTCTTTCTAAGAAACTAGCTTCAGGTTTTCTCTTAGCTGGTGTATTCTTGCAAGCACCCGGCCCTTACTGAGCAATCCTCTTGATTTGATCTGGAGTTTCAGTCCCTTTCTGCTTCTCCACCCTCTTCTGCATTGCTCATTACTCCAGAAATCTACCAGATTATCTGCCCGGAGCTCTTTTCTCCATCTCTTCTCTGCACCCCTAGGCCATCCCTTTGTTTCCAGCTTAGTGGTTCCTGAACACAAAGATACACCTAACAGCAGGAGTTAACACAGCATCCTCTCTCCACAGCTCACTCTTGTCCAACTCTTGACCAATTTGATTAGGTCTCAGTCTGCCTCTGGAAGGTACTGGAACTATTAATAATTGTACAGATTAAGAGCTTGCCTGCAAATTTGAATAATCACCATGGATTAGAGTAATAGGAAATTCTAGTGGTTTTTAGTACAGGTCAGATCCTTTATATTAAACTCCTGATATGCTGTCCATATTCTTTGCTGTTAAAAAAATTGTATCAGGTATGTTTTGAATTTGTGATAACGTAGCTATGATTTGGTCCCTTTTTTGTTAAAAAGAGATTTTGGTTATAACAGAAATTGGCCTGTGGCATGTTGACAACCATGTATTATGACTGGTCAGCAAAGTCAACTCAATTTTTATTTGCATTTTTATCCATCAGCAGCCTTTATGAAAGAAGGGAAAAATATTTTCAATTTTTTATAGCTCTTGCAGCAATGTGTCAAGTTACATGGAAATCATAAAAGAATAGTCATTACTGAGTTGGCACAGACTTTGAGAGGTTCTCTGTTACATGCTTTGCCTGTACCCAAGGTGAGTGCCGTTCTGGGTTTATGTACCAGCTCAGCTGCTTACTAGCTGTGTGACCTCAGATATTGACTTAACCTCTCTGAACCTTAGTTTCTTCATTTGTAAAATTGTTTAATTACACACAGGGTTGTTTTGCTAATAATAACGGCAGCTTACATTTATTTAGCTAGCAGGTACTGTGCTGAATTGCTTTATAGGCATTATATCTTTCCAGTCTCATAACAGCTTTCAAGGCATGTATTATTATTGACCCTAATTTTACAAATGAGAAAAATGAGGCTCATGAAAATGAAATGATTTTCCCAAAGTCTACCAGCTGATAAATGGTTGGGACTTGAACCCAAATGATGGCATGAAGATTTCCAATGCTCTTTATTCTTAACCACTAGAAAGTGTTGCTATGTGGTCCAAGTGAGATAAAATTGAGAGGCAAATGATAAGCCACTATATAATTATTTATTATGGTTAGAGCCATTATTATCATCCTGAGGTAATCATGATTAGTTTTTATTTTATTTTATTTTCATTTTTGGCTTTATTTTTCTTAAGCTCCTTAAAGCAATAGATCCTGAAAGCATGGACGGAATTATGAAAGAGTATGTGCGTATTACTGCAAAGAGCCAAGACCCCAACCTCACTGATTCTAATATTTGTGTTTCTATTTGATATTCCTAAGTGATAGAAAATACTACACATTCATTGCTGTTTTGAGGAGAACCTGATGCAGAGGGGATCCTTTTCTCCTTTATTTGAGGGCCACTGTGAGCTGCTTCTAATTATTTTGATGTTTTCTGTAATTTTAGTGATTCTTGACTCTATTTTAGATACTATTCCCAAGGAGTCTATAATTATCCCCAAGATGGTTATGAAATTATCAAGAAATATAAAACACAAGTAAAATTTAGTTTAAAAGAAATGCTTACAAGCTTGTTAAAAGGTAGAAGAGAAGTTACAAAATCAAACAAGGTCCACTGAAGTCTCCTTGTTAGGAGTACAGGCCTGCCTTTTGAGTCTCTATGCTTTTACTTACTAGTTGTGTGACCTCATGCAAGGTACCTGATGCCATCAATTATATGAAATCATTATTTTACATATCAATATGTAAAAAAAGAAATTTCCAATTAAACAGTGACTTAATGCCTTAGCAATAGTGCTGTGCAATGCATGAGTTGGCTCTCATTGCATGCACAGGCCTCTCACTGCATGCCTTGATATTTCTTGCACTTCTGTGTGGAGGGATTTGACAATTTCTCTTACCTTCAGTTGCTTCTCTTGCCAATCCTTTTGGATATATCAGTAACAAAATATAACAAAATTTTCTTTTTGTGGGCATCTTTCTTCCATTTGATCCTATAAATAACTTAATTGTCACTTCATAAAAAAAATAAGGCATTGCATACATTCCTCCAATGATACATATATTTGTTGCACTAATATCCAATTGCCACCCTGCCACTTTGTTTCCAGTGCCTTTCAGCGTATACATTTTCCTTTCAATGTCAGTTCAGAGGGAATACTCTTGAAAACATTTAAAATGACGTGTTTAGTACTAACACTGTACATAAAAATAGTATCAACAAGTATGACCAAGTAGACACATACAGGTGATAGCTATTATGCCAGGCTATTTTCTGGACAATAGTGATTGTAAGATGCCACTGATTATAAGATGCATCCTGATTTCAGAAATGTGAAATGTATTCTTAGGACCAATAAAATACAGTCTTTAAGCTTTCTCAGCTTGTTTCCTTATTTGAAAAAAGGAGAGTAGTAATGATATTTGCCTTGAAATGATAGCATGAGTATACAGTTAAATCCTTTAGCCCAATGTTTGGCACATAGTAAGTGCTCAGGGATATTAATTTAAAAAGAACACAACTAAGTGGATATCACTGTAAAAAACAAACAGGGTAGGAGCTAAAAGGACAGCTATAGGAATGCCTTAGTCAAATAGTAATGACATTAAGGTAATATAACAATAAAACATGTTTTCTGACAGAGACCAAGACTTCATAATGCCACAGTGGCAACATGTAAAGGGGACTGATTGGCTTCTTTAAACTGTTTAACTGGTTGTTTTAATGACAGGGAAAAGCAAGCTTAATTCATCTTTAATGGACTACTTTAGGATCCCAAAATAACTAGTTTACTAAAACCCCACATGTAAACTTCTAAGAACTGTTTCTTCATTTAAAATCTTTTATATATTGCAAAATTGTGCTATTTCTATGGAAAACAACATGGAGGTTTCTCAAAAAGTTAAAAACAGTACTAACATATGACCTACCAATTCCACTTCTGGGCGTATATCAAAAGGAAATGAAATAACTCAAAGACATGTCTGTACTTACATTGTCATTGCAGCATTTTTCACAATAGTCAAGATATCGAATCAATTTACATGTATGTAGATGGATGAATGGATAAAGAAAATATGATATGTATGTATGAGGTGTGATCAAAGAATATGGTGAATGTTTAAATTTAAAAAAGATATTACAGTAAAAGGCACACTGCCATTAATCCCCCTCAAAATAGTCCCCCTTGCTTTAAACACATTTATCCCGTCATTCTTGACACTTTCTGAAGCAGTTCTGGAAGTCCTCTTTGTGAGTGTCTTTAGTTGTGCTATCATGGCTGCCTCCATGTCCTGAATCATTTTGACTTTGGGGAAGAGCCAGATGTCACACGGTGCCAGATCCAGTGAATAAGGTGGATGAGGACACACTGTAATGTTTTCATTTCACAGAAATTGCCGTACTGGAAGCGATGTGTGGCATGGAGCCTTTCCATTGTGATCACAAAATATTGTGAATGCTGCTGCCGAGTGCCATCCAATGGAAAGGCAGGGATCTTCAACATGGCAAGCAGCACTTTCAAGCCTTAGTAACAGTGTGTGACAAGTTTCAACTTGTTCAATGCAGTCAGTTGGGTGTGAGCTACAGTTGAGAGAAGGTGTGCTTTAAAGTGTGCCATAAATAGTCCTCCATCATGACAACACTCTGTGTCACACATCGCTTCTGGTATACGGCAATTTCTGTCAAATCAAAACATTACAGTGTGTCCTCATCCACCTTATTCACTGGATCTGGCACCGTGTGACTCCTGGCTCCTCTCCAAAGTCAAAATGATTCAGGACATCAGGGCAGCCATGACAGAGCAACTAAAGACACTCACGAAAAAGGACTTCCAGAATTGCTTCAGAAAGTGCCAGGAATGATGGGATAAGTGTGTTCGAAGTGAGGAGGAGTATTTTGAGGCGGATTAATGGCAATGTGTCTTTTACAGTAATAATTTTTAAAATTTAAACATTCACCATATTTTTTTTATCATTTTACACACACACCCACACACACACACACACACATACACAATGGCATATTATTCAACATAAAAAAAAGGAAATTCTGCCTTTTGTGACAACATGGATAGACCTTGAGGACATTCTGCTAAGTGAAGTAAGTCAGACAGAGAAAGACAAGTACTTTATGATCTCACTTATACATAGAATCTAAAACCATTGAACTCATAGAAACAGAGAGGAGAATGGTAGTTATCAGGGGTCAAGGGTGGGGAAATGGGGAAAAATTGGTGCAAACATTCATTTATAAGATGAATAAATTCTGGATATATAACATACAGTATGTTGACTGTAGTTAACAATACTGTATTGTATACTTAAAAGTTACTACCTTGTTTCCCCAAAAATAAGACCTAGCTGGACAATTAGCTCTAATGGTTCTCTTGGAGCAAAAATTAATATATGACCCGATCTTATTTTACCATAATATAAGACCAAGTTTAATATAATATAATATAATATAATATAATATAATATAACATAATATAATACCAGGGCTTTATAATACAATATAATGTAATATTATATAATATAATATAAAATAATATAATATAATACAATACAATATAATCTAATATTGGGTCTTATATTAATTTTTGCTCCAAGAGATGCATTAGAGCTGATTGTCCGGCGAGGTATTATTTTCGGGGAAACACGTTATGAGAGTAGAGCCTTAATATTCTCACTATAACAACAAGAAAACGTTGCCAGAGGGTAAGGGGGGCGGAGGGTGGGGGGTGGGAGATGAGGGTAAGGGGGATCGAATATATGGTGATGGAAGGAGAACTGACTCTGGGTGATGAACACACAATGGGATTTATAGATGATGTAATACAGAATTGTACACCTGAAATCTATGTAATTTTACTAACAATTGTCACCCCAATAAATTTAATAAAATAAAATTTAAAAAAAACAACAACAACAAGAAAACAGTAATTATGTGAGGTGAAGGATGTGTTCACTAACCTAATTTTGGTAAACATTTTGCAATATATACATGTATCAAATCACCACATTGTAAACCTTAAACTTATACAATGCTATATGTCAATTATATCTCAATAAAGCTAGGGGAAAAAAGAAATGTCTAACTCCAATTACATGCCACATCGTGGATCAATGTTGGGAACATGATATTAAGAAAAAAGTTTCAGGGGAATAACATAAAGTATTATTCCATTTTACAGGGTTCAAAACATCGAAAACTCAACAATTTATTGTTAAAGGATACAAAAATATACAGTAAACACTATGAAGAAAAGCAAGTGGGAGATAAACACAAAATTCAGGAAGGTCTTTACCTCTGGGTACAGAGGGAAGGATGTAGGTTTATGGAGGTGCTAACAGAAGATTTCTAATGTAATGGTAATATTTTTTCAATCTAGGATACTTTATATTATATACATATTCTTTTGTATATAATGTAATAAAAACCCAACTCTTTCTCCTGATTCTGTATTCACTATTTTCCCCTCTATCAATAGTAAGTCATAAAAAAAATCTAGTTGACACTCCTGTTGATATTTCATCTTAAAGAGAGTGAAAATGGAAATATTTTTAAACAAGATAGTCTAGGACACCCTGGAGTGGATGGCTTGAGGAGAAGGGAAGTCCGTGATAAGAGCAGAACAAGTGGGGTGAGAGAGAGTGTACTGAGAATATAAACAAATCAACTTACAAAATCCAGTTGTTTTCTCAGGTAATTGTCGATAGTTCAAAACACATTTTTGTTCAACAACTTTTAAGAGCTGCAAACAGACTTACTGGCAGATTTTCTGATCTATTATGGCAATGGAAACCATCTGATGCCTGTTTTCAAATGTGTTTGCAGACGGCCAGAACTTATGACTCAATTAATAAAAAAAACATGTCTATGAACTTAATGTAATCCTTTTGACCTTAATAAAGTCTTAAATCCTGAGTGGAGCTGTTTTAAGATTAAAAAATGTCCACAAAAGTGAAACATTCCATACACTGGCATTGGAGTTTACGACCCTTGCCTCCTACCACTGCTCCCTGGGCAACTTAGTGCCATTTAAAGTGCTTCCTTTGGTGGTAGCAAAGTATAAATACATATCTCTGTAAGACGCTCTCATCAGCCCACAGGCTGTGTATAAGTATGCACATGCGAGCAGGCACACACACGCGCACACACACACACACTTTTCTCTCAGCATTAATTTGGTTGGCAGGTTGAAAAATGACCAAGAACTTTCTGTTCCTATTCTAAATATCATTGTTTGTAATGATAATATGCTGTTCATTTTCTTGGATTTTCCACCACAGAAATGCTAGACACATTACAATAAAATATATTCTTATGCAAATAATCCAAATAGGGGTTTTTTAACCCCCAGAAGAAATGTCTGAAAGAATGTCCTGTCAAAAGCAAAATACTAAAGTTTCTCAATAGGCCACTATTCTTTATCTGAGCTGTTAAGTCTCTAAGTTATTATATTACTGAATTGAAAGGATAATAAAATAATACTGGATAGTCAGCCCCTAACCCCTCCCCATACATAGCAATTGCAACTACAACTGAAAATGACTGAAATTTTATCACATCAAAGAAGACACCAGCCAGCCATGGCCCCATGAAAGCCTTTCTGGAGTTTTGAGTTAGATTCAAAAAGGGAGTTGTTTGGCATAGTCTTCTATTGTTTCAGAGGCCCCTGTCAATCAGCACAGCAGTTAGTGAGGAACTCTACTGCCAATAGGCAAACTGGTTTGGCTCTTTTAACAGCTGGTTATATAATCTATTTTTATTATGAGAGAAGAGTTAGTGGATTTGGTCAAGGCTGAAATTAAACCTGCATGTTTTAATGACAACCAAATCATTCTTATATTATGTTGTCTGTATTCAAAACTGTTTTGAAAAATTATGTTAGTGGGGAAAGGAAGAAAAATCACTAAACTGGAAATAAAGAAATGTAGGTTCTATTCTCCCTATGAGTCCAGCTCCATTCTTAAGATGCTTTGCAAGAATCTTGAGTATCCTGGCTTCTTTTGGGGAGGTGATAGTAGTTTTGTTTTAAAAGGAAGATTAACCATTTCTTCAAGAAACCAATATAGCAGGACTGAAATTGAGGGGAAAAAAAAAAAGAGCTCCCCGTGTAACATTCGGTATTACCTAAAATTTCCCTCATTTTTTCTCTGGCATCTCCAATCTTGTTGAGGGTGGGAAACTTAACCTTACCCCGAAGGCAACTTGGTTTTTTCTCCTTTAAGAGTCTCTTTTAGGTAATCGTTCCATTCAATATTTAAACTCTCAGGGCTATATCAAGGGTTTTTTTTTTCCTTCCCCCAAGATGATGTCTGCGTGCAGAGGAAGGCCTATGAATACTGGCAACAGCGACAAAGAACTTATGGTTTTTCCTGGAATGTTCTGCATCCTCTGACTTCCGGAGCATCCAGTGCTAATGTCTGTTGTGGTGTGGCTGTTTCCCTGTATTATCCTACTGCAATAATCCAGAGTCCCTTTGATCTTGTGTTGTCCAAACCTCCTCGTCCTGCACCAGACCTCTTCCATTCATTAGTGTCTTCCATCCTTTGCCTCACAGGCTGTGAGAATCGAAAGTGTTATTTCAGAACCATCTACATAGGTGTCTCTCCTGCTGATGCTGCCAATATATCATAATTTCTTTTTCTGTGTTAGAATGTTACCATGAAAGTAGACCATCACCTAGTGTGTTCAAGGTTCTCTCAATATGTATAGAGTTTCTTTTGTTTGACATTCTCAGGGATGAGACATCTTCTCCCTAGTCTCTGCTCGAAAATATATTGCCCCAGTAGGGGTTTTCCCCTTCCTGGGTGACAAATCCATTATATGACATATCCTTCATGCTCTTTTATATTGTGACTAATAATCTTTATTCCCAGAGCCCCAAGATAATTCTTGCTATATAATGGCATTTAAAAAGAGATTTAGAAACCCTCAGCTGAACCCATCTTTCAAGATCATTATGCGTCTATGGATTTATTAAGAAATTTACTTTTGAAATCGAAGCTGAACAAATACTTTTTTGTTCTAGGTTGTATCAGAAGCCTCCACCCTCCTCCCGCTTTATCTTGCCACATTGATCCAGTGGGTGAGGAACCACAAGAAAATATTTATGGAGAATGAAATACATGTTATTTCAATATTTTCATATATATCAGCTCCATTATACAAGTACATCTGTCTCTTCAATTATTGACCACCTTTTATAGCATCATTTTGATGCACTAGACTGCCTGCTAGGGAGCCTGTAGTTCTCAGTGTTAGGCACCAGGTACCCAATACAGAGAATTAGGGAGAAAACAGGCTTCATTTTCAAGTGAGGTTTTTCAAATTGAAGAGGAAGATTCAGAGTATCTTTGAATTTGTACTTCCCTTTGTTTTCTTAAAAATATTTTTATTAAAATATAGATAACATACAATATTATATTAGTTTCACGTGTACACCATTTATATACCTAAGGAAGTGATCACCATGATAAGTCCAGCAACCATGTGACACCGTACCACGCTATCACAATATTATTGACTATATTCCTATGCTGTATATTATATCCCCATGACTTATTTGTTTTTTAAAATTTTATATTAGTTTCAGGTGTACAGTGCAGTGGTTAGGCAATTATATAATTATGAAGTGATCCCCGCATAAAGCCAGTGCCCATCTAACACCTTACACCAGGGGTGTCCAAACTTTTATCAACGTTTTTCACCAAGGGCCATATGCGGTAAAATACACAAACAGCCGGGCCATTCACTCAAGGTGAAGTACGTATTGCCTCACCTGGTTTATTTAAGTAAACTAAATATATTTTTGGAATTTGCTGCGGGCCAATTAACAATGGATCATGGGCCGCAGTTGGCCCGTGGGCCGCAGTTTGGACACCCCTGCCTTACACAGTCTTTACAACATTATTGATTATATTTCCCATACTGTATTTCACATCCCCATGACTATTTTGTGACTACCAATTTGTACTTCATAATCCCTTCAACCCCTTGAAAGTGATTGAGAGTATATACTGTCTCAAAGTTCTAGTGCATTAGATGACACAATTATATTTGAGAAGAAATTGGAAGTGCTTGTGAAGAAATGCATTAAGGTGTCTGAGGCAGTAGAGTTGAAACTGTCACTGTACAGAATTATGTAGACTCAAATTTATTAATTTCTCACTCAACTTCGTCTGAGTTGGTTCTATCATTAATCATCTATAACCCCACTAGTAGTAATTGAGAGTAGGGAAAAGTAATGAAACAGTTTTATACTTATTGGAGAGATGGTTGATCCACAAACATTTTTGAATTTGCTGCATTTCAGGGTTCATTGCCTTCTAACGTTATTTACCTCTACAGTTCATAAATCTTATTTTCTTTATTTTATACGTTAGAAACTGAGACCCAGGGAGGAAAAGAAATGATTTTTCTTAGGACATATCTCAACTCATTGCCATATATCTTGTATATCTGTGCTACAATTCTGCTCAAATTTTAATTATGAAATAAGTGTTTACAGAAAGCATTTGTATTTCACAGTCACAGTAATATAAGGTCATAATACAGCCATACTTGGTCACCCATATCTTTTCAGAGCCTCTGAAAGAGGCTATAGAAGGCAGAGATTATTGTTCAGATCAAATGTGGTGGGAGTAAAATGCAAGGAAATTATGGGGAATGTTTAAATAATTTCGAGATTAGTTTTCAGCTTTGGGGGTTTTCAAGTATAATTAATACTTTTATATCAATCTAAATGTTACATTAATTTACTGAAAAACTACTTAATTGTGATCTAGGAGATATTGCTCCTAGGCCCCGTGTCACCACAAAATAGATTGATTGACTTGAACAAATCAGTCAAACTATTCTGGGCCTCCAGTTTCCTTATGGATAAAAATGAGAGTATTTAAACTGTATAATCTGTAAATTCTCCTGTAATATTCAGTGAGTCTTTGTGGAGTCCATATCCCACGGATCTATCATGTCTCTCCAATTCCCAAATGCAATCAATCACCAAGTTCTGCTGACTCTAATATTACTTGATTTTATCTACCCTTCCATCCCAGCTGCCGTTCCCCTTATTGACAGCCTCAGTATCTTTCATCAGCCTCCTAACTGGTTTTGCTGATTGTCTTGACCATTTTGAAGATCTCCTCTTTAATGTTGCCAGGGTGATTTTTCTAAAATATTAATTTGATGACATCGTATTCCAGGTCATAAGCCTTCTGTGGTTCCTCTATTGCTGTAATATAAAGTATGGCTTTCATGATGTGGCTCCCCATTTCTTTCTCCTCTTCCCCCTCATTTTCAATGATTGGACCAAGCTATTCCTGTCATTCTCCTGCTTCAAAACTGCAGAAACAGTCAGTATTCCCAGTGCCTAGTCCAGGGTCTGGCATTTAATAGGTGCACAATAAAAATTTGTGGACTGTATTGAATAAATTCAGTAATAAGCTTGGCTCTACAATGGCTATATATCATGGCAACCACTCACTCTCAGGCTCTTCATCCAGAAACCCTAGTATGGATTAGGTGCCCATCCCCAGTGCATCATCAGCCCCCTCCACTGACTCCTGTAGCAGCACTCATCACACTAGATGATAATTGCCTGCTTGCTGTTTTGTCTACTTCTATAGACAATGAACAGCTTGGGAGCAAGACCCAGGTCTTGGTCATCACTTTAATTCCAATGCCTAGCAAATGGCAGGCAGTCAACAACTAAATGACTGAATAAATGAATGAATGAAAGAGTGGCACAGAAAGAGAACTCATTTATATTAATAAATACCTCTATATCACACCAGCTGCTACTTTTGTCAAAATAAGATCTTAAAACCCTTATTAAAAAAAAAGAGAGACTTTACCCTAATAGAAAATGTCCAGAAAAATGAGTTCCTTGGCTCTCAAAACTCTGACTTCAGCCAGTTGACCCATTAAGGTGCTGATGGAAGATGCAAGTACTGGCCACTATGGTAGACTGCATCCCCAGGATGGGGAAAGGAAACACTACTACTTAGGGAGTAGGCGACAGTTGGAACTGTGTTGCACCTTGGGAAAGAAGGACAAATAATGAGAACCTATCAGGCAGCAAAGGCTGAAAATCAGTTTCCTCTGTGTGCTTGTGTTGATTTTTGAAAATGAGAAAGTATTTATTTTACATGTTCTGGTAATTAAGCAAACAAAAACCTATATGACCAAAAAGTGAAGATTGATACATGCATTCAGCGAGAGCAGGGAAAATTACACTCGCGGAGGAAAAGATTCCATATGTTCTCCAATACCTAGGCACAACTGGGTGCCGCTTTAATGACTTTCCAAATGCACCCCGTTGCTCTTAGGTATTGAAGAACATATGGCACGTTTCCCCTTTAACTGTGAATTTCCTTGCTTTTGTCAGTTGGTGTCTCGAGCTTAATGTATTTTAATGCAGCTTTTGTGGGTGTGAATACAGTCCGAAGTTGTTATTAGAGAGGCCATGTTAATAGTATACGCAGATGTTATCTCTTAGTCTTCCCCAAATATGCTGTGAAAATCTACATATACAGGTCTAACTTTGAAATTGTTAATAAAGGCCCTCCGAGAGTTTCTAAATCGTTCTTCTCAGCTCCAAACTTAGCATGAATGATAAATGGCCATTTAGTTGCCAATATAGCACAATATTTCAATTTCCTGCCTTCCCAAAGGTATTTGAAAGGTTGTCCGAAGTTCATACTCACAGTATGTGTTGTCTACAATGCTGTGATCTCCGACTGGCTAACTTTAACCAAAACCTTTTCAATTAACTCAACACATTCCTGGAGAAAACCAGCCCACTCTAGGCTCTGTACAAATATGTCTTTATTGATTTTCTTGGCAAAGACTCTCTAAATTATGGTGAAATCTGTTCTTTCAGATGATGTAGAAAAGGGAACATTGTCCTTGTAAGGCAAATACTAAATCAACAGAATGATGATCAACATTTTATCCACAAAAGTTACAGATTTAACTGTTCCTACACCCCCCTCCCGCACAGCCCCTGAGTATGTTAATGAAAATCTAAGGGAAAGGAAAAACAAATCCTCATTCATAGTCCTGCCACCCCTGCAAATCAAATTGTTTTCTTTTTTTTCTCATCTTCTTCCAGTCCCTGTCCATATGCATACATAATTTTTACATAATTATACTTCCAGTGTAGAAGCAATTGTGTAATCTGCTTTTTTTATTTAAAATTATAGCAATTGGAGTCTAAGAAAAGCTATATAGCACATTCTTGTGGACAAATAGAGCAGAACCCAGAGCAGAAGACGGAAATTCATGTACTGAAATTTGCCGGACAGCTGAAACTCAGCATTTAAAAGTGTAGAAAGGTCTCTGGCTAGACTAGGTTGGCTCACTGTTTGCTTCCGAATCCTCATTGTAAGCAGGGGATCCCCAAGAGGGCTGCTTGTGATTGTCCCATTATTATGAGAGCCAGGCTGCCCAGAAAAAGGAGCCCAGTGCAAGCCAGTGGTCTACTCCATTGGAGGCTTAATATCACCCGAATAAAAGAAAACAAGGCTAATTTCTGGTGAGCTTCCATTAGGCTGACTGCAGAATGAGCATTTTTGGAGGAAATGCTCACCTCTAGGAAAGTGATTCCTTTCTGTTGATGGAGGATCTTAAGCTTGCTGCATTGAGGGTAAGCCCGTGAGACTAAGGCTCATTTAAGAGATGGTGAATAACAACAAACACACTAGTTAGTATTACAGATAGAAATTATTTCAGTTAGCAGAGTGACAGATTCCCAAGTAAAGATTTTGCATACAGTTAAACATACAGTTAATGAATGTAACATTTTATTTAAAAAGTACATAGATATGTGAGTTTAAAACAATTACGTGTTTTAGCTAAAATTCAAGCTCTGCTAAATAGTTATTGGTTGCTGAATCCAGTAGTTTTAATAATTCACCTGAGGAAGAAAAAGAAAATTCTAATATTAGCAATATTAGAGAAATAATTAAAGTCCAAGTTTGTGGGTTCTCTAAGTTCATGTCTTTGAACTAATTCTCACTATTGACCCTTTGTAAGATTTAACATCAAGCAACACCTTCTGGATAATGCTGCATCCCTTCAGTTAACTTTGATGTTAGTTGGAATATGGATGGCAGCTCTTGTGCTACAATTTTTACCAATGTTAGGAATATCAGATTTGGTAGTCTTTGCTTAAAGAAATATGTCTCCTGTACTATATTTTTTTCAATTTTGATTGAAAGAATAACTTGCTCTATTCCAGACCTATGAGCTAAGGGTAACTTGCAAGACTGTTGAGTTGCTAAAATTATGACAGGCTGAAATGTACATAAGAATTAGTGAAACTTTCAGATGAGATGGAATAACCCTATTTAGGATATAATATGGCAGAGGTTCTTAAGTTCCTCCTCCTCAAGTAACCTTAACAACAGAGAAGTGTGAACTCTTCAAGGGCTTGGAGCAGTCAGTCACAAGCTTGAAATTCATTTGAAGATTCTGTTTTTTCATCTTAAAATATCATAGGTTTTCCAATACTATTCCATGATATGTTCATGTTTGTTTTGATTTTTCAAAATATTTTACATTTTCAAGTAAATTATGTAATATTTCCTTCCAGATCTCTAAGGACAATAGGTGTTCCAGAAAGATGTTATGTTTATTTCATGGCTTACCCTGGTGGCATGTGCCTGTTGAAAAACACGTAGTGGTTTTAAGATTTTATTTTTCAACTATTAAAAGAGACTTTAGAATTAATTAAATACCAGGTAACACTAAATACCTGGAGTACTTTACCACGGAACTTCAGCCCTCCAGGTTACTAATATGAGATAATACATGTAAACATGCTTTGAATCCATGGTACTATATTTGCATTAGGATCTAGCATTTGCTGATTTCTTTTGTTTTTCTCTGTGGACTTGTACACTTCAAGCTTCCCCAACAAACTCATTGCTGCTCTGAAATTTTCACATTAGAGTTTTTGAATGTGCTTTTAAGTAAGATGGACCTAGATTTAAATCACACCTGTCACTTAATAGTCTTGACACTTATCTTCTCTGAAACTCAGCTTTCTCAACCATAAAGTGGAAATAATAGTATTAATTTCCAAGGGTGGTTGTGAGGATTAAATGAGGTGATGTGTATAAGTGCCTAGTACATAGGAGGTACCTCGATAATGCTAGTTTCTCTTGCTATGTACTGTATTGTCCCCTAGTACATCTGGGTTGAATTCTCTACTGTTCTTGCTCCTGAGCTCTGTGAACTGGTATAGTTGAGTCAGGGAAGTACTCTAGGTCTCTTCTGCTAGCATTCTCATTGTTCTCTTTTCTAGGCGCAGGATGTGAGGTTCTTCCTTTGTTATTTGACAGCAACTGGGGATATCTGTACATTTTTCATGCAAAAAAGCAAAAGCAATCTAGGTAAAAGCAGTACCTTTCTAATCACATTCCAGACTGAACCATATGTCATTGTGAAATTCCCAGGATTCTAGGATCTTCTTTGATTTTCTAGGATTTGCTTTGCATATTAAAATAGTAAATGTCACTTATTTGAGTGGATTTTGATAATTTCTTCGGGTAGTAAAGATTATTTGTTTTGGATAGGGATTTAAAGGTTTGATCTGCAGTCCAAAAACTTGAATCATATAACAATAACAAAAACTGCCATTATCCCAGACACTGTTCTAAGTGTCTTACAAATATTAATTCATTTAGTCCTACCAGCAACCCTCTGAGGAGAATGGTCTTGTTATCTTTCTTACTTTATAGATGAAGAATTGAAGCAGAGAAGTCAAGTAATTTGCCTAAGGCCACATAGCTAGTAAGTAGAAGAGCCAGGATTAGAATCCAGGAAGTCTGTATCTATTCACGCATGCATGCACGTGTGAACACCCATATAGTCTGTGTGTATATATATACCAGGGGTGCTAAAAACATGTATACACATTTTAAGAGATGTTACCTATGCTCAAGCAGTAGTTCACCATAATCAGAAGTGTCTGGATGCTGATGGTAAACACTTTGAGCACCTCTTATATTTGCAGAAGTCAAACATGACTTGTATTCATCTTTGGTTATTGGTATATATTGAGTATTACAATTAATAGTCTTTTCCTTTCTTAAAATGTGTATACATTTTTTGGGGATATATACATATATATACACACACATGTATATATACATATATACATACATATATACATATATATATATGTATATATATATATGTATATTCTTTCTTTCTTTCTTTCTTTCTTTCTTTCTTTCTTTCTTTCTTTCTTTCTTTCTTTCTTTCTTTCTTTCTTTCTTTCTATCTATATCTATCTAGTTGCAGTAATACCCTAGGTGAATTGTCTCTACATTCTCTTTTTTACTTCATGGCGTATCTGTTGTCATATTGTTAGTTCAAATCCCAGCTCCATCATTACTTAGCTGTACCTCAGTTTTCTCACTTATAAAGTGTGGACAATACTAGTACCCACTTTTGCTAGCCAGGATTCTTGGTTTCAAAGGACAGCAACCAATTCCAGTTAGCATAAGCAAAACAGAAATTGCTTGGAAGGGTATTGGGAAGGTTGGCAAATCAAGCTCAGAAAATGACAGAAACCAAGGGAAACTGCTTCTGTAGCTTCTAGACTCTGGAAGCCACTTTTGGCAGCACCACCACTGATCACTTGCTATCTCTAGGACTGTAAGGCATTATTCATGTCTGATAACGAGTCCTTGATGGGATCATCCATTTAGCCAAGTTTAGGGCACTTGCTCATGCCCTAGCTCAGGGAGCAGGTAGTGTCTGGATCTTGCATTGGTAATGGGAAGTAGGACTCTGCCTTTCATCAAGACTCACTCAGTAGTGGGGTTTCCAAAAAAGGAGAATGTTCAGATAGTGGATAGCCAAAAAGCAAATCAAAACAAGAATGAAACAAACAAAAGCCACTGGACAAAATCTATGATCCACCTCAAATTTTTTTTTAAGGATGAACATGAGGGGCACATAGTAAGTATTACTCATTATTAATACTATTTTATAGTAGGCACTAGTATAGGACTGCCTTTTCATCTCTGAGTTTATGCTTTCTTGTCTAGAGATTATGATTTCTTGTCTTGTGATTATTTCTTGTGTCCTGAAAACATTTACATTTGACTCTATCCATTCCAGGATAAAAATAGCTGTAATAAGAAAATAATGATATTCACACAGCTCAAGCTTAAATTTATAACATCTCGTTTAATCTTCACAACAGTCTCATGAAGTGGGAATTATTTTCTCTTATCTCCAAGTTGAGGAAACTGAGGCTCAGAGAATTAATATAAATCACCTAAGGTTATAGCTAGTTGGTGGTAGATCCAGGATTTTAATGCAAATCTTCCGACTCATCCAGTACTTTCGCCATGCTGTTCCCATTTGCCCATTCAGGGTAAGAAGAGAAGTTTCTTTCCACATTTGGGTCTTGTCTTGACTTCCTGTCCTTGAAGATGTTATAACTGTCTTCCCCAAAAAGTTGTTGACAGTTCGTTTCCCACAATGACTAGCACAGGGCTAAGAAAGCACAAAAATATTTGCCTAAGAAACGCTTATAGATTAACTTTTCTGGATCATTCGTAATAAGTGAAAATTTCTGATTAATAATGCCATATATGGCATAACTATTTTTCAAAGCTCCTTCCCAAGTATAGTATTATGATAGCCTCATGACCCCATGTGAGGAAGGCACAGATATTTTTCAGTTACTTTGTATGACTACAGAACAGTGAGAAAGGGCTCTCTTGTTTTCATTTCATTCTACTGTGCTGTCTAGTAGAGGAGGTCTGTATTTCCAACTTTCTGTGCTAAAATTTCCTTAGGAATAGATCTGACTTTAATTAGGCAAACAGAGAAGACTTTGATTGTACATTCTTTAATTAGCATCACATGTAAAAGGGCAAGGCCTACTTGAAGGAGTCCTGAAGCAAAAGATCCATTGAAGTAACTTGGGCAATGACTCTGAGCCTCGATGTCTCCTGCACAATGGAGGAGGTCTTTAAGGGTCTTTTCAGATCTGCTCTATGTGTATTTGTTAGGGTAATTCTAGCTGTTATAACAAATAAATCCCCAAAGTTCAGTGCCTTAACGTAGTGAAAGTTTATTTATTGGTAACATAGTGGTCCAATATGGGTTTTCCTAGTTAGTGGCAGTAATAATAGGGCTCTGGCACTACTTTGTGCATCCATTTACGGACCTAGGCAAGTGGAGGTTCCTACACTTTCAATTTGGGGCATCCAAGCTTGCCCTGGGTGTCAACATCCAGCGGGTGGAAGGGGAAGAGCATAGAGCATTGTGCATGGTAGGGCCAGGCCTGGAAGTGTAACACATAATTTTGTCCACTTTTCATTAGCCAGATGTGACCACAATTAACTTTAAGGGAGGTTGGGAAATATAGTCTATCTGGGTACCAGGAAAAAGAGAACATGCATATTGATAAAGTCATCTCTGCCACAGATAATAATTAACATTTTGAGACCCTTCTTCTGTGCCAGGTTCTGTGTTATGTGCATTTATATGCATTATTTCATTTAAACCATGCAACCCTGATGAGATGGGCAGTATTTTTAGCTGTTTTTCCAATGAGGAAACTGAGGTTCAAATCATTCAACAAGGGAGTTCTAAAGCTACGCTTTGAACTTGAGTCTATTTGACCCCAGAGCTGAACCTCTTAACCTCTATAGTTTTGTAACTGTCCTATAAGATTATTCTAGTTAGAATATATTCTACTGGGTTCTAACATAATGGAAACACAGATCATTTAGTAAAAGGCTTTCTTTAGTTCTTTGGGTGTTTATATCATGTTATAGCTGGCCAACTTCCCAGTAATATTTCAGCTCTCCACAGGTGAGCATTCAAAAAATGTCCATAGATGAAATATACTGCTTCAAGCAGATTCTTATCCACAGTTTTTCTTGGAACGTTGTCCACACAGGGTATATGAAGTGTTTATGAACCTAGGGAATGATGATTGGAAATGAGGTTGGAAATCTCACAAGCTACCTCTCTGATGAGGTTTCCAGTTCCCTTTGAGTCACATGGGACACTGATCTAACTGCACTCTTGTGGTATTGGGAAAGTTCTGCTTTGGGTCTTGGCCATCATCAGAAGGGCTGGGAAGTGAAAGCATTCAAGGATGCAAATTAGCACTGCTCTGTGGCCAAGGCTATAAAGAAGCCAGACTGCCTGAGGTCAGGAGCCTCACACACTGAAGGCAACTGGCCTTTCAGGTGCATGGTTTTCGGAGGAGTGTCGTGCACCTGGAGAGAGCAGAAACCTGGTTACAGCAAAACTCCTGCTCTGCGAGAGGGGAGGGCTGTGGCAAACTTGCATTTATACCAACTGATCAAGGATGGTGGCCTGACTGAGAGGTTTAGAAGCCTGCTATGAGGCTAACCAATGTTGGGAGAAAAATACATAAACTCGAAGATTTGTAATCTCTGAAATACTTGCTTTTCAACCTGTTATTCTGGTATCTTATAAACATACTGTTTTTCCTTACATATTTTCAGTCACTCTGAGTTCAGAGAAAAACAACAACTCTTTCAATTAGTTCTTGTGGGTTAGCCATAATATGAAATGTAAGACATTTCTCTATGCCCAACCTCTCTCCACCTCCCAGCCTAAGTTGTGATGCCTGCACTCAAAGTGGAAACTTCGTGTTTGCTGTTTAAACAGGGAAAGCTATTTCTAATGTAAATGTGCATGGTAGTTCCTCAATACAGACAGCAGAGGTGGCTGTCTGTACCAGGGAGCAGAGAGGGGTACGAAATTCTGGTGCTGGTCAGATAGCTTCATTTCAAAGGACTTCAGACCTTTTTCTACAACCATTTGCAAAGAAAAGGTTTGTGATTAGTCAACAAAAGTCAGCAAGAAAGTCTCAGGTGCTGTGCTAGGAGCTAGACACACAGAGATGAAAAATACATGATCCTGTCCTCGTCAAGGATCTCAGTCTACTGGGAAAACACAGTGTGATAAAGGTTAGGATAGTGGAAGCTAGCAACAAAGGGGGTTGACCCTAGGCATTGAAGACCTAGGCTGCTGAAGGGACTAACAGCAGGGTGATCTCTGGTGGTGAGTTTTTTTTTAAATTAAAGTTTATTGGGGTGACAATTGTTAGTAAAGTTACATAGATTTCAGGTGTACAATTCTGTAATACATCATCTATATCTCACATTGTGTGTTCACCACCCAGACTCAGTTCTCTTTCTATCACCATATATTAATTTTAACAATGTTTTATTTAAACCAATACATCTAAATTCAATATAAGAATCATTAATGAGATATTATATATTCTTTTCTTTCATCTATAGTAGTGAGTTTTGTAGAACTGAGGCTCAAACCTAAACCTCTCCACAAATTCTCAAATCTATGAAAACTATATTTTGGAAAATGAGTTTCTTCGCCAAAAAATGTGTTTTATTCCTTTCACAAATACTTATTCAATACCTACTATGAGCCAGACACTGTGCAAGGGCTATAAAAAGAATGATCTGTGACATTAGTAAGGATGGGCGGTAAGGAATAGATGGATAAACAAATAATGTGGCAAGTGGAATGCTGGAGATATGCACAGGGTATTAAGGGAGCACAGTCAAGAGAGTTACCTAATTTTACCTAGGCTAGGGGTGGTGGTGTGGTTAGTCTCCAAAGGCTTTTTGGAGGTGTGAGCCTGAGCGGGAACTTAAAGAATAAGTAGGAGCAAGTCAAGATAAAGGGGAAAGGACACAGCAGGATGGGTGACACAGGGCATCCCAGGTGAAGGGAATAGTGTAAGTATGAAAGTAACACTGTAGTACAATACTGAAAATACTTCAATGGTTCTATTTTGTTAAATGGATTTTAAATTGATATATGTATATTTTTATTTTTTTTAAACTTTTAATTTATTTTAAGTATGTTTTTCCAAGACACATCAGCTCCAAGTCAAGTAGTTGTTTCAATCTAGTTGTGGCAGGCGCAGCTCACAGTGGCCCATGTGGGAATCGAACCAGAAACCTTGTTGTTAAGAGCACCATACTCTAACCAACTGATCTAACTGGCCACCACCCAAATTAATATACTTTTGGTTATAAAGATAATACACATTCTTTGTATAAAATTTGGAAATTATGGAAAAGCTCAAAGAGAAATGTGGAAATCACCTTGAATCCATTCACTCAGAGAGCACCACCATTAATATCTTGTAAATTCTTTTCTTCTACATAACAATATATTGTGATCATTTTCTCAAGTCACTAAATAATCTTTACTTCATGATTGTTGGTATCAGCATAGTAGTACATTGGATTTATTTAACTGAGTCCCTATTGGTATTTATTTAGATTATTTACACTTGCTCACAAATATAAATAGTGCTGTAATTAACATCTTTCATAGACATGATGGCATAGAGGTTTCGAGCAGGGACTGCTTGGATTTGAATCTATGCTCTGCAATCCCTGGACTTCCTTGTCACTCCATGTCCTCATATGTAAAATGAGGATGAAATAGTACCAATCTCAGGAAATAGTGAGAATTAAACGAGTAAATGCATGTAAAGTTCTTAGAACAGGGCCTGAAATCTAGTAAGCAAGCACTCATGAAATATTTGCTATTATTGTTAATTTTGTATATTTCTGATCATTTCCTGAAGACGGTCTTGGAAGTAGAATGGCGGAATTGAGGAGTATATCTATTTTTAGGATGTTTAATGTATATTGCCAAATTCCTTAGCAGAACGGGCATACCGGTTTATTCTTACCAGTGGTGCATGACAGTGCCTTTTGTCTGAAACTATCTTATTACTTGTCCTTCTACATGTCCATACAAAAGCTTCATGGGACAAGACCATGTCTAATTCACCACTGTATCATTATTACTTAATGCAGTGCCTGATAGGTAATAGCTGCTTAATAAATATTTATGAAATGAATGACCTATGTCAACTCTAGATATTTTTATTTTAAAAGTGTGGCTTATTTTTAAGCAAATGCTTTCTCTGAGTTTATTGTTTACCTTTTAATGTTGTTTATGGCATTGTTTTAATTTGCATTTCTCTGATAAATAATGAGACAGAAGAGATTTTCCCCATGTTTATTGGCAATTTGTATTTCTTTCTCATGAATTTCTGTTTATAACATTTGCTTATTTTTCCATTGTGGTGTTTGACCTCTATTATTGAGTTTTACAATATTGATCATACCTTTTTATGTATTATCGATAGTAATCTTCTTGTATATGATATAATTATTTCTCTTTTTTATGGCTTTTTTTGACATGCAGAATGTTTTAATATTATACAGTCAAAGCTTTCAATTGTTAACTTTATAGATGTGTCTTTGGTGTTATAACTAGAATGACTTCTTTACTCCAAGATTGAGTTTTCTTTTAGTTATTTATCTTTAAAATTTTTAATTATTTATATTTTTTCATTTACAGTTGACATTCAGTATTATTTTATATAAGATTCAAGTCTACAGCATAGTGGTTAGACATTTATATAATTTATGCAGTGATCCCCGGCAACTAGACTAGTACCCACCTGGCACTAAGGTCTGACAATTACATTCATGAACTCATCCTAGAAAAAGTGCTACATAACTCATTGCTGAATATCACTATGGTCACCTTCAAAGTACTCCCCTTGGAAAGCTATGCACCGACGCCATTGCCTAGTCCACCCTTCAAAGTAATTTTGGAACTCTTTTTCTGGACTGGCTATCAGAGCTGTTCTCATATTATTACCCTTCATGTCCTGAATGTCATCAAAATGTCTTCCTTTCAATATTTCCTTTATCTTCGGGTAATGAAAAAAGCCATTGGTGGCCAGATCAGGTGAGTAGGGAGGGTTTTCAAATACAGTTATTTGTTTACTGGCTGAAAACTCCCTCACAGACAGTGCCGTGTGAGCTGGTGCATTGTCATGATGCAAGAGCCATGAATTGTTGGCGAAAAGTTCAGGTCATCTCACTTTTTCACGCAGCCTTTCCAGCTCTTTGAAATAGTAAACTTGATTAAGTGTTTGTACAGTTGGTACAAATTCATAATGAACAACCCCTCTGATATCAAAAAAAGATTAGCAACATGGTTGCAACAAGTTCGCGAACTTAATTGTCATAACTTCATATATTTTTTCAAGTTAGTGTTTTGGATTTCTTTGGATAAATGCCTGGAATTGGAATTGCTGGGTTGTAATGTTGTTCTATTTTTAATTTTTGAGGAAACTGTATACTGTTTTCCATAGTGGCTGCATCAATTTCCGGTCCTTCCAACAGAGCACGAGGGTTCTCTTTTCTCCATATATTTGTCAACATTTGTTGTTTCTTGTCTTTTGGATGATAGCCATTCTCACAAGTGTGAGGTGATATCTCATTATGGTTTTAATTTGCATTTCTCTGATGATTACTGATGTTGAGAATTTTTTCATATGTCTATTGGCTCTCTGTATGTCCCCTTTGGATAAATGTCAATTGAGCTCCTCTGCCCATCTTTTAATTGAATTGTTTGTTTTTTTGGTGTTAAGTTGTATGAGTTCTTTATAAATTTTGGATATTAACCCTTTATCAGATATATCATTGGTGAATATCTACTCCCATTCAGTAGGTTGTCCTTTCATTTTGTTAATGGTTTCCTTTCTTTTGGTATTTATAGCTGCAGTTTTTACTTTTAACTTTTTATATCATCTGAAGTTCATGTTGGCTTAATTTATCCCCAAATAGCTAACAATCATCCCAGCATCTTCCTTTCCTCATTGTGGGGACAGAGCCCCAGAGAGTAGTTTACAGGCTCTCGGCCTCACGTGAAGGGGTGCTGGCTCGGGTGGTGAATGGCCGTCGGCTGTGGCTGATTGGCCATCGGCTGTGGCCGGTTAGCCGATTGGCCGCTGGTATAACTGCTGCGGCTACGAAGGATTGCCGAGGAGAGCGGAAGAGAGAGCCGAGAGAGAGAGGAACAGAGTCGAGAGAGTGGAGAAGAGTCGTCGGTCGGTCGGTTGGCGGAAAAGCGGACGGCAGGTCACGCGTCCGGTGGGCCCAGCCTCCAGTGAGACCATAGTGGTATGACTCCCCTACCTATGGCTCCGTGGGTGTTCCTTTTCGGCCTCACCATATCCTGCATTCTTGTGTAGGGAGCGGGAGCAGAGACCCCGCAGGCCTCCCCACCTGAAAGATGGCAAGGCGAGAAGGCCTCCACGCCCCACAAATGGCGCAGCGAGCAGGGTCTCCCGCACGACACTCATTGATGTGAAATATCATCCTTATTATATACTACATTGGTATGTACTTTGGGGACTGTTTATGTGCTTTCCTTCCTGATCTGTTGATCTGCTAGTCCACTCCTATGCTAGTATCATGCTGTTTTAATTATTGTTGCTTTAAGAGACATTTACGTATCAGGCAGGGCAAGTTCTTTTTCATTACTAATTTGTTTTAAAAAATCTTGGTTATTAAATAGATCAGTAAATATAAAAATTGTGTTATGTAAGTATGTGTCTTCTGAGATTCACAATTTCCCTAAATACTTTTTATTTTCTTTCAAAATATGCAGGTATTTTTTACAGATACTGGTCCTAGAAGGCTGCTATAACCAAATGTTTTCCTTCTGTGAAAACATTTACCATTCCTTATTATGCAGAGTATTACAGAATTTTATAGCTAAGACATAGTTTCAAGATCATCTAATCAGGTACCTTATTTCACAAATGAGGCATTTAGACTTTAGCAGTTTAGCAATTAGATAGTGTCAAGGTCAGGGAGAAAACCAAATGCTCTGATTCCACAATATCAGAATAAAAGAGATGGTAATGTATAATTATTTTACCATCTCATGCAATGGCATCCATAAGAGCATTTAACACATACAATTTGACACAGAATTCTCCTGGAATTTGCTTCTTGTGTCCCTTTTCTTTCTCACATCCCAATTTAAAGTTCTAAACAAACCTCTTTCTGCCTCTATCATAGACTTTATAAGTATAAATGTTGTATGTAGTACATAGTATTTTACCAGAAAACTACAATAAGATAAATTTAGACTATGGTTTGAGCATATAATTATAGCATGTCATAAAACAAAGAGAGTTAAAAATACAAAGCTAAGCCCGCAGCAATAAATACTGTATAAGACAACTCGTGGAAATCCAAAGAACTAGCAAAATCTCTTTTTAAAGACTTTCATTTAGCTTCATAGTGCAGAATCATCAAATTAAACTGTGCTTTTGGGTATGCCCAAACTGCACCTTTAAAGTGTTAACAGTTAAGGAGATTAGGTGTAGGGCTTGAGGAATAGATACATAACCTATCATATTTAGCTTACTTGGCCTAAATCAGTTCTGACCAGCAAAGACCAAAAATTATGTTCACCTCAAATGTGCATCTTGGCCTCTTGAGAAATGTTTGGATTGTAATATTTCATGCTCTTAGCCCAAGTAGCATGATTGTATTCCAACCACCTGCAGGATCAGAAATAAAGATCTTTGATCTGAGTTCCTGCCAAGTAGTCAATATTGCATAGGCAAAGATCATGCAAAGTTGAGAAGTAATTATGTAGCCAGGATCTAAATTTGGGTAGGAGATTTGAAAGAGGATGGGGACCTATGATTCTATTCCTGTTTGAAAAATATCTGACACATAAGTGCATATTTCAGTGTCAGTATTCAAAAATATTTTATATCTCTCATGAAGGGAACTGTTGATAACAATGGATAAGGGAGACTTCTGCCAATCTTGGAAAAGAAATTGCCTTGTGGAAGAAGGTTACGCACCACTGAATTCTTACTGTTGGATCATATTAAAATGTTATGCCCCTCATTCTCATCAGTAAAGAATTGAACTCCCTTTGGGTATATGTCATGCCATTAGGCATAATAGAAGCTTATGGATTTAGGGCTAGACCCCATGGTGTGGTGGACAGAAGTTAGGCAAAATGAGTTTAAGTCTCATTTCAGCCACAATGTTTCTGGGCAAATCACTCTTTCTCCATAGGCTCAGGTGTTACCCTTTCTGAGTCATGGACACCTCTGAGAACCTGATGACTGTTATGTCTTGCTGCTGAAAAAATGCATAGTACGTACATTACCCACCCCACCTGTGGAGACAGTCCCAGAGAGCAATTTCCAGGCTCTCAAACTCACTTGGAAAGGTGCTGGCTTGGGTAGTAAATGGCCATCAGCTGTGACTAGTATGCCATCAGCTGTAACCAGTTAGCCATTAGACACGAATATAAATGCCATGGCTACCCTGGCAAGTTGGTTGGTTGGCAGAGAAGCTGACAGCAGATTGTGGCTATCAAGTGCAGTTAGCAAGTGGATTGTGGATTGCGGATCGTGTTGATCTTACTTCCTGTGTCTTGCCCAGCTGCGAGTGAGACTGGGGTGCAGGAAGACCCCTCATTGGGGTACTGGCGGATGTTTGCTTTTGTGTCTCAACCAGCCGCCATCGAGAATATAGTGGTATGACTCCCCTATCTATCGCTCCATTGTTATTCCTTTTTGTCCTCACCATATCCTGCGTTCTTGTGTGGGGAGTGGGAGCTGAGACCCTGCATTACACATGGCACAGCAAGCAGGGTATGGTGCCTGTCATGCAGGGTGTCATGTGGGGTCTCAGCTCCCACTCCCCACATAAGAACACAGGACATGGTGAGGCCAAAAAGGAACACCCACGGAGCCATAGATAGGGGACTCATACCACTATAGTCTCGCTGGCAGCTGGGTTGGAGACACAGGAAGCAGGAGCCACACTATCCACAACCTGCCATCCATTTCTCTCTGCCAACCAATCAACCCCGCTTGCTAGCTGTAATCCGCCATGCTAACTGCAATCGCGCTTGCTGGCTCAGCCACCATCTTCTTGCTAGCCCCCATTTTCTGCTAGCGTAGCCACGGCAGTTATATTAGTGGCCAATGGCTCACTGGTTACAGCTGACAGCCAACTAGCCACAGCTGATGGCCATCCAATTACAGTTGATGGCCATTTACTACCCAAGTGAGCACCTTTCCACATGAGGGCGAGAGCCTGGAAACTGCACCCCTGGCTCTCTCCCCACAGTGCCGGCCAAAGCTCTCCGAAGGGAGGTGGAGCAGTTTGTGCATTCGAACACTCAGTCTCAGGAAGCCCGTGAGGAGCAGCGCCGGGAGCAGGAAACGTGATCTGCTTGGGAGAAATGTGACCTCTCGGTGAATTGGTGGTTCTCTTGAGCCTCCGGATGGCACGCCGCCCTATTGACTATAGCAGGCATCCATCGCCTTTCTTTTGGTAATTTGCTGCTGCTATAGGCTCCGAGGGTTTTGAACATCTTACGCTGAGGCTACCACCCACTCAGATACCTGGCCTGGCAAGCAGAATTCCAGCCAGGTAAGAATGGTGTCTGACCTTGGGCAGGAGGACATGTGGACCCCACACAGCGTGTGGTGCCCGGTGGCCACTGTTCTCAGGAGTTGGACCCAGGGAGGTGTGGGAAGATGTGGACGGTTCTCCAACCAGCATAGGCTGGAGAAAACAAAGGTCATTGAGGCCGTATGGGCTGGGAAGTGCTTGCTGAGGCAGCTCAGTGGGCCTTGTAGTCCCAGGAGGAAATGCTTGTTGAGTCCTGAGTGGAAGATGCAGGTGAGGTCAAGGTCGTCCCTCACCCTCAGGTTGGGGAGGACTTGTAGCCCTCGCCCTGCAGAGAGGGCACACATTATGAGGCCAATGCACAGCTCTGCCAAATGACTGTGAATATGGGAATTGCCTTCCACCCCTGATTTGACGGACCGCTTGACTGTTTGCTTGGGAATGTACCACCATGTAGTGGAACTGGTGGATATTTGCTTCCTGTGTCTCGCCCAGCTGCCAGCGAGACTGGTGCAGGAAGACCCCTTGTTGGGGTACTGGCGGATGTTTGCTTCCTGTGTCTCGACCAGCTGCCATCAAGAGTGTGTGAGCACCTTGGCTGTAAGCCACTATTGTTCCAGCATGGTACCCTGAGAACCCGGGCTGTGCCCAGGAAGTCTGGCTGTGCCCAGAAAGACTGGTAGTACCCTGAGAAACCCTGGCTGTGCTCAGAAAGTAAGTGGACATCGAGGGACACCCCCTGGGACATTACTTGGGCTGGTCTGAAACTTTTTCTTGTGAGCTAGGTTCCTGACACAGGGCCCCTCGCAGAAGACGCTTGTCGCATAGATTGTGAGGTGAGACCCTGGAGGAGTGGAGTCTGGGGACAGAGTCCCAGAGAGCAGTTTCTAGGCTCTCGACCTCATGTGGAAAGGTGCTGCCTCGAGTAGTAGATGGCCATCAGCTGTGACTAGTTGTCCATCAGCTGTAACAAGTTAACCATTAGCTACTAATATAACTGCCATGGCTATGCTGGCAAGGGGGTTTTGCTTGATTTGCAGAGAAGTGGAGGGTGGATTGCAGCTAGCAAGTGCGGTTAGCAAGCTGATTGTGGATTGCAGATGGTGTTGATCCTACTTCCTGTGTCTCGTCTGGCCGCCAGTGAGACTGGGGTGCAGGAAGACCCCTCGTTGGGGTACTGGCGGATGTTTGCTTTTGTGTCTCGACCAGCCGCCATTGAGAATATAGTGGTATGACTCCTCTATCTATTGCTCCATTGTTGTTCCTTTTTGGCCTCATCATATTCTGTGTTCTTGTATGGGGAGCAGGAGCTGAGACCCTGCATTACACCACCCCAACCCCAACACCCACACAGGATTCAGAATCTCTGGATGAGTTTATAGCCAGATCACTTTCTATTCTATTAGGACCTATAATTTAAAAATGTTTCTTTACAAAGTAAATTAGAGGTGTAAAGCCATCAAAACTATGAGAGTAGTCTTAAGTTAATAGAAGTGAACAATATCCCCTTAGTGGTTACATTTTTAACAATGACCTTTTCCAGATTGTGTGTGTGTGTGTGTGTGTGTGTACACATGTGCATTTGTGACATTGACGGGAGATAACCAATATAAAATATTTAGAAGCTACTCACTAAAACCATCACCATTTTCTCATTTTGGGTGACTTTGTTAGTTGATCTTCACTAAGAAAGAAGGTAAATAAATGACTTAAGTCTAATTGTGAAATTCCTATGGTGCGTGACTTTTGAAATAGCTTGTATTTGTCAGTATTAATATATGTGCATTTGTTAATGAAGGTGTCAAAATTTATGACACCTTCAGGAATCAGGAGGGCCTGTAGGAGGAGCTCTCACACCCTATGTTGGTCATGAAAGCCCCACAGGAAGAACTCTATGGTTATAACAGAAATCTATGGTTATAATAGAACTCTTTGGTTGTAACACTCCTCCCCTAACTTTTACATCTCCTCTATAAAAGAGCTTCATCTTCTTTGTTTTGGGGACTTGCATGACTGCACGTACTGGATTGCAGTCCTTTCTTTTTCCTGAAGAAATCCTTTGTGCTGAAGGTTTATCTGAATTTTTGTTTGTGATTGACATATTTGGGGGCCTTGTCTGTCTGTGAGCTCTTGTTTAGTACTTTGGCCTGACTCCCTGGGGGATAACCCTGTTTATTGGGACTGTGCTAGCTGTCAGCTTGATTCTTTTGGAACTGGGTCATTTGTGCTGGCCGTTGTTCCGATTCTGTCTGTCTGGAACTGGACTGTCCCATTGAAACTGTGTTGTCTTTCCTTTGGCCAGGATCTTTTGGGAGCAGGCTGTTGTACTAGAATTATGCTGTTTCAGCCATCAGCCCAACCCCTTTGGAATTGGACTGTTACAGTGGAACTGGCTGGTATTAAGCCTGCAGGGTTCTTAAGCTATTTAAGCTACTTGAGCTGCTTAAGCTATATTAAGCTGTTTGAGTTGTTTAGGCTATCTGGGGCCTTGGTCTAGAGAAAAGCTTCGTAAAAATGTGATCTCAGATATCTAAATATTTTCGGGGCATCCTCTGACAGGGACCCTGGCCGAATTTGTGTTTAAAAACTGTAGTCCCTCCTCAGGTACATTTTTATTTTTAACTGAATGAACTGATCTGACCAACAGTAATTTAGAACCAACAGTAATTTAGAACATTAATGGCCATTATGGGGAACTTTGGAAATCCCCAAACTTACTTTTCTTAAAACCGAATTGGATAATTAAAGCTCTGAAATTGGCAAAACTGAATGGAGTGCCTATTTCAAGTGGTATTTTGAGGCTTCCAGACGTAATCAGGAATCTGAAGTTGCCTCTTTGTGAAATGAAGTTTTAGAATTAACCAAAACTAACAGATTTTAAAGAAAGAGAAGATGACTTTTGAAACCTCATGTTCCTTGACTCCAGTGCTGTCTTGGCCTTCCCCCCTCGACTCCTATGTCCAAGCTCCACATCTGTTTCATCTTGCCCTCCATTCCTGACTTCCTTGCCTCCAGCTCCACCTCCAGTACCATGCTCCTCAAAACTTCCTTTCACTCCCTCCTCCTCTGAACCTTTCAGTATCTGTCCCTTTAAAGTTAAGCCTTCTGAGGATCCTAATAAACCCCAAGTTTCATATATTTCCTGAGCTAATGCTGAATGGTGAGCCACAGATAATTTCCCTAAACTCCTTGCAATGGCTTAACACTAATGGATCACCTCCTGACCCCTCATGATGATCTGCAGGAAACTCCTCTAGGTAATACTGATTTCTCATGGTTTACAGACGATTCATATTTGAAGAGTGAAAATGGTAAGTACTATTCTGGGTATGCTTCTGTAACAACTTTTGAAGTTGTTGAGGCAGCATTTTTACCTTTGGCTACTTCAGCCCAACAGGCTGAATTATATACTTTCACGCAGGCTTGTATTTTAGCCAAGGGCAAAACTGCCAACATTTATACTGACAGTAGATGTGCTTTCAGAGTAGCTCATGATTTTGGAATGTTATTGAAGCAACATGGCTTCTTTACATCCAATGGAAATAAAGTTTAAACCAGCCCATATGTTCAGGGATTATGAGATGCTATATTTTACCTGCTGCTCTATTATTAAGATCCCAGGGCATTCTTAACTTGACTCTCTGGAAGCTAAGAAAATCACCTTGCTGACACTTTAGCAAAGAATGCTGCCTTCTAAAGAACCAACAGGAGTCAAATCTCTGTCATAATGCAAAGGGATATTTCTATAGCTGATAACTTAGAAAAATCGACCAGAGAAGCCCAACAATTGGCTCCAGAAAAGGAAAAACAAGATTGGAAATCCAACAATTGTTGGTTTGATAAAAAGAGAAAGCTCTGGTTCAGACCAAATAACAACCCAGTCCTACCAGAGACTCTAAAATTCCCCTCCCCCTAGCTACTGTACATGCATTAAACCATTCGTCCACTGGCAAAATGACAGTATTTATCAATTAATATTGGTGGGGAAATAATAAGGCCATGAAAAGAGCTTACCTCTCAAAGTATAACCCACTCTGTTTGCATTGCCCCTGTTTGCACTGCCCCTGGACATTTTAAATTATCTAATGGACCATTTGAGATTTGACAAATGGATTTTATACAGGATCCCTCATCTCATGGATATAAATATATTTTAGCCATGATTTGTATGTTTTCTCACTGGACTGAAGCTTTTTATTGCAGACAAGATACTATGTCTTCTGTGGCTAAAATCCTGTTAGAAAAGTTTATCCCTACCTGGGAACTCTACTCAAACTCTAAAGTGATCAAGGAACCCATTTTATTGGTCAGATATTTCAATGAATCTGTGCTATTTGGCTGGTCTTACAACATTTTCACTGCACTTACCACCCTCACTTATCAGGTTTAGTCAAACATACTAACAGCATTATTAATTAAAATTTAGTTGGCAAAATTTGTAAAGACACTTTAAATACCTTGGCCAAACGCATTGCCATTGGTCCTTTTAAATCTGAGATCAACACTTTTGCAGGTCATAAACCCTCACCTTTTGAGATAATTACAAGACTTTCCATGTATTTGTCTCTGGCTTCTTTTGATTTTCAGTTGATAAAGGGAGACATACTTTCACATTGTAAATGCCTAATTGCTTCTATTGAGAATAACCATGCTTTTGTAGAGTAATCTTTTCACAGTGCACTCCAAGGTGATGAAAACCCCAAACACCACAGTCTGCAACCTGGAGATTTTGTTTACTGGAAAAGACACCTCCAAAAAGACTCCCTCCAGCCTCACTTGAAGGGCTCCTGTTAGCTCTACACCTGTTGCTTGTTGAACCTGCACATAAGCAGTTTTCAGACCATGCATTGTCCCTCCAACCTGGAACATGACACCCAGAAAAGGTCCTTCCTGGCATAAGGGGACAAAAGGATACTGAAATTGGAAGACCAGAATGTTGATCACTGATGCTTTCAAAGAAATATCTCGATCAAAAGGGGGAAATGTCAAATTTTATGACAGAGACCTGATCAAGATAGGAATCGGGAGGGCCTGTAGGAGGAGCTCTCATACCCTATGTCAGTTGTGAAAGCCTTACAGGAACAATTCTATGGTTATAACAAAACACTATGAATATAATAGAACTTTAAGGTTGTAACAGCCCTTACCTTAACTCCCTCCTTCTCTCTGTGAAAGAGCTTCCTCTTCTTTGTTTCTTTCTCTTCTTGCATGTGGCTTGCCATGACTGCACATACTCGCCTACAATCCTTTCTTTTTCCTGAATAAATTATTTTTGCTGAAGGAATAGCTTGCTAACTTTTTGTTTCCAGTCAACAAGGGATAGAGTATATGTGCTGTCATATTTAGTTGGGAAAGTCTTTAGGTGTCTTGTTTCTTCATTAATTTATTCTAATTGAAATATGGTAATTAAGAGTAAAACAAGAATATGCATAGATTTTTAGGGTCCTGAGACAGGACTCAGTTTTAAACCAGTTTCTAAATCTGTCTCCATCTACCATCTAATTGCCTGTATTTCCAGTTCCCTGTTTTTTAAATATAACGTCTTCCTGAAAATTTGGGTGGGAGTCCAATGTGCAACAGTCAAACAATTGGTTTGCATGCTATAAGTGTGGTTTTCTTAGAGAACTAAAATGTTATTTATTTGGTAATTATACTTTGCCTTTCAGATACACTCTTTAATGGCTAATATGGCTAGAATTTTATACATATTTTAAATTGAATTTTAAATTAATAATTGAACCAGTTGTTGGACAATTTAAGTCCAATATATATCAGAATGAACTTAATGATTTATCACTTTGGGCATGTCTAATGATCTTTTTCTGAACTGAGTTATGTTAATGAGATTCTCATTTCTATTTAGAGTCATTTTTATAAAATAACAGAACAAAATGTAATAACATATTAAAATGATTGCAGAATCACTGATGGTTGTATAAAGATTGTGACCCAGCTAAAAATGGAACTATTGCCTAGTAGTGTAGATTGCATAAAAGTCTAATGCAGCAAAGTCAAAGATTACATTTAAGTTGTAGGGAAATCTTCCCTTTGAAAAAGTTAGCATTCATCATATACTCTGCACAGCTCAAGGAAGAAGTTCCAATAAGTAAAACTATTCAGCTGTTTTTTAAATAAACTTTTTGACATCAGAGTGTTATATGCAAAAAGTTTTTTTCAAGCCAAATAGTGCTAAAAGGCCTTTGATGAAAATCATTAGCCCTTTGTCCCATCATGCTCATCTCATTCCTTAGTGGCAACCTCTTTGAAATCCATAGCTTTTTCTTCTAATACCTCCATTCTTCCAAATTATATATACACACACACACACATACACACACACACTTTTAATTCCTATTTAGACATTATCTGCTAAGATTTCATTTTTGTCAAATTTGGATTTTAGCTCACATATATTCCCCTTTTCTTCACCCTAAATCTTTTCAATATATCTCATTTTTTGTTTAAATCTATTTTATAGTTTTACTACTATGTTTATACAAATACCATTTATTGCTGAGCCAATTAGTGAACTAAGACATTTACTTTCTTTTTCAAATTTTTGTTTCTCCTGGAGTTACTTACTGATTTTTACATTATTTTTAAATTTTGTTTTCTGTAACATTTGATGAAATTTTCCAGCATACTTCAACAGTTTTGTTGGGAGATTTGTAATAATTTTCCATAACTTGTCACATGACATAATAAACTTTGAACTCCACCAGAATGTGAATTTCAAGAAGTCAGAAACTTTATTTTGTTCCTAACTTTATCCACAGTGCCTAAAACAGTCCCTGAATCAAAATAAGTTCTTCATAAATACTTGTTAAATGGAAAATAAAAATAATATCACTTCTATTGTGTCCCTGGAAGCATCCCTTCTGAAACCCTCCAATCCCCTGTTCCAATCTGGACTGACTGCTAGTTTCATAGCTATCTTTGGATTTATTTTCACTTCCTTATCCATTGGATTTTCTGTTCTGTGGATCCCATATTTTCTATTTTCTTGGTTTGCAGCCTCATTTTTGTAAAACACATCCTACAAAATCTTCTTGAGTTTGAAAGGTTTTGTGGAGGATAACTATTGCACTTGCACATGTGAGATTACAATTTGGTCTCATATCAAATTCTAATTTGACAAGTATCTTCACTCGGAATTTTGAATACATCATTCTTCCAGCATTATGTACCAGTCTCCCACACTTTATAGGCATATATGTTTGAATTTCCTCCTCTTTAATGAACCAATTATCATTCCTCCACCTACATTCTACCTCTAAATACTGTGGTTTGGAATGCAGATATATTTTAGTGTTTCATCTATTTTTACGTGACAAACTACCACAAAACACACTGGCTTGGGCCAGTCAAGATGCTGGAGTAGGTAAATGCTGGGCTTGGCTCCTCTCATGACTACATCAAAATTAAAACTTAACTACAGAACAACCATCATTGAGAAGTACCTAAAGTCTGGTTAAACCAAAGTCCTACCACTAAGGAAATACAGAAGAAGTCACTTCGAGATTGGTAGGAGGGGCAGAGACATGGAACGGGCTGGTCCCACACCTGCATGTGACCATTAAAAATCAGGAGGGATATCTCAACTGTGGAGGTCCCCCATGAAGAACAAGAGGTCCCAGCCGCAAACTAAGCTCCCCAGCACAGGGCTCCAGGGCTGGGAAGAGAAGTCCACACAACTTCTGGCTGTGAAAACCAGCATAGATTGTAGCTGAGTGTGAGACCCGAGGGTGGCTGGTGTCCCAGGCACTCTTTTAAAGGACCCACGCATACACTTAACTCACTGACAGACTCACTCGCTCTGAACTCCAGTGCCGGGAGCAGCAGCTCGAAAGGCACTAGGGACATTTGGGAGGAACTGAATTGTCTGGCTTCAAAGTGAGGGCTGGAGGGGCAGCTTTCTTCCAGATAGAAGTTCTGGCAGAATCTATTCTTTCTTTGTTGAACCCTCCCCCTTTCCCAGTGTGCAGATGCAAATAGGTTGATGAGTCTCCATCAACCTGGCTAACACTGTTTCTCTGCCCCATCCTGGTGTTTCCCTGAGACCCTACCCCACCTAACTTTTGGGCACACACAAGCCACTTCCAGTGGCTTTTCCATACAAATGGCCTGTTTGGCTCATGCAGCAGACATTTCTAAATCTCTCAAAGGTTCCCAAAACCCAAAAATGCAGTATCTGGTTTCAGCATGTCCTGTACCTCTTGATGAACAGCCCCAAGCCTGGCACTAGCAGCAGCCAGCCTCAGTTTGTGGCTTGGTATCCCAAGGAAACTCCAAGCCCAGCCATGGGTGGCAGCCCACTGCAGACTGCGTTTTGGCTCTTTCCAGGCATCCCTGGGCAGGAGATAGGCTGAGGCTGAACTTTTCCTGTAGTGGGGCCCCTCCCAGGAGGCCCTGCAGCTAGCGAGCCCAAGGGACAGCTTTCCACTGAGACAGAGAACCACCTGACCACCTCTGAGTACAACACACCCAAGGGGCAGACTGGGCAGGCACCAGACTTGGCTAAAGCAAAACTTGCTCCTTAGGGTCAGCCCTTGCACAACAGCTCTTTCACTGTTGTTATAGCCAGTCCTCACAAACAATCAGTCCAAGGGTACAGGTAAAGTACAGGTAAAGAGCTTTCCAGACAAGAAAAATCTAAAGGAGTCATCACCACAAAATCAGTATTACAAGAAATGTTAGAGGGACTTTTATAAGATGAAAAACAAAAGATAAAAATATAAGTAATAAAATGGCAATAACTACACTACATATCCTATCAATTACTTTCAATGTAAATGGATTAAATGATCCAATCAAAAGATAGCGTGGCTGAATGGATAAGAAAACAAGACCCTTATATATGCTGACTACAAGAGACTCACTTCATATTGAAAGACACACAGACACTGAACATAAAGGGATGGGGAAAAGATATTTCATGAAAATGGAAACAAAAAAAGAAAGCTGGGGTAGCAATACTTATACCAGAAAAAATAGACTTTAAAACAAAGGCTATATTAAGAGACAAGAAAGGACCCAGTAATCCCACTTCTGTGTATTTATCTGAAGAAACCCAAAATGCTACTTCAGGGGACATTTTCATCCATATGCTTGTTGTAGCATTGTTTACAATGGCCCAGATGTAGAGGCAGCCTGGGTGTGGATAAATGAATGGATAAAGAGGAAATGGTACATATGTACAATGAAATATTGCTTGGCCACGGAAGGGAATGGGTTCTTGCCATCTGCAGCAGCATGGATGGACCTGTGTTGAATGGAATATGTCAGAAAGAGAAAGATAGATGAAATGTGATTTTTCTTATATGTGGAATCCTAGAACAAAATAAAGAAAGTTTAGTGGTTGCCAGAGGGTAAAGGGGGCGGGGGGTGGGAGATGAGGGTAAGGGGGATCGAATATATGGTGATGGAAGGAGAACTGACTCTGGGTGATGAACACACAATGGGATTTATAGATGATGTAATACAGAATTGTACACCTGAAATCTATGTAATTTTACTAACAATTGTCACCCCAATAAATTTAATAAAATAAAATTTAAAAAAAAAGAAAAGAAAGAAAACAGAAGCAAACTCATACCAGTAGATACAGAGAACATTCTGAGGGCTGTCAGATGGGAATGGGGTTGAGGGTGTGGGTGAAGAAGGGGAAGGGATTAAGAAGTACAAATTGGTTGTTACAAAGCAGTCATTGGGATGTACAGTATAGCATAAGGAATATAATCAACAGTATTGTAATAACTATGTATGATGTCAGATGGGTACTAAATCGGGGTAATAGATGGGACCGTGTTGGCGGACAGGGTGAAAAAGGTGAAGAAATTAAGAAGTACAAATTGGCAGTTACATAATAGTCATGGGGATGTAAAGTAAAACATAGGGAATGTAGTCAATAATATGGTAATAACTATGTATAGTGCCAGGTAGGTACTAGACTAGTCAAAGGGATCACTTCTTAAATTATATAAATGTCTAACCAGTACATTGTACATCTAAAATTAATATAAAATATTCAATGTCAACTGTAATTGAACAATTTGAAAAGGGGGGAAGTGAAGGGGAATAAGAGGTTCAAATTTCCAGGTGTACAACAAATATGTCACGGGGATGTAATCTACAGAGTAGGAAGTATAGTCAATAATATTGTGACAACATGGTATGGTGCCAGATGGTTGCTGGACTTATCATGGTGATCACTTCTTCAGGTGTATAAATGTTGAATAACTATGGTGTCCACCTGAAATTAATATAATATTGTATGTTAACTAAATTTTAGTAAAAATATTAGGAAAAAGAAATTATTTGCTTATTTGATATCAAGAGAGTATACTTAAGATTTTTTAAAAATATTGTCATTGTTAGAGCTTGATTTCTCAGACTGCCACAGCAGATTGTTTCTCAACATTAATGAACTTTGGTTGCACAGAGCTGGTCAATGAATTAATTAAAAGGTAGCAGGAAGTGGGGTAAGGAAGTTAAAATCAATTCATTCATTCATTCATTCATTCATTCATTCATTCATCCTCCATTTGTAAAGGTACATTAAAATAGGACTCTTTATATTTCAGTTTTATCTGAGACCCTAAAAAGCTAAGAACATTCCTAATTCTAAAATGGGATCCTTTTATATATGACTTGCAATGGGGATTTCTATAAACTGATTTTGTAATCCATATCCCATCAGCAATCTTGAAAGTATTAAAAGGGTTGAAGTTACAGAAAGAGGGAGACAATTCCTTTGTAGAGAATTATTGGATTACTGTGGCATGCTCTGTTTTTTCTCCTCCTTGCCTCAATTAGGGTGAAGAAATGGGTACTTTCCCCATACCTTATGTCAAATGAGAAGGACTTAGAAGAGACTGTCCTGAGGGCTTGATATGTGTCCCTTCAAGTTTAGAAGACACAGAACACACATATTTGACTTTTGCCTTAGAAATCTAGAGTCTATATCTGTGAACTTGAGAAAGAAGAGAAGGAGGAGGGGGAGAGAGAACAACAGAGGAAGAAAGGGAGGTGCATCGTTTTATTGTTGTTGAAGATCTGCTTTTGTGTTATGGGCCAAGTGGGCCTGTAGGGGAAAGTCATCTTGGAATCATCTTTTAAAAAAGATTGTGCAAGAGGCTATCTGGAAGGAAAGGCAGGAGGTGGAGCTCAGAATTCCAGGGTTGAAATGCGGAGTCATAAGAGGCCGGCCAGAAAGATAGACATATAGATCAATCTAATAGAATTGAGAATCTAGAAGTAAAGCCATACATCTATGATCAACTGATTTACTACAAAGATGCCAAGATCATTCGGTATGGAAAGGAGAGTTTCTTCAATAGGTGGTGTTGGGACAACTGGATAGCCACATGCAAAAGAATGAAGTTGGAGTCTTACTTTATACCATATACAAAAACGAACTAAAAATGAATCAAAGCCTTAAATGTAAGAGTTAAAACTATAAAATCCTTAGAAGAAAACATAGGGGTAGATATTCGTGATTTTAGATTCTAATAATGTAAATGACAACAGGTATCATTTCTTGAGCTCTTAGTATAACCTGGACCCTTTCATTTCCATTATCTCAATGAATCCTCATAACTACCTTATGAGGTAAGGCATATTATTGCTTCCATTTTACCGACTGAGATTCGGGGAACTTACTTGCCCAAGGTCACACAGCTAGTAAGTGGTAAGGCCAGGATTCAAATCCTGCTTGATTTCACTCAATAATGCAAACACCTAAGCACAATGCTACCTTGAAGTCTGCAATTGCTGACCTGGTTTTCTTCCTGGGGGAAATCAAGCTGGACCCCTGAAGCTATTATTGCTGAATGCCAGTGGATGAGCCCTTCATATTTATTGCAATTCAGCCCCATTCCTTGCTCTCTCATTTCCTACCTTTGTACCATGTGCAGCGGGCCTAGGTAGTCCTGTTTCTGCAGGAGTAGAACAGCTGGGTTAACCCTTTCCTTCTGTAGGGGATCTCAGGGGAGGGTATGAGCCAAGGGCTGTTCCTGGAGAGGCCTGGCAATGCTTTTACTCTTCATTAAAAGTTTATGTGCATTATACACGTCATTATATGCAATTGGGTTTCTTATATGGCACTCCATTGCATAAATGACTCCCTGGACACATTTGTGAGTTTCCATTGTTATAATATAAAGGCTGGCCAAGTCACAAGGCAGATGTGTTTTAGACTATTCAATTATTCCTGGTACAACAACCAAAGCCAGGGGAGGTTTTGCTTTACACCTTTAAAGGATTGCTTGCTGGACAGCCTCAGTATTTCTATTGCTCACCACCTTTCATTTTGAATCTGAGTAATCAGGAAGATGGGAAAGGCCAAAGATAGAATATTACTCCTATTTTCAATTTCTTGTGAATTGATTTGTACCCTGTTGTACTGTGGGCTAGTTTACATAACATAAATGTAGATCCTAGAAAGGCTAATATTTTTATACTGAGAAAATGACGAAGCCATGGGAATTGCATACCTTTAAGAGATGGTAAAGAGATATGCTTTTTCATTTATTCACTCATTCTTTTTTTATATTTCAATTACAGTTGACATTCAATATTATTTTATGTTAGTTTCAGATATACAGCATAGTGTTTAGACATTTATATAATTCATGAAGTGATCCCGCAAATAAGTCTAGTGCCCACATGATTATATTTACTGAGCATTTACTGTGTGCTCAGCACAGTGGTAGGCACTAGCTGTATAGAGATGAATGTAAGACATGGTGTTTGCCATCAAAGAACTCACCCTCTAGTGGGACAACAGGTAAATTTACAATTTAAGCATAGTGTAATAACTGCTGTGAGAGAAATATGTCTGGAGTATTGTGAGAAAAGAGATTAGAGAGTGGTACATAAAGAAAAAATAACTGATGATGGACATTTATTAAAACCAACACTTCTTAGCAGAAAGGTATTTGGCTTCAGAGAAGTGGGTGTTTACCTGTCTGGAGTGGAGATGGCTCCCAGGGCAACCTGGGAACTCATGTATTAAAGATGGCAGAGTTGCTGTTAGCCTGGTACCCTGCATGGAGGAGGGCTGATCTGCCTTCTTCTTCAGGTGTCCTGCACTATTATGTTAGCAAGAAATAAACTTCTATGGGATTTGAATGATTATCATTTCAGAGTTTACTTGTTATAGCAATTAACCTATCCTCATCAATATAGTTATGATGTCATGTCAGTTTTTATAATACCTGGATTCTGGCTCCTCCTCTCGATCACTTCTGCCACCACCATAAGGTCCACATTGTGTCCCTCCCAGACTACAGCAGCAACCTTCTTACTGCTTTCTCACCATTGCCTTCAACACTTTTTGCTGACTAAGTGGAAGACTAATATGTTTTTGTTTTTTTGTTTTTAGATTTTTTTTATTAAATTTATTGGGGTGACAATTGTTAGTAAAATTACATAGATTTCAGGTGTACAATTCTGTATTACATCATCTATAAATCCCATTGTGTGTTCATCACCCAGAGTCAGTTCTCCTTCCATCACCATATATTCGATCCCCCTTACCCTCATCTCCCACCCCCCACCCCCCGCCCCCATTACCCTCTGGCAACCACTAAACTATTGTCTGTGTCTATGAGTTTCTGTTTCTCATTTGTTTGTCTTGTTCTTTTGTTGTTTTTGGTTTATATACCACATATCAGTGAAATCACATGGTTCTCTGCTTTTTCTGTCTGACTTGTTTCGCTCAGCATTACTCTCTCAAGATCCACATATGAAAAAATGCTCAACATCACTAATATGTTTTATACAACATGTTTTGGAGAAACAATGCTTGAGGCCAGAGGACTAATATTACAAAAAGGATTGTAGCAGTGGTGGTGGTGAACTCTTTTAGTGGTAGGCACTCCTCAGATACATCCCGTGCAGGCAGCCCTCTCCTTTGCCATTGCTGAAGGCAGTTTGTGAAAATGCCCATGAGCTGAAACCCAGCCAGAATTACTTAGCTTTCCTTTAATGTAGGGACCCAGAGAAATGTCTTATAACATTTGCTGTTAGACAGTAGAAATGCAGATCTGAGAGTATGGATGGTTCGTGCAATCTATTCCTGTTACTGGAAGCAGAACTCAAGATACGTGGGCTCCTAATGTGGTGGGAGGGCCAGGGTGTGATATTTTCATCCCAGCTCAATCACTTTGGACTTTGGGCAAGTTACTTGACCCCTCTCTGATTTCTGCTTTTTTTTCTTTTTTTCCGGCTGTAATGTGAGAATAAAAATAACTTAATAAAAAATAAATTAAATTAAAAAACAAAATTAAAAATAAAAACTATAAAAACCTCAGAGAGTTGTAAGAATTATATGAAGTGATGCATATAAAGCAATTGAAATACTGGCTGGCACATAGTGAATTCTCAATTTCTTTTTACTAGTTTCAGGTGTACAAAAACAACATAATGATTAGACATTTATACCCCTCACAAAGTGATAGCCCCAACAAGTCTACTACCTATCTGACACTGTACATAGTGATTAAAATACCACTGACTATATTCCCTATGCTGTACTTTACATCCCATGAATGTGTGTGTGTATGTGTGTGTATACACACATACACACACACATTATCTATCTATGTATCTATCTATCTATCTATCTCTATCTATCTATCTATCTATCTATCTATCTATCTATCTATCTATCTATCTATCTATCTATCTAACTATATATTTATCGTTGACATTCAATATTATTTTATATTAGTTTCAGGTATACAGTGCAGTGGTTAGACGTTTCTATAATTTATGAAGTGATCCACCCAATAAGTCTAGAACCCATCTGATGCTATACCTAGATTTTACAACATTATTGACTATATTGCTCATACTGTATTTCACATTCCCGTGACTATTAATTTGTACTACCTAATCCATTCATCTTTCTCATGCCTCCCCCTAAAACTCCTCCCATCTAGCAAATATCAGTTTGTTCTCTGTATCTATGGGTATCTTTCTGTTTTGTTTGTTTGTTTATTCTGTCCTTCAGATTCCACATATAAGTGAGATCATATGTAATTTGTCTTTCTCAATCTGACTTATTTAACTTAGCATAATACCCTCTAGGTCCATCCATGGCTTTGCAAGTGGTAAGATTTAATTCTTTTTTTATGACAGAATAATGCTCCATTATAGAAATGTAACACAATTTATTTATCCAACCACCTATTGATGTGTATTTTGGTTATTTCCATATTTTGGCTATTGTGAATAGCACAGCAGTAAATGTAGGGTGCATATTTTTTGTTTAATTAGTGTTTTGGATTTCTTTGGATAAATACCCAGGAGTGGAATTGCAGTGTCATAAGGTAGTTCTATTTTTAATTTTTTGAGGAACCTCCATACTGTTCTCCATAGTGCCTGCACCAATTTTCAATCCAATCAACAGCGCACAAGGGTTTCCTTTCCTCCACATCCTCACCAACACTTGTTTGTTGATTTATTGATGATACCCACCCTGACAGGTGTGAGGTGGTATCACATAGTGGGTTTTATTTGCATTTCTCTGATGATTAGTGACGTTGAGCATCCTTTTATATCTCTATTGGCTGTCTGTGAGTTCTCTATGGAGAAATGTCTCTTCAGGCCCTTTGCTCATTTTTTAATTAGATTTTTTTGTGTTTTTCGTGTTGAATTGCATGAGTTTTTTTTTTTTTTTTTAATTTTGGATAGTAACCCCTTATCAGATGTATCGTTCACAAATATGTTCTCCCATTCAGTAGGATGTCTGTTTGTTTTACTGATGGTTTCCTTTGCTGTGAAAAAGCTGTTTAGTTTGATATAATCCAACATGTTTATTTTTTCTTATGCTTCCCTTGCTCGAGGGGATATATCAATAAAAATATTACTAAGGGTAATGTCTGAGAGTTTACTTCCTATATTTTCTTCTGGGAGTTTATGGTTTGGGGTCTTATATTGAAGTCTTTAACCATTTTGAGTTTATTCTTGTATACGGCGTAAGAAGGTGGTCCACTTTCATTCTCTTTGCATGTATCTGTCCAGTTTTTCCAACACCATTTAGTAAATAGACTGTCTTTACCCCAGTGTAAATTCTTCCTTCCTTTGTCATAGATTAAGTGACCATATAGGCATGGATTTATTTCTGGACACTCTATTCCATTTCATTGATCTGTGTGTCTGGTTTTATGACAATACTATGCTGTTTTGATAACTATGACCTTGAGTGTAAGTTGATATCAGGTAGCATGATACCTCAGCTTTGTTCTCCTTTCTCAGGATTGCTGTGGTTATCAGGATGTTTTTATGGTTCCACATAAATTTTAGGATTATTTTTTCTAATTTTGTGAAAAATACCATTGGTATTTTGATAAGGATTGCATTGAATCTATATATTGCTTTGGTTGTTGTGGACATTTTAATATATTAATTCTTCCTATCTGTGAGAATGGTATGTTTCCATTTATTTGTATCTTCTTTAATTTCTCTGTTCAATGTTGTATACATTTCTGAGTATAGGTCTTTTACTTCCTTGGTTACATACAGAGGGTACCAAAAAATGTATACACATTTTAAGAAAGGAAAAAATCTGTATTAAAATTGTAATACTCAATATATACCAATAACAGAAGATGAATACAAATCACGTGTATACATTTTTGGTACCCCCAGTATATTCCTAAGTATTTTATTTTTCTGATGCAATTATAAATGGGATTGTTTTCTTAATTTATCTTTCTGATAGTTTGTTGTTGGTGTATAAAAAAGCAACTGATTCCTGAATATTTGTGTCCTGCTACTTTGCTAAATTCATCAGTTTTAATAGATTTTTGGTGGAATTTTTGGGGTTCTCTAATGTAGCATCATATCATCTGCAAATAATGACAGTTGTACTTCCTCCATTCCCATTTGGATGCCTTTTATTTCTTTTTCTTGCCTGATTTCTGTGGCTAGAACTTCCAGCAATATGTGGTGAAAGTGGGCATTCTCGTCTTGTTCCTGATTTTGAGGAGAATGATTTTAGCTTTCCCACATTGAGTATGATATAAGCTGTACATGTGTCATATATGGCCTTTATTCTGTTGAGATGTTTCTTTTATTTCCACATTGCTGAGAGTTTTTATCATAAATGGATGCTGGATTTTCTCAAATGATTTTCCTGCTTTTATTGATATGACCATATGATTTTTATTTTTTGTTTTGTTTATGTGATGTATCACATTAATTCATTTGTGAATATTGTACCAAACTTGCATACCAGGAATGAATCCTACTTGATCATGGTGTATGATCTTTTTAATGTATTGCTGAATTCAGGTTGGTAATATTTTGTAGAGGAATTTTGCATCTATGCTCATTAGAGATATCGACCTATAGTTTTCTATTTTTGTCATGTGTCTAGTTATGGAATCAGGGTAATGGTGGCCTTGTAAAATGAGCTTGGGAGGCTTCTCCTCCTCTTGGAGAATTGATGTTAATAATTTTTTGGATGATTGGTAAATTGCACCTGTGAAGCCATCTGGTTCAGGACTTTTGTATGGTGGGAGCTTGTTGATTACTGATTCAATTTCGTTCGTAGTAATCGGTCTCTTAAGATTTTCTGTTTCTTCTTGATTGAGCCTTGGAACATTATATGCTTCTATGAATGTATCCATTTCTTCCAGATTATCCAATTTGTTGGCATATAGTTGCTTATAGCATTAATAATTTTGGCTTTCTGTGGTGTCCGTTATCACTTCCGTCTCTTTTTTTAATAAAAGTTTATTGGGGTGACAATTGTTAGTAAAGTTACATAGATTTCAGGTGTACAATTCTGTATTACATCATCTATAAATCCCCTTGTGTTTTCACCACACAAAGTCAGTTCTCCTTCCATCACCATATATTTGATCCCCTTTACCCTCATATATGACCCCCCCTCCCCCTTACCCTCTGATAACCACTAAACGATTGTCTATGTCTATGAGATTTTGTTTCTCATTTGTTTGTCTTGTTCTTTTGTTGTTTTTCGTTTATATACCACATATCAGTGAAATCATATGGTTCTCTGCTTTTTTTTTAAATTTTATTTTATTAAATTTATTGGGGTGACAATTGTTAGTAAAATTACATAGATTTCAGGTTCTCTGCTTTTTTTTAATTTTTATTTTATTAAATTTATTGGGGTGACAATTGTTAGTAAAATTACATAGATTTCAGGTTCTCTGCTTTTTTTAATTTTTATTTTATTAAATTTATTGGGGTGACAATTGTTAGTAAAATTACATAGATTTCAGGTGTACAATTCTGTATTACATCATCTATAAATCCCATTGTGTGTTCATCACCCAGAGTCAGTTCTCCTTCCATCACCATATATTCGATCCCCCTTACCCTCATCTCCCACCCCCCACCGCCCGCCCCCCTTACCCTCTGGCAACCACTAAACTATTGTCTGTGTCTATGAGTTTCTGTTTCTCATTTGTTTGTCTTGTTCTTTTGTTGTTTTTGGTTTATATACCACATATCAGTGAAATCACATGGTTCTCTGCTTTTTGAGTCTGAAAAGCTTCTTTCACTTAGCATTATAATCTCAAGATCCATCCATGTTATCACAAATGGTCCTATTTCATCAATTCTTACCGCCGAATAGTATTCCATTGTGTATTTTTACCACAACTTCTTTATCTATTCATCTATCAAAGGACATTTTGGTTATGTCCATGTCTTGGCCACCGTAAATAAAGCTGCAACATTGGAACACACTTGACTTTAAGTATAAATGTTTTCATACTTTTTGGGTAGATACCCAGGAGAAGGATTGCTGGGTCATATGGTAATTCTAGTCTTAATGTTTTGAGGAATCTCCACACTGCCTTCCATAGGTGTTGCACCAGTCTGCATTCCCACCAACAGGGTATGAGGGTTCCTTTTTCTCCACAGCCTCTCCAACACTTGTTACTATTTGTCTTGTTGATGATAGCCATTCTGACTGGGGTGATGTGATATCTCATTGTGGTTTTCATTTGCATTTCTCTGATAGTTAGTGATGTTGAGCATTTTTTCATATGTCTATTTGCCGTTCGTATTTCCACTTTGGAGAAATGTCTCTTCAGGCCGTCTGCCCATTTTTCAATGGGGTTGTTTGTTTTTTTGTTCTAGAGTTGCATGAGTTTCTTATATATTTTGGATATTAGCCCCTTATCGTAGGCAATGTTTGCAAAAGTCTTCTCCCATTCAGTTGGTTACCTCTTTATTTTGTCAATGGTTTCTTTTGCTGTGCCAAAGCTTTTAAGTTTCATATAGTCCCATGCATTTATTTTAGCTTTTGCTTCCCTTGCCTTTGGAGTCAAATTCATAAAATGCTCTTTGAAGCTAAGATACATAAGTTTAGTACTTATGTTTTCTTCTATGAAGTTTATTGTTTCAGGACTTATGCTTAGGTCTTTGACCCATTTTGAATCAATTTTGGTACATGGTGACAGATAGCAGGCTAGTTTCATTCTTTTGCACGTGGCTTTCCAATTCTGCCAGCACCATTTATTGAAGAGGCTGTCTTTTCTCCATTGTATGTTTTTAGCTTCTTTGTGAAAAATTATCTGTACATATTTATGTGGTTTTATTTCTGCATTCTCAATTCTATTCCATTGGTCTATGTGTCTGTTTTTCTGGCAATATCATGCTGTTTTGATTATTGTAGCCACATAGTACAAGCTAAAGTCAGGGAGTGTGATACCTCCAGCCTTGTTCTTTTTTCTTAAGATTGCTTTGGCTATTCGGGGTCTTTTGTGGTTCCAAACAAATCTGATGATTTTTTGTTCTATTTGCTTAAAAATGCCATTGGGATTTTGATGGAGATTGTATTAAATCTGTATATTGCTTTGGGTTATATGGCCATTTTAACTATGTTGATTCTTCCAATCCATGAGCATGGAATGTCTTTCCATTTATTTGTGTCTTCTTCAATTTCTTTTAAATATGTCTTGTAGTTTTCAGCATATAGGTCTTTCACATCCTTGGTTAAGTTTATTCCTAGGTATTTTATTCTTTTTGCTGCAATTGCAAAAGGAATTGTTTTTTGTTTTTTGTTTTTAATTTCTCTTCTGAAATTCCATTGTTTGTATATAGGAATGCAATGGACTTTTGTACGTAGATTTTGTAGCCAGCAACTTTACTGTATTCGTTGATTTTTTCTAATAGCTTTTTGGTTGAGTCTTTAGCGTTTTTTATGTATAGCATCATGTCATCTGCAAAGAGTGATAATTTAACTTCTTCCTTCCCAATTTGGATGCCTTTTATTTCTTTCTCTTACCTGATTGCTCTGGCGAGGACTTCCAACAGTGTATTGAAAAACAGAGGTGATAAGGGACAGCCCTGTCATGTTCCTGAACATACAGCAAGGGGCTTCAGTTTTTCACAGTGAATTATGAGATTAGCTGAGGGTTTGTCATATATGGCCTTTATTATGTTAAGGTATTTTCCTTCTATATCTATTTTATTAAGTGTTTTAATCATAAATGGATGTTGTATCTTGTCAAATGCCTTTTCTTCATCAATCGATATAATCATATGATTTTTGTCCTTTATTTTGTTTATGTGGTGTGTTACTTTGATGGATTTGCTCATGTTGAACCATCCTTGTGCCCCTGGGATAAATGCCACTTGGTCATGATGAATAATCTTTTTAATGTATTGCTGCATTCGATTTGCTAGAATTTTGTTTAGGATTTTTCAATCTGTATTCATCAGAGATATTGGTCTGTAGTTTTCTTTTTTTGTGTAATCCTTACCAGGTTTTGGTAACAGGGTAGTGTTGGCCTCATAAAATGAGTTAGGGAGTACTCTCTCTTCTTCAATTATTTTGGAAGAGTTTGAGCAGGATTGGTATTATATCCTCTTTGAAGGTTTGGTAGAATTCACCAGTGAAGCCATCTGGTCCCAGACTTTTGCTTTTAGGATGGTTTTGGATGACTGATTCAATTATGTTACTGGTGATCGGTCTGTTTTGATTTTCCAGTTCTTCATGGTTCAGCCTAGGAAGGCTATACAGTTCTAAGAACTTGTCCATTTCTTCTAGGGTATTGAATTTGGTGGCATATAGTCCTTCATAGTATTCTTGGATGTTCCTTTGTATTTCTGTGGCATCAGTGATAACTTCCCCTTTTTCATTTCTCATTTTGTTCATTAGTGTTCTATTTGCTTCTTGGATTCGAGGATCCAGTTCTTTCCACAACTTTGGGAAGTTCTCATCGACAATTTGTTTGAATATATTCACTGTTCCCTTTTCTCTTTCTTTCCTTCCGGTATGCCCATTATTCTTATATTGCTCTTTCCGATGCAGTCCGAAAGTTCTTATAGACTTCTTTATTTCTTTTAAGTCTCAAGTCTCTTTCTTCTTCCATCCGTGTCATTTCCAGGTTTCTATCTTCCATGTCACTGACTCTTTCCTCCATCTGGTCAACTCTAATACCGAAGCTGGTTATTTCATTCTTAATTTCTTCTATTGAGTTCTTAATCTCCAGAAATTCTATTTGGTTCTTTTTTTAAAATTTCAATCTCTTTCGTAAAATGCTCATGTTGTTCTTTGAGTGTGTTTCTGAGTTCATTAAACTGCCTTTCTTTGTTTTCTTGCATCTCGTTGAGTTTTTTCAGAACTGCACTCATGAATTCTCTGTCATTTAAGTCACATATTTCCACATCTTTAAGTTCGTTTTCTGGAGACTTTTCACTTTCTTTGTGAGCTGTCTTGTTGCCTTGGTTATTCGTGGTAATTACTGATTTATTATTTTTCTTCCTAGACATCTACAGGAGTGGGTTCTGCAACAGGTTGACAGGAAGTCGTCTTTCTTTAGTTTTCCAGTACTTGTTGGTAGAATGTTTTATTTTCTCTCTGACTGCAGCCTTTGTACTCTCTCACATGGTAGTGCTATGTTTTCTCTGCACTATTCCAGCTTCTCACACAATGGGGGATTCCGTGGGAGACGGACTTCTCCTCTGTTAATAGTTTGCCTGGGTCACACGGCACAGTGTCCGTGTGGGTATGCGGAGAGTTTTTGAAGTTCCAAAGCTCTTCCTGCATCAGATTCAGAGTCCATATGTTTCAGCAGTTCTGTTTACTCCTGCAGGGATCTGCCCAGATAGGTGGGGCCAGGGGCGGGGCGAATTGTGAGAGGTGGCCCAGAGCAATGTCGGTGACCACCACCACAGCCAGTCCTGCTTCCACAGCTCCCTCCCCTTTGCCGAAACTAGTTGGGCTGCGAATCTGTGTCTGCGGTCCACAGTTCTCAGAACAGCATATATTCTGTTCTTTTGATCTAACACTGCTACTATTCCTTTTCTAGCACCTGGCAGGTGGTGGCGTGGCGAGCTCTGGGAGGGTAGGGAGGGGGCGGCTAGTCTCAGTGCCTAAGGCTTCCATTGTCTGCTCAGCAGTGAGAGCTTAAACCACCGTTTTCAGCCTTCTTCACTCAGTCTTTTCTCCGAGGTCTCTGCCATGAGCGTTGGGTTCAGCCATGTTATATGCTGTCCCCTCAGCCCTGTGGGCCATAAGCGTAGCCCTAGCAGTCCTAGTTTTTCCCTCTCCCACAGCTGCGGTAGTTGTGGGATACAGCTGCGGTAGTTGTGGGATACAGTTGCGGTAGTTGTGGGATACAGCGAGCTCGGAGCACTGAGCTAGGTCTGTATCCTGTACCTGCACGGCTCTGTCTCCCCACTTCTCTCTTCCCTCCTCCCCTGCCCATGCGATTCGCCCACCTTTAGGTGAATTCAGTAGTGGGCCTCTTCCTCTTGCCTGTCTGCTGTGCAGGCAGTCCTTTGTGGAGTCATAGTTGTTCGATTAGTTGTAAATTCCAGGGGATATTTACAGAGGCTCACCTTACGCTGCCATTTTGATGACATCTCTCACCACTTTTATTTAACATAGTTCTGGGAGTTCTAGCTACATCAATGAGACCAAAAAAAAAAAAAGAAAGAAAAAAGCATTCAAATTGGAAAGGAGGAAGTAAAATTGTCTTTTTATGTAGATGACATGGTACTGTATTTAAAGAACACCAAAGACTCCTTCAAAAAAATATTAGAATTGATAAATGAATTTAGTAAAATAGTAAGATACCAAAATTAATATTCAGAAATCAGTTGCATTTATATACACCAATAATAAACTATCAAAAGGAGAAATCAAGAGAACAATCCCATTTACAATTGCTTCAAAAACAATAAAATACTTAGGAATAAATTTAACCAAAGAAGTAAAAGAACTGTACTCAGAAAACTATAAGACACTGAAGAGAGTGTTCAAAGAAGATATAAATAAATGGAAACACATACCATGTCCATGGATATTAAGAATTAATATAGTCACCTCAATAAATTTAATAAAAAAAAAAAGAATTAATATAGTTAAAATGTCAATACTACCTAAGGCAATATATAGATTCAGTGCAATTCCTATCAAACTGCCAGTGACATTTTTCTCAGAAATAGGATATGTAATCCTAAAATTTATATGGAACCATAAAAGACCCCGAATAGCTATGTCAATCTTGAGAAATAAGAACAAAGTGGGGGGTATCACACTACCCGACATCAAATCATACTACAAGGCAATAGTAATCAAAACAGCATGGCACTGGCATAAAAACAGACACATAGATCAATGGAACAGAATAGAGACCCCAGAAATAAATCCATTCCTATATAGTCATTTAATCTATGACAATGAAAGCAGGAATTTACACTGGGATAAAGATAATCAATTTGATAAATGGTGCTGGGAAAACTGGACTGACACATGCAAAAAAAAAAAGAAACTGGACCACCTCCTTACACCATATATGAGAACAAATTCAAAATGGATTAAAGACTTAAATGTAAGATGTGGAACCATAAAACTCCTAGAAGAAAATATGGGGAGTAAATTTGCAGACACTACCCTGAGTAATATTTTTACCATTATATCCCCTCGGGTAAAGGAAGGAAAAGAAAAAATAAACATATGGCATTACATCAAACTAAAAAGTTTTTTCACAGCAAAGGAAATAATAAATAAAATAGAAAGACAGCCTACTGAATGTAGAAAATATTTGTCAATAATACATCTGATAAGGGGTTAATATCCAAAATTTATAAAACACTCATTCAACTAAACACCAAAAATACAAGCAACCCAATTTAAAAATGGGCAGAGTACATGAAGAGACGTTTCTCTAAAGATGATATACAAATGGCCAAAAGACATATGAAAAAATGCTCAGCCTCACTAATCATTAGAGAAATGCAAATAAAAGCCATGGTGAGATACTACCTCACTCTGGTCAGAATGGCTATCATCAAGAAATCAACAAGCAACAATTTGCTGGTGAGGTTGTGGAGAAAAGGGATCCCTTGTGCACTGTTGGTGGGATTGCAGATTGGTGCAGCCACTATGGAAAACAGTATGGAGATATCTCAGAAAACTGGAAATGGAACTACCTTATGACCCAGCAATTCCACTTTTAGGTATCTATCCGGAGAAATCCAAGATGCTAATTCAAAAAAATATATGCACCCCTATGTTTATTGCAGCGCTATTCGCAATAGCCAAGACATGGAAACAACTGAAATGCCCATCAGTAGATAATTAGATTTAGAAACTGTGGTACATTTATGCAATGGAGTATTTCTCAGCTATAATGAAGAATGAAATCTTCCCATTTGCGATAATATGGATGGATCTGCAGAACATTATGCTACGTGAAATAAGTCAGTTGCAGAAAGACAAATACCATATGATGTTACTTACATGTAGAATCTAAAGAACTAAATAAATGAGCAAAATAAACAGAAATGGTCTCAGAGATATAAAGGAAAAACTGGAGTTTGTTAGATGGGAGGGAGGTGGGGATGAGGGAGAAAGGGAAGGCATTAGAAAGCACAAATTAGAAACTACAATATTGCCACAGGGTATGAAAGACAGTTTGTGGAATACAATCAATAATGTTGCAAAGAGCAACCAGGTAGTCCTGGTTGACTCTGGGCCACCAAAGATAAGAAGATGTGGTCCCTGAGTGCAAGGAGCTCACTGTCTAGTGCAAAGCTATTATAGGACAACGTGGGAAGTACCATGAGGAAAGTGAATCATGATATCATGAGAGCATGACAGTGCCAGGAGGGGATCAAAATGGGTCGGAGGACCCCTGGGGGAATGTTAAAAAGATGAATAGGAATTAGGCTGTGGAAAGGAAACAAGATGGTGGGCAAGGGCATTGCAGGCTCAAGCGGCAGCAGGAACAGGAGAAAAGAACCTGAAGGAGCAAGTGGGAACAAAGACCTTTCTTGCCCTTCTCTGGCTGGACATCTTTTCCCAAGGTCAGGGCGGCTGCGTACAGCTGGACATGTCCTCGTGGAGAGTGGCACCTCAAAACCAAGCTGTCCACATTCAAACCACACCCCAAACTAAAACAGCTCACTGGTCCACCTGTTTCCCCTCGATTTAACTAACTTGGTTACATCATCATTATTCTCCTGCTATTTAATAAAATGACACTGTACGGCCAAAAAAAAATAATGTTGTAAAGATTCTGTAGGGTGTCAGATGGACACTTGTCTTATTAGGGAGACAACTTCATGGACAGTGTAGATGCCTGATCACTGCACTGTACACCTGAAGCTGAAGCTGAATAATATTGTATGTCAACTATAATTTAATATATATATAGTTATGGGATATGGAGTACAGCATAGGGAATAGAGAGAGTGGAATTGTAATAGATATATACGATGTCAGAGGAGCAATAGATTGGGGGATATCACTTTGTGAGGGGTGAAATGCCTATTGTTTTGTACACCTGAAACTAATAAAATTAAAAGAAAGAAATACTATGTACACCTGAAAGTAATATAATATTGTATGTTATATTTTAATAAAAACCTTTTTTAAAATAAAATTTAAAAAACACATACATATTTAGCAGAGGCAGACCTTTATTTAACTAGCCCTGGTGTAAAGATTTCTTGTCTTTTGCAGCTACACAGCTTTCGGAGAGTGCCTGGTACCTGAAGGCCGGCTCCTACTGGGACTAATTCTATCCAGACAGCTCCAAATATGTTCATTAGTCGCTGATTAGGTTTCACACAGGTGGGGAAGGTTAGGGGCACAGATAGAGAGGTGGTGCTGATTGTGTTAAGCATAAAACACCATCTGTTTCCCACGTAAGAAAAGGAACTGCACCCATACTTCGTGAAGGATAACAGGCCCTGCGGAAGCTGCTGCTCCCTCATTTACTTTCTTTCGTTCTCTGACTACATTTACAGGTACCAAAACAAGTTGGCAAAAATTAAGAAAACATAAAATATATCTGAAGGCTGTTGAAAAATCTATTATGTTCCTAACCATCACATTTAGGCTTGCTTATGTTAATGAATGGGACATTTTTCCCCCAATGCACACATTATACTTGGCACAAAAATATACTATATTGATTCCTTTTCAATGTAAGGACTTTATTCCTCCAAGGCAAGCAGCCTTCCCTGTTAGCCAGCTCTTGGAGGCACTTTAATATGGTTTTGTTTGTGACTAAAGAATGCAAATGAGCTGACATGCAGATTTCCCTTTTATAACCAAATAAACAGCCTGGAAGGTCTGGGGGAGGAGGGGTAGCAGTTGATGGAGTGAGCTGATGGGCACTTGAGTTCACCTGATAAGGGCTCCAGCTACTTTGTTGTTTTTGCCCACCCAGAGTCAGAAGCTCAAAATGCTGTACTCATTCCAGCTAGCCGCCCAGAGCAAACCACTCAGCCACCTGTCCTTTCCCCATTCACCATTCCTAAAACTTTCCTGCCCAGCAGGTGGTGGAAGGGATAGTGTGGGGCAAAGCTTGTCCCCACACTTGTACTCTTCCATTCATGACCTCACTGGTAAAAAGTCCCTTCTTTATTATTGCTAGTGTCGTGCGGGGAGGCCTGCGGGGTCTCTGCTCCTGCTCCCCACATAACGCAGAATATGGTGAGGCCAAAAAGGAACACCCACGGAGCCATAGGTAGGGGAGTCATACCACTACGGTCTCACTGGAGGCTGGGTTCACTGGACGTGCGACCTGCTGTCCGTTTTGTCTGCAACCCACCGACGACTCTCTTTCACTCTCCTCCACTCTCCTCCACTCTCCTTGGCTCTCCTTCGTAGCCACAGCAGTTATATTAGCGGCTAATTGGCTAACTGGCTACAGCTGACGGCCAATCAGCCACAGCTGACGGCCATCTACTACCCAAGCCAGCACTCCTCCACGTGAGGCCGAGAGCCTGTAAACTACTTTCTGGGGCTCTGTCCCCACAGCTAGAGATCAGCACAGCCAGCTGGAAGCCAAGCAGTGTGACTCCCGTTCCCACCCCAGACAAATGAGGGGAGGAGGCAGCCTTGCCCTAGAGCCATAGTCAGCAAGCCATTCTGGGGTTCTGCTGGTAAGCTTCAGCTCTTTGGGTAAAGTATGGTGTATGCAGCCTGGGGCTGGATAGGGGAGGAGAGAGAAGAACCTTGCTGATGCCTGACATCTTTGGACTCTCTGGGGCAGTGTCATGTGGGTCTCAGCTCCCGCTCCCTGCACAAGAACACTGGACATGGTGAGGCCATAAAGGAACACCCATGGAGCCATAGATAGGGGACTCATACCACTATAGTCTCGCTGGCGGCTGGGTTGGAGATACAGGAAGCAGGAGCCACAGGATCCACAATCTGCCATCCGAATCTCTGCCAACCAATCAACCCCCTAGTGTAGCCACGGCAATTATATTTATGGCTAATGGCTAACTGGTTACAGCTGATGGCCAACTACTCACAGCTGATGGCCATCTACTACCCGAGCCAGCACCTTTCCATGTGAGGTTGAGAGCCTGGCAACTGCTTTCTGGGGCTCTGCCCCAACAGGCAGCTTTGTTGTCTTTCTGGAGGAGTCAGTCCCCAGCATGCTGTGAAGTCATCTGTGGAGGGGGGAAGGGCCGTTCATCACCACTCTCAGACACAAAGGGCCTGGAGACTCCCTGACTCCTGAGGCTGATGCTAACTAACCTCCCAGCCTCCTTCCCTTGGCATTGTCCTGGCTGCTCCTCCATAACTGATAACCATAACTTTATGTATATGCAGGGCATGGCCTCAGCAGGAATGTTTCACAAATTAGAAATTAGTTACAATAAGGCCACTCTACAGACAGCTTGTAATGCAGGAACTCAGCTCCTGCTCCCCACACAAGAACGCAGGATATGGTGAGGCCAAAAAGGAACAACAACGAATTCATAGATAGGGGAATAATACCACTATATTCTCGATGGAGGCTGGTCGAGACACAAAAGCAAACATCTGCCGGTAACCCAACGAGGGGTCTTCCTGCACCCCAGGCTCACTGGCAGCCAGGAGAGACACAGGAAGTAGGATCAACACTACCTGCAATCCACAATCCACTTGCTAACTGCAATCCATGCTTGCTAGTGTAGCCATGGTAGTTACATCAGTGGCTAATAGCTAACTGGTTACAGCTGATGGCCAACTAGTTATAGCTGATGGCCATCTGATCATAGCTGATGGCCATCTACTACCCAAGCCAGCACCTTTCCACATGAGGTCGAGAGCCTGGAAACTCTCTCTCTGGGACTCCATCCATACACAGCTCTTTGTCAATGACCAGTGATGTTAGTCACTCTGGCCCTGAAGCCCCTCCACTATCCAACACTCCATATCCCCCTGTGTACCTCCTACCTGATCTCTGGGCATCCAGATTTAGTGCTTGACTGTCCTCCAACCCCACTGAGCATACTCCTACCCCTACATTTGCACACAAGTCATTTGCGCACAAGTCATTTTTTTCTGACAGAAATGCACACTTTTCTTCTTTCTTCTATTATATTCCAACCTATTCAAAGGACGTTTAAGCCTTCCTGAAGTCTGTCTGCCCATTTAGACCTGTTCTTCCTCTGAACACCTCTAGCATTTATTGTCTCTTCACCTTTGGGGCAATTAATCATATGCCTTCTGGGATTCTTTTTTTAAATTTTTTTTTTAATTGGGGAACAGTGTGTTTTCCCAAGGCCCATCAGCTCCAAGTCGTTGTCCTTCAATCTAGTTGTGGAGGGCGCAGCTCAGTTCCAAGTCCAGTCTCCATTTTCAGTCTTTAGTTGCAGGTGGCACAGCCCACCATCCCATGTGGGAATTGAACCAGCGATCTTGTTGTTGAGAGCTCGGGTTCTAACCAACTGAACCACCCAGCCACCCCTTCTGGAATTCTTTTTTTTTTCTCACACAATTTTTATTTATCCCTGTCGTGCAGGAGACCCTGCTCGCTGCGCCATTTGTCGTGCGCGGAGGCCTGCTCGCCGCACCATTTTTCAGGCGGGGCGGCCTGCGTGGTCTCTGCTCCCGCTCCCCACACAAGAAAGCAGGATATGGTGAGGCCAAAAAGGAACACCCACGGAGCCATAGGTAGGGGAGTCATACCACTATGGTCTCACTGGAGGCTGGGCCACCGGACAAGCGACCTGCCGTCCGCCTTTTCGCCAACCGACCGACCAACGACTCTCCCCCACTCTCTCGACTCTGTTCCTCTCCTCTCTTCCACTCTCCTCGGCTCTCCTCCGTAGCCGCAGCAGTTATACCGGCGGCCAATCGGCTAACCGGCCACAGCCAACAGCCAATCAGCCACAACTGAGCCAGCACCTTTCCACATGAGGCCGAGAACCTGTAAACTACTCTCTGGGACTCTGTCCCCACACTCCACCCCTACAGGGTCTCGCCTCACAATCTACGCGACAAGCGTCTTCCACGAGGGTCCCTGTGCCGTATTAGCTTACTGACACCTATGGACGAAAAGAAACGGTAGTCTTAGGAAACAACAATGGCAAATCCCTTCCATCTGGGAGGATACATGCTAGCTTTTTGTCCTGGGAAAGGAGGGTCGCTGCCACTGGCACCTTTCCCAGTTTGTGGTACCAGACCTTTATGGCAGTGCTTGGGATCCCTTGCATAGTTTCAACATGTACCAGAAGAGGGGACCCCACAATAGGCCATAGTGAGAACACATAGTTTCCTCGCAAAATCATCCCGGTATCGGGACCTCTGTATACTACAGTCACTTGCGGTGGCCACTCAACCACCACCCCTGGCGTCACTTGCAAATCATGAGTCAAACCGGCCCCCCATGGGGCTATCAGACCCAACCATCGACAGTGGGGGCTTTGACCTGCCAGGGCCAAGTCCACTACATAGTGATATGTCCCCAGGCAGACAGTCAGACGATCCATTAAATCATGAATTGAAGGCACTGCAGCGTGCAAGGGTGGCGACACCTTATTTAATTCCCTATAGTCCACAGTCATTCGCCAGGTCCCATCTGGCTTCTTGACAGGCCATACTGGGGAGTTAAAGGGACTGTGCATTGGCCTCACAATATGTGCCTTTTCCAATTCCAGTACTGTACGACCAATCTCCTCCTGTCCTCCTGGCAGGTGGTACTGTCGCACTGTAACCACGCGCCAGGGCTGTGGCAACACTTGAGGAGGGTGGTGAGCATGTCCGCGTGTCACTGCTTTCACCACCCGGATCCGGAGACGGAACTCTCCTACCGACGTCTGTAAGCTGAGGCCATGTAGCACGTCCGCCTCTAGAATACACCCCAGAACCGGGGAGACATAAACCTTGTAGGTACGAGGAGGAAGCCTTCCTATACCCAGTGGTAAGGAAACGGCTTTCACAGTCAGTTTTTCCCCCGTAGCCATCAATGCAGACTGCTGGTCCAGGGAACAGCTCTGGATTCCCATAAACGAGACTGCAGTCAGCGCCAGTGTCAACTAGAGCCAAAACCCTCTGTACATTCGAAGGGGACCAATGTATGGACAGTTCCACGTGGGGCCTCTGGTCCCTGATCGTCCCCTCTGACCGGGTACCTTGGCCCCACCCCTAATCAAGCTGAGAGGGGTTGGCCTCAAGTGGCTGCATGAAGTCCTGGAGGGACACGGGTCGCGCTTTGCAGGTGGCTATCCAATTCTCCCAGCACCATTTATTGAAGAGGCTGTCTTTTTTCCATTGTATGTTTTCTGCTTCTTTGTCAAAAATTATCTCTCCATATTTATGTGGTTTTATTTCTGGGTTCTCAATTCTATTCCATTGGTCTATGTGTCTGTTTTTCTGCCAATACCATGCTGTTTTAATTATTGTAGCCCTGTAGTACAAGCCAAAGTCAGGAAGTGTGATACCTCCAGTATTGTTCCATTTTCTTAAGATTGCTTTGGCTGTTCAGGGTCTTTTGTGGTTCCAAACAAATCTGATGATTTTTTGTCCTATTTCTTTAAAATATGCCATTGGGATTTTGATGGGGATTGCATTGAATCTGTATATTGCTTTGGGTAATATGGCCATTTTAACTATGTTGATTCTTCCAATCCATGAACACGGAATGTCTTTCCATTTCTTTGTGTCTTCTTCAATTTCATTAAAAAATGTCTTATACTTTTCAGCATATAGGTCTTTCACATCCTTGGTTAAATTTATTCCTAGGTATTTTATTCTTTTGCTGCAATCGCAAAAGGAATTGTTTTTTGTATTTCTTTTTCTGAGATTTCATTGTTAGTATATAGGAAAGCAATGGACTTTTGTACGTTGATTTTGTAGCCAGCAACCTTACTGTATTCGTTGAGTGTTTCTAATTGCTTTTTGGTGGAGTCTTTAAGGTTTTCTATATATAGCATCATGTCATCTGCAAAGAGTGATAATTTAGCTTCTTCATTCCCAATTTGGATGCCTTTTATTTCTTTCTCTTGCCTTATTGCTCTGGCAAGGACTTCCAACACTATGTTGAAAAGCAGAGGTGATAGGGGACAGACCTGTCGTGTTCCTGAACGTAGAGCAAATGGCTTCAGTTTTCCACCATTAATTATGAGATTGGCAGAGGGCTTGTCATATATGGCCTTTACTATGTTAAGGTATTTTCCTTCTATACCTACTTTATTAAGTGTTTTAATCATAAATGGATGTTGTATCTTGTCAAATGCTTTCCCTGCATCAATTGATATAATTATATGCTTTTTGTCCTTTATTTTGTTTATGTGATGTATCATATTGATGGATTTGCGGATGTTGAACCATCCTTTTGCCCCGGGGATGAACCCCACTTGGTCGTGATGAATAATCTTTTTAATGCATTGTTGTATTCGATTTGCTAGAATTTTATTTAGGATTTTTGCATCGGTATTCATCAGAGATATTGGTCTGTAGTTTTCTTTTTTTGTGCTGTCCTTACCAGGTTTTGGTATCAGGGTAATGTTGGCCTCATAAAATGAGTTAGGAAGTACTGTCTCTTCTTGAATTTTTGGAAGAGTTTGAGCAGGATTGGTATTAGATCCTCTTTGAAGGTTTGGTAGAATTCACTAGTGAAGCCATCTGGTCCTGGACTTTTGCTTTTGGGAAGGTTTTGGATGACTGATTCAATTTCCTTACTGGTGATCGTCTGTTTAGATTTTCCAGTTCTTCATGATTCAACCTTGGAAGGCTATATGTTTCTAAGAACTTGTCCATTTCTCTTAGGTTATTGAATTTGGTGGCATATAGTCCTTCATAGTATACTTGGATGATCCATTGTATTTCTGTGGTGTCCGTGATAACTTCCCCTTTTTCGTTTCTGATTTTGTTAATTAGTGTCTTCTCCCTTTTTATCTTAGTGAGTCTAGACAAGGGTTTGTCAATTTTGTTAATCTTTTCAAAGAACCAACTCTTTGTCACATTAATTTTTTCTATTGTCTTTTTGTTCTCTATTTCATTTAGTTCTGCTCTAATTTTCGTTATTTCCTTTCTTCTGCTGACCTTGGGTTTTACTTGTTCTTCTTTTTCTAGTTCTTTAAGGTGTAACATGAGGTTATTTATTTGGGAATTTTCTTGTTTCTTGATATAGGCCTGTAATGAGATAAATTTCCCTCTTAAAACTGCTTTCACTGCATCCCAAAAATTTTGGTAGGATGTATTTTCATTGTCATTTGTTTCTATGTATCTTTTGATCGCTCCTCTAACTTCTTCTTTGACCCAGTCGTTCTTTAAAAGTATGTGGTTTAAGCTCCATGTATTTGTGTTTTTTCCCCCTTTCTTTTTGCAGTTGATATCCAATTTCAAAGCCTTGTGATCAGAGAATATGCTTGGTACGATTTCAATCTTCTTAAATTTGTTGAGACTGATTTTATGTCCCAATATATGGTCTATCCTTGAGAATGTTCCATGTACACTAGAAAAGAATGCATAGTCTGATGTTTTAGGATGAAGTGCTCTGTAAATGTCAGTTATGTCCATTTCACCTAATGTGTCATTTAGGGCTGCTATTTCATTATTTATTTTCTGTTTGGATGATCTATCCATAGCTGTCAATGATGTATTTAAGTCCCCTAGTATAATTGTGTTTTGGTCAATTTCTCCCTTTAGTTCTGTTAGTAGTTACTTAGTATATTTCGGTGCTCCCTGATTGGGGGCATAAATATTGATGACTGTTATGTCTTCTTGTTGTACAGTCCCCTTCACCATTATGAAATGTCCATCTTTGTCTCTTGTTATCTTTTTCACCTTGAAGTCTGTTTCATCTGATATCATTATGGCTACACCTGATTTTCTCTGGGTACCATTTGCTTGGAGTGTCAATTTCCACCCTTTCACTTTGAGTCTATGCTTGTCCTTGTAGCTGAGATGTGTCTCTTGGAGACAGCATATGGTTGGGTTTAGTTTTTGATCCAATCTGCTACTCTGTGCCTTTTTATTGGTGAGTTCAGTCCATTTACATTTAAGGTGATTATTCATATGTGAGGATTTCCTGTCATTCTATCCTTAGTTTTCTGTTAAGGCTGTGTCTCCATTGTTTCTTTGCCTTTTTGTTGTCTATTATTTCTGTGTGGTGGTATTCTATGATGTTTCCCTCTGTTTCTTCTTTTATTACAGTACATATTTCAGTCTGGATTTTTTCTTGAGTGGTTACCCTTAAGTTTATGTAAAAGAAAGTTTCATATTTAGAGTATTCCATTTTCTTCAGCACGCTTACTTTCTCCATTCCCGTATTCCGGTTCAGGCCTTTACTCTCCCCCTTTTTGAGTTTTGGTTGCCACATATTGTCCCTGTTGATGGTGGTCGAATAGCCTCCTTTAGTATTTCTTGTAGTGTAGGTCGTGTATTAGAAAATTCCCTCAGCTTCTGTATGTCTGGAAAGGTCTTTATTCCTCCTTCATATCTAAAGGATATCCTTGCTGGATATACTATTCTTGGCTCATGATTTCTCTCTTTCAATAGTTTGAATATTTGGTTCCATTCCCTCCAGGCTTGTAGAGTTTCTGCTGAAAAATCTGATGATAATCTAATGTGCTTTCCTTTGTAAGTTACCGTCTTCTTTTCCCTGGCTGCCTTGAGGATTCTTTCTTTGTCGTTGATTTTAGACAGCTTCAATACAATGTGCCTTGGAGAAGGCCTGTTGGGATTGAGGTAATTAGGTGTTCTATTTGCTTCTTGGATTCGAGGGTTCAGTTCCGTCCACAAGTTTGGGAAGTTCTCATGAACAATTTGTTTGAATATATTCTCTGTTCCCTTCTCTCTTTCTTCTCCTTCTGGTATGCCCATTATTCTTATATTGCTCTTTCTGATGGAGTCAGAAATTTCTTGTAGAGTTCTTTCATTTCTTTTAAGTCTCAAGTCTCTTTCTTCTTCCATCTGTGTAATTTCCAGGTTTCTATCTTCGATGTCACTGATTGATTCTTTGCTCCATCTGGTCAACTCTACTACCTAAGCTGGTTATTTCATTCTTAATTTCTTCTATTGAGTTCTTAATCTCCAGAAATTCTATTTGGTTCTTTTTTAAAATTTCAATCTCTTTTGTAAAATGGTCATGCTGTTCTTTGATTGTGTTTCTGAGTTCATTTAACTGCCTATCTGTGTTTTCTTGCATCTCGTTGAGTTTTTTCAGAACTGCAATGTTGAATTCACTGTCATTTAAGTCACATATTTCTGTATCTTTAAGTGCCTTTTCTGGAGATTTTTCACTTTCTTTCTGGAGTGTCTTGTTGCCTTGGTTATTCATGGCAATTACTGGTTTACTATTTCTCTTCCTAGACATCTACAGCAGTGGCTTCTGCAACAGGTTGATAGGAAGAGGTGTTTCTTTTGTTTTCCAGTACTTTTTGGTAGAAAGTTTTATTTTTTCTCCGACTGCAGCTTATTTTTCTTCTCCCACACGGTAGTGCTATGTTTTCTCTGCACTATTCCAGCTTCTCACACAATGGGGGGATTCCCTGGGAAACGGGTTTCTCCTCTGTTAATAGTTCATCTAGGTCACAGGGCGCAGTGTCCTGGTGGGTATGCGGAGAGCTTTTGATGTTCTAAATCTCTTCTAGCTCCAGATTCAGAGCCTGTATGTTTCAGCAGTTCTGTTTACTCCTGCAGGGATCTGCCCAGATAGGTGGGGTCAGGGGCGGGGTCAGTTGTGAGAGGTGGCCCAGAGCAATGGCGGCGACCACCACCACAGCTGGTCCTGCTTCCACAGCTACCTCCCCTTTGCCGGAACTAGTTGGGCTGCGAATCTTTGTCTGCGGTCCACAGTTCTCAGAACAGCAAATATTCTGTTCTTTTGATCTGACACTGCTACTGTTCTGTTTCTAGCACCGGGCAGGTGGGGGCGGGGCGAGCTCTGGGAGGGTAGGGATGGGGCGGCGAGTCTCAGTGCCTAAGTCTTCCGTTCTCTGCTTGGCAGTGAGGGCTTAAACCACCATTTTCAGTTTTCTTCCCTCAGTCTTTTCTCCGAGGTCTCTGCCGTGAGCGTTGGGTTCAGCCGTGTTATATGCTGTCCCCTTAGCCCTGTGGTCCATAAGCGGAGCCCTAGCAGTCCTAGTTCTTCCCTCTCCCGCAGCTGCGGTAGTTCCGGGAAGCAGCGAGCTCGGAGTACTGAGCTAGGTCTGCGTCCTGTGCCCACGCGGCTCCGTCTCCACACTTCTCCCTTTCCTCCTCCCCTTGCTCGCGCGAATCTCCCACCTTTAGGTGAATTCGGTAGTGGGCCTCTTCGTCTTGCCTGTCTGCTGTGCAGGGAGTCCTTTGTGGAGTTATTGTTGTTCAATTCGTTGTCCATTCCAGGGGAGATTTACCGAGGCTCACCTCACGCCGCCATTTTTCCTCTTCTCATGATTTTCTTGCTTCTAACCAATAGACTGTTAACTCCCTGAATACAGAGGCTTTTTTTTTATACTCCTTCAACTCTGTTATAGAACTTAGCACAGTACTAGGAAAATTGTAGGGGCCCAGTAAATAACAACTCACTTGGCCACTTGTAGATTGACAACCCTTGATAGCATGGATTAATGTTTGTTTTTCCTATATTGAGCCTTTGTGTTCCTTAAAAGGGAAAGAGAACTAAGGTTTGTGTGTGTGCTGTATGCCTCAGACACATATCTACATCCTTTGTTCTTTTCCGTAACTTTGTGAGGGTTGTTGTTCGCCATTGTATAGACAAGGAAAACTAAGGCTCAGAGAGTGAAATGATTTGCCTAAGTTTACACAGCTAGAAAATTGAGTCCTGGATTTGAGTCCCAGTTGTTCTGATGCCAAAGACGAAGTACTGGCAATTATGTTGACTCTCTGACACTTGAGTGCCAGGGCCCAGGTAGGGGGTGGTGTGGCGGTTACAGTCTAGAAAGAATGCAATTTAATTTTTTTAAAAAATATTTTTATATAGTTTAAGTTTTTGAGCCATGTAAACCAATCAAGTATTCAAAAACAATAAAATGTATGGAATGTTGGGGAGTTGCGTTGAAGCAATGAAAATAAAGTAATGTAGCTAATGTTAGCTGTTAGTTGATGGCCTGAATAGTGAACACTAAAGTAATCATGTTCATCAAATAAGGTAGTAAGTATGGAGCTGGAGGTTGGAGGGGAACTGTAATAAAATTTCTTTTTCATTTGTTTGGGTCATCGTTCAAACAGTACATTTCCACCTATATGTGGCAATATGTGCACTGTTTCTATTTCTTGTGACCTCTTTTACCCTTGAAAGTAACTATATCTCTATAAGGTGAAAATGGCAGTACTATTTGGAGGCTTAGTACGTGAAGATTCAGGGAAAGGTCCTAGGACTGAAAATCAACCTCCATAACCAGGAGACAGGGAAAGATGGATGAGGCTGGCCACTTCAGTATGGTAATTAGTAGAGTTGATTAAGGGAAACTTACATACGAGGCATGTCTTGGGCAGCTGTGTGATGAAATGGCCATGTGCCTCTTGGAAAGCACCAAAGAATTATGTATAACAAGGCAGGATAGTCACCAGGAGTAGTGCATGACTAGTCCCAGGTATGGGTAAGTGCTTTACATGCTTAACCAGGTCAGGACAATGGCCCGTTCCAGGAACTAGAACATAGTGAGAGGCAGGGGAGAAATATTGGTTTATGTAAGAATGAGCATCAGTTTTGATCAGACAGTCTCCAAGTGGGGTTAGTGGGAAGTAATCTCTCCCTTCTGGCCTGGGGCCAGCTCATGTGTCAGTCAGCCATTGTGTCTTGAAATAGTCTCTCCTCCACAAGACTGAAGAAAAGTGTTTACATTAAAAACATGTAAGTCCTGTATTTAAGGACCAAATGTGACCCACTGTATACCTGAATGCATGTCATAATCAAAACACTAACTATGTCAAAACAGTGAGGGGACAGCAGGACTTCTGCTGCTCAGAAGGGAAGTAGGAAAGAATAACCATACACATTTTGTAAGATTTCTCAATACTTTTTAACTCCCTCATGTTCATGGTCCTCTATGTTCAGCTGTCTCTATCTCTATAATGACTGCCAAACTCATGACATGAAATAATTTCATGTGTGGTGAGAAAGAAAGGGTACATATAGCTGGTTCTCAGGAAGTGGAGTGGTAGAATTGCAAGGCCGTTAGTGGGTGGAAGAGTTTAGGGGAAAAGGGCAAAAAGTTTGAGTCCAATGGGGCTCATAATAAGGAAGAAAGGGCACAGGTGATTATCATACTTCTGGGAAGCAGCCTTAGGAGTGTCCTAGTAATACCCTTTTTGGGTCCTGTTCTTTAAGGATAGAAGATTCATTATTTTCATTATTTTTATTTTCTTTCTGTTTTGTTTATTTTGTGTGTTTTTTTTAGATTCTAAATAGAAGTGAAATCACATTGCATCTATCTTTCTCTGTCTGACATACTCCCCTCAGAAAATACCCTCCAGATGAACACTGAGGCTGCGTCCACATCTGAGCCATTGTAAACAATGCTGCAGTGAACATATGGATGCACACGTCCCCTGGAATTAGCCTTTTGGGTTTCTTCAGGTAAATACCCAGAAGTGGGATTACTGGGTCCTTATTTGTCTCTTGTTATAGCCTTTGTTTCAAAGTCTGTTTTGTCTGCTATAAATATTGCTACCCCAGATTTTTGGTTTGTTTGTTTGCATTTTCATGAAATACATTTTTGCCATCTCTCTACTTTCAGGCTGAAGTGAATCTCTTGTTGGCACAATATGTGAGGGTCCTGTTTTCTTATCTATTCAGCCATCCTATCTTTTTTTTCCAAGCCAAACTATATCCAGCTTTATTACAGATAATTTTCGTAAACAACCATGGTATTTCAGGCAGGACATGGACAGACAGTTGTCAACAGTATACAACAACTTTCACACTCCTTTCTTCAATGGACTACGAAAATCAGAATGCCATTATAAAAACCCAATGAAGTCTTCATTTGATGCTCTGAGCAGGTAAAGTTTAGAGTGAGGGTTGATGTCTTTCATTAAGCGTGTTGTATAACCACTTTTCACGAGCCAACCCTGACTTTCAGGAAATGAAATGAAAATGGTAGAATTATCAATCTGTAGGTCCACAATCTAAAAATGGAACGGCTGCTCTTTTGACAGATGCCATCTCAGTGGTGATACTAGAAAGTCTGGATTTCCTAACGTACTGGTAACCAATTTTTCTGGGTCAGGTCCCAACAGGTCTTTGGGTTTAAGAGAGTCAAGTCTATGTTTAAGGTGGAGAAGAAGAGGGAGAAAAGGATATAAAAAATGAAAATGAGTTTTTCCACACCACAAGGTGTTTGTGCCAAGGTGGCTAACGTGTGTGTTGACACAAACACGTGTTTGTGTGGCACAAACACCTTGTGAGAGATCAAGGGATCTCTCCTCCCAGGAACCAAGAGGAAGTCTCTCAAAACTAGAAGGGAAAAGTGTTTTTCCCCATGACAATCTAGCTTTGGAGACATTCTATTAGTAATACATGTCCTTCCCCAAAAAACAACAATGAAGTGTTATCTATGTGCTAATAAAATAGCTTAAAAAAAAAGGAAAACAAACTTCTGCATTTTTATAAAACTTGATAAAAAATAGTATTTCAAACTGTGCAGTCACCAGAAGTACATAGTTATAAAAAATGCACACACTTCACTTAGCATCTCCAGTACCTTCAGCTTTCTGTGTCTGGTCTGTTTTGGCATCTCCATTTTCTGCAGGGTTATTCCCCTCCTTGCCAGCATCAGCTTCCCCCGTTCCCCTTTGGGTACCTTCTGTGCCTTCTTGTCAGGGTCCTTTTTAAGCTTGGGCTCTGGCTTTGGAGGAGCAGGTTTAGCAGATAACCCTGCAGATTTTCTCTGTGGTTTGTCCTTCATCTTGGCTTCATCACCTTTAGCATGCCCTTCAGGTTTCTCTTGGGCATGATAGCAACGGCTGTGGGATGTAGACGCTGGGTGTGGGGATGCAGCGACACATGGGCTTTAGTCAGTCTGGGGATTATTCTCACCTCTTCATTCTGCCAGCTACCCTATATTTTTTTTATGTATAAAATCATCTTTATTATAATTCATAAATATATCAGAAATTGATATCTTTGTTAAGACACCTAGGTTCTCATGGACCCCTGCTTTCTGTCCTTTCAGTCTTTTATTATGACAATTTCTCATCTCAGGCATTCTGAAAGGGTCTCTGGGACTCCTAGATCCAAGGACAAAACTGTCTTAATAGAGCTGCCCATGGCTCAGTGCCTTCTCCAATTCCTTATAAATCCCAATGGGTCACTTGGCCAATGGAACATTCCATTACTCTCCTGGTTAAGGTTCTGGGGCTATGTCTGAAAATTTACATTTCTATCCTGTTACTCTTTTTTTTAAATAAGTAATCTTTATCATTTTTTAGAGGAGGGCGCAGCTCACAGTGGCCCATGTGATGACTGAACTGGCAACCTTGGTGTTATCAGCACCATGCTCTAACCAACTGAGCTACCGGCCACCCCCTATCCTAATACTCTTTTACTTTAAAAGGCAGTTACTTATGTTCCAAAAATACTATCATCACTTTACCAACTATCCCTGCCAAATAAAGGACCCAAAAGCATTGCCAACTGCCAACAAGTTATGTAAGGCTCCTCTTCTCTTCCCAAATGGAGTTGTTTGGAATCTTGAGTGAAGGCAGATCACAGGTTGGCAGAGTGAAACTCTTCTCCCAAAAGCCACCCTATCTTTCTTTTTTTTTTTTTTTTAAAGATTTTATTGGGGAAGAGGAACAGGACTTTACTGGGGAACAGTGTGTACTTCCAGGACTTTTTTTTCCCCCAAGTCAAGTTGTTGTCTTTTCAACATTATCTGTGGAGGGTGCCATTCAGCTTCAAGTTGTTGTCCTTTCACTCTTAGTTGTGGAGGGCGCAGCTCAGCTCCAGATCCAGTTGCCATTGCTAGTTGCAGGGGGCGCAGCCCACCATCCCTTGCGGGAGTCAAACTGGCAACCTGGTGGTTGAGAGGACGTGCTCCAACCGACTGAGCCCAGTGGCAGCTCAGCTCAAGGTGCCGTGTTCAATCTTAGCTGCAGAGGGCAGAGCCCACCATCCCTTGTGGGACTTGAGGAATCAAACTGGCAACCTTGTGGTTGAGAGCCCACACTCCATGCAACTGAGACATCCGAGAGGCAGCTCAGCTCAAGGTGCCATGTTCAATCTTAGTTGCAAGGGACGGAGCCCACCATCCCTTATGGAACTCGAGGAGTTGAACTGGCAACCTTGTGGTTGAAAGCCCACTGGCCCATGTGGGAATCGAACCGGCAGCCTTTGGAGTTAGGAGCACAGAGCTCCAACCGCCTGAGCCACCGGGCCAGCCCATCACCCTGTCTTTTGATTGGGGAATTTAATCCATTTACATTTAAAGTACTTGTTGATAGATATGTGGTTATTGCCATTTTAATATTCATATTTTTTATCCTTTTTTTTTCCCTTAAAGAAGTTCCTCTAAGATTCCTTGTAATTCTGGTATTCTGGTTTGGTGGTTGTCTGGAAAGTTCTTTATCTGTCCTTTGATTCTAAATTATAGCTTTGCTGGGTACAGTAATCTTGCTTGTAGGTCCTTGCTTTTCATCGCTTTGAATACTCTTAGTTCGTGCTAATCCCTTATGGCCTGCAAAGTTTCTGTTGAGAAATCAGCTGACAATCTTATGGAGATCCCTTGTAGATAACTAACTGCTTTTCTCTTACTGCTCTTAAGATTCTTTCTTTGTCATTAATCTTTTCCATTTTAATTGTGATGTGTTTTGATATGGGCTTGTTTGGATTCACCTTCTTTGAGACTCTTTGAGCTTCCTGGGCTTGTATAACTATTTCTGTCACCAGGTTAAGGAAGTTTATTGTCATTATTTCTTCAAATACATTTTCAATTCCTTGCTCTATCTCTTCATCTGGTACCCCTATGATGCAAGGGTCAGTATGCTTGATGTTGTCCCAGAGGCCTCCTAAACTATCCTCATTTTTTTAGATTTTTTTCTTCTGTTTTGATTAAGTGTTTTCTGCCACTTTCCCTTCCAAATCACTGACTCAATCCTCTGCTTCATCTAATCTACTGTTGATTCCCTCTAATGTATTCTTCATTTCAGTTAACTGTAGTCTTTGTTTCTGACTGGTTCTATTTTTATGTTTCCCATCTCTTTGTTGAAGTTCTTACTGAGATAATTGAGCATCTTATAATCAGTGTTTTGAACTCTGCATATGGTGGATTGCTTGTTTCCATTTTGTGCATTTCTTTTTCTGGAGCTTTGTTCTGTTCTTTTATTTAGTAATTTTTTTTTTGTCTCCCCATTATGGCTGCCTCCCTGTGTTTGTTTCTATGTATTAGGTAGGGCTGCTAGGTCTCTTGGACTTAGTAGAGTGGCCTTATGTAGTAGGTATCCAGTGGGGTCCAGTGGAACAGTATCCCTGGTCACCTGAACCAGGTGCTCCAGGTGTGTCCCTTGTGTGGGTTGTGTGTGCCCCCCTGTTGTAGTTGAGCTTTGGTGACTGGGAGGCTGTTTGCATGTCAATGGGAAGAATTGACCCTCAGGCTGATTGGTTATGAGGACTGGTTGTGATTATAGTGGTGGAGCTATTGTGCAGGGTCTGACCCTACAGAGCAAAATTCACTTTAGCAGCACTCTGTTGCCTGCCCAGTCTGTCCTTTGGTTGTGTCTTCCTTGGAGGTAGCCCGGTGATGCTCTCGCTCAGTCTGAAGCTGGCCACTGGGTGTGCTAGCCCTGGGGCCTCCTCAAAGGGGCCCTGCTGCAGGCCAAGTTCATCCTCAGCCTATGACCTTCCCAGAACCACCTGTCATGAGCCACAAAACAATCTGTAGATGGCCACAACTTGTGCTGGGCTTGGAGGTACCTTGAGAGACCAAGCTGCAAACTGAGGCCAGCTGCTGCTATTGCTGGGTTTGGGGCTACTCAGTAAGAGGTGCAGGACAGGCTGAAGCCAGATGCTGTTTGGTTGGTTTTTGTAAACCTTTGAGAGATTTTATGAAATTCTGCATCATGAGCCAAGACAGGCAGTTTGTATGGAAAGCCATTGGAAGCAGCTTGGGAGTATCTGAAAGTTGGGTAATGTAGGGTCTTAAGGAACCACCATGGCAGGGTGAATGATTGGTGTTAGCCAGGTTGATGGGAATCAGATATGGAGGACACCTGTGTCTACACACCAAGAGTGGGGAGGGCTCACTAAAGAAATGTAATCTGCCAGCACTTCAATCTGGGAGATAGCTGCCCCTCCACCCCTCACCCTGCATCCAGATAATTCAGTTCCTCCCCATATGTCCCTGGCACCTTTTGAATTGCTACCCCAGTGCTGGATCTCAGAGAGTGAGTCCATCAGCAAGTAGGTCCATGTAGGCCCTTTAGGAGGAGAGCCTGGGACTCTAGCTGCCCTCTGGTCTCACTCAGCCACAATCTCCACTGGTTTTCACAGTCAGACGTGAAGGGGATTTCTCTCCCTTGCACTGGAACCCTGGGCGGTGGATGCTGGTGTGGGGCTGGGAACCCTCACTCCTCCAGGGGGGACCTCTACAGCCAAATATATCTCCTGATCTTTAATGGTCACAGGTGTGGACCAGCCTTTTCCATGTCTCTTCCCTTCCTATCAGTCTCAAGGTAGCATCTTCTATGTGATCTTGATTGTAGGACTTTGGTTCAGAGCTAGGCTTAAGGTGATTCTTGGTGATGGTTATTCTGTAGTTTAATTGTAATTCAATGTTGTTAATCTTTTCAAAGAACCAGCTCTTTGTCACATTAATTTTTTCTATTTTTTTTTTTTGTTCTCTATTTCATTTAGTTCTGCTCTGATTTTTGTTATTTCCTTTCTTCTGCTGACCTTGGGTTTCACTTGTTCTTCTTTTTCTAGTTCTTTAAGGTGTAACATGAGGTTATTTATTTGGGAGTTTTCTTGTTTCTTGATATAGGCCTGTAATGATATAAATTAACCTCTTAAAAAGGCTTTCGCGGCATCACAAAAATTTTGGTAGGATGTATTTTCATTCTCATTTATTTCTATGTATCTTTTGATCTCTCCTCTAACTTCTTCTTTGACCCAGTCTTTGTTTAAAAGTATGTTGTTTAATCTCCATGTATTTGTGTTTTTTCCCCGCTTTCTTTTTGCAGTTGATATCCAATTTCAAACCCTTGTGATCACAGAATATGCTTGGTATGATTTCAATCTTCTTAAATTGGCTGAGGCTGATTTTAAATCCCAATATATGGTCTATCCTTGAGAATGTTCCATGTACACTAGAAAGGAATGTATAGTCTGATGTTTTAGGATGAAGTGCTCTATATATGTCAATTATGTCCATTACATCTAATGTGTCATTTAGGGCTGCTATTTCATTATTTATTTTCTGTTTGGATGATCTATCCATAGCTGTCAATGATGTATTTAAGTCCCCTAGTATAATTGTGTTTTGGTCAATTTCTCCCTTTAGTTCTGTTAGTAGTTGCTTGGTATATTTCGGTGCTCCGTGATTGGGGGCATAAATATTGATGACTGTTATGTCTTCTTGTTGTATAGTCACCTTTACCATTATGAAATGTCCATCTTTGTCTCTTATTACCTTTTTCACCCTGAAGTCTGTTTCATCTTGCATCATTATGGCTACAACTGATTTTCTCTGGGTGCCATTTGCTTGGAGTGTCAATTTCCACCCTTTCACTTTGAGTCCATGCTTGTCCTTGTAGCTGAGATGTGTCTCTTGGAGACAGCATATGGTTGGGTTTAGTATTTGATCCAATCTGCTACTCTGTTTCTTTTTATTGGTGAGTTCAGTCCATTTACATTTAGGGTGATTATTGATATGTGAGGATTTCCTGTCATTCTATCCTTAGTTTTCTGGTAAGGCTGTGTCTCCATTGTTTCTTTGCCTTTTTATTGTTGTCTATTATTTCTGTGTGGTGGTATTCTATGATGTTTCCCTCTGTTTCTTCTTTTATTACAGTATATATTCCAGTTCTGGATTTTTTTTGAGTGGTTACCATTAAGTTTATGTAAAAGAAAGTTTGATATTTAGAGTATTCCATTTTCTTCAGCACGCTTACTTTCTCCATTCCCATATTCCAGTCCAAGCCTTTATCTCCCCCTTTTTATGTTTTGGTTGCCACAAATTGTCCCTGTTGATGTTGGTTGAATAGCCTCCTTCAGTATTTCTTGTAGTGCAGGTCGTGTATTAGAAAATTCCCTCAGCTTCTGTATGTCTGGAAAGGTCTTTATTCCTCCTTCATATCTAAAGGATATCTTTGCTGGATATAGAATTCTTGGCTCATGATTTCTCTCTTTCAATAGTTTGAATATTTGGTTCCACTCCCTTCTGGCTTGTAGAGTTTCTGCTGAAAAATCTGATGATAATCTAATGGGCTTTCCTTTGTAGGTTACTGTCTTCTTTTTCCTAGCTGCCTTGAGGATTCTTTCTTTGTCATTGATTTTAGACAGCTTGAATACAATGTGCCTTTGAGAAGGCCTGTTGAGATTGAGGTAATTAGGTGTTCTATTTGCTTCTTGGATTCGAGGATCCAGTTCTGTCCACAAGTTTGGGAAGTTCTCATGAACAATTTGTTTGAATATATTCTCTGTTCCCTTCTCTCTTCCTTCTCCTTCTGGTATGCCCATTATTCTTATATTGCTCTTTCTGATGGAGTCAGAAAGTTCTTGTAGAGTTCTTTCATTTCTTTTAAGTCTCAAGTCTCTTTCTTCTTCCATCTGTGTCATTTCCAGGTTTCTATCTTCGATGTCACTGATTCTTTCCTCCATCTGGTCAACTCTAATACCGAAGCTGGTTATTTCATTCTTAATTTCTTTTATTGAGTTCTTAATCTCCAGAAATTCTATTTGTTTCTTTTTTAAAATTTCAATCTCTTTTGTAAAATGCTCATGTTGTTCTTTGTGTTTCTGAGTTCATTAAGCTGCCTTTCTGTGTTTTCTTGCATCTCGTTGAGTTTTTTCAGAACTGCAATGTTGAATTCTCTGTCATTTAAATCACATATTTCCATATCTTTAACTTCCTTTTCTGGAGACTTTTCACTTTCTTTCTGAGGTGTCTTGTTGCCTTGGTGATTCATGGCAATTAATGAGTTATTATTTCTCCACCTAGACATCTAAAGGAGAGGGTTCTGCAACAGGTTGATAGGAAACGGTCTTTCTTTTGTTTTCTAGTACTTGTTGGTAGAATGTTTTATTTTTTCTCCAACTGCAGCTTATTTTTCTTCTCTCACACTGTAGTGCTATGTTTTCTCTGCACTATTCCAGCTTCTCACACAATGGGGTGATTCCCTGGGAGATGGGCTTCTCCTCTGTTAATAGTTTGCCTGGGTCACAGGGCGCAGTGTCTGTGTGGGTATGCAGAGAGATTTTGAAGTTCCAAAGAGCTTCCTGCACCAGATTCAGAGCCCATATATTTCAGCAGTTCTGTTTACTCCTGCAGGGATCCGCCCAGATAGGTGGGGCCAGGGGCGGGATGAGTTGTGAGAGATGGCCCAGAACAATGGCAGCGACCACCACCACAGCCGGTCCTGTTTCCAAACCTCCCTTCCCTTTGCTGGAACTAGTTGGGCTGCGAATCTGTGTCTCCGGTCCACAATTCTCAGAACAGCAAATATTCTGTTCTTTTGATCTGACACTGCTACTGTTCTGCTTCTAGCACCTGGCAGGTGGGGGCAGGGCAAGCTCTGGGAGGAAAGGGAGGGGGCGGCTAGTCTCAGTGCCTAAGGCTTCCATTCTCTGCTTGGCAGTGAGGGTTTAAACCACTGTTTTCAGCATTCTTCCCTCCATCGTTTCTCCGAGGTCTCTGCCATGAGCGTTGTGTTCAGCCATGTTATATGCTGTCCCCTCAGCCCTGTGGTTCATAAGCGGAGCCCTAGCAGTCCGAGTTCTTCCCACTCCCACAGCTGCTGTAGTTCTGGGATCAGCGAGCTTGGAGCACTGAGCTAGGGCTTTGTACTGTGCCTGCGCCGCTCTGTCTCTGCACTTCTCCCTTCCCTCCTCCCCCCACCCCACTGCTGGCGGGATTCACACACCTTTAGGTGAATTCGGTAGTGGGCCTCTTCGTCTTGCCTGTCTGCTGTGCAGGGATTCCTTTGTGGAGTTGTTGTTCAATTAGTTGTAAATTCCAGGGGACCTTTACAGAGGCTCACCTCACACCGCCATTTTGATGACGTCTTTCCTTAATTATAATTTCGTTGTGGTCACCAGAGGATGTAAGCACAGTGTTACCAGAAATCCTTACAGTTTAATGTTTGATTATTCAGTCAAATGTGATTCAATCAGCATTTGATATTTAGTAAGGCATGTGATCCATATTTTATTGGGTTCTGGGAGGGCTACAGCAAGCTAAAATCCCTGACTTCTTGGAGCTCACAGTCTCGCAGGGGAAAAAAATAACTATTGAAACAAATTCTGATAAAAAAGCTGAACTGTAGGTCTATGAGGGAAGGGGAGAGAGATTGATTTTGACTGAAATTGTTCGGGAAGTCATCTTGGAAAATATAAAATTTTAGTTGGGTTTTAATGGAAGAATCAGATTTTACAAGTAAACAGAGAGAGAGAGAACCTTCCAGACTAGGGGAAAGTCAGAGAAAAAAGACTGAGGTTAGGAGGGCCCTGGATATATTTATGGATAGAGATTTTCTCTGGAGCCCAGCACCATGGCTGAGAAGTATTGTGGTCATAAAGTCCTGGAGGGAGAGATGTTATCTTCTTCTCTTTTGTACTGTGCCAAGGACACAGTCCATCTATAAATGAGTAAGATTCTTTGTCTCAGTGATGGCAGTGCCTGAAGTCTTCAACTCGAGTACTGAAGAGCCCATCGCAGTGGCCTATGGACATCTTCCCTTTGATTCAATGGATTTTGCAGGATCATGATTTCATAGAGACACTGTATATCCATTTTTTTTGGTTCTTTTCAATTACCATATAGAGTAGTTATAAAAGAAAAAATACCCAATTAGAAGTCATTCAACAGGGCAGGTTAAAATTCTACAATCCATTGCCTTTAAAGTTAATGGAAAAGATTCTTTGGGTGAACACTTGTGTACCCAGAAATTTAAATCACCATAATTCTAACCATGAAGAGAAGCAACTGAGCAAAAGTTAATGTGATGAACTAATGTTTGTATCTCCCCAAAATTCCTATGTTGAAAATTAATGCCAAATGTTGGGTGGGGCCTCTGGGTGTGATTAGGTCATGAGGATGAAGCCCTCACGAATGGGATTAATGCCCTTATAAAAGAAATTCCAGAGATCTCTCTCTTCTCTTCTGCCATGTCAGGAAAAAGTGAAAAGTCAGCTGTCTATGAACCAGGAAGAGAGCCATCACTAGACACTGAATTTGCTGATGCCTTGATCTTAGCAGCCAGAACTGTGAGAAATAAATGTTTATTGTTTAAGCCATCAAGTCTATGGTATTTATTATAGTAGCCCTAACTGGCTAAGACTGTCAACATGAGGGGAAGAAAAGATCTGGTTTTTCTAGAATGGGAAATTCTGATTGCTCTCTTACCTGCCTCTCTAGAAACAACAGGGTGTCCTGAGAAGAACATAAACTTTGGAGTCAGATGGACACGTGTTTAAATTACAGCTCTGCAACTTAACAGCTGCATGATATTGAACAAGTTACTTTACCTCTCTGAGCTTCATTTTCTTCATCTGTAAAATGAAGATAATAAGAGCCTCCTTGCTAGGTTGTTGTGGTTAAAACATTTATATCTGATCGAAATGGCGGTGTGAGGTGAGCCTCTGGAAATCTCCCCTGGAATTTACAACAACTTAAACAGCTATAACTCCACAAAGGACTCCCTGCACAGCAGACAAGCAAGACGAAGAGGCTCACTACAGAATTCACCTAAAGGTGGGCAAATTGCACGAGCAGGGGAGCAGGGAAGGGAGAAGTGTGGAGATGGAGACGCGGGGCATGGGACAGAGACGTAACTCAGTGCTCCGAGCTTGCTGCGTCCCGGAGCTGCCGCTACTGCATGGGAGGGAGGAGCTTGGACTACTAGGGCTCTGCTTGTGGTCCACAGGGCTGGGGGAACAGTATGTGGCACGGCTGAGCACAGCACTCGTGGCACAGACCTCAGGGCGGGGACTGGGGGAGGAAGGCTGAAAATGGTGGTTTGGGCCCTCGCTGCTGAGCAGAGAACAGGGGCCGTAGGCGCTGGGACTGGCTGCCCCCTCCTTATGCTCCCAGAGCTCGCCCTGCCCCCACCTGCCCAGTGCTAGAAGTAGAGCAGTGGCGGTGTCAGATCGGGGGAGCAGAGTGTTTGCAATTCTGAGAGCTGTGGTCCGCAGACACGGATTTGCAGCCCAGCTGGTTCTGGAAAAGGGGAGGGTGCTGTGAAAGCAGGTCTGTCTGTGGTGGTGCTCACTGCCATTGCACTGGGCCACTTCTCACAACTCACCCCGCCCATGACCCCACCTATCTGGGCAGATCCCTGCAGGAGTAAACAGAAATGCTGACACGCATGGGCTCTAAATCTCGTGCAGGAAGAGCTTTGGAACTTCAAACCTCTTCCCATTCCCACAGGGATGTGGCGCCCTAGGACCCAGGTGAAATGTTAACAGAGGAGAAGCCCGCCTTCCTGGAAATCCCCCCATTGTGTGAGAAGTTGTAATAGTGCAGAGAAAACATAACACTACAGTATGAGACAGAAAAAAGGGCTGCAGTCGGAGATAAAACAAAACATTCTACCAACAAGTACTAGAAAACAAAAGAAAGACCTCTTCCTATCAACCTGTTGAAGAACCCTCTCCTGTAGATGTCTAGGAAGAGAAATAATAACTCATTAATTGCCATGAATCACCAAGGCAACAAGACACCTCAGAAAGAAAGTGAAAAGTCTCCAGAAAAGGAAGTTAAAGATATGGAAATATGTGACTTAAATGACAGAGAATTCAACATTGCAGTTCTGAAAAAACTCAACGAGATGCAAGAAAACACAGAAAGGCAGTTTAATGAACTCAGAAACACAATCAAACAACAACACGAGCATTTTACGAAAGACATTGAAATGTTAAAAAAGAAACAAATAGAATTTCTGGAGATTAAGAACTCAATAAAAGAAATTAAGAATGAAATAACCAGCTTCGGTATTAGAGTTGACCAGATGGAGGAAAGAATCAGTGACATCGAAGATAGAAACCTGGAAATGACACGGATGGAAGAAGAAAGAGACTTGAAACTTAAAAGAAACGAAAGATCTCTACAAGAACTTTCTGACCCCAGCAGAAACAGGAATATAAGAATAATGGGCATACCAGAGGAGAAGAAAGAGAGAAGGGAACAGAGAGTATATTCCAACAAATAGTCAATGAGAACTTCACAAACTTGTGAAAATAACTGGATCCTCGAATCCAAGAAACAAATAGAACACCTAATTACCACAACCCCAACAAGCCTTCTCCAAGGCACATTGTATTGAAGCTGTCAAAAATCAACGACAAAGAAAGAATCCTCAAGGCAGCTAGGAAAAAGAAGACGGTAACGTACAAAGGAAAGCCCATTAAATTATGATCAGATTTCTTAGCAGAAACTCTAAAAACCAGTAGGGAGTGGAACCAAATATTCAAACTATTGAAAGAGAAAAATTATGAGCGAAGAATAATATACCCACCAAAGATATCCTTTAGATATGAAGAAGAAATAAAGAGCTTTCCAGACATACAGAAGCTGAGGGAATTTTCTAATACACGACCTGCACTACAAGAAATCCTGAAGGAGGCTATTCAGCCAACATCAACAGGGACAATTTGGGGCAACCAAAACTCAAAAAGGGGGAGAGTAAAGGCCTGAACCGGAATACGGGAATGGAGAGAGTAAGCATGCTGAAGAAAAGGGAATACTCTAAATATCAAACTTTCTTTTACATAAACGTAATGGTAACTGCTCAAAAAAAAAATCCAGAACTCAAATATGTAATTTAATAAAAGAAGAAACAGAGGGAAACATCATAGAATACCACCACACAGAAATAATAGACAACAACAAAAAGGCAAAGAAACCATGGAGAAACAATCTTACAAGAAAACTAAAGATAGAACGATAGGAAATCCTCACATAGCAATAATCGCCCTAAATATAAATCGACTGAACTAACCAATAAAAAGAAACAGAGTAGCAGATTGGATCAAAAAACTAAACCCAACCATATGCTGTCTCCAAGAGACACATCTCAGCTACAAGGACAAGCATAGACTCAAAGTGAAAGGGTGGAAATTGACACTCCAAGCAAATAGTATCCAGAGAAAATCAGGTGTAGCTATACTGATATCAGATGAAACAGACCTCAGGGTGAAAAAGATAACAAGAGACAAAGATGGACATTTCATAATGGTGAAGGGGATTGTACAACAAGAAGACATAACAGTCATCAATATTTATGCCCCCAATCAGGGAGCACTGAAATATACCAAGCAACTACTAACAGAACTAAAGGGAGAAATTGACCAAAACACAGTTATATTAGGGGACCAAAATACATCATTGACAGCTATGAATAGATCATCCAAACAGAAAATAAATAACGAAATAGCAGCCCTAAATGACACATTGGATGAAATGGACGTAATTGAACTTTATAGAGCACTCCATCCTAAAACACCAGACTATAATTTATTTTTCTAGTGTACATGGAACATTCTCAAAGATAGACCATGTATTGGGACATAAAACTAACCTCGGCAAATTTAAGAAGATTGAAATCATACCAAGCATATTCTCTGATCACAAGACTTTGAAATTGGATATCAGCTGCAAAGAGAAAGCAGGAAAAACCACAAGTACATGCAGATTAAACAACATACTTTCAAAGAACGATCGGGTCGAAGAAGAAATTCGAGGAGAGCTCAAAAGATATATAGAAATAAATGAGAATGAAAATACATCCTACCGAAATTTTTGGGATGCAGCAAAAGCAGTTTTAAGAGGGAAATTTATATCATTACAGGCCTATCTCAAGAAACAAGAAAAATCCCTACTAGATAACCTCACGTTATACCTTAAAGAACTAGAGAAAGAAGAACAAATGAAACCTAAGGTCAGCAGAACAAAGGAAATAATAAAAATGAAAGCAGAACTAAATGAAATAGAGAACAAAAAGACAATAGGAAAAATTAATGTGACAAAGCTGGTTCTTTGAAAAGATTAACAAAATTGACAAACCCTTGTCTAGGCTCACTAAGATAAAAGAGAGAAGACACTAATAAACCAAATCAGAAATGAAAAGGGGAAAGTTATCATGGATGCCACAGAAGTACAAAGGATCATCCAAGAATACTATGAAGGACTATATGCCACCAAATTTAGTAACCTATAAGAAATTGACAAGTTTTAGAAACACGCAATCTTCCTAGGGTAAACCATGAAGAACTGGAAAATCTAAGCAGACCAATCACCAGTAACGAAATTGAATGAGTCATCCAAAACTTTCCTAAAAGTCCGGGAACAGATGGCTTCACTAGTGAATTCTACAAAACCTTCAAAGAGCATCTAATGCCAATCCTGCTCAAATGCTTCCAAAAAATTGAAGAAGAGACAGTACTCCCTAACTCATTTTATTAGGCCAACATTACCCTCATACCGAAACCTGGCAAGGACAACGCAAATAAAGAGAACTACAGACCAATATCTCTGATGAATACAGATGCAAAAATCCTAAACAAAATTCTAGCAAATCGAATACAACAATGCATTAAAAAGATTATTCATCACGACCAAATTCGTTTCATCCCAAGGGCACAAGGATGGTTCAACATCCGCAAATCCATCAATGTGAAACATCACATAAACAAAATAAAGGACAAAAATCATATGATTATATCAATTAATGCAAAAAAAAGCATTTGACAAGATACAACATCCATTTATGATAAAACACTTAATAAAATAGGTATAGAAGGAAAATACCTTAACATAATAAAGGCCATATATGACAAACCCTCAGCTAATCTCATAATTAATGGTGAAAAACTGAAGCCCTTTGCTCTACATTCAGGAACACGAGAGGGCTGTCCCCTATCACCTCTGCTCTTCAACATAGTGTTGGACGTCCTCGCCGGAACAATCAGGCAAGAGAAAGAAATCAAAGGCATCCAAATTGGAATGACGAAGTTAAATTGTCACTCTTTGCAGATGACATGATGCTATATATAGAAAACCCTAAGGACTCCACCAAAAAGCGATTAGAAACAATCAACGAATACAGTAACGTGGCCGGCTATAAAATCAACATACAAAAGTCCATTGCATTCTTATATACTAACAATGAAATCTCAGAAAAAGAGATCCAAAAAACATTTCCTTTTCCAATTGCTGCAAAAAAGAATAAAATACCTAGGAATAAACTTAACCAAGGATGTGAAAGACCTATATGCTGAAATCTGCAAGACATTTTTAAAAGAAATTGAAGAAGAAATGGAAAGACATTCTGTGCTCATGGAGTGGAAGAAGTAACATAGTTAAAATGTCCATATTACCCAAAGCCATATACAGATTTCATGCAATCCCGATCAAAAATCCCAATGCCATTTTTTAAAGAAATAGAACAAAAAATCATCAGATTTGTTTGGAACCACAAAAGACCCCGAATAGCCAAAGCAATCTTATGAAAAAGAACAATGCTGGAGGTATCACACTCCCTAACTTTAGCTTGTACTACAGGGCAACAATAATCAAAACAGCATAGTATTGGCAGAAATACAGATATGTAGACCAATGGAATAGAATTGAGAACCCAGAAATAAAACCATATAAATATCGACAGATAATTTTTGACAAAGAAGCAAAGACATACAATGGAAAAAAGACAGCCTCTTCAATAAATGGTGCTGGGAGAATTGGATAGCCACGTGCAAAAGAATGAAACTGGACTGCTATCTGTCACCATGTACCAAAATTATTTCAAAATGGATCAAAAATTTAATCATAAGACCTGACACATAAACTGCACAGAAGAAAGCATAGGTACTAAACTTATGGACTTAGGGTTCAAACAACATTTTATAAATTTAACTCCAAAGGCAATGGAAGTAAAAGCTAAAATAAATGAATGGGACTATATGAAACTTAAAAGCTTCTGCACAGCAAAAGAAACCATCGACCAAATAAAGAGGAAACCAAGTGAATGGGAGAAGATTTTCGCAAACATTTCTTCCGATAAGGGGCTAATATCCAAAATATACAAGGAAGTCATGCAACTCAACACAAAAAAAACAACCCAATTGAAAAATGGGCAGAGGAACTGAAGAGACATTTCTCCAAAGAGGACATACAGATGGCAAATAGACGTATGAAAAAATGCTCAACGTCACTAATCATCAGAAAAATGCAAATAAAAAGCACGATATCACCTCACTCTGGTTACAATGGCTATCATCAACAAGACAAATAGTAACAAGTGTTAGAGAGGCTGTGGAAGAAAAGGAACCCTCATACACTGTTGGTGGGAATGCAGACTGGTGCAGCCGCTATGGAAGGCAGTGTGGAGGTTCCTCAAAGAATTACGAATAGAATTGCCATATGACCCAGCAATCCCTCTCCTGGGTATCTACCAAAAAAATTTGAAAACATTTAGAGATAAAGACACGTGTGCTCCAATGTTTATTGCAGCTTTGTTTACGGTGGCCAAAACATGGAAACAACCAAAATGTCCTTCGATAGATGAATGGATAAAGAAGTTGTGGTATATATACACAATGGAATACTATTCGGCGGTAAGAAAAGATGATATAGGAACATTTGTGACAACATGGATGGATCTTGAGAGAGTAATGCTGAGCGAAATAAGTCAGACAGAAAAAGCAGGGAACCATGTGATTTCACTGATATGTGGTATATAAACCAAAAACAACAAAAGAACAAGACAAACAAATGAGAAACAGAAACTTATAGACACAGATAATAGTTTAGTCGTTGCCAGAGGGTAAGGGGGGTGGGGGGTGGGGGGTGGGAGATGAGGGTAAGGGAGATCGAATATATGGTGATGGAAGGAGAACTGACTCTGGATGGTGAACACACAATGGGATTTATAGATGATGTAATACAGAATTGTACACCTGAAATCTATGTAATTTTACTAACAATTGTCACCCCAATAAATTTAATAAAATAAAATTAAAAAAAAAAAAAAGAAGGCTGCCGGTTCGATTCCCACATGGGCCAGTGGGCTCTCAACCACAAGGTTGCCGGTTCAACGCCTCGAGTCCCGCAAGGGATGGTGGGCAGCGCCCCCTGCAACTAAGATTGAACATGGCACCTTGAGCTGAGCTGCAGCTGAGCTCCCAGATGGCTC